>NC_064580.1:34940714-35575357 GCF_937001465.1 Orcinus orca | reverse complement strand
AACATCTTGTGGAAAAACCCAAACGAACTTTTTGGCCAATCCAATACATGAATCATCCGATTTTCTAAAGTTTCAGGTCAAGGCATGACAAGTGCGGTCCCTCCCAGTCCAGGCCTCATGCCCCCAATTAAGGGGCAACCACAGAGACAGCAGCAGCCACGGAGTGGGGACTGGAGAGGTGCCATGTAGAACACTTCCTGAAGCCTCTGCTCTCAGCATCCCTCCCCTCTCCTCCCAGAGGGCCTCAGAGGGCCAGTCACGGGCAGTCCGCGAGGGCAGTCCATGAGCGGCTGCAGGAGAACTTTCCAGGCCCTCTGCACTGCCTGGAGAGACCTCACAGCTAGAAGTTGCTCCCCTGGCCACCTGAAAGCAGCTGCAAGTAGAGGCCCAGGGAGGGGCTGGTCCTGAGGAAGAGCCTTCTTCCTGGGCCTCAGAAGCCAGGTTCCTGCGGAGGTGGTCAGGGACCGTCCACGATGCTCATCAAGGAGCCAGAAGCGTTAGCCTGTGGGCACACATGCTTGGCACCTCCAGGAGAGGAACGAGGGGCTGTTTTTAGCACATGCACCCTTTCCTCTCTGGCTGGTTTTTTGTTTTTTGTTTTCCTAAATAAAAGAAGGCAGTTCCTTTGGTACCGGGAGCGAAAAAGAGGGAGGGGGCCAAGAAATGAAAGACTCGGAGAGTGTTACACATAACAGTGGGCGTATTTTATGGAAAGCAGCCGACAATCAGTGTTTGCAGACGCCTTTTATTTTATATTATTTCCTCATCTGTTCAGCTTTCTTGGGCGGGAGCCAGAAAGTTAATATTCTCAGTCAAAGTCGGCCTTTTATCTGTCAGGTTCAAAATGAAACCAAGTCGCTGGGGTTTTAAAGCATCTCAGCCAAAAGGCAAACACACCTTCTCAGCAGCTCTGGCCCAGGGGCTTTTGATGATGGGTCGCTGTGGTTCCTTAACCACGACACGGGTCGCCCCTGGGAGCCTGGCCCGGCTGTGCCTTTTGACATCATCAACACACAAGCAGACAGTGCCCGGGTGGCCTCATCAGATCATGCTGGAGCCGAAGGCAGTTTGGCCGGTTTGGAGGCAGGTGGGAGGAAAGCTTGGGAGGTGGGCGGTTAATTCCTGCCTGAGTCCCACTTGGGGGTCCTGAAAGGAGCCTCAAGGAGCAGTGGTCTGAACAAAACTGTGGTGCTTTTAAAAGAGGCCTCCAAATTCTGCAACAGTCCCCCCAGGACAGGGTGGAGCCTCACGCCCCCCCTTGAGGGTGGGCTGGCTTTCACGACTCACATCTAACAAAGAGTTCGAAAAGTAACCAAAAGCGATGCTCGGTGATTTCCAAGGCTAGATGATAAAAGGCCATACACCTTCCACCTGGCTCTCTCTTGAAGGACAGCCACCTTGGGTACCCTGAGCGGCCACGGAAGAGATCCAGCTGTCCCGAAGTCGTCATGCTGGAGGGACCATGTGGAGAGATCACACAGAAAGAGCAGGAGCCCGGCTGTGCCAGCCCCCAGCTGTTGGAGTCTTCCCAACGCAAGCAGCAGACATCTGAGGGAAGAAGCCTTCAAGACGTCCCCTCCTCCAGCCATCTGACTGCAGCGGCTGCCTCGCCAAGCCCAGTCACCCCAGAACCACGAGGGGTAATGATAAAATGGCTGCTGCTGTGTTACCCCATTAAGTTTGGGGTGGTTTGTTACGCAGTGATAGATAACCAGTACCTTGGACCTCTGTCTTCTGACTTTGTCTCCTCCAAAGCAAAATTGTGGAAAAATTTTGCTGTACAATCCTCCCTTGACAGGACAGCCCGAACGAATGGGCTGCTGACCTCAGGTCAAAATTCCTGAATTCCAGTTCTGACTCTTCCTGACATAACACCTTGGTCCACTCACTCAACCCTTCTGGACCTCAGCTTCCATATCTATAAAATGGGGGTGATAGTTAAGGCTGGCTTCACAGAGATGTTAGAAAGGTCAAATGAGATGGTGGATGTAACTCTTAGATTTCCCAACACCCTGAGACACAAGATCTATAAGTAACAGGTTTCTCCACGTCACAAGTATATGGCCGGAAGATCTATACAACCTGAAGCAAGTGTAACATAGATGCAACTCTAAGAGGAAAGGGGCCCATTGTAAAATACAAGAACCATTCAGAAGCTCCTTCTTACTTTTATGCTCGATCATAGGTTACGTGAGGGCAACCAGTGAAGCCATCCAGCCATGGAGATTAATTTCATTCTGGGAAGTCCATGGCTTTGTGGCCCTCTCCATTACACCCCAATCAAAGTGAGGGCTTCAGCCGTCAATTTGGGGCCTCCCCTCAGTTTGGAGGCCACTTAAAATGCAGTAGGGTGTCCCTGGGGCTAGAATTCCAGAAGCCCCCCTGTATCGATTACACACCACGCAGTACCCCATTTAGCTGGACTCAACAGCCTATTTGAGGATCAGCTGAAATTGAAAATCGGCTCTGTGGGTGGAGATGGGGAACGACAATTCTACCTCGTGCTGCACGGCCCCGCACTTAGCTTGGACCCAGAATTCTGCTTGCCTTTCTGAGTGTTCCGCCTTCCTCTCCAACCCTTTGGCTAACTTCTGGGGGCCTCTCCCTTCCTTACAATATGGCCGCTGCTAATAAAAGTGTAAATGCTGCAAGGCACTTATTACAGGAATATTATCTTTATATTACCCCAGCATTACCAGGCCGTGTGCAGGGGCCGGGGAGTTGGGAGAACCTCTTTGGTGCTGTCAGTAATCGGAGGAAGGCAGTTTAGTTTAATGATAATGACTTACACTTACATAGCTGCCCTCATCCCAGAGGACCCTGGAGCACTTTACAAATACACTCTCATTCTGAGCCTTTCTAACAAACCTGAGACGCAGCAATGCTTATAAATAATATATATTCTGAGTGCTTCTATATGCTGCAAATGTATGATATAAATATGTATAAGTGTAACAAATATGATTTTTGCATGTTACATTTATAATCTTTAAAAAAAAAAAAAGGTGACCCATCACGGGTGTGTGGGTGCAAAATGCAATAAATATCGATGCTGCACAACCGTTTACAACAGGTACCAGCCCAGGCTTCTAAAAGCTAAGGAAATCATTCAGGGTACATTCACTGGGTTCCTCTTTCACCGGGAAGATCATTCTCAGGTCAAGTTTATTCAATCAGTTCCAGCTCTGGGTGTGGCAAACACACATATGGATAGTCCTAGATGCCCACCTAGGGCTGGCTCTGAAGCCTTGATGCTGATGCTGTGTGATTATGAGCAAAGCACAAACCTTCTCTGGGCCTCAGCTGAATCCTTAATATAATTGGATACAAGGCTGTCTCATAGATCACGGTATTGCTCCCAAACCTTCAGGCCCTTGCTATTTGAAAATTATACATGTATGCCCTTTGCCATGTGAATCTGCACGTTGGAGTAGGCAAAGTTTCCTTTCCCACCCCATGGATTTGGGGTTTGGCCTGTTTTCTGATCGTTAGTGTTATGTGACAAACAGCCCCCAAACTTATTAATGTAAAACAACAACAATTTTCTTACCTTCATGGATTCAGTGGGTGACGAATTTGGTTACGGCACAGTGGGGATAGCTTGTCTGCTCCTTGATATCTAGAACCTCAGTTGGAAAGACTAGAGGGCTGGAAGTGAGTCAATGGCTGGAGGCTGGGGTCGCTGGAAACTTCGTTCTCTCACACGTGTAGAGCCTAGGCTTCCTCACAACATGGCGGCCTCAGCACAGTCAGACATCCTACATGGCAGCTCAGGGCTCCAAGAGCAAGTGATCCAGTGACAAGGTGGACGCTGCATCGCCTTTTATGACCCAGTCTTGAAAACCAATGTCACTTCCATGGTCCTCTGTCGTCAAAGTAGTCACAAACCCATCTGGACTCAAGGTGAGGGGAATTAGACTCCGCCTATTGATGGGAGACATGTTAACGTCACAGTTGTAGGGGAGAGTGTGGGATGGGATATATTGTTTGGCCATTTAGACGAATTTTCCACACACTTAGTGGCTCGCCATCATGTACAATTTTACCATTCCTGTGGGTCAGGAGCTAGAGCACAGCTTGGCTAGGTCCTCTGCTGAATCTTGTAAGGCTGCAGTCAGGGGTGTCGGCCAGATTGCCTTCCTATCTGGGGTTTGGGATCCTCTTCCAAGCTCATGTGGTTGTTGGCAGAATTCAGTCTCCTCATCTGTGAAGGGATCATGCCAAACATGATAAGAATTAATGGTACAAATAGGGGAAGTTGCTTGGGATACCAAAAAGATCTACACAAGTGGTTCTTATTATTCTCCAACTAGATGGTAGGATTCCCAAGGTCAGGGACACTGTGTTATATTCATTTTGGATGCACCATGGGACCTAGAACAGAACTAAGCACATGGCTGCGTGTCAAGGAAGGCTGGCTGGATGCATTGAAGGATGGATAGACGGACGAGGGATGAAGACTTGAGTTCCAAGGAAATTCTGAGAGGCTACCAAGGAATAGGAGGGGGAAGACAGCCAGCATGTCTCTGTGCTATCACAGGCATGAAAGCCGGCCATTAGAATGAAATATAATATTTTGTCTCCTTCCTCTTGAAGAGGGTCTGAATGCCTCTGGGGAAAGGTGCAATATCGTGGTAACAGCAGGGCCTTTGAAGTCAGACAGATTAGAGTTTGAACCCTGGTTCATCCCTTTTCGAGTTGAGTGACCTTGGGCAAGTTATGGAACCTCTGAGCCTTCAGGTTTCTCAGTGGTGAAATGAGGGTTGTGGAAGGATAGAGACAAGGTATGTGAGATGGCTCACGGGGTCCATGTGGATGCCTGTTGAGCAGCAGCTGGCATTGTGAGGGGCATGAAGGTATAGGGTGTTCAAGCTCAGGCTCCAGAAGCTGCATTGCCTGGTTCAAAGCCTGGCTGCACCACTTCCTGGCTGTGTGACCTCAGGCAAGTTACATAACCTCTCTGGTCCTCTTTTCCTTGCATGTAAAATGAGGATAATAATTTTATAGCCTTCACAGAATAGCTGTCAAGAATAGTAAGATAGGGCTTCCCTGGTGGCGCAGTGGTTGAGAGTCCACCTGCCGATGCAGGGGACACGGGTTCGTGCCCCGGTCTGGGAAGATCCCACATGCCGCGGAGCGGCTGGGCCTGTGAGCCATGGCCGCTGAGCCTGCGTGTCCGGAGCCTGCGCTCCGCAGCGGGAGAGGCCACAAGAGTGAGAGGCCCGCATACCGCAAAAAAAAAAAAAAAGAAAAAAGAATAGTAAGATAATAAAGTGCTTAGAATAGCACATAGCCAGTGGCAAGTACTTAATGGACATTAGCTGTTGATGATTTGCTACATCATCTGCTTTTCTTCCTCTTCTTCTTCCTCCTCCTTCTTCTCCTTTTCCTTCTCACTGTGCATTAGTGGGCTCCTTCCTGTTAGCCATCCGAATTCCATGCTGCCTGTATTGCAACAGCCCCTGAGTTGCCTCAGAACCTCCTCGATTCAGTTCAACAGACATTCAGCCTCTGCTCAGCCCCTCGAGCCAGAAACCAAGGAACCGGAGCTGACATCTTCCTCTCCTTCACCCCTCACTTCCAAACCACCACCAAGTCCCATCAGCGCTCCCTCCAGAGTGTGTCTGGAACCTGCCCACAGCTCTCCACCTCCATGATACCACCCAGTCCCAGCCACCATCATCTCACCAGGACTTAGCCATTGTCCCTAACTGTTCTCACTCTTGCCTCTACGATCTGCTCTCCACATAGCAGCCAGAGCAGTCATTGTCATTGTCGCTCCCCTACTTAAACCTTCCCGATGGCTTCCTGCTTCACTAGGCAGAAAACCCAAACTCCTTAGCACAGCCCTCAGGGCTCTGCATCCAGCTCCTTCTATCCTTGCCCTCGCTCCTTAACAAGCCAAGCCCCTTCCTGCCTCGGGCCCTTTGCATCTGCTGTTCCTTTGGCTCGAAATGACCTCCACACCCTCCACCCCTAGAAAACTCCTCATCCTTCATTCTTCCACTAAATGTAGCATCTGGAGAGAGCACCACCTCACCATCCCCCATCTAAATTAGGTCCCTTTGTATCTTCTTTGACAGCCTGTTCTGTTCCAAAGTGTGGTAACACCACAATTTGTAGTCAGATATTTGTGTGTTTATGGACTTCTGATCCGCCCCCCTCCATGAGATTCTCAATTCTATAAGGCCAGGGAGGAGGGCATTCCTAGCCTGACATATAATTGGCCCTCAAGAAATATTTATTGAATGAATGAAAGCATTTACATTTTCCTAGGTCCTTTCTGAATAGCTACATCTAATACTCAGCAATTCCTACTGAGAAACGGGCTCAGAGAGGCAGAGAGAAATTTGGCCACGGTTGCCCAGCTGGTCAGTGGTGGAACCTTCAGGGACAGCCTCAGCCTAGGCCAAGAGCACGCCCCTCCCAGAGCAACCCACACTCAGTGACTGTCTGAAATGGGGTATAAAGGTCTAGCCATCTTACTTCAGCTCATTGCATCACTGGCGGGCCATCCAAGCTCCAGAGCTCCCCCTGGGACCATTAAGGCTGTCCCCAGGCATGGATCACAACTCAACTTCTCTTCCTGCCCTCTCCCGCTTCCTCCCCCCATCCTCCCATCCCCACCATAGGTACTGATCTCAAGGGCATTCCCTAGTAGAATGTAAATTGGTACAGCCACTATGTAGAACAGTATGGAGGTTCCTTAAAAAACTAAAAATAGAGCAACCATAGGACCCTGCAGTCCCACTCCTGGGCATATATCTGGAGAAAAACGTGGTCCAAAAGGATACATGCGCCATAATGTTCATTGCAGCACTGTTTACAATAGCCATGACATGGAAGCAACCCAAATGTCCATCGACAGAGGAATGGATGAAGAAGATGTGGTGTGTATATATATATATATATATATATATATATATATATATATATATATATATATATATATATATATGCAACGGAATATTACTCAGCCATAAAAAGGAACAAAACTGTGCCATTTGCAGCAACATGGATGGACCTAGAGATTGTCATACTGAGTGAAGTAAGTCAGACAGAGAAAAGATAGCTATCATATGATACTGCTCATATGTGGAATCTAAAAAAAACGGGGGGTACAAATGAACTTATTTACAAAACAGAAGTAGAGACACAGATGTAGAAAACAAACTTATGGTTACCCAGGGGGAAGGGTAGGGAGAAGGGATAGTTAGGGAGTTTGGGATTGACATGTACACACTGCTGTATTTAAGATGGATAACCAACAAGGACCCACTACTGTGTAGCACAGAGAACTCTGCTCAGTGTTATGCGGCAGCCTAGATGGGAGGGGAGTTTGGGGGAGAATGGATGTTAATGGGCTATACCCCAATATAAAATAAAAAGTTTTTTTAAAAAAAGGGCATTCCCTAGTAGACATTCCACTTGTTAAACTCCATCTCAGAGTCAGCTTTGTGGGACATCCAACCTGTGACATCCAGTCTCCAGACCCTCCTATCACTTACTTAGCTTCTGCACAGAGTTAATGCACCTTTACCAAGGGCACCGCCCACCCCATCCCTTCTTTTCTTTCCTGGAGCAGAACTCATTCCCGAGTCCGGGTTCTCCAACTTGAGTGTGTTGAAGGACTTGCTAAAACACAGATTGCTGGGCCTCACACCCAGAATTTCTGATTCACTGGGTCTGGGGTGGAGGCTAGGGATGTGCATTTCTGACAAGTTCCGGGTGAGGCTGAGGCTGCTGCCTGGGGACTGTGCAGTGAGAACCGCTGGTATAGGGAAGCGAGAAGTAGAAATTGTGATGGTCTCATCTTCATTCTAGTCTCTGTAGTCCCTCGCCAAGGTAGCCCCACAAAGTTCCCTTCCAACTGAGAACTTATATTTAATGATGCTTGAATCTTTAAGAAGAAGTCTGGCCTGAGTGGACCCTTGGGCAGGGCGGCCAGGAGACTGAACACACGTAAGTTGCTCTTTCCCCAAGTTTTCATGCAGCCAGAACCCTGACTTCTATTTCTGTTTTGCATTCAATTCCCTTCCATCCCAGCCCCCAGCCCTCCTGAGCCCCACTTGCTCAGAAAGCCATCTCTCCAGGCACGTGTGCACCAGACACTCCGGGCAAAGCCACTGACTGTTCTTATCTACACTCCGCGTCCCTTAAGCTGGAAGTCTCCAGAAGAGTAACAAGGTGGGCAGAGGCTCAGGAAACTAACTGAAGAACGACTCCTCTGCGAGGCGTTAGTACCTTGCAAAGAAGTGAATCTACTGGCGTTTTTTTTAGAGTTTAATAAAAATATATATGCATCATGAGAAAATCACAGCAATAATTCCTTGTACCTTTGTTCCAAGAAGCCCAAAGCACTCCCCATATATTATCATATTCATTATCCTATTTTCTTCACGTCTCGCATTAATTTTTTTCTGAGGTGATATATTAATATGAAATTCTAAGTCACATTAAGGAGACCACGAGCCCAACTCATTCTCCTCGCCCCGACTCCACCTTTCTCTTCTCCCCCTTCCATCCACCATCCTCACTGCCCCTCTCCTTCTCCCACCCAGGAGACGGTAATTCGGAAGCTGGTAAGCAGCTGATGGGGGCGGTTAGAAGATTGGAGGAGGGCGGGCATCAAAGTGCTGCTTTGCCGGTGGGCTGCTCTCCCAGGCCCCCTCCCCAGGACCACTTGATCAGACCAGGACTCCCACGCCCCTTGGGGAAGAAGCTGCCTTGCAGCCCAACTCCCCCTAATGGGTGTTAAACCTACTCCCTTGCCTTGCATGCAAGAGGGAAAGAATCAGGCTCATTACAGATATTATCATGCAGCACTTCATATTTCAAAGAGCTTTATAATCGCTAATTAGTTATTGCCAGAGAATATGGAAATGGCACCTTGCTGGAATCCCGCAGACTGGAGGCCAGACTTCCGCAGCACTGCCTGGCCTGGCTGGGCCTGCCCGGGGTCTCAGGAAATGGGGCCGACTCCAGGGCAGAAGGCACTAGGCTTTTAGTCCTGGCCAGTGTGCTTCTGCATGGATGTTCCCGGGGTCATCAGACTGCATTCTGTCTGCTTAGGAAGAACCCAGAGACCGGCTACTGCTTCAGGTGGTAAAAGAAAACATGCAGCTGAAAATTAAAACAGCAGTCTGAGCCAGCAGAGGTCATGAAGCACATGCCCTTCCCACTGTGCTGAGTTCAATTCCCGATCTGATGACTGGAATGGGCCTGGGGTTCACACCCAGCCTATGCCTGCGTGCACAGCAATGGTGAGCTCGCTCCAGAAGCCTCCGGAAGATCTCAAGAGCACACAGGTGTTCAGATGAGGGTCGGAAGTGCCCCGTTCCTATTCTTTTTAGCTAAGGAATTGCAACCACAGGGCTTGAACTGGACCACAAGCGCTTCTCCCCCTCCTACCCTGGCCTGTATCTACTCCATCCTGTCTAACTCTGCTTTCAAACACAATTCTTGGGGCTTCCCTGGTGGCGCAGTGGTTGAGAGTCCGCCTGCCGGTGCAGGGGACATGGGTTCGTGCCCCGGTCTGGGAAGATCCCACATGCCGCGGAGCGGCTAGGGCCGTGAGCCATGGCCGCTGAGCCTGCGCGTCCGGAGCCTGTGCTCCGCAGCAGGAGAGGCCACAGCAGTGAGAGGCCCGCGTACCCAAAAAAAAAACAAAAAACAAAAAACAACAATTCTTGAAGAAGGTTAAGATCTACGGTCTGCAGCCCCCTCCAGAGAAAGGAGGGATGAGGAGAAGCCTCATTCACCCTGGATAACCTCAATCTCATTTGAATTTCAATATAAATCCACTCAGAAGCTGCAGTCAGCAGGGGCCTCGAGGAGGCGGGCCTTGGCCAGGCTGACTCAGCCTTCTTGGAGGGAAACTGTCTTGGATGAGAGGGGAGGATGGGTGCTGGGAGCACTTTTCCCTAAGACTCCATCCCTCATCCTTCCTGTAAATGGGGGTGGGGAGGCACTGCCTGAAAGAAAACTCTGAGTGGGGGGCAGCAAATCTTTCCTTCTAGGAAATCTTGCCCACACGGGTCAGATCGGGATGGGACAAAGAGTCGGGAAGCGCTCTGGTTTCCAGAAATTCTGCTGGGCCCCGGGCATGGGAAGCTCCAGGGTCACTCCAGCTCCCAGGGTGTGTTGAGAAATCTGAAACACGGATGTCCCCAGCTTTCCTCTCTTCCTGGCCATGGGACACACAGAGGCCACTTGGTGGCCTTATCATTATATTGCCACTTCCCCTAATAACTCCAGTGTGCGTGCCAGAGCAGAGCGACGATGAAGGGATGGAGACGCATGTCTGCTGGGATTAGGCCTCGGTCTCTGCCTCCTGGAAGCATGTGTCTACAATACCCAAGACTGCATCCGAGAGAGGTGTTTTGCCACTTGCTGGTGGGTTCCCTATCAGAAGCTGTCTGTTCTTAGCACATAACTGTGCTGTGAAAGAGATTGATGTGCCCCTGGACCTAATTTCTCAGCACACCAGCGGGAGAGGAGGCACCTCGCCCTTGTCTGCATTGCAGATGGCAGCCCTTGTAATGAGAACACAGCGAGGTCCAGCTCGGTTGGCAGGGACCGGGGCGGGGCGGGGGAGGCGTTGGACCACACGGAGAGGTTTCCCAAGGCCTTTGGGAACAAGCGCTTAGGCAATCTGGGTCCTCCTACAACAAGATAACCAGCCACTCCTGCGTCTCCTTCCTCCCTTAGTTCCATGCTGAGGCAACTGGCTGGGAGGTCCCAGCCAAAGTCTTCCTGCAGAGCTTAAGTTGCTGCTGCACATCCTCTCCACACACTTCCCCACCGCTGAGGTCCCGGAAGTCAAAGGCATCCGCCCTGGTTAGGGGTGCAGAGGTCTCATCTTCTTCAGGATTCCTCCCTCTCCCTCCTCCTACCCAGAACTGCCATGAGGTTTCCCAGTCCCAGCCTTCCTTTCTGGCTTGGGCCCCTTCGGACACTCCAAGCAAACAAGATACAATTCCATTGTAAAGGCAACCCAGAGCCTTGCTTCTCAGCTCTGCGGGCAGCTGGAAGATGGGCCCCATGAAGCTGGGGTGTGCACAGCCCTCAGCCACCCAGCTCTCCGGCTCCAGCTTTCAGCTACCTGCATCGCCATGAAAACAGAGTGCCGGACGAGCCTGCAGGAAAAGTCCTTTCCTGATCTGCTCAGATCTACTCTGCTCCCTGTTACAGATACTGCTGGGCGTGCAGGCACACACCCACTCCAGACATGCTCTCCTGTGCACAGACAGGCACACTCACTCTCATGCATGTTCTGCTGGTGCCCTCAGCCCTATGATACCTCCAGCTTTAGATGCAAATCCTATTCCAACTGTCAGGACTGAGAGTGATGATGGAGGGGGAGGGATGGGACCATTCCCTCCACCATTCCAATTGCTCCCCCTTTGAGCAGAGGGAATGGTCCCATTCCTGTCCTTAGTTGGGCGCCCCAACTAAGGGCAGGTGGAAATTGAACTTTTGGAAAATCAGAAGAAAGGAAGGAGAGGGGGAGCGGGAGAGGCGGGAGGAGTGGGGAGGAGGGCTGTGGGAGACAGTGGCCCTGCCGAGGGTTGACAAATTGCAGTGGGAGGTGCTTAGAGGCTTAACCTCTCCAAGTCTCAGTTTTCCTACCTCTAAAGCGGGGATAATGACACTTGTCTTTTAGAGGTGCTGGGAGGAGGAGCCTGGAACAGAGGGAAGCCTCAACAAACGGCTGCTATTATCACGGCGCCTAAATGAGAAGGAATCTTGGAGGGTGTCAGTTCTGGGCCCCATTCATAGGGGACCATGTAAGACACATGGTGATGTGCTGCCTTCCTTTATGGCAAAGCCGTGCCCCTCGTGACTCATTCCAGATGTCTAGTCACCCCGGCGATGGTGGGAAGAGTGGCAGGGGTTGTAGGTTACACTGTCACCCACAGGGATGGAGCGCTGGGGAGGGCAGCGTATAAGGTTACGGCAGTGGTGTGAGGGGGTCCCAAGACAAGCTCCAAGGAGAGAAGAAATGCACAGTTCTTTCCTGCCCCTGGGGAAGTAGTTTTCCGATGGCTTGAGGTTTGGCCAGAACCATCAGTAGGACCAGAGACGCAGGGAGCCACAGGCATGCAGCCCACCCACACAGGGAAAGGGTAGAGAGAAACTCCCAGCTTTGTGGCCACCTTCCTTAGAGAAATGGGACTGCCTCTCTGGCTGCTGTCTTGGGAAAGTGTTTCTAGATCATTCTCTCATCCATTCTCTGAGCCTCTGGGGCATCTTGATTGAGCACAGGGAGGCTGTCAGTGCTGTCCTTAGGGATCCAGATTCTGGAGGCAGACCTCCTGTGTTTGAATTCTACAACTTACCGTCTGTGTGACTTAATTTCAATATGCTTCCGTTTCCTTATCTGTAAAATGGGACGACTTAGCACAATTGCAGATACATGGCAAGCGCTCTTTCAATATCGGCTTTAATGATTACACTCATTGGCCAGCTGCCCAGCATTGGGAACACCTCTCGGGAGGAGGGCGGGTCAACTCGGGCTTTGCTGCTGATGCAAAGGGCGGGGAGCGTGGGGCCCATGCGCGGAGCACCCACCGTCACGGTTTACTTTTAGCTTCTTGCAGCCACGAGGATTCGCAGCGTGCTCCTCGCTTGTCCATTCTCTGGGGGGGGCGCTGCCTGGCAGCAGGCTGCTCCCCGAGTCACGATACAGTGATCCCCTCCAGCCGAGCTTTCACTCAGTTCCCCGCCTGCGCCCTCTCTCGAGCTAGACTGCCATGCGGAGGCGGATCCAGCTACCGTCTCCAAGTCGGCCCGGGCTGCTCGAAACCCCTGCGTGCCCGGCGAGCCAAGCGCCGGCGCGGACTCAGGGAGGCCCAGGGCCTCCCTTCCCGCTCCCTTCCCCCAGCGGGCGGGGAGAGGGCAGGAGCGCCCAGAGCTGAGATGCTGCCTTCAGTGCAGAGCGTGCCTCGCACCCTAGTCTGGATAATCCGTCCTGGGCTGAGACGGACAGACTTTGGCTCATCTAGGGGCAAGGGCTGGGGAGGGGGTGTCGGCCCTCTGGGAGGCAGGGGGGCGGGGAGGGGGTGAGGGAGTGAAGGCGTGGTAAGGAAGGAAGGGAATAGGAAGATGATGGAAAGAAAGGGGAAGGGAGGTGATGGGGGTGGAAATGGGGGGAGGGGAAGAAAAAGGAGGGGGAAATAAGAGAGAGTGGAAAGGAACGGGGAAGGGGATGCATGAGAGGGAAAGCATGAGGGGAAAGGGGAGGTGGAAAGGGAAGGGAAAGGAAGGGAGGGATGGCAAGGGAGAGTGGGGGAGGAGGAGGGGGAGGAGAAAGGCAGGCAAAGGGGGGAAGTGGAAGGGGGGAGGGGGAGGCAAAGCTGGAGGGAAGGGAGTGAAAGGGGAGAAAGGAGGAGGAAACGAAGGTGGGGTAAGGGGTCCAAGAGGGGAAGGAAGGGAGGAGAAGGGGTGACAGGGGAAGGGGAAATGGGACCACGGGATCTAGGAGGAGAGGAAGGGGGATGGGAAAGCTTGGCTATGACCTCAGTACCCCCGACACACCCCTAACCACACTTCCAGGAAGGATTCCGTAAAAAGGACATCTGAGGGGCTGGATACAAGGGTCCTGGCCCACGGCCAGGCCAGACAGGCCCCCCCAGGGAAAGTCAGTGAGTCCAAGTTCAAATCCCTCTTCTGTCTAGGAGGTCCACTGGGCATATGACCTTGGAAGAAGGTGGAAACTTGCCCTGAGCACTAGTTATCGTATTTATAAAATGGGGATGATTTAAATGCCTGCTTTACAGGGATGTTAAATTAGGTTAAACAAACAAACAAAGAAATGGAAAGGCCTTGATCTCAGTGGTCACGACCTAGCATTTCATTTGGTGCTCGTAGAGATGCACATTGGTGCCCGACGCGGGCTGGCACACCCATCCCCCAACTGCTGTGCGTTGACCCCTTCTCACACGGGAGCCCCCTTGCCCCCAAATGCCTGGGAGGTTACCACCTCTGCCCCTGGGGCTACTGGCAGCCAAGGCCTCTCTAAGCAGGGGCTGGAAGTGGTACAAACCCACCCCCTTGCCTCAAGGTGGGCAACTCCAGAGCTCCCCAAGGGATCAGGCTAAGTTAAGACTTATCTGAACCCACATCCGTTCAGCTTTCCCCTGCCCCATCCTGCTTCCCTCACTCCCTCGCAGGCTTCTCCTGAGAACCCTCTTCCAACAAGCCACTCACGCCTCAATCCCTACCTCAAGCTCTGCTTGCTTCTAGGGAACCCCACTTAAGACAGCACCTTCCTGAGGACTAGTTGTCAATGTGCTGGGACCAAAAATGGGCCCAACATTGGCGACAGGGTCCCCTGGAGATAGAAGGGCCCCACACAGCCCTGCTCTTACCCAAAGCGGCCACATCAGGTCAGCTCTGTGAACCTCTGGCAGGTTCCAGGCTGCCCTGGGCTGGTCTCACCTGTCCTGGGAAAATTGGAAAAGGAAGCTGGGTGGGATTCGAATGACTTACTTAAAGTAAAAACAAGCTGGGAGGGGTATCCCGCAAGGCTCTGGTTTCCTGGGGCACCAGGCAGCCACCAGCCCTTGCAAACAGGGCTGACACAGTACCTCAAATATTCCAAACTGGCTGCCCAGGAGCCTGAGGGTGGGGAGGCTGGTGGAAGGGGAGGCTGTTGATCTTGGGGGCTTGTGGAGCTGGGGGAGTTTGGGAGTGATTTAAAGGATGAGAAGGAGTCAGGGCACACTTGCATCGGGGAGGTGCCCACAAAGCTTCCATTCTGTATGCAATTAGTCTAGGGATGCCCTCATTTGCATAAGGTTCATTAATTTGCATAAAATTGCTTGAGGCCCTAACCACCGGTACAGAAAATAAAATAACATGAATCAATTAGCGGGACTGACTGCAATTGGAGCAAGCCTGGTGTTCGGGAATCCTCCTACCTCAGGAGCACTGGGTGGGCAGGAAGGCTGCTGGAAGGCGACCCCTTCAGACCAGCTCAGCTGCCCCAGGGAGGAAAGCTCTGCCCTCACCCTGCCCCGAGGAGGGATGGGGCCATTCCCAAAAGTAGGGACTAGCAGCTGGGCACAGTCGGTATGAAATCAGGGCCTGAGCAGATGCGGGCAGCAGACCCCAGCTAGTGGAGGAGGCGTGAGAGGACCACACGGATGAAAGGATGTGAAGAGACAGGTCTGGTGTGGGAAAGGAGGGATGCTCGTCATGTCAGCCCCCGTGTTTATCGAGGGCCTTTTCTGCCTCTGGCCTGAGCTGCACATAGTCTCATTTGGTTCTCATAACAATCACAGGAAACTGGTACAATTACCCCACTGTAGAGATTCAAAAACATAAGTTCGGAGGGGTTACAGACTGGCAGCAGCAAATGGCAAACCTGGGCCTGCCCAGCTCCAGAGGCCCATAACAAGCTCCCAGTGAGAACAGCGCCTGGCAGCCGGCAGGAGAGCAATGAGTATTTGTTGAATAAATGACTGATGTATGTGGGGATGAGCTTTGAGGGGAGGTGAAAGTCAAACCGAGGATGCTGTGTGGCAGTTCTTAAGGGAAAACAGGTTAAAAGTGAACCACAGGATGCAATTTCCTTAAAAAAAAAAAATCAAGCCCTATCAATCATCTTGGGAGTCTGGGAGGATGCAGCTAAATCACATTTCTCCTGTCATGATTTCCATAAGCTGGCCTTTCGGTTCCTCTTTGGCATCACCCCATCTTATGCTCTCTGCGTGCCCATGTTCTCAGCCGTGCCTGGCACTCCCTGACACGCTGCGCTTTCAGTTCTGGTCTGGAACCTATAGGTCCTCGGTGAGAGAGCCGAAGCCATAGCTAACAACAGCTAAGAAGCTGAGGTCATGGAGCCCAAGCCCATTTCCCACTGCTAAAACTACATGGGCTCTTATCTTTCATTCCCATCCACGAGCAAGCCTTCGCTGATGAATCACCAATTTCTCTCCCCATCTTTCCCTTTCTCTCTTGCACTGACCCTGCTGCTTTATAAGAACTCTCAGGGATTTTTTTTTTTTGTGCCTCTGCTCTCTTTCTGAACCTCTTCGTCTCCCAGAGCCACTGTTAATGAATCAAATTGCCCTTCGACTTGAATTACGGGGAAAGCAGCCTCACCCACTACTCGTAGTAGATGGGGTGACTGCCCCCAGAGCCACACTGGCCTCGTTCCAACGGCTCAAAGCGGATGTTTATTTTTGAATCTTGCATCCTTTATCTGAGAAAATTGACTACCGATGGGAAACAATTACCTACCACTTACCCCACAGGGCTTATGGGAGCAGATGGCACGTGTGATGGAGAAGCAGCACAGTGCGTTAATGTCATCAGCAACCATCACAGCCATAATGAGCCCACATCACGGGGACGGGGAACCAGAGAGAGGAAAGAGTAACAGCTGGGCACTTCAGCCAGATGTGCTTGTTCCAGTTTCACTTAATGGGCAGAGAGCGATATGAAGCTACGAGGGGACCCACAGAAAACAGCCCCTGCTTTCAACCCTGCCCATTATCAGGAAGCTACTCTGCAGGGAGCACGTGGCAATTCATTGTTTACCTGGGCCCACTGGACTGCTTGCTCTGACTGAACAAAGCGTGTGTGTGTGTGTGTGTCTGTGTGTCTGTGTGTGTCTGTGTGTGTGTGTGTGTGTGTGTGTGTCTGTGATCACACAGTGCCTCTGCTAATTCTGCCCAGAAGGAAATGCAGGAGACAGTCCTAGTAATGTCTATAAAGCTAGGAGTGACGTTCAAAGATAATACACAGTGGATGTGAGAAAGACCTGCAGGACACTTCATGATTTGCTGAATTTGGACGCTGTGATATCAGGGACTGTAAAGACAGAATGACAGGTCAATTTCTTAGCTACAGAAAGGACAAGGATGAGGACCAATGATCCAGCCAGAGTCCCCGACACTTCAGAGGGGTTTGGGCAGAAAAGGAAAAATCGCCCCACTGCAGAGTCTCCCCGACCCCTGCCCAGCTTGCATCACATCCATGACTTTGCTCCCCACTCCCACTCTCCCACCACCTTTGCTCTGGGTTTTCTCAAAGCTCAGAGCAGCTCAAGGATGCTTTCGGATTCTTTCTTCTCCTTCCCAGCTAAACCCTGAAGTGGGTTCTACACCAACAGCATGAACATGTAGGATCTTAGCACGTACTCTGGTTGCTAATGTTTGGGGGACAGGTTCGTCTTACTAGTCGCAACCAAGCGAGAAAGTTTTGGCTGGCTGGCACCTGGCTGCAGGCAATGGATGAGCTCTTGAAGATGCACAGCCAGATTCAACAGAACTCAGTGACTCCCCCGAGATTGTACCGTTTTGAGAAGCATCAATATTTACGGTGATTATTTAACACTAAAATCATAGAATGCAAAAGTGGGAAGCAAACAGAGAAGGGATCTTGCACAATCCCCTCATTTGGCAGAGAAGGAAACTGAGGACCAGAGTGGGGTGAATGACTTACCCAAGGTCACACAGCTCACGACTGCCTGGCTCCACTAGATAATCTAGGTCCACAGACTCTTAAACTGATACATTTTCTACTCCATGATGCCCTTTATCTGGTTACTATCTGTCCTTACTCCTTGTCACAACATAGATTTTTTGGTTAACTAAGCATTTCATGTTTTAGTTCATCTTCACTTCCACTCTTTTTAGTCGCTGCGAACG
This sequence comes from Orcinus orca, assembly GCF_937001465.1. NCBI lineage: Eukaryota > Metazoa > Chordata > Mammalia > Artiodactyla > Delphinidae > Orcinus > Orcinus orca. The sequence goes on along the minus strand of NC_064580.1, from coordinate 35,557,697 downwards.
CTGCTGAACTCTTCAGCCACTCCAGTGAAAGAGCTCTTTGCAACTATGCATCTGTTGCTACATTCGAAGGATTACCAAACTGCATTTTACTTACCGCCTTGGCAGCATTTGACACTGCCAACCCCATCTCCTTCCCAGAATGCTCTGGCTCAGCGCTGCTCAAACAGCAAGTTTTGTGGACCCGTACCAGAAGGCAAACTGCTGCTGGTCTGCAACGAGATAAGTACAGAAACTAAGAATAATCAAAACTTTTATAGCAATTCGACAATAATTTTTGTCTGCTGAATCTAATAATAAAAATGGAGTTTGTATTTTGAATGTCTGTTAATTTTGCGTTAATCCAGTTTTCTTGCATCTGATTACAAAAATATTGCCTGTGACACACTGGAGGGGAAAAAGCCTAGCCCTTCTCCAAAGATAATAGAAGCAGCACTGCTATAGGCCTTTATTTTTTCTGAATCTGGCTCTCCTGGTTTCCCTCCCACTCCATGCCTCTCGAACATTTGCATGTTGCCTGCATCTCTCCCACCCCAAAGATTTGCCCTTTCCTGACGAAATCCTGTGCATCTATCGGATCTCAGCAGAGAGGCCACCCCTCCAGGAAGCCTCTCCTCTGTGCTGCTGTAGAACCTTGTACTGTCCATACAACCCACACAACAGGACATGTCAGACTCCGTTGCAGCTGCCAAACCCCAGCCCCTAGCCCAGCTCCCAGCATGCAATCGACCTTTGTGGTAGGAATGAGTTTCAAGAGAGGTGGCCTTGGGAGCACACCTTTCACCAAGTTAGAAGGCATTTTCTGTCTACTCACTTCCCCCTGTTTTCTTCGTCTTCCTTAACTCTTGCAGTAGGCATCCTGATAGTCAAATTCTCACGGTGAATTAACAAGTGTACAATCCCTTCTGAGGCTCAGGTTAAAGTCAGAAAACCCCAGGTTGCAAGCCATCCTATATATTATATGATTTCCCTTTTGGGGGGAGGGGGAAGGGAAAGCATGGAGTTTCATCCAGAGAACTCATCCCCACCAGCTGAGTGCATCCTGGGACTCTACCAGCCTCTGTGGAGGAAACTGCCTCACCTTGACTTAAGCACAGATGGGGAGCTTGGATTTAAGTCCTGGCCAGGTAGAGTGTTACCCACAAAGTGGAATGCCACACCTTTCTCTGTCCTGTGCCTCAGTGGCCTGTAGTGTGAACGAATAGCGGCCAGGGTGACCCTCGGGGCTAAGTTGAAGGGGAGACTAATTAGTCATCCTATAGCACACTGAAAATAGAAATGTCAAGTGTTACTATTAATAGTCATGTTTCCTCTGCTCTGGTTTCCAAGGTCCCTTATGCTTTCATTCCAGAACCTCTGGAAAGTAACGAGAAACGTGATTTGGAGGGAAAAGAGAGCTGTAACTGTCATGTACCTCAGTACGACTGGAAAAATAAAAGGCAGATAAATATGTTGCCTTTCTAGAGTGACCCTGAAGACTGAAATTCTAAGAAAAATGTTCGCTGCTTTAATACATAAAAATGTAAAAACTTCAGCATTGTAAAAACTATAAAAAGTCATAAACAATGAAAGGACAAATGAAAAACTGGGAAAAATGTTTTACATAGACGGCAATTGAAAGAAGAGGACCCTTAATATGTAAAGTGCTCTTACAATCAATAAGAAAGTGAGGAATATCCAAATAGAAAAATGGGCAAAAGGCATAAGTAGGTAATCCAGAAAAGAAGAAATACCAGTTGACTATATATGTAAAGATGTGCTGTTTTATTTGGCATCTCTTTGATTACCAGTGAGGCTGAATGAATATAATTCTTCATTTATCAGATTGGCAAAGATAAAACATATAGATCATCACCAGGCCAAGTGAACGGGAATGGGTATTTACATTTGCCACTAATGGGACTGTAAATAGGCACAGTCTTTCTGGAGAGCAATTTGGCAATGAATAACAGAAGCCTTGTCCTTTGAGTTAGAGATTCCACCTCTGGGAATGAATCCTAAGGAATAATCAAACAAGTACACAAAGATGTGTATGATAAGATTGGTTACCTCAGCGAGGTTTATAGTAGCGAAACTGGAAGCTATCTAAATGTGTATCAGCGACTGATTGGTTAAGCATACAGTTGAATACTATGTGGTCACTTTAAAAAGATCAATAGCTTTATACCTATTGATATGGAAAGGTATCCATGACATGTAGGTGTCACTAAAGGAAACAAAGAAAGTTGGAGACTGGAGGTGTAGAATGATTTGTTTCTTTTGAGCATTTTTTAAAGTGTGCGCGTGTAGAAAAACGTCTCAGTAAAAGTGCTCTAAAATCATGCTTTTTGAAGGATGAGGTTACAGGTGATTTTTACTTTCTTCTTTTATACTTTCCCATAACTTATTGACTTTTCACAATGAAAATTTATAGTTCTCTCCATTGAAAAATATGTTTTAGGAGCACTCGGTCTGGTTATCCTGGCTGTTTTACGGAGGTGGGAGAAGCAACAAATAAAGACGCAAGTACATAAATAAAAATAAGGAAGTAAAATTTGATTGCTCCTCTCTGGAAGTATTATTTCATTACTCATTTTGGAATGCACTCACATGGAAGCTTCCCTACCCCCAGCAGCCCCATCTTTTTCTTTTGAAAGTATCCTGGAATATTCTATTACATGAGTTGCTCCTGAAATCATTCTTGGGTATAATACTTGTATTTTTAATTTTTAAAATCTCTAATAAAAAATAATTGCCAATAAACTCTGCTAAAAAGCATCTCTCCCCAGGGACATATATTATGATCTCAATCCTCTGAGTGAAGCTGTGCAAAGAGGTCCCGCTGGGCCAACGCCACTGGGATCACTGTCCCCAGGTGTGCAGGGCACCCTTTCCCTTCGCTGGGAGCCAGCAGCCCTGTTAGTGCCTCTGAGTGATCTTCCCAACGTACTAGCTTCTCGTTCCATTCTTATAGGACCAAATCGGGGCCCGTCCCCATGTTTAGAAATGTAACCTGGGATGCTAAAGAAGTGTCTTCTGTTAGTAAGTCTTATGTCGTCTTAGTATGAGGACAGGAATATGAACGGCGTACCAATCTTTCACTGAGAAAATATTTGCTAGAGAAATAAGAATACAGAAGAATCACACTCCTCTCAGCTGTATTATATGTCATAAAGCAGATATATTAATACATACATACACCATATATATATATTTTTTTGGTTTGAACCATATGAAATTTCTTATATTCAACTCTTTTTGACCTATAGAAATGGCAATTTCATATGGTTCAACCTTACATATTATTCTTCTATTGGTAGTATCTGGACAGTTTTATACAATTAGAAGAATTAAACAGAAACTAATACTACAATGTTGTTATTGTTGCTTTTGTAGCGCAATAAAAATCTCTTTCCAGGGAAGCAGAAAAGTGACCATTTTAAGTGGATTTCCCTATGATCAAAGTATACCTATGTGTGTATGCATGTGTGCGTGTCCTTAGAAACGAAACAGAAAACATCCCATACGTTAAAAAGAAAAATTAGTCTTAATCTAACTTTCTCCTGTGCCCCATCTAATAACTGCTTTGTTGAAGTTGCTTTTTGAGCCTGTTTCTATTTTTCAGAACTTTTATCTTTAAAAAAAAAGGAGAGATACACCAGAAATACATCTACGCGTGGAACAACTCCTACAGAGCATCTACTGAACGCTGGCAGAAGACCTCAGACCTCCCAAAAGGCAAGAAACCCCCCACGTACCTGGGTAGGGCAAAAGAAAAAACTAAACAGAGACAAAAGGACAGGGACGGGTCCTGCACCAGCGGGAGAGAGCTGTGAAGGAGGAAAAGTGTCCACACACTAGGAAGCCGCTTCGCGGGTGGAGACTTCGGGAGGCGGAGTGGGGGAGCTTGGGAGCCGCGGAGGAGAGCACAGCAACAGGGGTGCGGAGGGCAAAGCGGAGAGATTCCAGCGCAGAGGATCGGGCCGACCGGAACTCGCCAGCCGAGAGGCTTGTCTGCTCGCCCGCCGGGGCGGGCGGGACTGGGAGCTGAGGCTCCGGCTTTTGTCGGAGCGCCGGGAGAGGGCTGAGGTTGGCGGCGTGAACACAGCCTGCAGGGCGTTAGTGCACCGCGGCTGGCCGGGAGAGAGTCCGGGGAGAAGTCTGGAACTGCCGAAGAGGCAAGAGACTTTTATGTCCCTCTTTGTTTCCTGGTGCACGAGGAGAGGGGATTAAGAACGCTGCTTGAGAGAGCTCCAGGGACGGGCGCGAGCCGCGGCTAAAAGTGCGGAGCCCAGAGACAGACATGAGACGCTAGGGCCGCTGCTGCCGCCACCGGGAGGCCTGTGTGCGAACACAGGTCACTAGCCACACGCCCTTCCGGGGAGCCTGTGCAGCCCGCCACTGCCAGGGTCCCGGGATCCAGGGACAACTCCCCCGGGAGAACGCACAGGCGCGCCACAGGCTGCAACGTCTCGCCGGCCTCTGCCGCCGCAGGCCCGCCCCACACTCCGTGCCCCTCCCTACCCCCGGGCCTGAGTGAGCCAGAGCCTCCGAATCAGCGGCTCCTTTAACCCCGTCCTGTCTGAGCAAAGAACAGACGCCCTCCGGCGACCTACACGCACAGGCGGGGCTAAATCCAAAGCTGAGCCCCTGGGAACTGTGAGAACAAAGAAGAGAAAGGGAAATCTCTCCCAGCAGCCTCAGAAGCAGCGGATTAAAGCTCCACAATCAACTTGATATACCCTGCATCTGTGGAATACCTGAATAGACAACGAATCATCCCAAATTAAGGAGCCCTGTGGATGAAAGGCGCTTGGTGCTGCAGCCAGGAGTCAGTGCTGTGCCTCTGAGGTGGGAGAGCCAACTTCAGGACACTGATCCACAAGAGACCTACACAAGACACCATTTTCTTACTCAAAATGAAAAGACAGAAAAACACACCGCAGATGAAGGAGCAAGATAAAAACCCATCAGACCTAACAAATGAAGAGGAAATAGGCAGTCTACCTGAAAAAGAATTCAGAATAATGATAGTAAAGTTGATCCGAAATCTTGGAGATAGAATGGACAATAGAATGGACAAAATGCAAGAATCAGTTAACAAGGACCTAGAAGAACTAAAGATGAAACAAGCAACGATGAACAACACAATAAATGAAATTAAAAGTACTCTAGATGGGATCAATAGCAGAATAACTGAGGCAGAAGAACGGATAAGTGACCTGGAAGATAAAATAGTGGAAATAACTACTGCAGAGCAGAATAAAGAAAAAAGAATGAAAAGAACTGAGGACAGTCTCAGAGACCTCTGGGACAACATTAAACGTACCAACATTCGAATTATAGGGGTTCCAGAGGAAGAAGAGAAAAAGAAAGGGACTGAGAAAATATTTGAAGAGATTATAGTTGAAAACTTCCCTAATATGGGAAAGGAAATAGTTAATCAAGTCCAGGAAGCACAGAGAGTCCCATACAGGATAAATCCAAGGAGAAATACGCCAAGACACATATTAATCAAACTGTCAAAAATTAAATACAAAGAAAACATATTAAAAGCAGCAAGGGAAAAACAACAAATAACACACAAAGGAATCCCCATCAGGTTAACAGCTGATCTTTCAGCAGAAACTCTGCAAGCCAGAAGGGAGTGGCAGGACATATTGAAAGTGTTGAAGGAGAAAAACCTGCAACCAAGATTACTCTACCCAGCAAGGATCTCATTCAGATTTGATGGAGAAATTAAAACCTTTACAGACAAGCAAAAGCTGAGAGAGTTCAGCACCACCAAACCAGCTCTACAACAACTGCTAAAGGAACTTCTCTAGGCAAGAAACACAAAAGAAGGAAAAGACCTACAATAACGAACCCAAAACAATTAAGAAAATGGGAATGGGAACACACATATCGATAATTACCTTAAATGTAAATGGACTAAATGCTCCCACCAAAAGACACAGATTGGCTGAATGGATACAAAAACAAGACCCATATATTTGCTGTCTACAAGAGACCCACCTCAGACCTAGAGACACATACAGACTGAAAGTAAGGGGATGGAAAAAGGTATTTCATGCAAATGGAAACCAAAAGAAAGCTGGAGTAGCAATTCTCATATCAGACAAAATAGACTTTAAAACAAAGACTATTAGAAGAGACAAAGAAGGACACTACATAATGATCAAGGGATCGATCCAAGAGGAAGATATAACAATTGTAAATATTTATGCACCCAACATAGGTGCACCTCAATACATAAGGCAAATACTGACAACCATAAAAGGGGAAATCGACAGTAACACATTCATAGTAGGGGACTTTAACACCCCACTTTCACCCATGGACAGATCATCCAAAATGAAAATAAATAAGGAAACACAAGCTTTAAATGATACATTAAATGAGATGGAGTTAATTGATATTTATAGGACATTCCATCCAAAAACAACAGAATACACATTTTTCTCAAGTGCTCATGGAACATTCTCCAGGATAGATCATATCTTGGGTCACAAATCAAGCCTTGGTAAATTTAAGAAAATTGAAATTGTATCAAGTATCTTTTCCGACCACAACGCTATGATACTCGATATCAATCACAGGAGAAGATCTGTAAAAAATACAAACACATGGAGGCTAAACAATACACTACTTAATAACGAAGTGATCACTGAAGAAATCAAAGGGGAAATCAAAAAATACCTAGAAACAAATGACAATGGAGACACGACGACTCAAAATCTATGGGATGCAGCAAAAGCAGTTCTAAGAGGGAAGTTTATAGCAATACAATCTTACCTTAAGAAACAGGAAACATCTCGAATAAACAACCTAACCTTGCACCTAAAGCAATTAGAGAAAGAAGAACAAAAAAACCCCAAAGTTAGCAGGAGGAAAGAAATCATAAAAATCAGATCAGAAATAAATGAAAAAGAAATGAAGGAAACGATAGCAAAGATCAATAAAACTAAAAGCTGGTTCTTTGAAAGGATAAACAAAATTGATAAACCATTAGCCAGACTCATCAAGAAAAAAAGGGAGAAGACTCAAATCAATAGAATTAGAAATGAAAAAGGAGAAGTAACAACTGACACTGCAGAAATACAAAAGATCATGAGAGATTACTACAAGCAACTCTATGCCAATAAAATGGACAACGTGGAAGAAATGGACAAATTCTTAGAAAGGCACAACCTGCCAAGACTGAATCAGGAAGAAATAGAAAATATGAACAGACCAATCACAAGCACTGAAATTGAAACTGTGATTAAAAATCTTCCAACAAGCAAAAGCCCAGGACCAGATGGCTTCACAGGCGAATTCTATCAAACATTTAGAGAAGAGCTATCACCTATCCTTCTCAGACTCTTCCAAAATATAGCAGAGGGAGGAACACTCCCAAACTCATTCTACGAGGCCACCATCACCCTGATACCAAAACCAGACAAGGATGTCACAAAGAAAGAAAACTACAGGCCAATATCACTGATGAACATAGATGCAAAGATCCTCAACAAAATACTAGCAAACAGAATCCAACAGCACATTAAACGGATCATACACCATGATCAAGTGGGGTTTATTCCAGGAATGCAAGGATTCTTCAATATACGCAAATCAATCAACGTGATACACCATATTAACAAATTGAAGGAGAAAAACCATATGATCATCTCAATAGATGCAGAGAAAGCTTTTGACAAAATTCAACACCCATTTATGATAAAAACCCTGCAGAAAGTAGGCATAGAGGGAACTTTCCTCAACATAATAAAGGCCATATATAACAAACCCACAGCCAACATCGTCCTCAATGGTGAAAAACTGAAAGCATTTCCACTAAGATCAGGAACAAGACAAGGTTGCCCACTCTCACCACTCTTATTCAACATAGTTTTGGAAGTTTTAGCCACAGCAATCAGAGAAGAAAAGGAAATAAAAGGAATCCAAATCGGAAAAGAAGAAGTAAAGCTGTCACTGTTTGCAGATGACATGATACTATACATACAGAATCCTAAAGATGCTACCAGAAAACTACTAGAGCTAATCAATGAATTTGGTAAAGTAGCAGGATACAAAATTAATGCACAGAAATCTCTGGCATTCCTATACACTAATCATGAAAAATCTGAAAGTGAAACCAAGAAAACACTCCCATTTACCATTGCAACAAAAAGAATAAAATACCTAGGAATAAACCTACCTAAGGAGACAAAAGACCTGTATGCAGAAAATTATAAGACACTGATGAAAGAAATTAAAAATGATACAAATAGATGGAGAGATATACCATGTTCTTGGATTGGAAGAATCAACATTGTGAAAATGACTCTACTACCCAAAGCAATCTACAGATTCAATGCAATCCGTATGAAACTACCACTGGCATTTTTCACAGAACTAGAACAAAAAATCTCACAATTTGTATGGAAACACAAAAGACCCCGAATAGCCAAAGCAATCTTGAGAACGAAAAATGGAGCTGGAGGAATCAGGCTTCCTGACTTCAGACTATACTACAAAGCTACAGTAATCAAGACAGTATGGTACTGGCACAAAAACAGAAATATAGATCAATGGAACAGGATAGAAAGCCCAGAGATAAACCCACGCACATATGGTCACCTTATCTTTGACAAAGGAGGCAGAAATGTACAGTGGAGAAAGGACAGCCTATTCAATAAGTGGTGCTGGGAAAACTGGACAGCTACATGTAAAAGTATGAGATTAGATCACTCCCTAACACCATACACAAAAATAAGCTCAAAATGGATTAAAGACCTAAATGTAAGGCCAGAAACTATCAAACTCTTAGAGGAAAACATAGGCAGAACACTCTATGACATAAATCACAGCAAGATCCTTTTTGACCCACCGCCTAGAGAAATGGAAATAAAAACAAAAGTAAACAAATGGGACCTAATGAAACTTAAAAGCTTTTGCGCAGCAAAGGAAACCATAAAGAAGACCAAAAGACAACCCTCAGAATGGGAGAAAATATTTGCAAGTGAAGCAACTGACAAAGGATTAATCTCCAAAATTTATAAGCAGCTCATGCAGCTTAATAAGAAAAGAACAAACAACCCAATCCAAAAATGGGCAGAAGACCTAAATAGACATTTCTCCAAAGAAGATATACAGAATGCCAACAAACACATGAAAGAATGCTCAACATCACTAATCATTAGAGAAATGCAAATCAAAACTACAATGAGATATCATCTCACACCAGTCAGAATGGCCATCATCAAAAAATCTAGAAACAATAAATGCTGGAGAGGGTGTGGAGAAAAGGGAACCCTCTTACACTGTTGGTGGGAATGTAAATTGATACAGCCACTGTGGAGAACAGTATGGAGGTTCCTTAAAAAGCTACAAATAGAACTACCATACGACCCAGCAATCCCACTACTGGGCATATACCCTGAGAAAACCATAATTCAAAAAGAGTCATGTACCAAAATGTTCACTGCAGCTCTATTTACAATAGCCCAGAGATGGAAACAACCTAAGTGTCCATCATCGGATGAATGGATAAAGAAGATGTGGCACATATATACAATGGAATATTACTCAGCCATAAAAAGAGACGAAATTGAGCTATTTGTAATGAGGTGGATAGACCTAGAGTCTGTCATACAGAGTGAAGTAAGTCAGAAAGAGAGAGACAAATACCGTATGCTAACACATATATATGGAATTTAAGAAAAAAAAATGTCATGAAAAACCTAGGGGTGAAACAGGAATAAAGACACAGACTTACTAGAGAATGGACTTGAGGCTATGGGGAGGGAGGAGGGTAAACGGTGACAAAGCAATAAAGAGGCATGGACATGTATACACTACCAAACGTAAGGTAGATAGCTAGTGGGAAGCAGCCGCATAGCACAGGGAGATCAGCTCGGTGCTTTGTGACCGCCTGGAGGGGTGGGATAGGGAGGGTGGGAGGGAGGGTGACGCAAGCAGGAAGAGATATGGGAACATATGTATATATATAACTGATTCATTTCGTTGTGAAGCTGAAACTAACATACCATTGTAAAGCAATTATGCTCCAATAAAGATGTTTAAAAAAAAAAAAAAAAAGAAAAAATATCTTCCCAGGTGATATTACTACATTGCTGTTCATTTTTCACATTACAGCTCCACTCATCCCCCTGAGAGACCATGCCGTCCTTTGACAGCTGGCCAGAGATGTTAAACAACTTGCCCAAGGTCACACAGCTAATTAGGGCAGAGCTGGGACTAGAACCCTGGGCTTTTGGGCTTTTCCACCCTGCAGAGGGAGTAAGAGCTGTTATCATCAGCTCCCCTCTTGAAGGAGGATCGGCTAAGTTAAATAGCCAGGCTGGGAACCAAGAGCCTGGAAGGTCTGAGGGAAAAGATCATCAGTTGACAAATTATAGTGATCATTATTAATGTTATTATTCATACACTATGTCTGCGGCAGAAAACAAAGGTTTATTTAAAATGCACATAATAATTTGAGTTTCCTGCAACATTTATTTTCTGTCTAAATTATTTTTTAACTGATATGAATGCGAAGACTTCTGAGGACAAAAAGCAAGGCTTTTAAAAAAATCCATAACCTTAAAATTAAGACCACATTTATTCACACTGCTGCTCGCGGCCCAGAATTTTCTCCCTTTTAACCCTTCAGTGACATCAGCAAGCCACGTTTCCACCTCATCTTGGCCCAATTTTTCTTTTTGCCTGTAGCAACTGCATTGGAAGACCAAAGTATAATGCATTTCACAGTAAGAATCCTAATGGGATTTTTAGTAAACGGGCCCTACCAACCCACTTCCCCAGTGAAAACATGCCTCTAATTGATCTCTATGTAGAAACAGCAGCTGGTGATCAGAACCCCTGTGCTCTGGTGGGTAATTATTTTATCAGGACAAGCACTTCCGTCATGATAAGAGAGAAACAGCAGGACCTGGGGAGAGGCACACAGAGAGGGCCAAACAGACAGACAGACACAGAAAAGACCCAGCAAAAACCTGCCTGCAGAATCCACGGCCACGCAGCCTTAAATGGAAAGTTTCTGATAACCCATGATGGATTGCAGCCAGGTGGACGCGGGGAGGGGCTTGGGGAGCCACCGGGAGTGCGGAGGGTCAGGAGAGGCCGGCTCCCCGCAGCGCCTGCGCTGGCCCGGAGCTCTGTTAGGCGGCGCTGTGGCGCCGCAAGTGCCGATTCCCCACCCTCCAGAACCCGCAGCTTCCTCCGGCCCGCCTGCCGTGGTTGAAACCCCCATAGCTCTTTTGGCAAAGAGTAGGTGTGTCCTGGCCAGGTTCCAGTTTGGGTAATTACAGCCTGTCAACCTAAACTCCCCCCAGGATTGCAGTTAAATATGGTACCCGTCTTCACAATTAAATTTTTGCTCTAATAGGACACTCGATTGTCATGTTACGTGACAGTTAAATAGCGGCTGCATCGTACCCCAGAGGTAGCTGCACTTTTGTAGTGACTACAAAGATTTCTCTGGGTGCAATAAATGACCTGTATGGACAGAATCGGGGGGCTCTTTCTGCTAAATGAGAGTTGTTAACTATAGGATTTTGCTCATTATTCAAATTTTTTTTCTCTAACTCTTTCAGGGGGAAAATATGGGGAACACTTACTACTCCGATATCATTTCCAGTTCTTTCTCCTGGAAGTGAAAATCAGGATGCCAGGTTGCTGCAGGACAGGGGAGGCCTCCAACTACCCTTCCAGCCCCAGGTCCCCTCCATTCCTTTGTCTCAACATCACAGGATCCTTGCCTTTCTCTAAAGGTGCCATGGACTCCTCCCTTGCCCGTGTCCCTGGTTATCCCACAGCCTGGAACATCTTTCTTTTGTTTTCTGCTTACAGAGACCTTTTATCCTGCCAAGATCCAGCTTAAATGCCACCTCCTTCATGACGCCAGCCTCCACCTTCTCCTCCAATTAAGTGTTTCTCCTCTTATAGCCCCCATTCGACATTCCTATTACCCTCACTCAGCACTTCCTCCAATTTGTCGTGTATTTTAGTAAGTTGTTTACACATCAGGCACATGCCCTGAACTATGAGCTCCTCGAGGGCAGGGGCCTTAGTTACTTTTCCTTATACCCGACCACAATGCTTAACAAATATTTTTGATGGAGAGAAAGAAGGCATCCCCTATTCCTTTTCCAAGAGCATAAGTAAGAATATCTACTATTTACTATAGGCTGATCATTGTTCTAAGCATTTTACCTGTACTAACTCATTCAGCCCTCACCATCTCATAAAGTATCATCATCATTGTCTCATTTCTATAGATTAAAATACTGAGGCCCAGAGAGGTTAGATAATTTGCCCAAGGCCACACAGCCAGTAAGAAGTGGTGCTAAGAATGAATCCCTTGGGGCTTACCCCCCCACCCCACCCCAGAACCTCATACCTTTACACTGCTGGATAGTACAGGTTTTTAATTAAACATATCAGCATCCCCACCGTCTTCAAAATTTTAAATCAATCCAGGTCTGCGAAAGCACAACTCATTTTCTAAAGGGGTGAGCATGAGGTGGGAGCAGCTGAGACAGAATGCACCTGTCTCCATTCCGCTTAGGCTATCCGAAATAACAAGTGGGCTGCTTTCCGAAATCCACATGCTTGTTTGTCAGTTTCCATCCTTGGGCAATTATTTCACACGGAAAATGAGAAGGTGATAATCTAAAGTATTCGCAGCCAGTCTTGCCTACAGAGGTGTGAGCAAAGAGGAAGATCGCATGTTGTGATTAGAGAGAGAAGAAACAAACCCCAGTGATTGCGGTACGTGAGGAAGGGGTCAGCCTCATTATTCTAAAGCATAGTTTTCTGAACCCATAGAAATATTTTATTCCAACAAGTTAATTCCTTTAAGTGGTGAGCGCTGAGCATGGCAGACACGATTATCTTTCTTAGGTTTCTGGCCGCTTTCTCCCCACCCAGCTGGGGGAAGGATTTCTGCAGCTCACCTCTGCAATTAGAAACAGCCCCACAGGGCAGAGGTGCAGCCTGCGTTCTGAGATACTCTTCTGCTGCTGAAATAAAAACAGCCTTTGAGAATATTCTCCTGCCAAAATCATTTTAGCATTTCACTGTCACACAGCAGGAGGCAGAGAGAGGGAGGGAGGGAGAGAGGGAGAGAGAGCATCCTTTCCGCGCAAACCCAAGCAAGACCTCATGAGTCTTTCCCGTGTACAAGGAAATTAATTAATTTCCTTTCTTATTTTTCAAAAAGGGGGCCATAAAAACATAGTTCAAGATGTTACGTTTTCATAAGGAAGAAGTCTCCATTGGAAGTGAGTACCTCTTTTAAGACAAGGTTGTAATTAGATTGCCCGTGGTGATGATGAATGGGGAGGGTGAAGGGTCCTCGGCTTCTTTCTGGGGGCAGAAACATCCTCGAAGGCAGAGGCGAGGGCTGCCTCGGGCGGCCACGCTGGTGCCAGCGCCAAAGACTGTTCTCTCCCAAGAAGCTCAAAGAAGAAAGGCTGTTTCTAAACCGAGGAGGAATAACAGGAATAACAGCAGAAAAGGCAATTGAGAGGGTGAGCCGAGGTGTTTGCCGCTCCCCAGTGCTTTCTGCACAACCTCTTTCAACCTGGGTAGATTTTCTCTCTTGCAGTTGCTGGAAAGAATGGAGAACTTGGTTTCTGCTGCCCCTGCCTTTATGAATGCCTTTTTGTTTTTGTTGTTCTACATGCCTGTTAGGGACTGGACTGTGCCCCCTCCCCCCAGATTGATATGTTGAAGCCCTAACCCCCAGGACTTTAGCACGTGACTGCATTTGGAGCTGCCACATAAATGATTAAATTAAAATAGGGCCCTTAGGGTGGGCCTTAATCCCATCTGCCTGGTGTCCATATAAGAGGAAATTTGAACACGCCAAGAGACCCCAGGAGTGTGCACAGACAGAGCAAATACCACGTGGGGACACAGTGAGAAGGCGGCCGTCTGCAGGCTAGAGAGAGAGGTCTCGGGAGAAACCAACCCTGCTGACACCCTGATCTTGGACTTCTAACCTCCAGAACTGTGACAAAAGAAATTTCTGTTGTTTAAACCACCCAGTCTGTGGTACTCTGTTATGACAGCCCGAGGAAACTGATACCCAAGTATTTTTCACAATATGGTCCATGGACCACTTTCATCAGAAAGTGATGAGTGGATTAAAATTTAGATGCCTGGGCCCCATTCAGACCTACTTAATCAAATCTCTAGGGCTCAGGAATCTGTAGTCTGTCTCAAGCACCCCAGGCCATCCCAGTGCACACTCAAGTTGGGAAATCCCTGCAGCTGGAATTTGCGGAGAGAAAGGATCACCTTGGTGGTGATCTGAAGGGGGCTGCCCGAAGGCCACACCGCCTAACTCCCCCCAGCCCCCTTAGAAAGGCGTGCTTTGCAGTTAAACATCGCCCTCTCCCTTGTGGATCTCTTTTCAGTGCAAATAGCTCCTGGATGGGGGTGACAAATTAAGTCAATAACCTTTGAGTATGAATTCATTTATCAGCTGAATTCCTGTGGGATTGGAAGGATGCCAAACCTAAGAAAAACCGAGGAGCGGGAAGAAGTAGGGGGCGTTGAGAAATGTCAGCATGGTCCACACAGGGGAAAAAGCGCCACCTTGACAACCTGGCTCCAGGCTGCCCCCACCCACCCACCCACCGGGGACAAGGCAGTCCCAGAGATGGGCAGCAGAGAGCTCACAGGGCACTGCTCTCCCACAGGAAGGTGGACAGAGCGATGGTGGCGGGGCCTTTGGGAAAAGACGGCTGCCTCCTGGCTGCCTCCTGTTTTCTTTTTTGCTGCTTGGAAGCTGAGGGCAAAGCCAGGCCTGCTTCCCTCTCTCTCTAGGAGTGAGGTGGGCAGGGGCCATGGGGGACTGCGACCAGGAGTGCATATAAGCAGGAGCGGGACGCAAAATGTAGAACAAGCCGTATGGCTTAGACACGGACCTGTCAGAACAGAAGGCAGCCAGAGGAGGCTGGAGCAGGATCCCGACCAAGCCCTTTGTTTCAGGAGTTAACCTTTCAGAGGCCCTGGCCCTGTGCTTTGCCCAGCACTCACAGCGCAGGCCTGAATAAGTGGGAGGGTCTGAGGAGGTGGCTCTTTAGCCTGGCTTTGTATTCCTGTGGCTCTCATGGTTATTTCTTTGCAAGGAAGGAGGAGGCATCCTCCCTGCCAGGAGCCTGGCTTAATTCACTTTGGATTTGAGCTCAGTGTGGTCCAGGCCAACACAATTCACATGTGGTTGCGGCGCGCCTGTATCCTCCGTTTCCTGAATCTTCCAGCAAGTTCTAACGGGCTAGAAGCATCAGCCAGGGGGCCGGGGCCAGTCTCTGACGGCTGACAAATGGCTGCCTTAGAGAGGGCTGCCAGGGGGCCGAGGCACTCATGGCCATCTCAGAAGCCACCGCACTGGGCTTGATAATGAGCTGGAACCCAGAGCCCTCTGCAGGGCTGGGTGGACGCCTCCCCCTAAACCAGAGCATCAGGGCACATCGCAGCCCATTAGGTGCTCGGCATCGAGAAATGCTCTTTCTGGCTCCCCGATGTCTATGGAGAAGGGTGAATCTGAGGTGAAATAGCAAAACAGACACTGGCCCAGGATTCCAAACTCGATTCCTTGAAGGTGGCTGGAGGAGGGCGAGGATCAGCGCGGCTAGGACACTCGCTGGCGCCCCTGGTTCTTTCTCAAGACAGTGCTCTTGTGCCAGCAGACAGTGTTGGTGTCCCACCCTGATCCCCTTGGATCCCTTTTGACCCTTTGTGTGAGCACCCTGCTCGCTCACTGTGCTTCTACTTCTAACACCCAGCACCCACGCTGTGCTTTAGGAGGACGGCCCTCAGACTAGGAGACGAGAGCCACTTTGCACACCTGTGCAGGTAGCTGCACGTGCCTGGAGTTGCCCTACCCCCTTGGTGGCTCTTGGACTGATGAGGGCAGGAGTGTGGAAGCCCAGCTCGCTTGGACTGGGAGGCACGGCTCCCGTGAAGAGCTGCCGTGTGGGTCAGGCCAGGAGGGGACTTGCTTGAGTGCCTGCCCTGCTTGGTTCCCTCCCTTGTCTTTTCTTTTTCCTGCTTCCCCTTCTCCCTTGCGGGTCTCCCCCGGAAGCACTTCCTTACTAAGTCACTTGCACACAAATCCTCATCTCATGGTTTCCTTCTGGGAGACACAACCTAGGTTATGCATAAGAAATTCTGAATTTTCCTCCCATTAATATCTCACAACCAAAGGAAATGCTCTGTTCTCCTCCCTCTTGCTCTCTCACTCCGGCTCCCTTCCACACCAACCAGCTCCTCCTCTAGACCCCATTGCTGTTAGAGGGACCCGGCATTCTCTTCATCACCAAGTTCAGAAACGTGGGTGCCTTGCATTGTCTCTCATACCCAGTCCCTCTCCCTACCAAACCCTCCCCCAGCTCAGGCCCCCTTCCCTCACCTCCTTGCCTGAGATGATCAGCCCTCAGTACTACGTGCCCACCTCCCGCCTCCCACTGTTCCAGAACATCGAGCACACTGCTAGCAAATGGACCCTGCTGAAGCCCAGGTTTAATCTCTCCATCACTCCCCAGGCCCCCAAATCTTCAGACACTTCCCAGTCTTTGCCAAAGCAAGTGCACCTTCCTTGTCTGGCAGGCACGGTCCTCGCCAACCTGCCTCCAGCCTGCATCTCCAAATTCCTAACGGGACGGAGATGGGAAGCCACTGCCCCCTCCTCCCACTCAGCACATTCACCCCAAATGGGCTGTTTTAATATGTTGAGATCACTGCTGTGCTTAAGATCATGATGCACAGACAACAGACGAAGGAAACACATTGAACAGGGAGTCAGAGAGTGTCTGGGGCCATTTGTATGGTCTTTCTTGCCGATTTAAAAATTTGGCCTCACTTTTCCTTACAGGTATCTCAGGGGGGCCATAGAAAGTTTTTGGATTCTCTCTCATAACACCTATTTAATTGAGTCTTTACCTAATCAGGCCTAGGTCCAGGCTTAAGGCCTTCAGGCTCCCCACTGTGCCAGGCGGCTGACACCCATCCGTGGCTCGCAGGTAGGTCAGGACATGAGGCCTGCTTGCCCGGGCTTTTTCTTCTCCCAGGCCCCCTGGTCCCCCAGGTTTCTGACCTTGGGCTTAACTTCCCTCCGTAGGTCTTCAGTGTGCCACTCCAACCGGGCATAGGGCACAGATCTACTTTTCCACTGGTTCTCTATGAGAACCTGAGTTCTCCCTGTAGCAAGGCTGTCTTTGGCTCAGCCGAGCTCTGGGAACCTTTCCCTGGTCAACCTGTCATCGGTTTGTCCCCTCCCTGTGCCCTCTGCCGTTTATAAACTCCTTGAGTGTGGTCAGTACTCCGGCACACTGCTCAGATCCCCGTTCCAGGGCGGACTTGCTGTCCAGCTCCGCACACAGCCCTTCAGGGTCTGCCTGAGCTGCCTCACCCAGGGTCATGGCCTTTCCAGGGTGGCCCTCCTCTGCTGAGTGGGTGAGGCAGGGATATGAAGGTCTTGCCGTTTCCGTCCAACGTGGGGCACCCTTAGGGACAACACTCGTTCCAGAGCTCCCTGCTGGGCTGGCTGAGGTTTCTTCAGGCCTGCATCACATTTCCATTTCTTCCTCTGTACAGTCTTGTTTTCAACTCCTCCTTTTCTCCGCGTCCCCCCAGCACAGACCTGCAGGGCTGGCTCTTAGGAGGCACTCAGCAAACGTGTGCCGACTTAAGTCTAACTGCTGCCAGGAATAGCTAACTTTTAAGGAGTAGGTCCATGTGCCTGGCACCAAAGGAAGAAGGCTGAGCATTTCACATGAATATTTCCTTTAGTCCTCAGACAACCCCACGAGGAAAGCACCAGGATTATTCCCATTTTGCAGATGAGGAAACCGAGGCACAGAGAGTTAATAAGCAAGGGCGTGAGAATGTGAGCCCGAGGCCCTCACCACCCTGCTGGAGCAAAGCACTGGACACAGCTGACAGCTGATGGCTCACATCTGAAGAGGAACCGTATGGTGACACAAGGCAGCGTCAGAAAGCCAGAGGAGAACGGACACAACAT
Organism: Orcinus orca; assembly: GCF_937001465.1. Taxonomy (NCBI): domain Eukaryota; kingdom Metazoa; phylum Chordata; class Mammalia; order Artiodactyla; family Delphinidae; genus Orcinus; species Orcinus orca. Next base: position 35,539,681 of record NC_064580.1, on the reverse strand, counting down.
TGGAGGGCAAGCACCCAGGTGGGGCCGGTAGGCTCAGAAACTTTCCTAGCCTGTGTGATCTGGGACAGCCATCTCTGTTTGCCTCTCTTACAATCAGTGCATCATAGGCTGCCTGAACCAGCAACACACATAGCCTAACCTCCCCATGGTGCAAAACAGAGGGAAGCCCAGAGAGGTTAAGGAACTTCCCCAAGGTCACAGAGCTGGCTGGTGTCTAGCTCTCTAGACCAGCAGGAGTTCCCAGCCCATCCCCTTCCTCTTCCCTCCATGACACAACCTTAAGGCAGGAATGGCATCCCCTACTTGGCTGGACCAACTTTGGAATCAGGAGTCTGCTGCCTTCCTAGGCATACCATCCTTGCTCATTCAGCCCCATCAGTGTTCTGAGCACCTCTGGAATATGAGGGGATTGAAAGAGGGTCGTTGTAAGAGTGATGCAACAGCGCTACCTCATTGTTACTGCCACCTTGCCCAAGTTCTATTATTAAATTTCTCACTTCCCCTTAACATTAAAACATAACAGCACGATGGCAAGTGGTTAAGTGCCATGAAATCAAACAAGCCTTGGTGTGAAACCCGCCTTACCTCTTTCTAACAGTGTGACCTTGAGAACTTTACTGAAACTCTCTGAGCCTCAGTTCCTTCCTCTATGCGGTGAGGGAAATAATGCCCAAGAGTTGCCTCATAGGGTGGTGCAAGGGTTAAATGGAATCATGAATGTGAAGGGCTTGGCCCAGGGCTCCCGAACACAGCGACGGGACTGCAAATTGTAGCCATTGTTATTTTTATTAAAGATACATAAGAGATAACACATGTGGCACCCAGTAATCATTCATCTGAAATCCTCAGCAGGGAAGAACAAATCAGCTCACGCATTAATTAGGGCTCCTCGTAACAGAAAGGATTTATCTGATAGACGCAATGCCTCTCGGGATAGAGGCAGGACCAGGCTTACCAACGCCGGACCACAATCTATCCCTGGGCAGTCCCAAGCCCTGCAAACCCCGCTTCTCCAAACTCACCCCCTGATATCACAACTGGAAACCCGACGACTCAGCTTTCCTTAAACTCAGAATGAAGGCGTCCGAGTGAACCAATAACCTGGTGGGAGGTAGGGGTGCGAAAGATCTGCGGTGTTTCAATAACTTGGTGGACAGAGCAAACCAGGAAGGCACTCACCACGCTCCCACTGCAGACACACAGAGATATCTGATCAAACATAATGAAAAAATAAATAAGTACACAGATTGGGAAGGAAGGAAGGAAGGAAGGAAGGAAGGAAGGAAGGAAGGAAGGGAGAGAGGGAGGGAGGGAGGGAGGAGAAAGGGAAGAATGAACAAAACAAGAAAGAAATCCCCAGGTTCCAAAAGGAACCCTTCATTTCTAATCAGCGGTATTTGTTGACCTATGCCAGAAATAATCGAGCAAATAATTAGAGAAAGGAATTTTAAGTTTTGCTAGCTCAGTCATGAAAGTTACAGAGCCTAGACTTCCAAAGCCCTTAGACATGAGACAGCGTAATGCTGTGAGATCAGGCCTCCCAGCACTAGGCTAGGGGGAGAAAGTCAGAAAAGAAAAAGAGAACTTAGGTGGTGAAGGCATCCCTGAGTAAGGGGATTTTTGCTGTGCTCCTTCTACCCTCTTCCCACCTACCAGGTCAAACACTAGATAAGTTTGGGGAACCCAAGTGCTAAAGGCTTTTCCTTGTTTCATTATCCCATTTGAATGCATATTGAATATCAGCTTAGGAACAAAATTTATCAAATCCTGGCTTTGTCACTTTCTATCTGTGTGATATTGGAAGGATTATTTAATCGCTGTGTCTTCATTTCTTCATTTATTAAAACAAGAACAATAAACACCTAACTACCAATTACATAGAAATCCAATTCTCAATCATTCTGTTTCTGCTGGGATCACACACACACTTTCTCTCTCTGTCTCTCTCAATGTATGAGTCAAGAATCTTCTGGTTGCAAGTGACAGAGACCCATTTTAAACCAGAAACTGGGCAAACAACAAGCCAAAGGGGATTTGTTAGCTCAAGTAACTGAACTTATTGGGCTCTCATCTCTGGCCTTTGCTTGGCCTGTCCTTGCTTTCTCTTCCTGAACCTCATTCTCTCCTACTAAAAACAGCTGGGAAATATTGCTTGAAGCCGCTCCAGTTTTTCTGTCCTTACAACTTATAATCTCAAAAAACACACACTAAATTGATTGTTTCAGTAGAAATATCCCAGGGAAGACTCACTGGTCTGTTTTGGGACACGTCCTGCTCTGAACCAATCACTCTGGCCAAGAGGATGCAATGCTCTGACTGTTGCTCCATAATGTCAATGGACCTTTCTGCTCTATGTCCTCTCTTGTCTGCAATGGATGCAATTTTGGGCTCTCCCGGGCTGATATCAAGCCATGCAGGAGAAGGGATGGACATTCCTTGCACAGATGAGACTACTCTTCTCTATTAGCCCATGGACCCCTCGCCTATCTCCCTACTGGTGGTGATGTGTGAAAAGCAGGGGCGAGGTCAACATCAAAAGAGATCACATTCTAGAAACGCAATGATGGCAGCCTAAAGAAATCAAGGGAAGGTAGGAGTGGAAGATGTGTTGTTCTATGTTTAAACTATAAAATTCTAAACAGTAGATTTAATCTGACCAGACAACGAATTATCGTTTACATTTTCTTGCATAGACTCAGTAAGACTTGCATTTGTGATGATCCTCAATGAAACACAGTAATGACCTTTGAGAGAGTCACTGGAAGCCGTGGTCCATGGGTGGCACTGTGGACGATGCAGTGTCCTGGGTAATGTAACCAGGTTTGAATAAATGGAATAAGTACTACGAGGGAACTGAAGAGGCAAGAAGATCTATATAGTTTCAATACAAACAGGTTCCAAAGAGCCGTGGCATTGTGAGTAATGACAGCATTGCTAACTTTTTCTTATAGTGAGAGATAAAAAATTGTCCAGGAATGACACATTCGGCAATAAAGAACACAAAGAATGGTTCCTGGACCTGAAACAGGAAGAAATGGTGCCAGGATACTACGAAGACTCTTCACAAGCACTGAATGAACAGTGAACAAATATGTAAGTACCTCTTCTATACCCATCACTCTATATCTTCATCAATAAATCACTACACCTCACATGAGCCCATGAATTGTGTAGCACATTAAAAAGTTAAATTGTTTATATGGACAGCTCCCATCCCCCTCCAAAACAATATAGTAAGTCCCCTACATACGAATGAGTTCCATCCTGAGAGCATGTTTGTAAGTCCGATTTGTTTGTAAGTCCAACAGACTTAGCCTAGGTACCCAACCAGCACAATCGGCTATATAGTACTGTACTGTAATAGGTTTATAATACTTTTCACACAAAATAATACATAAAAAACAAACACAAAAAATAAAGGAAATATTTTTAATCTCACAGTACAGTACCTTGAAAAGTACAGTAGTACAGCACAACAGCTGGCATACAGGGGCTGGCGTTGAGTGAACAGGGAAGAAGAGTTACTGACTGGAGGAGGGAGAGGATGTGGGAGATGCTAGAGCTGAAGGATCGTCAGCAATAGGAGATGGTGGGCAAGCTGCAATTTCACTCACGCCTGACGCTGATGGAACACACATTCGCATCTTTGAAAGTTCGCAACTTGAAGGTTCGTATGTAGGGGACTTACTGCACTTGAGTGGGTGCCCCTGCACAGCCTAGGGGTGGCTCTAATCAAGGCTGAAGGCCTTGTTGAGTTTCAGTTCTTGAACCTGTACCCGGGCCTTGCGGCTTCTTTTTTTTCATAATTGGTCTCAATGTGCAGCAGGTAACCCCTCATTCTTAGTCTAACAGTTTCCATTTTGGCCTCGGTATTTGGGCAATAAAAACAACAGGCTGGTTGCGAAGCCCAGTTAATCTGCCCCTTGCTTCCAAGTTCAAAGCTCCAATTCAATTTGAGTGAATGACTCATTACAATGAGGATAATTATTACCTTTGTCAGGCAAAGAGTACTCATCTGGAGATACTTGGAAGTAGTCAAAGATTTCCAATTTTCCACAAATCTCTTCCTGGGACCAATTTTATCCCCCATTGTGCTTCCCTCCCCACTGCCTTAGGAGCTCTAACTTTAGCTTGGGGCATAAAATAGGGCCTTTTCAGTTCTCCCAATGGTCTGGATCATGTTTCTCAGCCATTTGGGGTTGCTGTCCACATTAGGCAGAGTCTCTTAGCAGAGGCATATGCTACTCCTTTTAAGCTTTCAGATGGAATAGGCTTTCTTGTAGGACCTTGGGGAAAGCTACAAGAAGTAGCCCCCACACTACAACACCCTGATATTTTCCTACTAAGCCCAGTAGTTGGTGTGGATAGGCATATTGCTTGTCTCTGAAGATACAGGGGGTGGCAATTTGACCAGCTGTTTTGCCACTTCTAAATGAGGACTTATTTGGTTGGCAAGTTACAGACATTGACAAGAGAAGGAAGATGGTATTTGTCTCTCTGCTCAGGCTACCATAATAAAATACCATAGACTGGGGGGCTTAAACAACAGAAATTTCTTTCTCACAGTTCTGAAGGCTATAAGTCTGAGATCAGGGTGCCAACATGGTCGATTCTGGTGGGGACCCTCTTCCTGGCTTATAGACAGCCACTTTCTCACTGTGTGCTCAAATAGTCTTTCCTCAGGGATTGTGTGTGGAGAGAGAGATGGCTCCCTCTCTCCTACTTAGAAGGTCACCAATCCTATTTGATTAGGCCCCACCCTTATGAACTCATTTAACGTTAATTACCACCTAAAAGCCCTGTCTCCAAGTATAGTCATGGTGGAGGTTAAAGCTTCAACATATGAATTTTGGGGAGATACAATTCAATCCGTAGCAGTTTTATTAGAGAAATTCTAGAACGCTCACAGAGCTAAATAATCAAGACAATCAGAATTTGGGACTGATGGAAACCATGTCAGCTCTGGACATAAATAAAAAGAATGCATAAAGTATATTTTCCAGGCACTGGCCTTATAAAGATTTAGCTGTGGTTCCTTTGACACTTGTTCATTCAACTCAAGGTTCAAATTTTCAGGAAAGAGTAGATGATTGGCTAAGCTTGCATCATGTACCCAACCTAGAAATAATCACTATTTCCAAAGGAAGGGATAATGTTTTCTGATTGGTGAAGCTGGCTCATGCACGTGTGTGTGTGTGTGTGTGTGTGTGTGTGTGTGTGTGTGTGTGTGTAGATGAGGTCAGTTTCATCCAAATCACACAGAATAGGTTTCTCATAGGAAACAGAAGTTCTGTTAGGTGGAAAAGAGGGAAAGGTAGGTGGGTAGGCAGAAACAATAGGTGTCCACCACAAAGTGCCAAGGTTCTGCACAAAAACTGCTGAAGTATATTTTTGAAGGAAAATATATTGCTTGGCCCAAGGAAGGAAAAGTTGCTGTGCTTTGTCAACTTTCAAGGTGATAATGATGTGAAGAATTGAGCTTAGACCTCCCAAGTCCTTACAGGCCATTGGAGTTTGTTATCCAGGTAGATTAATTTCCAAAAAAGAGGAGGCAAGACAAGCTTTCAATGCAAATCATTGGTCACCTCATAGTTCCCAAATTTATCTTTTTAGGGAATGGTTAGAGGCCAGATATTAGTTGCCTTATCATGAAACACCACAACTGACTGTTTAAAAAGAAACCTGATGCTTGCAAAAATAGCATAGTAGAGCTGGCAATGATTGAGTATCTACTCTCTGCCAGCTGTGGTCACCACTGCTGAATGCGTTCACCAAATCTGTTTCCCCCTTTCTCTTTTCTAAAAAGATCTTGATCTCGTTCAAGTAATCATACCTTCTCCACCCAAACCATGTAACTTAGGCAAAGGCGACTCCTACCTCTAGCCACAAAGATGAATCCTGATTCATGTGAATCCATCACCATAATCCATTCCTCTTCTCCCCTGATTGGTTCACACACCCAGGCTATAGCCCATTGCCATGGGGCGCTCCTGTGGTAACTGATATTGATTCAAGAAGATGGCGGTAACCTAGGTTGGCCCAATGAGATTGAAGGGAAGGCATTTCCTTCCACATTTGGGAGTGGTTTGCTCTTTCTCTTCCACTGGGGATGGACAAGCAATTCCACTGCCCTGGTTGTTGCCAACAGCTATCTTGCTTCAAGGAGGGCGACAGCCAAGTCAAGAAAATGGCTGATAGATCAGGACCAGAGCCCCGGTTGGATTGCACCTGGAGGTCTCTTCCCTCACTGGACTATGTGATATAATACATTTCCTAATTGTTTAAGCCATTTCCACGCAGGATCTCTGTCACTTACAACCCAAAGCATCTTAAAGCCAGACACTGTGTTAAGTAAGTACTTTATATGCATTATCTCATTTTATCCACATACCACCCTAGAGGAGGTAGTATTATTATCTCCATCTTATAGGTGAAAAAACAGGGATGAGCAAGTTAAGTAACTTGCTCGGAGTCAGTTACTGAATTCTGTCATCTGTCTCCAAAATCCACATTCTGGGAGAAAATACTTGCAAACGAAGCAACTGACAAAGGATTAATCTCCAAAATATACAAGCAGCTCATGCAGCTCAATATCAAAAAAAAAAACCACACAAACAACCCAATCCAAAAGTGGGCGGAAGACCTAAATAGACATTTCTCCAAAGAAGACATACAGATTGCCAACAAACACACGAAAAGATGCTCAACATCACTAATCATTAGAGAAATGCAAATCAAAACCACAATGAGGTATCACCTCACACCAGTCAGAATGGCCATCATCAAAAAATCTAGAAACAATAAATGTTGGAGAGGGTGTGGAGAAAAGGGAACCCTCCTGCACTTTCGGTGGGAATGTAAATTGATACAGCCACTATGGAGAACAGTATGGAGGTTCCTTAAAAAACTAAAAATAGAACTACCATATGACCCAGCAATCCCACTAGTGGGCATATTCCCTGAGAAAACCATAATTCAAAAAGATACATGTACCACAATGTCCATTGCAGCACTATTTACGATAGCCAGGACATGGAAGCAACCTAAATGTCCATCGACAGATGAATGGATAAAGAAGATGTGGCACATATATACAATGGAATATTACTCAGCCATAAAAGGAAATGAAATTGAGTTATTTGTAGTGAGGTGGATGGACCTAGAGTCTGTCATACAGAGTGAATTAAGTCAGAAAGAGAAAAACAAATACCGTATGCTAACGCACATATATGGAATCTAAAAAGACAGTACTGATGACCCCAGTGGCAGGGCAAGAATAAAGACACAGACGTAGAGAACGGACTTGTGGACACAGTAGCAGAAGGGGAAGCTGGGACGAAGTAAGAGAATAGCATGGACATATATACACTACCAAATGTAAATGGATGGCTCGTGGGAAGCTGCTGCATAGCACAGGGAGATCAGCTCAGTGCTTTGTGACCACCTAGAGGAGTGGGATAGGGAGGGTGGGAGGGAGACTCAAGAGGGAGGGGATATGGGGGTATATGTATACATATAGCTGAATCACTTTGTTATACAGCAGAAACTAACACACCATTGTAAAGGAATTATACTCCAATAAAGTTATTTTTAAAAATCCACATTCTAAGCCAGTAAAAGTAAAGGCAAGTGGGTTTATATATACCAATATACCTAGAAAATTATAGTGAAATGGATATGTTATTTTAAAAATCCTGGTTTTCCACAGATTTGGATTAAGGCTTCAGAGCTTCTTTGTCATCACTCCAGATTGACCTTCAACTGCCAGGGGGTATACCCCCTGCATCCCTTGGCAAGTAAATGGCTAATGGTCTGCGAGAAAACACATCACCAGGGAATTTCCCCAAACTTCGAAAAGTCAATGACACTGTAAGCTCTAGTTTTCTTAAGAACAAGACCCATGTTCTGGGCAGAATAGGGAAGAGAAGTTCAGAATCTCAAGGTCTCAAATTGTCCAGTGATGCAAAAACAGGAAGTCAGTTGGCTGGCAATTAAGCTATGCAGGAAATGAAGCAGGTAGCTGGTCTCTCCTTGCCCTACACCCCGTGGGTTTGCACTCTACGAAGAAGACATAGTTGCTAAGAGCTCAAGCCTTGGAATCCCACACATCTGTTTGAATTGCCATTCTGACATTTCCTACCAATGTGGACCTGAGCAAATTAATTAACCTCTCTAATCAGTTTTTATACATCTTTAAAATGGGAATAATAGTAGTAGTGCCCACATATAGCATTATTGAGTTAAATGAAAAAATACCTAAGAGTTCTGGGACATTCAGCTATCACAACACATCCTCAAACTCAATGGCAAACAAAAATCACCATTTAATCTCACATTTATGGATCTGCAGGTGTGTGTGTATCAGCGGACCCAGGTGAGGCTCTGCTGGGCAGGTCCGCTTCAAGCTGCAGGTTCAGCTGGGCTTGAATCTAAGCTAGCAGGGGGCAAGCAGGTCTGCTGCTCCACTTGTTTTCATTCTGAGGCCAAGACAAAGGGGAGCAGGCACCACATGAGAGGGCAAGGCCATTTCAAGTCTCTGTTGGCATCACATCTGCCATTATCTCATTGGCCACAGCAAGTCACGTGGTCAATTCCAATCTCAGTGGAGAGGGGAGGCACTGCAAAGTGGCACGGCAAAAGGTATGGCTAGAGGGAGGGCTGAAGAATTGGGAACAGCTATCACAAGCTCTTAGGCCCATGACCTTCTCAGAAAATATGAGTGGCTATTCTAGATTGTTCCACTAATCATACTGGAGACCCAGAGGCTGCCCTCCTCCATGGGGGCTGATAGAGCAGTGATGGACAAACTCTTGCCAATTCAGGTTTAAAAAAAAGAAGAAATGCTTCTTGATAGCATTTATTTAAATGAAAAATGGCTCCATTTATTCCCACGTGGGAAAATTAAAAAGTATTTTCTTACAACTTAGTTTATCTACTAATCATTGAGTAAATCATAGAAGAATGTCAGTGAGAAAACTGACGCTGATTCCCGGCCACTGGGAGGTTCATATCTTGACATACGTGAGAAGTATCAACTGTGAAATGGCTTTCTATCCTTTCCTCCTGATATTAGGTGGTGGGCCTGTCTCCAGCTTGGTGGGCAGTGCTCAGTCTGTAGGCTGAAGTTTTAACCCGTTTGTCAGTTCTCCACCTTATCATATTGGCCACAGTATGGCAACGGCCCTCAATCATTCCCTCCTGTCAAGGGAGGCTCCCTGTGTAGCCACCACATCTGCACAGATTTGAGACAAGCCACAGATAAGCGAGGTGGTTCCTCCCTTCCTCAGTCTACCCCCTCCACAATTCCCTCATGGCTCTGCACCTTAAGCCCAGCCCACAAACTGTCCTCCCAATCCTGTCCTCCCTGAAGGGGGCCACTACTACACAGCTTCACATCAAACTCAATTATTCTCTCACCTTTGGAAGAAAAATACAAGAACATAATGCTTGGGGGAAATTCTACCTAAATAAGTAAGTCACAGAGACCAGCTGTTTCCAGACAGGAAAGCTAAAGCTAAGGGAAATGGCAGAAAGAGTCTAACTCTATGGTCTGGCATTGGTTCGTTGGGCCTGTTGAGGAAAGTCTTTATTCCACTTACCTTAAGGCTTGGCAGTCCTCGTTAGTCAGCCCTGTGGATGGGTGTGGATGGTTCTGAGATCCCCTTTACACATGTAAGTTTCTTTGTAAATGTTTAATAAAAAGTCCTTATAGGGCCAGGTTATGATATATTTATTTATAATCTCTACCATACCAAATGCACTGGGACATTCAATAAATGGCAAATATCAAGAACCTGACTCACTCGAGGCCAGTTTTGGAAACACAAGTTCGAAACTGAGAGCTGGTAGGCGAGTGCCCTTCCTTGTCTATCAGCTCTGAGAGGAGACACTTGGAGATGGAGGAAAAGCTGGGCCAAGAAGCCAGCACTCTTTAACCATGGATTACACTCATGGCCCCACTGTGGTGGCTCCTCTTTAAATCTCCAACCCAAGTCTGGACAGTACGCAGACAGACTGGCTTCTTCAAAAAGACTTCAGAGAACACTTGAGGGGGCAACACGTGAGCAAGCCCAGAACTCACTAAGACCATAGTCCATTACGGCTCATGCAGGTGGGCTTCTGGTCTCAGGCTGAGACTCATTCCACTCTCGCTGAGCCACCTGCTCCCTCAAGGATGCCCATCCGCTCAGCTCCCTGTCCCCCTCTCACATCACCAGGGGTTGGCAGGACAAGGGATGAAGTGAAGGTGACTGACCCTGCCCCCCAAACCCGTATCTTTTCCAGGATGCCATTTTGTTTCCTTGTTATAATAGACTCAAACTTGCTACATCCTGCTTCATTCTAGACAGATAGCGAGGGCAGGAGGAAAGAAAGGGGCCAGTCCCAATCTCCAGTCTGAGAGACCCAATTCCTCCCCTAAGTGAAAGGCCTGGCTGTGGCAATTTGAACAGGGAATGGCTGCCTCCTCGCACCCACCCGTGATGCTCAGGAATTGCTTTATCTCCAGTAAAGATCTGATGCCCTAACATAACTTCACCATGAGATGCATTTAACAGTCATACAATGAGAAAGACACCCATAGAGCCAAGCTGGGGGGATGACTTTGTTAGAAGTAGATTTGTATGCAATACAGACCCTATCAATTTGTTATGGCAAGCATCTTGCTCTGCAACTTCGTGTTTGTTCCAGCTGTGATTTTAAGGCATAAACAAAATAATCACACAATCAACAAACAGGCATGGATTCTTCTGCAGCATGTGTTCAGAGGCAGTTCAAAGTTGCTGCAAGAGAAATTCTTCTGTAAGAGGGTGATAAATGGGGAAACATTGTTTTCCTATAGATCAAGACATCTGACAGTAAGGAAGGAATTTTGAGATGCTAGTGGTGGTAATGGATGATGAAAAGACCAGGAAGTGCCCAAGATCATCAAAGAAGGGATGGGAAGCTGGAATAAAAAACAAAAGGAAGCCAGTTAAAAACATGATGTGATGTCAATACACACCCATCAGAACAGCTAGAATGAAAAAGAAAGACAATACCAAGTGTTGGAGGGGAGCAAGCAGAACTCTCAGATGTTGCTGGTGGAAGGGTAAATTGGTCAAATCCCTTTGGAATACTGTTTGCCATTCTCTACGAGGGCTGACCAGATGTCTACCTTGCGACCCAGCAATTCCTCTCCCACATATGTACCAACAGAGATGTACACATAAGTTAACCAGAATACATATACTTGAATATCCATAGCAACATTATTCATACTAGCACCAAACAGGAAACTACACGCATGCCATCAACAGAACAATGGATAACTAAATGATGGTATATTCACAAAAGGGAATACTATGCCACAGTGAGATTGAACTAACTACATATTACAATATGAAGGAATCTCACAAACACTGCATTGAGCGAAAGAAGCCAACCACAAAAGAGTTCGTAGTATATGATTTCATTTTCCATTTGGAAGGTGTTATGAGTTGAACTGTGTCCCTCAAAAAGATATGTTGAAGTTCTAACCCTGACCATATTTGCCACTAGAGAGGCAAGGCCACCAGTCAGCATACCAATCAGTTCATGTGAAAAATAAACAAATAAGATCAAGCATTCCTGTCATCTCTGCTTTATCCATGAACAGAATAGCCTGTTGGTGGATAATGCCTGGGGCTTGTCAGTCCTCATGGTTGGGGGGTGGGGGGCCTACAGGGGTCAGGTCCCCACCAGCAGGACCAGGTCAGTGAAGATTTGAGGAAGGCACTGCCCAGGAGTGTGTATCTGCAAGTCTGAGAATGTGAGGGATTCAAAATCGCAGAGACAAATATCAATCCATATCAATCAATATTTATTGCTGAGTAAATACCTACAGTATGCAAGGTGTTCCCAGGGGGTCCAGGAGGGGAGTAGACCAAGACTGAAAGATTTACTCTTCTGGATTTTGCATTATCTGTGCCTCCAGCCCCTTCCATTAGCATGAATAATTAACAGCTGACAGAGCTATCAGCCACAATAAGAGTATGCTTAGGATTCAGGCTTTGTCATGTGCCAAGGAAGAGAAAAGGCTCAGGGGTTTGAAAGTGATGATCAGGGCGATGACGGGTAGTGAAGAGGAAGAAGATGAAGGCTATTAAATTCAAATGCCACGTAGTCCCTTATTTTCTGTTTTTCTTATAAAATTACCTTTAAATGCACATATAATACATGAATGCTAAATATATATATTATATAATATGGCATATCTATATGCTAAATATATATTATATATATTAGAAGTATATAGAGAAAAACCTTGCAAACCACCCTTCCCTCTTCCTAGTCCCCTCTCCAGGGAGTATCTGGAGTTAGCAGTTGAAGTGTGTCCTCTCAGGCCTTCTAGAAAAGAATTTACACACATAAATGAACATATATAAATTTTTTATATTAATGTGATTTTATCCTACGTATTATCCAGAGTTTGCCTTTGTTTCATGATAGCATATCTTGAACATCTTCCCCTGTCAGTACATACCAAGGACTTCACAGTACAGGCATGCCATGCTTTATTTAATCTCTCCCCTATGGATGGGAATTGAGATCAAATCGTATTTTTCACTATATGTGTGTGTGTGGATATCTGGGTACACATGCAATTATATCTATGGGAGAGAGTTCCCAGTGGCTGGCTTGGAAGAGGGCTTGCTGGGCCAAAGACTATGACCATTTTAAATGTTGCTAGAAGCTGCCAAGTTGCCCTCCAAAATGTCTTTGCCAATTAAAACTCCCACCAAGAACATAACACAGTGCCCATTTCCCCCCTCACTGTCCCCGGGACTAGGTATTATCCATCCTTTTAATGTTTGCCAACCCGGTGGATGAAAAATGGCCCCTCAATCCTGTTTATAATTGCATAGGTCTGCTTTCTAGTGAGGCTGAATATCTCTTCATATTTTTTCTATCCCTCATCAAATCTATAGGTAGGAAAACTGATTGTACTGTCGTATTCTTTTTTTAACAGAAGGAAGCAGGTAAGTAAGAAATGCCCCTCCTGGCCCAGTCATCTGGTTCTTGGTGTGTGGTACTGAAATCCAGCCAGAATGAAGTTGCTAAAACCTCTGGCAGTGACTTGGGAAGGTGGATTTGTTCAGCTGTGTTCAGACCCAAGTAATTAGTTGATTGTCTGGGCATTTAGCTAGAACATCCTGCCAAGATGCTGTTCTCTCTAAGCTCCCAACAAGCAAAGGCTGTCCTTTGGTCCAGCTTATTTTCTGAGTACCTCTTGGTCCTTGAAGGAGCTTCCTATTCTGTAGGGGCCATACTCTGAGTGTTCTTCCCTCATGGTCATGAAGATGGGTGATGACCATCAACTCAACTGCTGGCTCCAAAACCGGACCCCAAGGGTTGTTCAGAAAACACTTGTGAAAAGGAAAAATTACAAAGTTAACTAAACTGTCTAAATAACTCGAAACTGAAACTCCACTGACACTACCCCAAGCCAGGCGGCCACCCCTCTCACTGCTCTCTAATCCCCCTATCTTTCTTCTGCAATGAACGGGAACTTTGCAAACCTCCAATCTAATCACAGCACTCCAATACCAGTAATCGTTTGTCGAAATTGAGCACTTACACTGCACCTGGCACCGTGTGAAGCATTTTACTAGCATTATAGTCGAATTTAAATCCATTGCTTAAAGCTCCAAACACTGCCCTCCTGCTCACACACACCCAACGTGCTCCCACCCCGGAGCCTTGCCGTTCCCCGTGCCTGGCATGTTCTTACCCAGGCCCAGTACCTGGCTCACCCCCTCACTTCATTCAGGCCTCCCATCAAATACCATCCCTCAGAGAGGTGACTCCCTGTCACTCTCTGTCCCCTGCCCTGCCTCATTTTCTTCATGGCTCTATTCATTACGTGCTACTTCTTAGTTCATTGCCATCTCCCGCATTCGACCCTAAGCTCATCGAGAGCAGGGACTTTTTGTTCACGGCTCAGTCCCATGTGGCAAGAACAGTGCCTGGCATGTGATTGGTGCTCAGTGAATCTTTGCAGAGGGTGTACATTCTGAAAGCAATTTGGCAATACCTTGTAAAATTAAGTATGTAGATGGCCCATGACCGAGCAATGTTGCCAAGAAAAAGTCATGCACAGGTCTATCTGTAAGAGGACATATATGAGGAGGTTCTCTATGGGAGGAGAGAGTTATAAGCAACCTAGGTGTCCATTATTGAAGGAGATGATGAGAGAAAAATGAGGTGTGTGCATACCATACAACACGATGCTGCAACTGGAAGAAAAAACAAAGTGCTCATACAGCAACATGCATAGATCTTTAAAAGGAGTGCTGAGTGAATGGTGTAGGAAAGAGAATGACACAGCACAATACCTTTTATGGAAATTAAAAACATATGCACAAAACAACACTATGCATTATGCAAATACAAAAGAATATTTAAGGGTACTATTATACACCTTCAAGAGGGTGCCTCTGAGGAAGGGAATGGAAGCGGAGGACTGAAGATTTAAAGGAAAAGAGAGGGAAAGAAAAAGGGAGAAGTTCAATGGGCCAACGAAGATAGGGTTGGCAAACAGATCTCGGGTTTAAAAGGAGAAAAAGAAATAAAATGCCCTTTCCCCTTTCTCCATCTGCCATGTTCCCACTCATCCTTCCAGCTTAGCTCAGACATAATCTCCATTTTGAAGCTTTCTTTGACTTTCTCCCATAGGATTAATTCTTCCTTTATTGACATTCCCATAGCACTTTAATGATAGTTTTATTTTAGCGTTTATAACCTCGTATAATAGCTATTTGCTTACACATCTGCCTTCTCCATCAGGAGATAACGGATGTGACTTATTAATTTTTGTACCTCTGGCACCTAGAATTGGTGATGAAAAAAATTAATGGTGAGTTTAAACAGACATATGTTGTAGGGCCTCAAGAATTACTCTAGTTTGGGGCTTCCCTGGTGGCGCAGTGGTTAAGAATCTGCCTGCCAATGCAAGGGACACGGGTTCGAGCCCTGGTCTGGGAAGATCCCACATGCCGCAGAGCAACTAAGCCCGTGCGCCACGACTACTGAGCCTGCACGCTAGAGCCCACAAGCCACAACTACTGAGCCTGCGTGCCACAACTACTGAAGCCTGTGTGCCTAGAGCCTGTGCTCCACAACAAGCGAAGCCACCGCAGTGAGAAGCCCACGCACTGCAACGAAGAGTAGCCCCTGCTCACAGCAGCTAGAGAAAGCTGGCGCACAGCAATGACAACCCAACACAGCCAAAAATAAAAACAAACAAATAAATAAATTTTTTTAAAAAAAGAAAAAGTTTTTTAAGAAAAAGAATTACTCTAGTTTGAATTTAATCTATAAATACAGTGGTTTTAGCCAGTGTCTGATTGGGTGGAATAGAGGTTCTGACTCTGGAACTCTGAGGCATTTCGTTTCTTATTTGGGGACAAGAAATGAGTAGGATGCAGCCAGTGTGGCCTGATGTGCCTGCTAGACCAGAAGCTCTATCATCAAATAGAATGGAGAGGTGAGGAGGAATTGGGGATGGGCTGCAGACCCAGCCACTGGACTGGGGCACTTCTCGGGGTGCTGCCCCAGCTGCAGGTGCTGCTGGAAGAGGTTTATCCTGGAAGCTGAGTCTGGCATCAGAAGTCACAGCCACTTCTGGCCTCTATCCAGGCAAACATCCAATAATCAGGGCAAGGGAACTAAGAGCATGGGGCCCAGGAACCCATGGCGGGTTGGGCATAGAAGTCCAAGAAAACAGGGTATGACACCAAGGGCCCAGAAATGGAGAGCAGTCTCCTGTGACTGGCAGGACTTTAGTCCCAGGTAGGCATCATGGTATTGCTCCTTGTACTTAGACCTTAGGCAAAGACTAGTGCAACCAACGCCCCCTGCCCGAGGACCTACCTGATGCCAGGCATGGTGCTCAATGCACAAAGGAAAGGGAACAGGGCCCATGGGACAAGCTGAGGCATGGGAATTGGGGCGCAGGGCTGTGAAGCTGGGACTGGGGAGCAAGGGGAGAGTCGGCTTTGGGACATCTGATCAGAATTTCAGCTGTAGGGAAGTCAATGCTGAAATCCGGCTCTATGTCTGGAGCTGTTATAAGGATTGGGGTGAGCCACGAGAATCGGGATGACAGGTGACTCCAAATGTGTGTGGAAGGAGGGCTAGAGGTTGGGCAGGGACTGCCAAGCACATTTCTTTTCTGCTGTAAATCCAGCTTGCCTTTTGACCTTGGGTGCATCTCCCCACTTCCAGGGTTTTCATTTTCTCATAGGCAGAATAAAAAAAAAAAAAGTCAACATTTGCCAAGCATTGGCTAGGTGCTCTTAGAATGTTCTAGATGTTCTCTATAACTTCATCCTCATGCCAGTCTTCTGAGGTGGTATTAGGAGAGTGAAACTGGGGCACAGAGAGATTTTAGTGACTTGCATGGGTAGCAAACCTGGCATTTGAAGCCAGATAGTTTAACCCCAGAGTGTGTGTACACACACACACACACACACACACACACACACACACACACACACACACACACACTCTCTTAATCACTGCGCTGCACTGCTTTACTAAAGTGTGTGTGGGGGAGCAGGGCAAGAGAGGACAAGAAAGACCCAGATCCCCACTGTCATTTCACAAGGATGTCATGACAGTTGAGAAACATCTGCCGAGAGCCCAGTGACCCACTTTCTTTGGCCACTGAGTTTCCTCCAGATTAGAGACTGATCTGACCACTGTGGTCGGAGGCTCTGATTAGTCGGTGATCTCCGCCGGGCGTATGGATGCAGACAACCAAGTCCTCAACAGGGCAATGCAGGCTCCTCCCACCTGAGCCTTTCTCTGGGTGGATCACCAATGATGCTATCAGAACGGCCAACAGCACAGGCGGCACCCGTGGTGGCTACAAGTTCCACATTGCTCTGAGCCAGAAGTCAGTGGTTCCCGGGCCCATGCTCTGAGAACCAATGGTTGGTAGAGATTTAGTTCTGTGATTTTTCCGAGAGGGGGCAGAGGGTGTCCAGAACACAGGAAGACCCGAGCCGGGTGTACCAGAGGCCCCTGGCGCCCACCCATATCCTCCTCTATTACTGCATCAGGGCTCACAGGCCCAACTCGCAATCGCCAGCACCTGCACCCCTTTCCCCAGCGCTTTCTCTATCCTCAGGCCCTACTTCGCCCACCTGGATAATAGGCCCAGAAGGCTGGCGAATGAATTGCCCCTGAGAGTAGTGCTCAACCAATGGGGAGCTAGTGGAGAACTTCCTCGCCCCTCAGTGGGGACGGTTCTGAGATGTGTACCCTGCACTGTGTCCCGGACATCACCAGCAACAGCTCCTGTTGCCCCAAGTAGTAACTTGCTTGATAACACACCCTTTCTTCACTTCCTTCCTTCTCTTCCCTGCCTCACTTCCTTCTACCCCTACCCGGGCTCTGCAAATAAACAACTTGCAGTCAATTCATTGTCTCACAGCCTGCTTCTAGGGAGCTCAAACTAAGACACCGGAAAGGACTCTTGGTGGCAAATTATATCCTGAGAAACATTGTTCACCTGTGCAATCTCTAGATTCCGGGAAGGAAGACTGTTCTGACGTTCTCCAAAGATAGGCAGGTCATAGAAGGAAGCCAAGCTTAGAAAAGCCTAGTAAGGGGCTTTCGCAACCTGACTGAAGGCAGGCCTAAGAGACTGAATTTCCACACTCCTCCAATACCTCCCAGGTGGCTCCCTCAGCCCTGGAGTTACTCCTGGACTAGGTTTTTGCCTTTGAAAATGGAGGCGCAGGTGAACCTGTCTCTTTTGTATGAGGGTTCCTTTTCTTGATGCTCTGGTCTTCTTTTGCCACATCCAAATGGAAATTACTTTTCTGCTCCAGTTAGCAACAGTTTCTGCTTTGCAGGTGAATAAACATAATTCTCTGCGGGGGTGAGGGAAGCATCCAAGTCAATTCCCACAGTTGTGCTGGCAGCCCTCGCGTCTACTCAGGCCACCCTCTCCTAGCTGGCCAGCCCCATGCCCTTTGGTTTCATAAAGCCCCAAATCTGTCAACAGCAGGAGTTCCCTCACCATTCTCACCTCTGCGAGGCCCAGGTCCTCATGAAGAAGTACAGAAAAGGTCAAAAAATAGAGCATTTCTTTAGGGCAATGCTTGCTAGCCTCTTTCACATCATGGCACTCAAAGAAGATTTATACTATTTGTTTGACATACTGGGGCAAATGGACGAGGATGCTCTTGGCCAGAGGCAACTGACAGAGGATTTTCTGTGCCCCAAGCCCCAGGCAGCCTTCCCAAGGGCTGTGAGGATCAGCAATGTCCCAGCATATCTGTAACCCATTTGTCACGTGTCAATTGTATTAACAGGGTATTAACAACTCTTCTGAGTTTATACCATAGAAAGTCACAGTGTGAGGCCAAAGCACAGGTGGCTCTTCTCAGAAGCCTCAGGTTCCCTGTAGATCTCAGTTCTGCTACTTACTAAGGTCTCTTTAAGAATAACTCCATTTTTAAAAAATAGCTTGATTGAGGGATAATTTACATAGCATAAATTCACTCGTTTTATGTAAGCAATTCAACCAAATTTAGTATATTTACAGAGTTGTGCAACCAACACCACAATCTAATTATAGAATATTTCTATCACCCCTTCCCCCCCACCCCCCGCAAAACTCCATTTTAACCCACTCCTGCTCCTGCGGTACCTCAGCTGCTAACAAATTACCATCCTTATGCCTCCCCGTCCCGGGGCTTTCTAGAAGTGCACAGGGGGTGTCTCCCAGGTGTATGTGAACATGTCTGCTCCTCTCAAAGTCTGAGATCTTTGCCGGGTGTTGTCACCAATACGTAAGGTCCTTGAAGCGCCAAAGTTAGGCTGTGGTCTGTAGCAAAGCTGGAGGGGGGCTCTTTACCATTTTAAGGGGTTCCCAAGCTGCATTACTCATTAGCTATTTATTTAGCACCTGCTATGTGCCAGGTTCTGTGCCAGCACTAAGACTTGAGGCCCAGGTGGATTTTACACCCAGAAAGCTCCCCGGTTCCTACTGCAAATCCAGTCTGGGGATTCCCCCTCACCTCTTCACCAACCACGCCTGGGTGTGTTTGATGCCCAGTGTAAGCACACATAAGGACACTGGTTTCACCAATCTTTCTACCACCTGGAATTGGCTATTATTCATATTTGTTGTCTTCATCTTTTAAAAAAATTAATTAAATAAAACATTACAGATAGATAAGGTCCCATTATCTTTCCTACCTCTCAATGAAAGTCATGAATTTATCACGTGTGGTTCCAGCGTATTTTTGCACCTATAATCTATGCCCTCAGTCCTCCATCCAGATCTTCCAGGGCCTTTTTTCACCAGTTCTATTGCCCCTTCCCAGCTTCTGTGGGCTTTTGCTTCTAACAGCCCACAGTGAAGACTCTTTGGAGATTCGCCATGAGTTTCTGGAGCCACTTTGCCTGAAGTCACGGAAAGTCACAAGTGTCTGGGCACTTATATCCTCCAAGGGGGCCCTTAGCCAATGACTCGTGTGAGGAAATGAAAGCCCAGAGCTCCCCTTCTTGGGCCAGCTGAGGTTGCAGGGACCCGACCTGAAAACACCCTTGCTTGGCTTCAGTCTCTCCTTTACGCTGTTCCCCTCTTCCCTCACTGGCTTCTGGTGGGGGGAGGTACTTCTTCCGCAAATCACTACCACACACACTCTGAGAGCACAGCGACTTAACCCCAGATCACATGTGTGGGCCTCCCTTCCTGCAGGGAAGAGGCATTCTTTCGAAGGTATACACTTAGGGCAATTTGGGGCTCCTGGAACATGGACAGACAGTTTCCATCTTACCAGGTGCTCTCCAGAGTACTTGCACTCATTCACAGTTCCACCAGCTGTGACTGACAGTCCCTGGTTCCCTACATTCTTGAAAATCTGTGACATTGTCAGACTTAAAGTTTTGCCAATCTAGTGGCTGAGAAGTGGTAACCCATTATGTGACTTTGACACCTTGACATACGTTTGTGGTCCTTTCAGTTTTCCTATTCTGTGAATAACCTGTTTGCCCTTTCTTCTGTTGGGCTGTTTTCCTTTTTCTATTTGATTTGCAGGAATTCTAGTATATTCTACGTGGCTTGGTCTGTTATAAAAATTGAAAACCACATATTGTTTCAAAATAGAAATACCATTTAAAAATAACACACGTTTATCTAAATTTTAAATAATGCAAAAGAAAAAAAATAGAAAGTAAAAGTTGTTTCTAATAATCTCCACTATGGCCTCAAGCTCCACCCAATGATGATAAAAATAACCATGGTTAACAGGCGTATATCCTTCCAGAATGTATAATGCATATATAAATATATAAAAATAGATTTACATGAATTAATTCACTAAATATTATTAAGCATCTGTCATGAGTCAAGTATAAGTGATAGCAAAATATACAGGATATACAAAAAAACTCTCCCTAACTAGCTTTTATCAATACCCAGTTTATTGTAGATATCTTTTTGTTAAAACATATAAATCCCCCTGACCCAGTGGAATATTCCACTGGAAAGCTCCATCGTATTTTATTAAACCAATCTTCTACCAACAGACCTTTTGGCTATTTCCACTTTTTATATTTTATAAAGACTCCTTCAGTGAACATCCTTGGACATCTCTTTTGCAGTTGCCTGGTTCTTTCCTTAGGATAAACTTCTACAAGTTGAATTTCTGGATCAAGAAGTGCCCATTTAAAATTTTAATACGCATTTTGCCAGGTTACCCTCCATAAATCTTGTGCCAATTTACACTCACCAACAGTGTATAAGTATGTCCACTTCCTCACATTATCAGGGTATTCTTTAAAATAAAACCCTTGATAACTATTTCCAGAATCCAACTATAGTCCATATAATTTTCCCTTCTCTACAGATTGAAAAAATATAGACAAGAGTAAATTGATGAGTTTTAACAATTCTAGCTTAGCAAGATATTTTAGTCCTTTTATTAATTCACTGAGTCATCTCTATGGAGCTATTTATTACAAAGTGAAATGTGTTTGAAGGAAGAGGTCTGATAAAAAACCCAACCCAAGGCATTTAGGTTTCAAATATCCAAATGACTTCTTCCTAAAGTATCTCACCACTGGTGTATTCCCACCATGAAGACCCCTTTCACTCATAACAAGGCTTCTTGGCCCACCTACCTCTCCCGTTGTTCTTTTAGCTACATCCATTTCTGTGTCATGTAGAAATACAACACTCGCCTTGATGGAATCTGCTTCTTAAATGCATATTCTGAGTTTCACTTGTTTACTGGAATCTGGAGCTAGAGAGGGGAAAAAAAAAAGCCCTCACAGGTGGCAGTAGAAAGTGAACCTTTGGCTTTTCACACCACAATTCAGGAGTCACTTAGCATCTCCAGACCAAAGCATTGGCCCATATCCACCCGACCTCTTGAGTTAAGTTCTAGGGAGACTTTGCTTAACCAGCCGTCAGAAAAACTTTGGAAAAGAAAATAATGTAAGAAGGTGAGGGTGCTTATTTCCTAATGCGGCAACAAATTCTAATCCAT
Organism: Orcinus orca; assembly: GCF_937001465.1. Taxonomy (NCBI): domain Eukaryota; kingdom Metazoa; phylum Chordata; class Mammalia; order Artiodactyla; family Delphinidae; genus Orcinus; species Orcinus orca. Next base: position 35,518,151 of record NC_064580.1, on the reverse strand, counting down.
AAAACCTTTCATGGCCAAGATCTTTGTTTTAGAGCCCTCCTTTCTGGAGACTCAGGAGGAACTAGCCACATGGGAGATTCCTGTTTGCCTCTCTCTGTAGTCCTCCCATTATACCTCCAGGTCTGCTTGAGTAAAGATGCCACAAGGATTGCAGGGTAAAGATGGATAAGAATATAGCTATGATATCGGAAAGCAGAGTAGGGAAATGCCTGGGTAGTGCTGACATCCAAAGAGACCCTTGTTTACTTGGGCATAAGCATGTATGTTTAATTGCTAGGTGTTTTAGAAGAAGAAACAGTCCAGTTCATTGCAGGAAACAGAAACCCCTATTTGTGTTATGCAAAGGAAGGAATTGAACATAGGGAATTTGCAGCTTATGATATCACTGGAAGGCCTGAAGGAGTCATTTCTAAGCTGCACCCCCATGAATGTTTTGTGGAATAATACAGTACTGACCCACCAGAGTAGAAGTGCCTCTGAGTTCACCACTGGAATACTGAGTTCAAGAACAGAGCATATAGCTGTGATCCAGGGATTGGAAAACCAGAATCAAGAAGGAACCATTGCCCCTGAACCCATTGCCACCAGTGCCTCTCAACACCCATCAGCCTGGAGAATGGACATGGGAACCTTGTATTTCACATTTCTCCAAAGAAGATATACAAATGGCCAACAGGCATATGAAAAGATGTTCAGTATCACTATTCGTCAGGGAAATATAAATCAAAACCACAATGAGATATCTCCTCACATGCACTAGGATGACAACTAGCGAAAAAACAGAAAATAGCAAGTGTTGGTGAGGATGTCGAGAATCTTTGTGCACTGTTGGTGGGAATTTTAAAATGGTGCTCACACAGTCCTGGTGTTGGCTGTCACGCATAGTTGGGTTGGATAGGACACATGCTTTTTTGTGGTGTTCAGATGGTGTAGGGCTCGTGTGTCAAAAGGGTTTTGTTCTGCAAGGGTTTCCACTCTCCCAGTCCTTTGTGTAGAGAAAGAAGGCTTATCTTGTTTTATGGTTTTGTTTTGATTTGATTTTTCTGTGCTTGGTGTTTCTGGCTTATGAGTTTCTATGGCATCCAGGCCAGGATAGAGGAGGCAAAATGGTTGCTCTTCAAATTCCAAGGTTCTTAGACAGACCACATTTTTTTCTCTAATTTTCAGTGGCTTCTGACATTTGCTTTATATAGTTTTTCCAGGGTTTTTAGGGGAAAAAAGGTGAATTGTGTTTATTGTGTCTGGAGTTCCATGCCATAAGTTCCATTTATTTTAATGAGGAAAATTATGATGTGTTCCATCTCAACCTAAGATACAGAAGAAATATCCATAGAGAGACAATATATATCAATTAAATGATAAAACAAGTTTCTATAAATAACAACTTGAAAGTAAATAAATCCAGTTGGTACATAAAATATCATGTCATGAAGGTTTAGTGTTCTTGTCAAAGGAAGAAGAGAAGATTTAATAGTAGTGGTGGGTGATGGAGGAAGGGTATAAGAGAGTCATTCTTTGTAAGCTGTTTCCTTTTTTATCTACCATTTTCTTCATCAACTTTTCAACTTATTTGGGCACATGGTTATCTTACATTCAAAGTGCCTTAAAAATAATGTTATAGCGTAGAAAAACACCTAGGACAAAGTAAAGACTGAGCAAAAGAGTGCTTTGGAAGCATGGAAGTAGCTCACATGAACCACAGAGAACAGTTGCAGAAGATGCTACGTCTTCATACTTCCTGCTAGGTCTGCATATGCGAGGCAAAACATTTTGGGTTCATCTGAACATGGTGTGCAATACAAATTTGTTCCAAATGATATACTCAGACTAAAAGCTGATGTGTCAGTTAATTTGGTGAATGTGTCTTTTCCTGGAATTTCAATGTCAAAATATAACTTCTCAGAGTATATTTATTTAGTGTGTTTGGGGTGAGAAAATAATTATACCAAAATAAAATAAGTTAAATAGAGGAATAATAAAAAAAAGAAACCATTGCTCTAAAAGTGATATTAGGTGTCTAACTGCTGTTATGACAAAAGGTCATTAATCGAACAGTCATTATGATAAGTCAATTTATATATTTTAAGCCCGAGTCACGCTGAAATAGCTGAAGTTCTTTTAATGAAGCAGGGAGATTAGGTACAACCTCACTGGTATTCTCTGAGATCATCTAGGGAAGGAAAGAAGATAGGCTCCAGTTTGATGACATTTTTGGAGGAAATTAGTGATTCTGAGTATACTTAATGGCTCTCACTTAAATTCATCCCTATCCCAACTCTAATGCTGATACTGTTCCTAGAGAGAAGAGGGCCATAAGTAAAAACCATTTCATTAAGTTTTCTGAAAGACTCAGGGTTACAAACATCCATCTCTCAAACTGTAACAGAGAGGAGGAAGCACTCCATTTCTCTTTCCTTCCCCACACCTTGGGCCCTGCCATGAGTCTGGTGCCACCACATTGGGCCTGGGCCTGACCATGGTGTAGAGCAGTGGTAGGAGATTCTGGTGAAAGAGGGAAAGCAGTATCTCTTGGCAACTGTGGTGCATGGCAGCAATGAACACAACACTTCATCATTCCTTGTATCTGTACCTTTTGCCATCAAGAGGCAGAGCGTACTTCTTGATTCTGGATTCAGCCATGTTATTGCTTTGTCCAATAGAGTGAGGCAGAAGTGATGATGTACCAGCTTCAAGTCTCCTTTCTCATCCTTTTGCCATTGCCATGAGACAAAGCATGCCCAGGATAGCCATTGGCCTCACATGGAGTGTAGTTGAGTCACCCGCACTGGACCCAGCTTAGATTAGCCAATCTCTAGCCAAGAAGTGTGAGAATCCCAGCCTAGATCAGCCAATACTCATCATACCCCAAGCTGCATAAGCAATAAATATTATAGTTGAATGCCATGGAGGTGTTTAATATGTTATGAAGAAATATTATGGAAATAGGTAGCTGATTCAGCTTATGAGCACATAAAGAACATCTCCTGAAGGACCACTTGTAGAGGAGCGCTCTATCAGTGATGGGGTAAGAGCTAGTGGAATTTGATCCATTACCATGAACGTGACTTCCATTAGTATATCCACTGTGCTATGAGTATTGAAGATATTCTGTCTATAGGGGTTGATAGATTCAAAAGCCTATGGCAGGTTATATACATGTAAAAATCCATCAAACTTGAGATTCATTTATTTTATTGTATGTAAGTTGTATCTCATTTTAAAAAGTAAATAAAACAGGAAAAGAAAGAAGCCTATGCCAGTATAACCCAGGATCTTCTTTTAAACCAAAATCCAGCAAGAAGAAATAAAGGGGCCCTGTGTACATCTCAAATGTGCCAGGCCCTGCTGAGACGAGCCTCTCACCGGTCCTTGGCACTGTATTCCAGGAGGGTCGTGCCCAGTCCTACAGCATGCTCATTTCTGAGTGTGTGGCATGCCACAAAGGAAGAGAATGGGGCGAACTCAGAAATCCACCAACATGAGAGATGGAACCATGTCTGGACAACCAGTCAGCATGCAGGCTGCGAGAGCCGGGCCTGCAACACGAGGACTCCGTGATGCAAATAAATAATCTCCAGGCTCCTTCGACAGAGGCGCTGCTCAGCAGCCACCTGAACAGCTGCGACTTGCTCCTGACAGGAAGCATTAGCATCATCCTTGTGATTCCCTTACTATAGTAAGCATTCCCTAGCAGACCACCGAAGGCATTTAGAAAGTCCCCTCCTCCAACCTCCATTCTCTTCTATTGTCCACGAATTCCCTTTCCTAAGCCCGTTCATTTCTTCCTCCTCTCCTTTCTCCTCCAAAGGCCCGCACCAATGTCTACAGCTGGCTTATCAGTATCAACACATCTTTAAAAGTTCAATCTTGAAGCACGATGTGCCTGTGGTTAAATCGACTGGGGGTTAGACTGCTACTCATCGCCAGGGCAACTAGTGGCGCAGGGCGCTGACTGTGAGGAAGGGTGCTTTCTGTTTCCTGCAGCACAGCACTGCACTCTGGAACTGGCAGCCTGTAATTAACTGACCTGTTGCCTTCTATCAAACTGAAGTAGGAGGAAAAAATCTCTGGAGATAGAAATGGTGGAATAGAAAGAACACTGGGCTCTGTCTCTGATGATCAGAATGTGGCTCTTGGTCTTGACTTACTAGGTGTGGAACATTAGGCTCGGGCTACTTAAAATGTAGTCCATGGACCAGCGGCACGGGCATTCCATGGAGGAGCTCAGGACTCATCTGACACTACTGTATTTGAATCTGCATTTTAACAAGATCCCCAGGTGAAGCTGAGAAACACTGACTTAGGCAAATCATTGGGTCTTATTTTCCACATGTGAGTTAATACATGGAGAGAACTTAGAACACTGTCTAGGACAGAGCAAGTGCTGTGTAAGTGGTGCTGATACCACATTAATAATTAGTATATTGTTCTTTTTTAATTTTATGTTTTAGATTAACATAAAGGGAAATTGATTTGGGGGGAGGACATACATTTCTATGAATTTTAACGCATACATTGATTCATGTAACCACCAGCAATATCAGGATACAGAACATTTCCATTACTCCAAGAAACTCTCTCACAAAATCCCTTTGTAGCTGCTCCTGCCCCGACCTCTAACCCCCGGCAGTCACTGATCTGTTCTCTGTCACTACAGTTTCGTATTTTAGAGGATGTCATATAAATGAGATCGTGCAGTAGGTTGTCTTTTGAGACTGGCTTTTCACTCACCCTCTGAGAGTTATACAAGTTGCGCTTATCAACAGTTCGCTTCTTTTTATTGCTGAATAATATTCCACTGTATGAATGTAGCAGAATTTATCTCTTCACCTGCCTTTTTTCAGCTTTCTTGAGGTATAATTGACAAATAAAACTGTAGTGTATTTAAAGCGTACAATGTGATGATTTGATATACGTGCACATTATGAAAAGATTCCTGCCATCGAGATAATTAACACATTCATCACCTCACATATTTCTTTTTCTTTTTTCTTTTTGTTGGTGACAATCCCTTTAGCAAATTTCAATACAGTGTTATCAACTGTAATCATCATGTGATACATTAGATCCTCAGATCTTATTCATCTTATAACTGAAAGTTTGTACCCTTTTACCAACCTCTCTCTATTTCCCCCACCCCCCAGCCCCTGGCATCCACTTTTCTACTCTCTGTTTCTATGAGTTTGACATTTCTTTTTAGATTCCACATATAAGTGATATTACGCAGTATTTGTCTTTGTCTGATTTATTTCACGTAGCACAATGTCCTCCAGGTTCATCCACGGTGTCACAAATGGCAGGATTTCCTTCTTTTTTAAGGCTGAATAGTATTCCACTGAATATATATACAACATTTTCTTTATCAGTTCATCTGTCCATGGATTACTGAGGTTGTTTCCATACCTTAACTATTGCTATTGTGCTATAATGCATATATTGGTCCACTTGATGGTGTCCCATAAGTGCATTAGGTTATCTTCACACTTTCATTCTTTTCTCTCCTCTGTTTGGATGAATTCCACTGCCCTATATTTGAGTTTGCTGATCCTTTCTTTTGTTGGATCCCGTCTTTTGTTGAACCTCTCTATTGAATTTTTCGTCTCAGTTATTGTACTCCTCAGCTCTGTAATTTCTGTTTGGAACTCTTAAAGTACTTTCTTTGTATCTTTGTGGAAATCCTCACTTTGTTCATGCATTTCTCTCCTGACCTCAGGAAGCATCTTAATGACTGCTGTTTTGAACTCTCTGTTGGGTAAATCACTCATCTCCATTTCACTAAGATCAGTTTCTGGAGATTTATCTTATTCTTTTGCTTGGAACATATTCCCTTGTTTCTTCATTTTTCTTGATTCTCTATGTTGGTTTCTGCACATTAGCTAAAACAGCCACCTCTCTCCCAGTCTTGACGCAGACTGGTCTCATGTAGGAGATGAACCTCATCAACCTTCCTGGCCCAAGCTCCAGGCTGCCTATCAAAACTTTGTGATTGTCCAAGCTGCTATCTTTGCTTTTAGTGGCTTCCAGTAGTTGAGGGTGTGCCAAGACCCATCAGTGTCCCAAAGGAGAGGGTCACAATCGGCACCTAGATGTGTGGCAATTAGAAGCTGGACCCTCAGGCAGCGGCTGGAGATGGGCATATTTGCTGCTCCCTCTGTGCTGAGTCCAGGTATATAGCCACAGAGGGTGTTCCTGTGCCCGTTTGAAAACTACTTTTCTGTTTGTTATAGTCCTGTGGGGCTCATGAATGCAAGCCCCATTGGCTATCAGAGCTAGATGATTTGGGGGCCCATCGCTTGGGTGACAGCCATAAAATTGGGGGCACTAGATGTGTGGACAAGCTCCTTCCAGGGAAACGCTGTCAACTTGGTTTTATTGTTGGAGAGAGCCAGAGGGGTAATGTGGGGAATGTGCCCACTGGTTCTATAGGACTCTGGGGAGGACTGAAATTAACATTACTGGATTCAATTTTCTAGTATTTTGTTGAGGATGCTTGGGCCTTTGCTTATGAAAGATATTTGTCTGTAATTTTCTATTCTTATACTGGCTTTGTCTGATTTTGGTATCAGGTAATTCTGGCCTTACAATATGAATATGGAAGTGTTCCATACTCTTCTAGATTCTAGAAGAGATTGCATAGAATTGGTATTATTTCTTATTTAGTGTTTGGTATCTCCAGTGAAACCATCTAGGCCTGGAGATTTCTTTTTTGACAAGCTTTCAACTAAATTTATAATTTAGTTAATTGTTAAAGGACTACACAAGTTACTTATTTCATCTTAGGTGAATCTGGTCATTTGTAGTTTGCAAGAAATTGATCCGTTTCATCTAAACTGTCAAATCCATGTGGGTAGAGTTGTTCATAATATCTCCTTATTAGCTGTTTAATGACTTGTTTGTTGTAATATCCTTTTGTTCACTCCTGACGTTGGTGATTTGGATTCTTTTTACCTTCTTTGTCAATATGGGTAGACATTTGTCAATTTTATAAATCTTTTCAAAGAACAGCTTTTGGTTTCATTGATTTTCTCTATTTTTCTGTTCTCAATTTCATTATTTTGTCTTATCCTTATTATTTTCTTCTGTCCAAATTGCAATTATTTTAGAACAGTTTTTCTGGCAATGAATTCTCTTACTTTTTCTTCATCTGAGAATATCTTTAGTTCACCTTCACTCCTGAAGAACACTTTCACTGGATATGGAATTAGAGGTTAACTGATCTTTCTTCCAGCACTTCAAAAATATTGTGCCACTTTCCGCTGGCCTCCATGGTTTCTGAGGAGAAATTCACAGTCATTGAAACAATTGTTCTCTTATAAATGAAGCATAGATTTTCTCTGATTTTGAGATTCTTTTTCTTTGTTTTTAGTAGTTTGATGATGTTGTGTCTGGTTATGGATTTTTTTTTTGAGTTTATCTTATTTGGAGTTTACTTATCTTCTTGAATCTAAAGATTTATCTATTTTACCAAACTGGGGAAATTTCCAACCATTATTTCTTCAAATATTTTTTCAACATAGAGTTCTTTCTCCTCCTCCTCTGAGACTCTGGTGACACAATTATTAGGCCTCTTAGTATTGTCCCAGAGGTTCCTGCAGCTGTTTATTTTTTTCAATATTCAAGTTGGTTAATTTCTGTTGATCATTTCCTCCATCATCTACATTCTACTACTGAGCCTATCAAGTGAGGGTTTTTTTTAAAAAAATATGAGTTATTATATTTTCTGTTCTATAATTTCTACTAGTTTTCTATATATCTTCTATTTGTTGTTGTTGTTTAGACTTTCTATCCTTTCATCCTTTCATTCATTCCAAGAGTGTTCATCGTTATTTCTTAGAGTATTTCTATAATAGCCATCTTAAAATCTTAGCTTGACAATTCCAGCATCTGTGTCGTCTTACCATTAAATCCTGGTTTTGTGTATACTGAGTAATTTTGCATTGTATCCTAGATGTTTTGAATATTGTGTTATTATATTCTGGGTCTTTAAATCTTATGGAGAGTGTTGCCATTTTTTGTTTTAGCAGGCAATCAACCTGGTTGCATTCAGGCTGCAAATTCTGACCAGCCTTCTGTGAGTTGTGCTTTCAACGTCAGTTCTGTTTTCAAAGCCTTTGCAGTACAATTTGGATCTGTCTCATGTGTGCGCAACTCAGGGGCCAGTCTTTGACCTTTACACTGTTCAGTTTTCAAAATCTTTGGTATGATGTTTAGGATCACATCCATGAATGCACAGGTTTGGAATGATTCCAGGAATTCATAAACAACTTTATGGGGTCATTTGCACAAGCTTCTTCTCTGTGAGCTCCCCAGTTTTTTCCCACTTCCCTAGGGTTCCCCTTTTCAGTCCTCTAGCCAGACATAACCATAATGCATCTAGAGCACACTAATGGGTACGCTCTAACATAGAATACCTCATTACAGGGCAGTTCTTCCAGAATAACATTTACCAAGTACCTACCATGTGCTAGGTTCTAGTCTAAGCACTGTACATGTATTATCTCATTTAACTCTCACAAAACCCTATGAAGGAGGTATCATTATTGCCATTCCCATTTTACAGATTGGGAAACTGAGGCCCAGAAAGGTGAGGCAACTTAATTAAGGATGCACAGGTATATATGGCGGAGTAAGTAGTGGGCCAGCATTTGAACACAAGAAGTTCTCTTAACCATTATACAGTTCTGTAACTATAATGTGACCCCACTGTATGAGCCATTCTTCTTTGCTCCCACCCTACTTTGCACACACTTCCATTAAATCAATTATGTATGATTATTTAAAATAAATAATAAATAATAATTTTTATCCACTATCTCCAAAGCAATGAGTCTCTCTTTTCAAATCTGAATTATTGTCAAGCACCAAGTGTATTAGCTCCCTAGGGCTTCCATAACAAATTACCACAAACTAGGTGGCTTAAAATAAAAGAAATTTATTCTGTTACAGTTCTCGAGCTCAGAAGTCTGAAATCAAGGTGTCAGCGGGTCTGTACTCACTCTGGAGGCTCTAGGGGACAATCTTTCCTTGCCTCTTCTAGTGTGTGGTGGCTGTCAGCATTCTTTGTGGATATATCACTCCTGTCTCTGCCTCCGTCTTCATATGGTTTTCTCCTCTATGTGTCCATATCTTCTCCCCTTGTGTCTGTGTGTCTCTGATCTGTGTGTTTCTAATAAGGACACTCATCATTAGATTTAGGGTCTGTCTCAATAATCCAGGAGATCTCATCTTGAGGTTCTTAATGTAATTACGTCTGCAAAAACCCTTGATCCAAATAAGTCACATTCACAGCTTCTGGGACATGGACATACCTTTAACCCACTATACCTAGCATAGGCCATATTATATGCTCTGTAAATACTGTATTAGTCAGACATTTCTCCATTGCAAATGACATAAATTCAAATCAGACTAGCTTAAGCAAAAAGGGAATTTACTTGTTCACATAACTGGCAAGTTGGAGGGTACTTCTGGCATCAGACATGCTTGCATCCAAGGACTCAACAGTATCTTTCAGTCTCTCCATCTTTCAACTTATCTACCTTCTGGGTACCACTTTATTTTCAAGAAGATCCACCATCAAAAAGATGAGAGACCTTCATTCTGCCAGCATCCATTTATCAAATCTCAGTGAAGACTTCGATTATTCCTGTTTAATTCACACCCCATCCTTGAATGAATCACTGTAACCAGAGGAATGGAGGTATTTGATTGGCCAATCCTTGCATGACCCATCTGTAGCGGGGGTATGTGGTGGTGGAGGTGGGCGAGGAACAAGACATTGTGATTAATATCCTATCAGAACCATATAGAATGGAGACGAGTAGGTTCTCCAGAGGAGAAGACATTGAGAAGGCCAATAACATATGGCCGCTATAACTTCCGAGACTATGGTAATTGGAGGCACAGGTGCACTGCTGATGAATGACTTAATAGGTCTCTCCTATGTGTATCTTTTAAGATCCTTTCATATGCTTAATTAGCTCAATCCAACAGACTTTATCCTACTCATCTCTGAGGCTTGTCATCTTCAGACTCTCTCTATAAGTTAAGTATTTAGAATATAGATGCAAGGGGGAGGTTTCCTTTCTTTTCTTTTTTTTTAAACATCTTTACTGGAGTATAATTGCTTTACAATGGTGTGTTAGTTTCTGCTTTATAACAAAGTGAATCAGCTATACATATACGTATATCCCCACATCTCCTCCCTCTTGCGTCTCCCTCCCACCCTCCCTATCGCACCCCTCTAGGTGGTCACAAAGCACTGAGCTGCTCTACCTGTGCCATGCGGCTGCTTCCCACTACCTATCTATTTTACATTTGGCAGTGTATATATGTCCATGTCACTCTCTCACTTCGTCCCAGCTTACCCTTCCCCCTCCCCGTGTCCTCAGGTCCATTCTCTACGTCTGCGTCTTTACTCCTGTTCTGCCCCTAGGTTTTCAGAACTTTTTTTTTTTTTAGATTCCATATATATGTGTTAGTATACAGTATTTGTTTTTCTCTTTCTGACTTACTTCACTCTGTATGACAGACTCTAGGTCCATCCACCTCACTACAAATAACTCAATATCATTTCTTTTTATGGCTGAGTAATACTCCATTGTATATATGTGCCACATCTTCTTTACCCATTCATCTGTTGACGGACACATGGGTTGCTTCCATGTCCTGGCTATTGTAAATAGAGCTGCAATGAACATTGTGATACATGACTCTTTTTGAATTTTGGTTTTCTCAGGGTATATGCCCAGTAGTGGGATTGCTAGGTCGTATGGTAGTTCTATTTTTAGTTTTTTAAGGAACCTCCATACTGTTCTCCAGAGTGGCTGTACCAATTCACATTCCCACCAGCAATGCATGAGGGTTCCCTTTTCTCCACACCCTCTCCAGCGTGTATTCTTTGTAGATTTTTAGATGATGGCCATTCTGACTGGTGTGAGGTGATACCTCATTGTGGTTTTGATTTACATTTCTCTAATCATTAGTGACGTTGAGCATCCTTTCATGTTTTTGTTGGCAACCTGGATATCTTCTTTGGAGAAATGTCTATTTAGGTCTTCTGCCCATTTTTGGATTGGGTTGTTTGTTTTTTTGATATTGAGCTGCATGTGCTGCTTGTATATTTTGGAGATGAATCCTTTGTCACTTGCTTCATTTGCAAATATTTTCTCCCATTCTGAGGGTTGCCTTTTTGTCTTGTTTATGGTTTCCTTTGCTGTGCAAAAACTTTGAAGTTTCATTAGGTCCCATTTGTTTATTTCTGTTTTTATTTCCATTTCTCTAGGAGGTGGGTCAAAAAGGATCTTGTTGTGATTTATGTCATAGGGTGTTCTGCCTATGTTTTCCTCTAAGAGTTTCATAGTGTCTGGCCTTACATTTAGGTCTTTAATCCATTTTGAGTTTATTTTTGTGTATGGTGTTAGGGAGGGTTCTAATTTCATTCTTTTACATGTAGCTGTCCAGTTTTCCCAGCACCACTTATTGAAAAGGCTGTCTTTTCTCCACTGTATATTCTTGCCTCCTTTATCAAAGATAAGGTGACCATATGTGCATGGGTTTATCTCTGGGCTATCTATCCTGTTTCATTGATCTATATTTCTGTTGTTGTGCCAGTACCATACTGTCTTGATTACTGCAGCTTTGTAGTGTAGTCAAAAGTCTGGGAGCCTGATTCCTCCAGCTCCGTTTTTCCTTCTCAACATTGCTTTGGCTATTTGGGGTCTTTTGTGTTTCCATACAAATTGTGAAAATTTTTGTTCTAGTTTTGTGAAAAATGCCATTGGTAGTTTGATACGGATTGCATTGAATGTGTAGACTGTTTCGGGTAGTAGAGTCATTTTCACAATGCTGACTCTTCCAATCCAAGAACATGGTATATCTCTCCACCTGTTTGAATCATCTTTAATTTCTTTCATCAGTGTCTTATAGTTTTCTGCATACAGGTCTTTCGTCTCCTTAAGTAGGTTTGTTCCTAGGTATTTTATTCTTTTTGTTGCAATGGTAAATGGCAGTGTTTCCTTAATTTCCCTTTCACTTTTGTCATTGTTAGTGTATAGGAATGCAAGAGATTTCTGTGCATTAATTTTGTATCCTGCTACTTTACCAAATTCATTGATTAGCTCTAGTAGTTTTCTGGTAGCATCTTTAGGATTCTCTATGTATAGTATCATGTCATCTGCTAACAGTGACAGCTTTACTTCTTTTCCGATTTGGATTCCTTTTATTTGTTTTTCTGCCCTGATTGCTGTGGTTAAAACTTCCAAGACTATGTTGAATAACAGTGGTGAGAGTGGGCAACTTTGTCTTCTTCCTGGTCTTAGTGGAAATGGTTTCAATATTTCACCACTGAGAACGATGTTGGCTGTGGGTTTGTCATATATGGCCTTTATTATGTTGAGGTAAGTTCCCTCTATGCCTACTTTCTGGAGGGTTTTTATCATAAATGGGTATTGAATTTTGTTGAAAGCTTTTTCTACATCTATTGAGATGATCATATGGTCTTTCTCCTTCAATTTGTTAAGATGGTGTATCACATTGATTGATTTGCTTATACTGAAGAATCCTTGCATTCCTGGGATAAACCCCACTTGATCATGTTGTATGATCCTTTTAATGTGTTGTTGGATTCTGTTTGCTAGTATTTTGTTGAGGATATTTGCATCTATGTTCATCAGTGATACTGGCCTGTAGTTTTCTTTCTCTGTGACATCTTTGTCTGGTTTTGGTATCAGGGTGATGGTGGCCTCGTAGAACGAGTTTGGGAGTGTTCCTCCCTCTGCTATATTTTGGAAGAGTTTGAGAAGGGTACGTGTTAGCTCTTCTCTAAATGTTTGATATAATTCGCCTGTGAAACCATCTGATCCTGGTTTTTGTTTATTGGAAGATGTTTAATCATGATCTCAATTTCAGTGCTTGTGATTGGTCTGTTCATATTTTCTATTTCTTCCTGGTTCAGGCTCAGAGGTTGTGCTTTTCTAAGAATTTGTCCATTTCTTCCAGGTTGTCCATTTTATTGGCATGTAGTTGCTTGTAGTAATCTCTTACAAACCTTTTATTTCTGCAGTGTCAGTTGTTACTTCTCCTGTTTCATTTCTAATTCTATTGATTTGAGTGTTCTCCCTTTTTTTCTTGATGAGTCTGGCTAATGGTTTATCAATTTTGTTTATCTTCTCAAAGAACCAGCTTTTCGTTTTATTGATCTTTGCTATTTTTCCTTCATTTCTTTTTCATTTATTTCTGATCTGATCTTTATGATTTCTTTCCTTCTGCTAACTTTGGGGGGTTTTTGTTCTTTTTTCTCTAATTGCTTTAGGTGTAAGGTTAGCTTGTTTATTTGAGATGTTTCTTGTTTTTTGAAGTAGGATTCTATTGCTATAAACTTCCCTCTTAGAACTGCTTTTGCTGCATCCCATAGGTTTTGGGTCATCATGTTTTCATTGTCATTTGTTTCTAGGTATTTTTTCATTTCCTCCTTGATTTCTTCAGTGATCTCTTGGTTATTTAGTAGTGTATTGTTTAGCCTCCATGTATTTGCACTTTTTACAGATTTTTTCCTGTGATTGACATCTACTCTCATAGCGTTGTGCTCAGAAAAGATACTTGATACGATTTCAATTTTCTTAAATTTACCAAGGCTTGATTTGTGACCCAAGATATGATCTACCCTGGCGAATGTTCCTTGCACACTTGAGACGAAAGTGTATTCTGTTGTTTTTCGATGGATGTCCCATAAATATCAGTTAAGTCCATCTTGTTTAATGTATCATTTAAAGCTTGTGTTTCCTTATTTATTTTCATTTTGGATGATTTGGCTATTGGTGAAAGTTGGTGTTAAAGTCCCCTACTATTAATGTGTTACTGTCGATTTCCCCTTTTATGGCTGTTAGCATTTGCTTTATGTATTGAGGTGCTCCTATGTTGGGTGCATAAATATTTACAATTGTTATATCTTCTTCTTGGATTGATCCCTTGATCATTATGTAGTGTCCTTCTTTGTCTCTTGTAATAGTCTTTATTTTAAAGTCTATTTTGCCTGATATGAGAATTGCTACTCCAGCTTCCTTTTGATTTCCATTTTCATGGAATATCTTTTTCCATCCCCTCACTTTCAGTCTGTATGTGTCCCTAGGCCTGAAGTGGGTCTCTTGTAGACAGCATATATAAGGGTTTTGTTTTTGGATCCATTCAGCTAGTCTATGTCCCTTGGTTGGAGCATTTAATCCATTTACATTTAAGGTAGTTATCGATCTGTATGTTCCTGTTACCATTTTCTTAATTGTTTTGGGTTTGTTATTGTAGGTCTTTTCCTTCTCTTTTGTTTCCTGCCTTGAGAAGTTTCTTTAGCATTTGTTGTAAAGCTGGTTTGGTGGTGCTGAATTCTTTTAGCTTTTGCTTGTCTGTAAAGGTTTTAATTTCTCTGTTGAATCTGAATGAGATCCTTGCTGGGTAGAGTAATCTGGGTTGTAGGTTTTTCCCTTTCATCACTTTAAATATGTCCTGACACCCTTTTGGCTTGCAGAGTTTCTGCTGAAATATCAGCTGTTAACCTTATGGGGATTCCCTTGTATGTTATTTGTTGTTTTTCCATTGCTGCTTTTAATATTTTTTATTGGTGTTTAATTTTTTTTTTTTTTTTTTTTTTTTTTTTTTGCGGTACGCGGGCCTCTCACTGTTGTGGCCTCTCCCGTTGTGGAGCACAGGCTCCGGATGCACAGGCTCAGCGGCCATGGCTCACGGGCCCAGCCGCTCCGCGGCATGTGGGATCTTCCCAGACTGGGGCACGAACCCGTGTCCCCTGCATCGGCAGGCGGACTCTCAACCACTGAGCCACCAGGGAAGCCCTGGTGTTTAATTTTTGATAGTTTGATTAATATGTGTCTTGGGGTGTTTCTCCTTGGATTTATCCTGTATGGGACTCTCTGCGCTTCCTGGACTTGATTGACTATGTCCTTTCCCATATTAGGGAAGTTTTCAACTATAATCTCTTCAGATATTTTCTCAGTCCCTTTCTTTTTCTATTCTTCTTCTGGGACCCCTATAATTCGAACGTTGGTGCGTTTAATGTTGTCCCAGAGGTCTCTGAGACTGTCCTCAATTCTTTTCATTCTTTTTTCTTTATTCTTCTCTGTGGTATTTATTTCCACTATTTTATCTTCCAGGTCACTTATCTGTTCTTCTGCCTCAGTCATTCTGTTATTGACTCTTTCTACAGAATTTTTAATTTCATTTATTTTATTGTTCATCATTGTTTGTTTGCTCTTTAGTTTTTCTAGGTCCTTGTTAAATGTTTCTTGTATTTTCTCCATCGTATTTCCAGGAGTTTGGATCATGTTTACTATTATTACTCTGAATTCTTTTTCAGGTAGACTGCCTACTTCTTCATTTGTTTGGTCTGGTGGGGTTTTACCTTGCTCCTTCATCTGCTGTTTGTTTCTCTGTCTTCTCATTTTGCTTCACTTACTGTGTTTGGAGTCTCCTTTTTGCAGGCTGCAGGTTTGTAGTTCCAGTTGTTTTTTCGTGTCTGCCCCCAGTGGCTAAGGTTGGTCCAGTGGGTTGTGTAGGCTTCCTGGTGGAGGGGACTGGTGCCTGTGTTGTGGTGGATGAGGCTGGATCTTGTCTTTCTGGTGGTCAGGGCTGTGTCCAGTGGTGTATTTTGGGGTGTCAGTGAACTTTTTATGATTTTAGGCAGCCTCTCTGCTAATGGGTGGGGCTGTGTTCCTGTCTTGCTCGTTGTTTGGCATAGGGTGTCCAGCAGTGTAGCTTGCTCGTTGTTGAGTGGAGCTGGGTCTTAGCATTGAGATGGAGATCTCTGGGAGAGCTTTTGCCATTTCATATTACGTGAAGCCATGAGGTCTCTGGTGGACCAATGTCCTGAACTCGGCTCTCCCACCTCAGAGGCACAGGCCTGACACCTGGCCGGAGCACCAAGACCCTGTGAGCCACATGGAGGTTCTATCCATCTCTCTGCTCTTCCTTCTCTAGAGTTTATTCTCACATTAAGTCTGGATCCCTAATAGTCAACAGCAACCAACAGCGCTTATCAGCATTCTCATTCACATCCAAATGGAGATGGAGTGGAGGTTTCCTTTCTATTTACAACTTTGAGTTTGCAGTGCCTCAGAGACCCTTGACTTGCTCCCAAGGTGCTTTGCTGCAGTTAGGAGGGACAATGTCTAGGCTCTGGCTTTATAGGGCAAACAGCTCCAAAAGTCTCATCAAGATTCCAGCTCAAGCCTTCTCTGTTTCCCAACACCCCATCCCTTGTACTCCAGGTTTTTGAAATACCCTCACAAAGGCATGACCCTGCTGTAGCCCTAAAATCAATACTACATAGGCCATCCTGGTCCCTACCCACAGAGGTTGACTACGGTTAGAACCAGAAAATCTCTTTATAGTATGGTCTCACCTCCTCTATGAGTTCATGTTGAGGACTCTGCAGGGTCAGGGCTCAAGTGCATCCTAATGCACAGGATGCTGGGTATCCAGAGGGACTTCTGCCCTTTTCTCTGACAGTAGCCCCCACCCAACTCCAAGTCACCATCCCCAACTCTTCTTTGAAGCCTCCTTACTTCTGTCAGCTTGAATCATCCCAGATCAGTGTATCTTCTGAGAGGACTTTTGTCCAAGATCCCTTCACTTGGGGGCTCCCATGTGGTAGTACATTATCTCCTTGTTCTCTCACCCCTCAGCAGTCTTACATCCTGTAGTAGATGTGTCTGGTGCCCGGTCACACATTCTAGTGGTCACAGCTCTGATTCCAGCAGTGACTGGGGTGGACAGTTCTATGTGAGCTTAGGTTCACGTGTCTCACCAGGAGTGAGCACCATGCCTTTGCTCTCTGCCCCAAGGCACTCAGGAGGCTCAGGACACTGCATTTCCTGCTCAGAAGTTCAGAAATGTCAACACACACACAGGGGCAGCCCTCAACCAATGGCAGATGGGAGGCAGTGAATTAATGTTCCTGCTTCCCATGTTTTAGTTGAACATTTTTTAGAGGTAACCCAGATGCTTTTTTAAGATGTCCTGGCAGAACTGGCCCCTAATAATGTGCCTTTATATTGGCTTTCTCTCCATCCCTGGCTCACACTCCCCACTCCCACACTCCTGCTCCCTGTTCTCACAGACTTGTTTCAGGCTCTGCTTTGGGTAACCCAAGTAAGACATGGTCTCGCTTGCCAACCAAAGAGGCTATGACCCCAGTGGCTGTCCAGCCCTCACTGCTTCTCTCCTCACAGGGCCCAGAGACAGCACCGCAGGAACTGGCTTTAGTTGTGGATGGTGGAATAGTGAAGGAGGAAGGAGGGGAAGCCAGGAGTCTAAGTGAAGAGGTGGTGTCGATGGTGGGAAGGGTATGGGCTATGTTCTGTCACTGCTCTTACTGACAGTACCACATAACTGCATCCCATGGTGCTCGATTTCAAATCCTAGCTGGTAGTGTCAACTAGGTTACCCTGAATTTGCCCTCTTACCTCTCCAGGGGCCATATTCTGACCTGGTGGAATACATTCACCCTGTCAGTGATCTACTGAACTTTGTTAATACACCACAAAGCCAAGTATCTTGGTCTTCATGGTTGATGATGCTACCAGCAGTGAGAGAGCTTTTTTTATGACTTGCTTTTTCTTACAGTCACCTCCCTTCAAGAACCCAGCACACCCCTCAAAATCATTGGTTTCCTGGGTCCCCCAACCCAGCTCAGATCCCCAGACCTCATTCCTCATCTAGGGGGTATTCTACTGCACAGCAAGGAAGTGGCAGTTTGGATGCCCCAATTGTTCATCTGTCCCTGTCGTGAGGTCGATACTCCTTCTTGTTGCCCGTGACTGAATTGATAACAGGAGCACCGCCTGGGCTCTTGTTGCAGGGCCCTCACTGCCTTCTTGCTATGTTTACACAAGCTGCCCAGTCTGACAATCCCCCATCATCTCTGAAATGAGCCCTAGAAACTCTGGCCCAGCCCAACATTCACAGATGATTTCTCCTATCTTTCATCTCCCAGGCCCAGAGGACAAACTCTTTTCCTTTGTGTTCTATTTTGACATTATTCTGCCTCTTTGTTCCCATTTTAGGGCAGTGCGAGGGGAGCTCTGTGCATTAGCTTTTGTGGGCTTTAATGAAGCAGGATTTGACAGCATTTCATATCAGGTATCATCTTTTGTGTGCATGGGGAGAAGGGCTGAGAAATGTTCCTTTAACTGGTGCCAGAAGAGAAGGCAGAGAAAGACAAGAAAAAAAAATCTGATAACTACTTTTTTCCATTAAAGTCCCAGCCCCTTTCTAAAACATGCTATTCGTCTATATTTCAAATCAGTTGGGAATCCTATCTTTCCACAACAGCATTTCCTTACTTCCTAGAAACATATATCACAGGATGTATCATAAATGTTTATGCTAGCCGTAAAGACGAAAGTAACATTTCATAAAATTTACCATAGACCCCAAGGTGAATTTAATATAGGAGCCTGAGTGTCGAATCCCAAAGCAAGTGAATTTGGGCTTAAAGCCCATCCTGAACTGACTTCATTATGCGTCGTTGATGTTCAGGAAGAAATTCAGCAGCAAAACTTCCTGATATCCCTGCATGGATGAATTGAAGTGAGGCTCGCACATTAACCCTGCACTCGCCTACGTGTTTTTCCAGTGCCCCAAATGAAGGAGGTGACTGAGCAGTTGGCACTTGGCTGCTCTCTGTGACTCTGAAGGATGGAACAAGAAGGAACAGCTGAAAATGGCCACAAAATGAGGTCTACTAATGGACAATTTCCATTACACAGAAAGGACTGTTTCTTCCAGGGGTGAAGATGCTATCATGAGTCAGCCTTGGCTCAACATGTTGGGGGCGCTTAACCACTGAAGCCAGGGCTGTTCTAGACTATAGCATGCCTTCATGATGGACCGTGACAAATAGAACAGAGTTTTTTCTGCTCAGAACAGTCGAGGCCCACTCCAGCCCAGAGTCCGGGGCATGCATGATTTGCTTGCCTGCCAAAGCCCCCAGAGGTCCCTGTTTCTTTGCAAATCAGTGTATCTGGGATTGAACTCAAGGGCTTTTCTAGAAATTGTAGGAGGAAACTGGAATCAGGAAACTCTTTTCCTACACTTATTCTGCTGGTGCTGTTTTATGAATGGCCAGGAGAAAAGAATCCCGTGAATCTGATCTGATATGAGTAATTTCCAGGTGACCTGAAACTTCAAATAAATAGCTCCTGAAAAAAATGTCTCTGGCCTGAGGGAACACGAGAGAACCCTGAGTACAGGCCTGTAGTGGGACAGACGGCCTGTGCCATAAGAGTGAAAGCCATGGGGCTAGGGAGATCCAGAGCCAAAGTCGACACGCCCTGAGGTTCATTCTGCCCCACTCTCCTTTCCTGGCCCCAGGAAACACACACTATCCATTGCTACCATGGGGGAAACAAGAGCAACTAGAAATAACAGGTATCTGGAGGGACTGAAACCATCGTTCATCCAGCAAGAAAGAATGTTTTCTATGGAGATCAACACACTGAAAACGTCCTCCCTTACAGCTTGGAAGGCAGTGGGACTAGGCTGAGGCCAGCACAAAATTTAAGGAGGTACTTACTCTGAAGGGTCGACTCTGCACTTGCACAACCTTTAGAGTCCGTGCCTCTTTAAACGTTGCCCCCCTGGGCACCTTGCCTACTTTGCTCTGCCTGGCTAGGGAAGGACCCCCAACCTGGGCCGTTTGGTGACCTGTGAGCAGCTGCCCTTTCTTCCCATGGGCTGCTGGTAGCCGACCCAGCCCTGAAGGGGCTCAAAGTGACCTCAGGGAACAGATTTGGGTCATTGCAGGCCTATGGCAGCCACAATCCCAACAAATTATAAAAGGACAATTTTTCATTGATAGCCACACTTGCCTGTGAGGTATCAAAACTGAATGCTGTATGATGCCAGCCCCTCAGTGGACCCACCTGAAGACCCTTTCCCAATCAAGGAACGAGGGGACTTGTTTTAACCAACTGTATCCACAGCTTTAACCAACAGTGTCCTATCCCAAGGGCTACTTTTGGATCCTTAATTAGCATAACCACCGAGGACTTCCCCTTCTAGCGCTAAACTCAAAGAACCACTCATTGGCCTGTGCTGCCTTGCCTGGCAAGTGAATGGGCTCAGGTTTGCAAATGTATATTTTTAAGCTCCAGTGGTCTTTTGTTTTATTCTCTGACGCTGTCAAGTTCCGGGAGTGTGCTTTCTCCTCCCAGTGCATTGGAATTGGGAGAGAAAGACAAGCACCGTCTGCAGTCCACGTGGGTCCAGTGAAGCAAAAAGCCTCCCTAGCTGTCCAGACCAGGGTGGCTCCATTCTGTTAAGTAAGGAGTCGGCAGGCCCAGCCCTGGCGATCCAATAACCATCGAGTTAGGAAGCGGAGGTTGCTGGAGCTCTCCACGATCCCTCGCCCAGTCCTCCCTCCGCCCTGTTATATTTTATCCACTAAAGCGAGGGAGATGAAACCCAACCAGTACGTCTAAAACAGAAATCTGGGGGCTTGAGGAGTCAGGACTCGGTAGTGTTAATAACCTCCATGGTGTGTGTTTGTTCTTCACATCGAAGTTTGAGAACCACTGAGTTGCTGAAGTACCCCCTTATCTCCAGGATC
The DNA here is from genome assembly GCF_937001465.1 of Orcinus orca. Lineage (NCBI taxonomy): Eukaryota > Metazoa > Chordata > Mammalia > Artiodactyla > Delphinidae > Orcinus > Orcinus orca. Next base: position 35,497,537 of record NC_064580.1, on the reverse strand, counting down.
TCTCAAAGAGACCAGATCCTAGAAGGCATGCCGAGTACTTGTTAAAAATTCAGACGCCCAGGCCCCTCTATGGGTGACCTGAATCCATAGGGCAGAAATGGAAATGTGCCCTGGCAGGTGGATGTGGAGACTGAGATACCAAGAACAATTCTTCCTGCTCCCCTGGTGCCAGGCATGTGAGCCGAGAACCACGGCCCCAGGAAAAGGCTGTACATGCAGAGGCCGGGTGCACAGGCTCTGTATTTGAATCCCACTTCTCCTTCTTATTAGCTGTGCTACTTTCGGTAAGTTACTGAGCCTCTCTGTGCCTCCCTCCCTAACCCCATCTGTAAAATGTTGATGATGAGGACACCTATCTTGTAGAGTTGTTGTGAAGATTCAGTAAGATGATACATGTCCAGGGCTTAGAACAGTGCCTGGCATTTAGTAAGAAAGCCACTGACCCCACAGCAGATGAGAAGCCAGGCAGTAGGAAGCAACTCCGATCTCTGGACAGACCTCATCCACACTGCGCCCACAGCTCAGCCAGCCCCTGGGGACCAAGGTGGAACGCGTGCTTTCTCAGCAGGCGCCAAACACATAGACTATTGCCTAGCAGTGGGAAGCGCCCCTGTAACAGGGTAACAGGGAGGGGAGCTGGGCACTGTCCTCCCCTCACCCCCAGCTATGAGCCTCCCTCCTCAGACCTGACATCTCAATCCTTCCGACTCCCTTCCCGCTGCCCTGCGGAACCTCGCCCGGTCTGGGAGAACTGCCAGGAAGGATCCGCACAGCGGAGAGCTTCAATAATGCTAAACAATGGATTAATTACACTCCTCGCCTGTTTAGCTGGAGCTCCTGGGGTCGCCTGCACGTGTGGTCACAGCAGATGACAACAGGTGCAAGACGCTGGTGAACACATCTACTGTCCCCTGTGCAGCCCTCTGCTCCCCATGCCCGCCCCCCCCCGCTCAGCCTCCTGGGCTCCAGTCAAGTCCTCAGCCTCCTCCCTCCACCCCAGAGACGGGAAAGGCTTTTGTCTTCTCTCTCTTCCTTCCCTCCTTTCTAAGGGTTTCATGCTGGGAGTGCTGCCTGTTTGCACAAGCCCTTGGAGCCCTAGATGGAGAGCTCTTGGGGAGGGCAGTGATGAGATGAGACTTCCTTCTAGGAGGGCAACTGGCGTGGGGTGACGGCTGGGCTAGCACTGCTCTAAGCCCACCTGGCCAGGCAGGGAAGAGGCAACAGCTGCTTTATGCTCCTCTGAGCGCCAGCTTTCCCGAAAGGAGGTCAGCCTCAGAGACCAAACTGCTAATTAGGTCGCATTCTGCTCCCTGCTGCCACTTCAATTTCCACCCCAGAAAACCTTCAGCTGTGAGTCCAAGACCATCAGCCCCTTTCACCCAAATGCAAATGTCTCCAAGGCCTCTCTGGCTGGCTGGCTGGCCTTCTGCTGGCAGGAGTAGCAGCCATAGAACTCTGCAAAGAACACGAGCTTCCAAGAGAGAGGGCCACCTTCGACAAAGCCGGCTTAGAAAATTCAGATTCTGCCGGACTTTGGGGTTGCTTTTAGGAAGGCAGGCAGCCTAGTAAAGTTCATAGTCGGGTGTTACGAATGAGCACTGAGCCACAAGCCGGGGACCTTGGGCTTATTGTTGATTTTGACACTGACAAGCTGGGTGATCTTGGGCAAGTTGCTTCTGCTCCCTGAGCCTGTTTCCTCATCTGTGAGATGAGTGGGTTGAATGACCCCTTCCGCCTCTGAGTCTCTATGATTCAGATAATTTCTATCTTATTTCAAATTAACAAAGAGCTGATTTTTACCTGTGTGTCCCTTGCAGCAAACATACATGCATATCTTGCCTCTTTTCTCCTAAACACTGAAGCCCCCAGATTAGGTTGCCATCACCAGTCCTTGTTTGCCAAGTGGGAGGGTTGAATCCGAGAGATCATCTTCTGCCCAAGGTCTCTCTGAGGACCAGGTGAAACTCTGGGTCCTCGGGAATTTTTAGCGAGGCACTTGGAGCAGAACGCCGCAGAAAGGAAGCCACAGGAATCCGGATCCCCCTTCCTTGTCTCTCACCACATCCTCTTCTCCTCTTCCCCAACCCTGGTCCTGTTCATCTCAACCTCAAATCCACCTCAACAACCCTTTTCCAAACTTTATCCAAAAAAGGCTCCAGTATCAGTCCTTGGTATCCATTGAAAACAGTTTGTTGTTTTTCTCAGGTAGATTCGCATTTTTAGCCTCACGTGGTGGGTGCTATAATGTCCGGACCCCTCCTCCGAGGGCCTCCAGCCGCTAGCCACTGGGACTGTCAGCTGCTGAGCCCCACTCTGGGAACTGCTCTCAGCTGATGGTAGCCTCTTTGTCCAAAGTCACACCTCCTTCCGGGGTGGGAAGGGGAGGCGGTACAAAGGTTCAGCCCCTTTCCCTCAATTTGGGACAATTTTGCAAGACACTCCCAGCTCTGGAGCTCTTGAGGGATGAGCTGAGGACTCTGTAGCAACAGCATCACATTATGACTTCTGCCTCTGCCTTGTCCCGCTTCCCTCCCTCCTAATAGGTGTTGCTCCCCAGAGCATTCCTGATAAACTTCCCGTGCACTGATCTCTGACTCCGAGTGTCTTTCCCAGGAAACCCAACCTAAGACATCTCATTTCTTTTAGGGGCAAGAAAGGCTTCAGCTCTGGCTAAAGGAATTGTGGCTCGGTAGGTGGGGCATGTTTGGGAATAGTTTCCTCCCTGAACTCCCATAACTTATGCAGTGACCTTCTGGCAAAGCGAAAGGGCAATCCTTTGGGTCCGGTTTTACATCGGCCCCGATACTGTGAAGAGGGTGGAAGGCCCAGCATTTGAATTCTTTCCTGACAGGACACACAGGTTTGTGAAACTCACAGAGGCAACAACACCCAGATAGACTCTCTGAAGCACGGGTTCTGAAAGCTCTGGCCCTGGTCCAGGGGTGTCTACCCCGCCTCCTCTCGCATGGCTTCCTCCTTGTTTCAGAGCCCCAGTAACATTGCATCATGACGTGTTGCTACCTAACTAGTGGCGCCAGCACCCCTGAAAGGAGCTTGTGGAATCTTTCCTCTGAATAATGCCGCGAGAGGGCAGGACAAACCTCGTGGAATGGGAATGGGGCTCTGGCAGCATCTGCCATCACTATCTCTCCTGGCTTCTATCCCTTAACAAAATGGTATATACCCGGGCTATTCCTCTAGTCTGCGCCAGCCTCCATGCCACCAGCCGAGACCTGAGAGAGGAGTAAAATCTGGTCCCTGCCAAGCTCCCAAGGTCAGAGATGTAAAGATAAAATTACAAACCAGTGTGACAAATGTCATATTAGGGTTTTGAGACCTGCTGACTAAGGGACTTGATGAAAGAAGGGGGTTCCAGGCGCCACAGACAATGGCTTGGAAACAGGTACCATGTTGTCACTTCGCTCATGAGCTGAACATTACTGAGCCAAATAAGACCATTTCTCATCAATGCACATTCATTTACAATATGCTCGGTTATGGGAGCTGACGTATAGTCCGCCAGCCCATGAGGGTCAGCTGCCCAGAGGAAGGGGGCGTGCAGGTGTACCTGGAGTTCCTGCTGGGTCTTCCTTCCTCCCTGTACTGATGCCAATCGAGATAAAGAACTGCCACCGGCCCCACACCCAGAGGGTCTCCAGGTGAATCCATGTGGCTCTAAGCCCCAGACCAGTCCCAGACCTGGTTTAAAGGTCCGCTGGCAAATAGCATCTCTGTCTTGTTTATTCTGTGCCCCTATGTGCCAGACACCCTGCTGAGTGCAGGGACAATTGTGAATAAGATAGACTCAACATTTAGGGCTGGAGTGGGACACAGACAAATCAATGGACAGGAGCAGCAGGGGAGAACAGGGCGCCTGCTCCAGTCTTGCTGCCCAGAGGAGATACGTCACCTGAGCTGAGGCATTAGCCAGCAAAGGGGAATGGTGGCGAGGCAGAGAAGATCCAAGCATGACCGAGAAAGGAAATCACACGTGGAATGATATCATACCTGGAGGCAAGAGAGGGTCTGTGCAGAGTCGGGCTGAGAGGATGAGAAGGGGAGTGGGCAGAGGTCATGGAACTGGAGACATTTTGTAGGTGGACTCGATAGACTTGGGGAGTCACTGGCAATGGGGAGGGAGGCAGAGGGTGCAGGTGAGGACAGTAAGCAGGTGTCAGGCTTGAGGGCTGAAGGGACGGTGGAGCAATTCACGGCTATCAGGGACAAAGGCCAGGAACAGGTCTCCAGGGCAGGGGATGAGCACATTTTCAACACGCTGAATTTGAGACGGCCATGGGACTCCAGGTGGACAGAGGGTCCGAAACTCAGGAGAGAGGTCTGGACTGGAGGTGAAGATTGGGACACATGAGAATATAGTGGTTGAAATCCCAGAAATGGATGAGAGCACCACAGACAAGAAAAGAGGGCCCAGGACAGAATCCTGAAGTTCAGCCCTTAAGAAACGTTTGGGGTGGGAAGAAGCCTGCTAGCAGCCAGCGAGGTCGGGAGTGCTTTGGAGGTCACAGATGCCAAGGAGGAACGTCATTTTCAAAGTGCCAAATGCTACTAAGAAGCCAGGTAGGCTGAGAGATGGAAAGGGACCGTGATACAAGCGGGGCCCATTGCACGTTGCCAACCTCGAAGGTGGAAGAGGGAGAAAGTCTTAAAGAGAAGCAGGGGGCCTTTCAAGGCAGCCAAGCCAGTTGCAGAGACCCTGGCCAGAGTGCAGAGGGCAAGCCAGCCCACAGCAATGCGCACTTGCAGCTGTAGCCTGGGAGGCTGTTCTCCTTGACACTGACTCAACTCCGGTTGAAGAGACAATGGAGACCTCGTGCTGCCCCGGGTGTTCCTTGGCACCTTGGGGCCCACGTGTTTGCAGGCAACCTGTGATGTCTCCAAGGGACTGGAACTAACGGGTCAGCCAATCAGAAGTCCTGCAGCTGCCTGCCAGGGAAGCTGAGGGATCACAGGGTCCACTTCACCCCCAGGCCGTGGAGGCTGCTTCACCAACTGCCCATTGGAGTGAGGGGAAGCAGGCGAGCCGCACCAGAAACATCGCCTGGCAGGCCTGAAAATTCCCACCTTTAGCAGCTTCTCTGAAAGAGGCTCCTTTTTTGTTTGTTATTTATTTGGTGGGAGGAGAAGAGGCCTTCTTTATAAAAATAAAGCCTCAATCCCTCTAAGGTTTGAGGTCAGTCAACTGTCTAGAAGGAACATCTTTAGAATAGGTTGTGGGGTGGCGGAGGGACCTCCACCTTGGGTTCTACCTTCCCCTTGGGGCCCTCCAGCTCCCACACAGCCACCATGACTTCAGCAGCCAGTCTCGTGGGTGGCTCTCTTGAAAGCTCTGTCCCTGGTGGGGAGAAAAGGCCTTTCCTTTTAACTGCATAGACTGCTGAGAAGATTATGAATTTGAAAAATAAAATCTAAAATTCTAAGGGCAGAAAAAGGAAAACACACTCACACACAAGTACAAACAAGCCATGTTTATCAAGTAAAGGATTCTAGCTCTACTCTGGCTGATTCTTCAACTCAGCCCTTAGACCCATTTCCAAGGGCCCCAACACCCCCAGACAATCCCTTTTGTTTGGATTCTAGGTTCTCCCCTCACTTTCTTTCCTTTCTTTTCCTTTTAAGCAGAGGTCTCTTGTCACACAGACCTTCTGGGGATACAGAGGAATGATGATCCATTCCTGGGGAACACTGCAGCTTTCTCGCGGTGCCCAAGAGCAAAGAAATGACAAAAATACCTTAGGTCACTGGTTCCCACACTGACCTAAGATATCTCACATCAGAATCACCTGGAAGGCTGGTTAAAAGAGCACTGGGCCTGAAACAGGAGGGAAGGGTGCAGGGCCCAACCTTTAAAAGAATGACACAACATAAACTGATTAGAACCAAATAGGTCCAAGATGGCGGACGAATCAACTTCCACTAGATATTGAGCCTCAGTATACGCTCACTATTAACACCTCAGCAAGCTAAATGACACACCCACAGGCACCATGACAGTTCCAAGGCCAACCATAAAGGTCAAAAAGCGGTGGCCCAATTTCTGGAAATCCCCACCCCTTCCCCAAAATAGCTGGAATACTCCTCCCATCATTAGCCTATGAAATTACCCACTCCTATAAAAACTGACAACTCCATACCCTGGGGCCACTCTCGCCTTCTGAGATGGCCCACACTCTGTCTGTGGAGTGTGTTTCTCTCTAAATAAATCCACTTCTTACCTATCACTTTGTCTCTCACTGAATACTTTCTGCAATAAGACATCAAGAACCTGAGACCAGATGTGTGATCTCAGTTGGAAGACCATGGGTTCAAGTCCCAATCTGGGTTTCATCCAGGTTTGAGACCCAGTCTGAGTTACATGGCCCAGTTCCGGAGTTTCTGATTCAATAGGTCAGGGGTGGGATCCAATAATTTTCATTTCCAACAAGTTCCCAGGTGATGCTGATGCCACAGGTCCATGGACCACACTTGGAGATCCACTGATGTAGACCCAGGTTCTTAACTATTTAGTATATAAGAGGGCAGAAAGAGCTCACAAGTCAACCTTCACTTTTCTGCTGACCCTGATCACAGCCTTGGAACCCTTATCTTATCAAGGCAGTGTTCCAGGTAGTCATGAAATAGGATTCCATGTCAAGATGCTGCTGCTGCTGCTGCTGCTGCTAATATCTAATATTTTTTCCAATGGTGCTACCATGTACCTAGCTGCTCAGGCCAACAGCCTCAGCGTATCCTTGATTCTGCTCTTTGATTCTACTCTCATCAGCACATGCCGTCAGCTCTAACTTTGAAACATGTCCTGAATCTGACCCCTTCTCACCATGCCTGCCCTTCCCACCCTGGTCCACGCCAGCTCCATCTCCTACCTGACCCCTCGGAGAGCCTCCTAATAGGTCTTCTGCTCCCTTCTTGCCCTGCCATCTGCTCTCCACACAGCCACCAAAAAGGTCATTGAAAACATGTCATCTTTCTCTGTTCTCACCCTCCAGTGGTTTCTAACATCTTTAGAATAAAATGGTATCAAAAGTTCTGACAGTGGCTTACGAGACTCAAAAGGTCCGGCCGCTGCTTACCCCTCTGGTCGCATCTCCTTTTACCCCTACCACGCACAGGCGTGCTCTTGCTGCCCTCCTGGGTGCTCCTACCTGAGCACCCTCACACTTGCTGTCCCCTGTGCCTGGAATGCTCCCAACCCCACTGGCATGTAGTTCACAGGCTCACTTCAGGTAAGCCTCTATTCACATTCAGGCCCTCAGGGAGGTCTTCCTTGTACCTTTCCCAGTTCACACTCCCACCATTCCCTGGGCCCCACCCTCTTTCCTTTTCCTTCTTAGAACTTACTAATATCTGGCTTTCTATTATACATTTATTTGTTTACTTTTCCCCTCCCTCACTAGAATGCGAGCTCCCTGAGGGCAAGGATTGTATTTGTTCTTCTTCTTTTTTTTTCTTCCACTGTCATCTATCCAGTGCCTGAAACAATGCCTGGCCCCCAAACAGGCTTAATACCTATTTAGTGGATGAATGAATTTATTAACATGTTTACTAGGACAAGCTAGAGCTTTTTGAGGATTACTTCATTTACTCCTCATAAGTAACCTTGTAACCTACAGGCTAGATATTATTACCATCATCATCCCCATTTTATGGGTGAGAAAACTGGGCCTGGCAGACTTAAGCACCTGCTCCAGGCCTTCCATGCAGGAAGCGGCAGGGTCCAGATGAGAACCGAAGTCTCTTTGACTGGCCCACCTGGGCTCTTTCTCTGCATCCTCACCTGAGGCACGGCCAAAGCTCACTTCCCACGAGCACATTAGCAAACACACGTTAGCACAGGTGCTTTTCCTATTATCATCTGGCAGAGAACAAGGCTCCCAAGAGCAGCCGATGCCGATGGAGGAAATGTAAGAAGAGGTCCAGAGTGAAAGGTTCTGCTCAGGACTGTGGGGCACAGAACAGGACTGTGTGCCCTGGAATGGGCGTGACACTTCAACAGGACGAGAGAAGACCCCAGATGGAAGACAGGCTGTGCTAAAGACTGAACAGAGTCCATCCCAGGTTTTTCCCAGGCCAGTCTAGGCCATGTAAGACATAACACTGGAACACCTCACGCTGGGCCCAGCCACGGTGGAGCAGAGCTGAAGGTCACTGTTATTCAGGAAATACTGACTGAGCACATACTCTGTGCTTGGAACTGTGATGCCAAAACACATGCCCCCAAAGTGTATTTGTGCTGCTTTCTGCCTTTAGCCATGTCGAGTCAGATTTCTGCAGCCGCTTTCTCTCAAAGCCTTTAGACTATTTCACAGGTCTCTCAAAAGGCCACACCATTTTCTCTCATCATCCCCACTTCACAGCTGAGGGCTATTTGTTACAGCAGCTAATATGACTATCATGCTAGCTGGTTCCATATACTCTATCTGTCTGATGGATCTGCCCTGCCCTTCACAGACACAGTTTTTAAGTCGCCCCTACTTTCTACACTGCACTCAATCAGCAGTATGATGGTCCCCATATTGCCAAATCAAGCAGACACACTTCTGGCCTCTCTCCAGTATTTGGGACTGGTGGCACTTCCACCATTTTGTAGGTTTTGGTGACGTCACCCACCCAGGTTTTCCTCCCACTTCTTGGTTGGCTTGTCTCCTTTCTAGGTGTCTACTCCAGTACCTTTCTCATGTCCTAAAGGTTGAGGCTTCCCTGTGCTTCCCTTCTAGACCGTCTGCTCTTCTTCTTCTATAAACACCTCCAGATGACTTCTTTCAATCCACACCTTCAACTACAATTATACCAAGACCCTCCAAATATTTTTGTCCATGCTATTATTTTAAGAATTGGGCATAGACTCCTCTGTATGTATAATTTTTTATTTATAGGGTAACATGCATGCATTATTGTACTTATTTACTCTGTGTGTTTTAAAACTTGTATGTAATAAAATATGAAAGTTGAATTTTGAAAAAATATCAATATGAGGCTCTAATCATTTCTCCTCCCTCCCAGTGGGTTATCTTGCTCACATCATTCTTAGAGAGTACTGACTGGCAAACCGATTACTCCCTATGGCACAGACAGTCAGCAGTCCACCACCGACACATGTTCCCCTTCCAGAGTTGCAGCACAGCTGCGAGGGGCTACCTAGACTGTCAAGAGAAAAGACCACCATCCAAACACACTGAAGACAAAACTGAAGATATATATAGGAGCGTGCGTGTGTGTGTGTGTGTATGTGTGTACGTGTGCACACAATTGCCTACCAGACACTAGATATCATAGAGGTATGCCAAATTCAAATACAGTATGTACAAAAAATAATTCATCATCTTCCCCCCCAAAACTCTTCCCTTTAGGAGAGTACCAAATGCTGCTGGAAAATAATATTATGTCAGAAAGCAAAGACATGCTCAAAGGCTACTGGGGATATGCAAAGGGCACAATAATTGGCTTAAAGAAGCTCCCACTGGCTAGATTTTGGACAATTAGAACATCAGAAAGAATGATGATATATATATATATATATATATATATATATATATACCTATATATACCTATATACACCTATATACATATAGAAATTTAAAGGCATCCAGGAGTCCACGGCAGTACTTTTACAAAATGGTGAGGGGATGGAGGGAGAAGTGGAGAAGGAAAGCTCTTCTTTACAGATGAACAGCTAATATATGTATAAGGTATGATAGATTTAGGAAATCAATATTTTGTAACCAACAACAGAGTAATTGATTCAAGCAAGGACCATTAATAGATGATAACGGGTGAAACATTGTTCAGAACAAGATAGTTACACATAATATCACACCCCAAATTACTGATTAATTACAAAGGGGGAAAGGTGGCTTTTTTGTGGAGAGATGAAACTTAGCATCATTACTAACCAGACAAACAGCTATTATGTGTCCCTGATGTGACACAGCAGGAAAGATATAAGATCACCCATGTAGAATTCGTGCCCAAAATACATAATGAATCTGATCATGAGGAAACAATCAGCCACACTCAGATTGCAGCTCATTCAACAAGGCAACTGGCCTGGACTCTCAGAAAAGGTCATGTCATGAAAAAACAGAAAAAAGGCAGAGGAGACTGTTATAAATTAAAGGAGACTAAAGGGACATGATTACCACATGCAATTCATGATCCTTGAGTTCTAGATGTTTTTAAAAGCTATTAAGCACATATTTGGAGACAGCTGGGGAAATGTAAAAGTGGATTGTATATTAGATAATATTATCGGATTGATGTTAAATTTATTGAGTATTGCAGTTTTGGAGGAGAATGTCCTTACTCTTAGGAGATACTCCCTGATGTATCTAGATGTGAGATATCGTGATGCCTGCAACTTACAAATGGTCCAGTTAAAAAATGTTTCGGTGTGTGACTGTGCATACATTGAATACGAGAGACAGATAGAGGGAGAGATAAAGCAGACGCAGCAAAATGTTAACAACTGGTGCATCTAGAGGAAGCATGTAGAGGTATTCATGTCCTATCCTTTCAGCTTTTCTGTAGGTTTATACATTTAAGCACAATATGGGGAATCAAGCAAGCAAACTCTGTCCCCCCTCCTGCTGACATAGAGGTTATCAGGGACCAGATTAGAAAAATCTTTATTTGATTAACCTAAGCATTTGACCTTTTTCCCGAAAGCTAAGGCAAGTCGCAGAAAGAGTTTCACCAGAAGAAAGACACGATTAGATTAGCTATAGGAGGTGAGAGAGAAGAAAGAGCCCAGCGTGACTCCATCTTCTGGCTTTTTCTGTATATTCTCTGCCTATCTAGATGAGTATATTCTAAATAGTCTGCTTTCCAAATGGCTCTCTCCTTGGTCTGAACCTTAGCACTCCAATTCCCATGACAAGCAGCTTGGTTCAGACTCCCATCCTTGCCCCCTGAATGACTGGTCTCCCTTCTTCCACCAAGGCCTCTCCTAAATCAGCCTGCAGTTGAGGCTGGGGTGACCCTTCTCACACACAAGCATGACCAAAGCATTCTCTGGTTCAAACTGTTTTTTTTTTTCAGTGACTCCTCCGGGCCAACGTTCAGTCTCTTTGGCTAATCACCAGTAGACATCCTGGTCCGCTGCCTGCCTGCCAACCTCTCTCGCGGCCCCTCCTGCAGCATTTGCATGTCTGTCTAGGTCCCAGCTAAGCTGCCAGCAGCGCCTCCGATGTGCCCTGCTGCCACACACCTTCGGGCCTTTGCACGATGCTTTCCTGCCTAAAGGGGATACGTCTTTCCCCCTTTTCTCTGCTTGGGCCACCTCTGCCCGCCCATGAGAACTTAACTCAAGCCTCCCTCTGGAAGCCTTCCCTGACTCCATCAAGTCTCAGCTGCTTGCACCTCCTGTGCTTCCCTGGCACACACGCACAGCCTCTCTTCTTGTTTCTCTTTCCCATTAGATTCTAAGGTCCTTGAAGGCAGGTGCCATGCTTTACCTGTAATGACCTCTGTTCCTGACAGATGGTGGTGCTAAATAAAGGATTACTGGATGAATGAATGAATGGGAATATCAGTTAGGTTTCTTCACTTAGAAGCACTAGAAATCAACTCTGGCAGAAAGGTATTCACTAGAAGGATGCTCCACACTCCATACTCTGGAGCTGAGCAATAGACCCTGGGAGGGAGAAACGTGCACAGATCTGTGGACTCGAGCAGTGGAACATCGTCAAGAGTTTCTCAGGGCTTCCCTGGTGGCGCAGTGGTTGAGAGTCCGCCTGCCAATGCAGGGGACACGGGTTCAAGCCCTGGTCTGGGAGGATCCCACATGCCGCGGAGCAACTAGGCCCGTGAGCCACAACTACTGAGCCTGCGCGTCTGGAGCCTGTGCTCCGCAACAGGAGAGGCCGCGATAGTGAGAGGCCCACGCACCGCGATGAAGAGTGGCCCCCGCTTGCCACAACTAGAGAAAGCCCTCACACAGAAACGAAGACCCAACACAGCCAAAAATAAATAAATAAAATAATAATTACATCTGCAAACATCCTTAAAAAAAAAAGTTTTTCAAAGTTACCGCCACTGGACAAATTCAACGAATAAGGTTGTTACACATTGAAATCACAGCTAGTAAGGTCATTACACATCAAAATCATGGCGGCTGTTTAGTTTGCTATGTTTATTCTCAAAAGCACCCTGCCAAGTAGAGCAGACACAAGGGAGCAGTGGAAAGATGGCCTGGAATACAGAAGCTGAGAACTGGGGTCTCTGCTCCCCACTCTCCAGGTTGGTCAGATACAGACACTGAGCTCCATGACTCTTGAGGGCGCCCTGAGGTCAGCATTGTTTGGTTCCGTGGTGGCAGGAAAATAGTCTCAGGGTCGAGACTTCAAAGTATCCCTTGTTGCTTTGGGTCCTCCACTCCTCATTTTAGACGAGGCCTGCTATCGAGAGGTCCAAATACCTCAAGTTCATGGGAAAAGGCTCTTCTCACACTTGCCAGGACCCTCCCATGCCTCAGTCCTCACTGAGAAGCATCACCTGGACTGTCCTCCCCTTTCCTGAGGTAAGAAGGAACCTCTCTCGCGGTGAACCAGTCGCCCCAGGGCCCTACTTGCATCTCCGTTTTACCTACCAGAAGCCAAACTTGTCTTAAATCACCAAATGCATAATTTCTGCTCTCCTGACGTTGCCTTCACAGCCTCTGCAGGGTCCCTGCCACTCTCTCAGCTGTTGAAGGGTTGGTGTGGAAAGGTGACAGATAATGTATCTGGAGAACAGACACCTTATCCGAGTCATGGGCAGATTAAACTCACACCTGAGAAACCCCAGGTGGTTCCTCCTGGCCCCCAAAAGACGAAAGTTCCTGTTCTTTACCCCTTCACCTTCAGCAGACTGTGCTCTTTTATATTTTCTTACAGTCACTCCTTTGTAAAATTTTCCGCAAAAGGGCTGGAGACCAAGGTCCAGGGACAAAGGCACTGCAGCCGCTCCAGCCGCCGAGAACAAGCCACCTTTTGTTTAATAAACACCGATGAAGCACTGGATTGAGGTCTAGCACCTTTGGAAACAAGTGTAACCTATTTCTGTCACCCTGAGGAGTTCAGCTTTTAACAGGGGAGAGCCAACAGACGGCTATACGCATGCTCCCACAGGAGAACGTTAACGTGGCCACGTGCAAGAAAGCCCTTGAGTCAGGGTCCCCCTGTGGTACTTCAGCCAAAAGCAACATGAGGAGTCACCCCAGAGCCTGCCTGCCCCGAAGTGTGCTTGGCCTGAGGCTCTGGACTCCTCGTCTCCATCTGCAGCCACCCAGGCTCAGCTGGGAACAACTGTCTTAGCCAGAGCCTCCTGTGGTGTTTCACACACGGATACTCAGCCTTTATGCATCTGGAGTGTGCTTTCGCCCCCCGGAGCTCGACAGAGCACGCATCTGAAGTCCATAAATATTGTAAGACTCCACCTCCATGTACTTTTGCAGCTGGGGGCTTGTCCCAGAACAGGCCCAGATGGTTTTGGCATAAGGCTGCTCACTTGCTGTTCAAAAATATGACCTGAAACTGACAGCTAACAGAGACAGTCAGGTCTCACCACTGCTCAGGGCCTGCATCCCATCCGGCTGCTCCCCTGCCCCCTCCTTTGCTGCCTTGCTGGCCTCTGACCCAGCCGACCCCTCAGCTCTTGCCCTATTTCTTGCTTCTTGGTCTGAGCTCACCACCAGAATACTTGAGCACGGATGCATTTCCTCCTACCCTACGCTGCCTTTGATTCCCTGGCATCTGGCTCCATCTTTCTACTCGATCAGCAGCAGCCTTCCAAAAACCATATCCCAGGGCTTTCTCCACAAACAGCCGCATGCTCTTGCGTGCCCCAAGGTAAAGTATTCTCCTTTCGGGTGTCTCTGGTGATCCAGTGATTACCATTATTGTCGTCCTCCTTATCACCGTCCTCAATAAACGACAACGCGTTATATTTGAAGAGCATTTAACTGCCTTTCAAGCACTTTCACATGTATTTGCTCCTCGTGACAATCTTATCGTGTATATAAGTCAGCACTATCATTCCCATTTTACAGATGGAACTGGGTGTCTAACAGAGTAAGTGACTTGGTCAAGCCCACATGAGTGCTGAAGCTAACCTTGAATTCAGGTCTGCCTACTCCTGGGCGACAGGTGGCATGATGTCTGAGAAAGTACACAGGTTTGGTCACAGAAAGGTTTGGGTTCGAATCCCAGTTGGGAATGGAATTTGGTCAGTTTTTTAACCTCTCCAATTATGTTCCCTTTTGAAAAAACAAGGCTCAGGTGTGTCTGAGGCACAGTTCAGAGGGTACCTGGGAGGATGAGAGACCCAGTGTGGGAAGCGGGAAGGCATGAGGCCGACTAGACATCCTTGGAAACCCTTGGCCATGTTTCCCCTTGATCAACTGCCCCTTACACCCCACCACTGCACTCATCGCATACGTATCATATAACTACCCCCCATCAGTGTTCTGCCCTGATTCGGGGATGTTTTGCTAGCCCAGAGGAGAAAGCCTAACCCCCAAGCCCTTCCTCAGATGCTACTGGGCTTAGCTAAAGACTGAATGGCTCCTGGCAGGGAGCACAAACTCCTCCTACTCTTGAAGTAACATGCACATCCCAAGGGCTTACAGGATGGAGAAATGTCCTATTACACATTTGATAACAAGTAAGGCTCCCTTTCTTTCCTTCTACACAAGTTTAAACACAAATTTAACCTGATTCCAAGCTGTTAAAATTCATTTGGTGAAATGCCTCCCCAGATGGACCTTAGCCTCTTCACCTTTAGCGGATGTGGCTGACCCTTCCATTAGGTGCAGTAAAGTGGAAGAGACAGCAGGCTGCCAAGGTGAGAAGGACCAGCCTCTACGTCCTGTGCTTAGAGAGCCTCGAAGCCTTGGACATGCTGGGAAGCAGCTTCGGACAGGAATAGATGGGTCAGGCAGGGGTCACATGTGTCCCTACACCCAGAAGGCAACTCTGCCATCTTGCTTGAGGCGAGGCTAAGCAGCACCCTCTGTCTGGAACTCCTGCTTTTCATTCAGACACATCCACAGACGTGAAAACCCTTTGCTCTGATGGATGAAAATCAGCTTTGGAATGGTAAAGCTCTCGGAGTCACTGGAGAACGAATATAATCTCCAAAACACACTTACTGCTCACATTCAAATGAAGATTAAATGATTCCTTTAATACTCATCAACTCTATTAAACTTCATAGAAGCAAAACCTTTTGAAATAAATTAGCCAGATCCTTGCTGGCAACAACAGGCTTTTGAGGCTGCGTTCTCCTCCGCCGTTACCCGTCCTCCTGACAGGCCAGGGAAGGGGCCTGATGGAGCGGAGGAGGGAATGGGGAAGCCGACTAATACAGGAAGAGGACACGTCCCACGTGCCTGACATGGTGCAAAGCACAGTGAATGTATCATGTCATTTAATTTCCCCCAACAACTCTGGAAGGTAGTTGCTATTATTATTGTCAATGTACAAGGAAGAGCATGGAGGGTCAGACAAGTAGAAAATGGTAGATGGGGGTTTCAAACCTGATTCCTAAAATCCTGTACTCCTCTTCTATTTGACTCTAATCCCAAGCTAAGCCTGGGCCTTTTGGCCACATATAATGCAATTAGAGCTCAACGATCAATCGTTTCGGTTCTAGAGTCTGACCATGTTGTTCACATCCTGTCTCTGCTGCTTTCTAGTTGTGAGAGTTCAGGGAGGTTATTTGATTTCACTGAGCCTTGGTTTCCTCATCTGCAAAACTGAGATGATAACAGTCAAATGCGGAGAACAATGCCTGACATGCCATAAGCAATCGAAATCAGTGCAACCAGAAATAGACAACTGTCTCAGGCTGTTGAACCCAGAAGCAGACCCCAAGAAAAGGATTTGGGGGCTTCCCTGGTGGCGCAGTGGTTGAGAGTCCGCCTGCCGATGCAGGGGACGCGGGTTCGTGCCCCGGTCCGGGAAGATCCCACATGCCGCGGAGCGGCTGGGCCCGTGAGCCATGGCCACTGAGCCTGCGCGTCCGGAGCCTGTGCTCCGCAACGGGAGACGCCACAACAGTGAGAGGCCCGCGTACCGCCAAAAAAAAAAAAAAAAGTAACGGATTTGGGTGCAAGGAGTTCATTAGGGAAATATCCAAGGAAAATATCCCAGGAAATACTGGTAGAGGAGTGGAGAAATGTGACAGGGAAGGGAAGGAAACGGACAAAGAGTGTGTTAATGGTCAGGCTACCACTGTAGACAACCGAGACTCAGTCCTGCTGGACACCTCTGAGAGAGGGTATAGAATTCATGCCTCACAATGAGCCCACTAGAGGAATGAGGAAGCTAGGTACTCACCCTCCACCTCCACCCATCATCGGCTGAGCACCATTCCTGAAGGCATTAACCCCTTAGCACTTCTGGCCTGCCCATGCTTCAGCGAAGTGATTCCATCAGGTGGAGAGTTTTGGGTGCTTGCAAAATGACTTTGCTGGCAAGGACTGCAATAAGTGTTGAAGGAATACAGGTAGGGTAGCGACAACATCTGTTAAAACAATTTTAAAGGCTCAGTTAATATTTGTCTTGGTCATTTGGGCTGGCCCCTCAGTAGGGCCCTTAAAGACCTAGGGGCCCAGAACCAGAGAACACCCAGATCTATGTGGCTTCCTGACAACAGCTTCCAAATTCAATGATGGCCCCATCTGAGGACAGGTTCCTTTTTACTATAGAGATCAATTTGAAGACCCAGATCATGATGTATATGAGTGTGTGTGTATGTGAGTGTGTGTGAGGGGGTAAATGGGGGTATCCCTAGAGCAGCAGTCATAATAACTGGGGCCACTGCATCTTTTTTTAATTTAATTAATTTATTTTTATACAGCACGTTCTTATTAGTTATCTATTTTATACATATTAGTGTATACATGTCAATCCCAATCTCCCAATTCAACACACCACCACCATCACCACCACCACTGCTTTCCCCCCTTAGTGTCCATATGTTTGTTCTCTACATCTGTGTCTCTATTTCTGCCCTGCAAACCGGTTCATCTGTACCATTTTTCTGGATTCCACATACATGCGTTAATATACAATACTTGCTTTTCTCTTTCTGACTTACTTCACTCTGTATGACAGTCTCTAGGTCCATCCACGTCTCTACAAATGACCCAATTTCGTTCCTTTTTATGGCTGAGTAATATTCCATTGTATATATGTACTGCATCTTTTTTATCCATTCGACTGTTGATGGGCATTTCGGTTACTGCCATGACCTGGTTATTGTAAATAGCGCTGCAATGAACATTGGGGTGCATATGTCTTTCTGAATTATGGTGTTCTCTGGGTATATGCCCAGTAGTGGGATTGCTGGGTCATATGGTAATTTTACTTTTAGTTTTTTAAGGAAGCTGCATACTGTTCTCCATAGTGGTTGTATCAATTTATATTCCCACCAACAGTGCAAGAGGGTTCCCTTTTCTCCACACCCTCTCCAGCATTTGTTGTTTGCAGATTTTCTGATGATGGCCATTCTGACCGGTGTGAGGTGATACCTCATTGTAGTTTTGATTTGCATTTCTCTAATGATTAGTGATGTTGAGGAGCTTTTCATATGCCTCTTGGCCATCTGTGTGTCTTCTTTGGAGAAATGTCTATTTAGGTCTTCTGCCCATTTTTGGATTGGGCTGTTTGTTTTTTTTGATATTGAGCTGCACGAGCTGTTTATATATTTTGGAGATTAATCCTTTGCCTGTTGATTCATTTGGAAATATTTTCTCCCATTCTGAAGGTTGTCTTTTCATCTTGTTTATAGTTTCCTATGCTGTGCAAAAGCTTTTAAGTTTCATTAGGTCCCATTTGTTTATTTTTGTTTTTATTTCCATTTCTCTAGGACGCGGGTCAAAAAAAGATCTTGCTATGATTTATGTCAAAGAGTGTTCTACCTATGTTTTCCTCTAAGAGTTTTATAGTGTCTGGCCTTACATTTAGGTCTTTAATCCATTTTGAGTTTATTTTTGTGTATGGTATTAGGTAGTGTTCTAATTTCATTCTTTTACATGTAGCTGTCCAGTTTTCCCAGCACCACTTATTGAAGAGGCCGTCTTTTCTCCATTGTATATCCTTGCCTCCTTTGTCATAGGTTAGTTGACCATAGGTGCATGGGTTTATCTCTGGGCTTTCTATCCTGTTCCATTGATCTATATTTCTGTTTTTGTGCCAGTACCATATTGTCTTGATGACTGTAGCTATGTAGTATGGTCTGAAATCAAGGAGTCTGATTCCTCCAGCTCCGTTTTTTTCCCTCAGGACTGCTTTGGCTATTCGGGGTCTTCTGTGTCTCCATACAAATTTTAAGATGTTTTGTTCTAGTTCTGTAAAAAATGCCATTGGTAATTTGATAGGGATTGCATTGAATCTGTAGATTGCTTTGGGTAGTATAGTTATTTTCACAATATTGATTCTTCCAATACAAGAACGTGGTATAGCTCTCCATCTGTTTGTGTCATCTCTGATTTCTTTCATCAGTGTCTTAATAGCTTTCTGAGTACAGGTCTTTTACCTCCTTAGGTAGGTTTATTCCTAGGTATTTTACTTTCTGTTGCAATGGTGAATAGGATTGTTTCCTTAATTTCTCTTTTTGATCTTTCATTGTTAGTGTATAGGAATGCAAGAGATTTCTGTGCATTAATTTTGTATCCTGCTACTTTACCAAATTCATTGATTAGCTCTAGTGGTTTTCTGGCAGAGTCTTTAGGATTCTCTATGTATAGTATCATGTCATCTGCAAACAATGACAGCTTTACTTCTTCTTTTCCGATTTTTATTCCTTTTATTGCTTTTTTTTCTCTGATTGCTGTGTCTAAAACTTCCAAAACTATGTTGAATAAGAGCGGTGAGAGTGGGCAACCTTGTCTTGTTCCTGATCTTAGTGGAAATGCTTTCAGTTTTTCACCATTGAGAATGATGTTTGCTGTGGGTTTGTCATATATGGCCTTTATTATGTTGAAGCAGTTTCCCTCTATGCCCACTTTCTGGAGAATTTTCATCATAAATGGGTGTTGAACTTTGTCAAAAGCTTTTTATGCATCTATTGAGATGATCATATGGTTTTTCTCCTTCAATTTGGTAATATGGTTATCACATTGATTGATGTGCATATATTGAAGAATCTTTGCCTCCATGGGATAAATCCCAGTTGATCATGCTGTATGATCCTTTTAATGTGTTGTTGGATTCTGTTTGCTAGTATTCTGTTGAGGAGTTTTTCATCTATATTTATCAGTGATATTGGTCTGTAATTTTCTTTTTTTGTAGTATCTCTGTCTGGTTTTGGTATCAGAGTGATGGTGGCCTTGTAAAAAGTGTTTGGGAGTGTTCCTGCCTCTGCTATATTTTGGAAGAGTTTGAGAAGGATAGGTGTTAGCTCTTCTCTAAATGTTTGATAGAATTCACCTGTGAAGCTATCTGGTCCTGGACTTTTGTTTGTTGGAAGATTTTTAATCACAGTTTCAATTTCATTACTTGTGAATGGTCTGTTCATGTTTTCTATTTCTTCCTGGGTCAGTCTTGGAAGGTTATATCTTTCTTAGAATTTGTTCATTTCTTCCAGGTTGTCCATTTTATTGTAATAGAGTTGCTTGTAGTAGTCTCTTACGATGCTTTGTATTTCTGCAGTGTCCATTGTACCCTCTCCTTTTTCATTTCTAATTTTACTGATTTGAGTCCTCTCCCTCTTTTTCTTGATTAGTCTGGCTAAAGTTTTATCAATTTTGTTTATCTTCTCAAAGAATCAGCTTTTAGTTTTATTGATCTTTTCTATTTTTTTTAAGTCTCTATTTCATTTATTTTTGCTCTGATCTTTATGATATCTTTCCTTCTACTACCTTTGGGTTTTGTTTGTTCTTCTTTCTTTAGTTTCTTTAGGTGTAAGGTTAGATTGTTTGAGACTTTTCTTGTTTCTTGAGGTAGGATTGTATTGCTATAAACTTCCCTCTTAGAACTGCTTTTACTGCATCCTACAGGTTTTGCATCGTGTTTTCATTGTCATTTGTCTCTAGGTATTTTTTGATTTCCTCTTTGATTTCTTCAGTGATCTCTTGGTTATTTAGTAACGTATTGTTTGGCCTCCATGTGTTTGTGGCTTTTTCCTTGTAATTTATTTCTAATCTCAAAGCATTGTGGTCGGAAAAGATGCTTGATATGATTTCAATTTTCTTAAGTTTACCGAGGCTTGATTTGTGACCCAAGATGTGGTCTATCCTGGAGAATGTTCCATGTGCACTTGAGAAGAAAGTGTAATCTGCTGTTTTTGGATGGAATGTCCTATAAATATCAACTAAATTTGATCTATTGTGTCATTTAAAGCTTGTGTTTCCTTATTAATTTTCTGTCTGGATGATCTGTCCATAGGTCTAAGTGAGGTTACTGTCGATTTCCTCTTTTATAGCTGTTAGCATTTGCCTTATGTATTGAGGTGCTCCTATGTTGGGTGCCTATATATTTATAATTTTTATATCTTCTTCTTGGATTGATCCCTTGATCATTATGTAGTGTCCTTCCTTGTCTCTTGTAACATTCTTTATTTTAAAGTCTATTTTATCTGATATGAGTACTGCTACTCCAGCTTTATTTTGATTTCCATTTGCATGGAATATCTTTTTCCATCCCCTCACTTTCAGTCTGTATGTGTCCCTAGGTCTGAAGTGGGTCTCTTGTAGACAGCATATATATGGGTCTTGTTTTTGCATCCACTCAGAGAGCCTGTGTCTTTTGGTTGGAGCATTTAATCCATTCACATTTAAGGTAATTATCGATATATATGTTCTTTGTAGGTCCTTTTGTAGTTTTTCTTTGTAGGTCCTTTTCTTCTCTTGTGTTTCCCACTTAGAGAAGTTCCTTTAGCATTTGTTGTAGAGCTGGTTTGGTGGTGCTGAATTCTCTTAGCTTTTGCTTGTCTGTAAAGCTTTTGATTTCTCCATCGAATCTGAATGAGATCCTTGCCACGTAGAGTAATCTTGGTTGTAGGTCCTTCCCTTTCATCACTTTAAATACATCATGCTACTCCCTTCTGGCTTGTAGAGTTTCTGCTGAGAAATCAGCTGTTAACCTTATGGGAGTTCCCTTGTATGTTATTTGTCATTTTTCCCTTGCTGCTTTCAATTATTTTTCTTTGTCTTTAATTTTTGCCAGTTTGATTACTATGTGTCTTGGCCTGTTTCTCTTTGGGTTTATCCTGCATGGGACTCTCTGTACTTCCTGGACTTTGGTGGCTATTTTCTTTCCCATGGTAGGGAAGTTTTTGACTATAATCTCTTCAAATATTTTCTCAGGTCCTTTCTCTCACTCTTCTCCTTCTGGGACCCCTATAATGTGAATGTTGGTGCATTTAATGTTGTCCCAGAGGTCTCTTAGGCTGTCTTCATTTCTTTTCATTCTTTTTTCTTTATTCTGTTCTGTGGCAGTGAATTCCACCATTCTGTGTTCCAGGTCACTTATCCGTTCTTCTGCCTCAGTTATTCTGCTATTGATTCCTTCTAGTGTATTTTTCATTTCAGTTATTGTATTGTTCATCTCTGTTTGTTTGTTCTTTAATTCTTGTAGGTCTCTGTTAAATATTTCTTGCATCTTCTCGATCTTTGCCTCCATTCTTTTTCTGAGGTCCTGGATCATCTTCACTATCATTATTCTGAATTCTTTTTTCTGGAAGGTTGCCTATCTCCACTTCATTTAGTTGTTTTTCTGGGGTTTTATCTTGTTCCTTCATCTGGTACATAGTCCTCTGCCTTTTCATTTTGTCTGTCTTTCTGTGAATGTGGTTTTTGTTCCACAGGCTGCAGGATTGTAGTTCTTCTTGCTTCTGCTGTCTGCCCTCTGGTGGATGAGGCTATCTAAGAGGCTTGTGCAAGCTTCCTGATGGGAGAGACTGCTGGTGGGTAGAGCTGGGTGTTGCTTTGGTGGGCGGAGCTCAGTAAAACTTTAATCTGCTTGTCTGCTGATGAGTGGTGCTGAGTTCCCTCCCTGTTGGTTGTTTGGCCTGTGGCAACCCAACACTGGAGCCTACAGGCCTGTTGGTGGGGCTAATGGCGGACTCCAGGAGGGCTCACACCGAGGAGTACTTCCCAGAACTTCTGCTGCCAGTGTCCTTGTCCCTGTGGTGAGCCACAGCCTCCCCCCCGCCTCTGCAGGAGACCCTCCAACACTAGCGGGTAGGTCTGGCCCAGTCTCCCATGGGGTCACTGCTCCTTCCCCCTGGGTCCTGATGCGCACACCACTTTGTGTTGCCCTCCAAGTGTGGAGTCTCTGTTTCCCCCAGTCCTGTCGAAGTCCTACAATCAAATCCTGCTAGCCTTCAAAGTCTGATTCTCTGGGAATTCCTCTTCCTGTTGCCAGACCCCCAGTTTGGAAGCCTGACATGGGGCTCAGAACCTTCACTCCAGTGGGTGGACTTCTGTGGTATAATTGTTCTCCAGTTTGTGAGTCACCCACCCAGCAGTTATGGGATTTGATTTTATTGTGATTGCGCCCCTCCTACCATCTCACTGCAGCTTCTCCTTTGTCTTTGGATGTGGGGTATCACCTTTGGTGAGTTCTAGTGTCTTCTTGTCGACAACTGTTCAGCAGTTAGTTGTTGATTCCGGTGCTACCACAAGAGGGAGTGAGTACACGTCACTCTGCTCTGCCATCTTCTACTTCATAGAGGGGGCCACTGCATCTTATCTGTGACCCAGCATCCTCAATCATGGGCAGTTTCTCTCCTGGCCCCAAATAAGAGATCCCCTGCCCTGGGCCCTGTGCTTTAGAAGATTCCCACTCTGGCCTTCCACTGGCCATACCCTTCCTCGTGGGGTAAAGAGTTCAGAAGGGCAAGAAAATATGCCTAGGGCCAGCACAGGCTTCTTCCCTAGGGCTTCCCCCGAGGGTGTACCACATAGCTGATGTGCACCCGTAGCCCCAAGAAGTGTCCATGGAGTGGCTGTTTCCAAAGTGGGGTGATGGAATTTGGACATGGAGGCTCGTAGGACCTCTTGCAATGTGGGCTGGAGCCAGGGATAGGAAGAGAAGAACAGTGGCACAAGGGCCAGAGGCCCACCCTCCCATGCCATCATGTTCCAGCACACAACTTGGAGGAGTCCAAGGATTCTAAACTCAAAGCTGAACCTCCAGACCGTTATGAAGGTGTATCTGTCAAGGTAGGAAGACAGACCTATTTTATTTAACAATTTATAAACTTAATTATACCTTGTAACTAGTATACAAATGCTATGCAGGCCTCCATTTGGACTTGTGGACTGATTTTTGCATATGTTAGGGATAGGCCTGGGTCTGGGGTGGAACCCCTGAATCCAATCCACCTCCTCAGTCTGAAAGGAATCTGCCCCAAAGTGATAGTTAAGGAAAATGGAATCTCCTGTAAAGTTCCCCCTCTCAAAAAAAAAAAAGTATCCAAAGTACATTTTGATGAATGCTCATTGTAGAGAAAGTACAAATACAGAGGAACATAAATAAAGAAATAAAATACTCATAATTCTGTACCACAAAAGTGATAGCTTTTTAAAAATTTGCTTATTTTTATGAATGTATAGAAGGCTACAGAGCAACACAATGAACTATATCTATATCTTGGTTATCCAAAACTTTTCAGAAAGAAAATTTTCAAAATCTTCATTCAGTGAGCAATGTGATTGCTGGAAAAATCATATAATATTATTAATATCACCATTATATGGTATCTTATTAGATTAGCAATAATCTAGCCATATTGTAGAAAATCCTTCAAGAATATTAGCATGAAATAATTTCTTTCTGTAGCTTCTGAACAAAAGCAATTGAATCATGACTGGTCAAAATTATATTGGCTAGAATTGTAGAAGGGGGAAGAGTGCAGGAAGATATCAACTGTTTAATCCCCAGTCCCCAAAAGGCTGATGTCTTCCACTGGCCATGGGTGGGCAATGGATGAGAGTGGAGCAGAGAAAAGGAGGTAGGGCCAGGCTGTGTTCATTCTCTTCCTCATTCATGAACCCATTCGGCATTTATTAAGTGCTTACTGTATGCCAGACAGCGCTATGCCCTGAAGAGCTCACAGCACAGGGATGGACACTTGTTATTTTTGCAACCCAGCCTCAGTAGATCCTTCATATATAGTAAAAACTACCCCTCTGCTGCTGCTCTCAGCCTACAAGGTTCAAGAAACTCACCTCCACTTCTGGACAATATGAATCGGACATGTGACCTCTTTTAAGCTAATCAGAGACTTCAATCCTCCAGACCACTGTGATTTGTTAGAGATGGGTACATGATACATGCCAGGCCAATCAGGATCAAGAAGACTCATGTCTCAAATTTTTCCTCTAGCTTCAGGGAAAAGGAGTCTCTTTCTGTTCTTGGCAGGAGTTCTGAGATTATTTAAGCTTGATAGCTCCTGAGGAGCAACATATAAAAGCCAGAGAGCACAGGAAACCTGAGAATAGAGCTCACCCAAATAGATCTTGGAGTAACTGTATTGGCAGCTGAATTAAGCTGCAACTGAAGGTGAATTTTCCAGTGGCACAAACCAATAAATTCTCATTTTGGTTTAAGCCAGTTGTTTGTTTTGTTTTGTTTTTTTGGACACTTGCAATCAAAATATCCTAACTGATACAAAAATAAGAGCAAATGATTATGATATAAGGTGACCTGCCCTGTAACAGAGGGATGGGTTATGGTGAGATTTCAGTGCTCTGGGAGAAGAGACTATCTCATCTCTTGGAATCCTCTTTCTATCTGGAGTTGGGGAATTCCAGGGGGATATGACATTGAGCTGGGTGTTGGTGGATGAATGAGAAGTGATCAAGGAGAAGAATGGAGAAAAGGCTTTTAAATATAATAAGCCTTTTAAATATAGGACCTGGAAGACCCAGATGGTTTTGGTGCTAGTGAGGGAACTGGGATCTTTTCTTGAGCAAGATTGGCAAACCCTTTACTGATGTAAGACCTGGGACTTCCTGAAGAAAGAGCTGATCCCTGGCTTGCCAGCAAAAAGTGTTCCTGAAGCCGTTTAAACCCAGAGCTGGATCACTCAACACCAAAGTGAGCCCTTTCCCCTTCCCCTCCACCTGCTGCCTCTTACCTGAGCCAGGAGCCTCTGGGGACTTGGGACCCAGGTGCAAGGTGAGTGGCCACTTGCCTCATTCATGTCTTCTCCTCAGCAACTCATTGCATTACTCTCTCGCCCCGTTGACAGTTTCAATAAAACCTGTGCCACAAAGGCATTTGACTCAGCCTATTAATTCTGCAGAGGGTTCAAAACAACCAGTATTTTACTCACACTTTCAGGGACTTGAGTTTCTGGATTGCCTGCATTGTCTTGGCTTCAGACTTTTTTGAGGTAGCAGAAGCCCAGTAATTTCTTTCTGTTTTTATCCATTAAGACTTATGAAGGGGCATGCAACCAATGGGTCTAAGTTCCAGGATGCTGAAGGGGCCCTCCGTCAGAGACTCGAGCCCAGTGCGCTTTCCATGTGAGTCTGTCGGGTTTGCCAACTCCACTCCTGTAGCGCTCACAGGAGACTTTGTTGGGAGTAATGGTGCTGGCACCTCACAATTACGATCACTTGGCAGAATTCACAAGTTCATGGAAGCATAGCATGTTAGTGCTGGAAAGTCTCTGGGAGACTGTCTAGTTTAACCCTCCAGGAAACACGAGGGACCAAGGCTCAGGAAGGGGAAGTGAATAGCCAGATCAGTTCAGGAGAATGAGGATTGAAATCCAGGTCTGCTGGCTTCCAGGATTTTTCTAACATCTCAAGTCTCTTTGTTGGCCTAAAAAGATTTAAAAGAAAAGAAAAGAAAACACAAGTAAGCAAACAACAATAACAATGATTATATTCTGATATATATATATATATATCAGAATATATATATATATATATATATATGAATATAATGATTATATTATATTCTGATTTTTTTGTTCAATATTTTTTGGTGGATTCAAGTGCATGCAATGAGCTAGTTTAGCAATTCTGTCCTAGCACCAGTCTCCCTCTCTCTCTCAGACCTTTCACCAAAGATTTTCCTAAAGCCAGTGTGACAAGCTCTATTAGACGATACAAAGCTGGGACTGGGATGCTTATGGTGAATGAAATCAGGTGACATCCTCCCTCTCCACCACTATATATACATCCACTGTTTTAATAGAAGCTAAGAAGTTTGCTGGGTAAAAAAAAAAAAATCTTGGGGTTTGGACACATGGATATACATGATATTTATCTAGAGGGTCTCTGGTAGAAGCATGATCTCATGGAGGGCAACAGAGCCCCTGAGAGGGAATTCCCTATAACGAAAGAAGTGAAGCCCATTCAATAACAAGAGCTATGCCTCTGAGGCAAATGGTGGTATCTAGGTACAACATGATGGCAAGCAGTGGTGGGATCCTGCCACCCTGTGGATGTGAGTGCCCCCCCATAACTCACCTCTACAGCACTGTGTGGCCCAAGTAACCTTGCCATGGGACCCTAACCCCCACTGATTATAACACTCCTCACTTCGCAAGACCTATGACATGGCATTTCTGCTTCGCCATATCAAGGCTCAGTGGAGTTCCAGCATCACCAGCACCTGCCTAGCCCCTTAGGCATGGGGTGCGGGGCCAGCATGGAGCAGCTCTGCTGCGGAACCTGGGGCGGGCAGAGAGAGTGAAGTCTGGCTTGGCTTAAAAACAGAGACTCTTCGGTACCATATGTTTCTTCTCTAATCCTCTCAGGAGTAAATAAGTAATTGAATGTGTAAATAATACAGCATAAGTTACTAAATTTACTTTCTTTTCCAAATGTTCTTTTAGGCCTAACTTGGGCCCCCAGCCTTCTTTAGGAATGTGGATTTTTGTTAGGAGTTTTTATGGCTTTCAAGTGTAGGAGAGAAAACACAAGATAAGGAGTTCAAAGATAGGGTCTGAATACCAGCACTGTTATTAATTACCCACATGACCTTAGGTTAGTCACTAATCCCAGCAATTCTTAGCAGAGGTGCCTAGAACATTCTAGGGTGTCATAATCACTGGGAGGTGTGCCTCAAGCAGTTAGTTAACAATAAGAGCCAAGTGCTGAAATTTGAAAGCAATTTAAAATACATAAATTAGAGTGAATTTAAAGTAATGCCAATAATTACATCATTCTAATTTTCCTGCATTCTGATGTGTTTTCTCAAAGAGAGAAAGTATTAGGGAAATTATAGCCGGCATTATGGAAACTAAGCATGACCCATCCATTGCCTCTCAAACTGCTATGAGGGGTTGTGCAGAGGTGCTCGAAGTCATAGACATTGCCATTCAGCGCCAAATGATGGTATCTAGAACATCCTTTTTAAATATATATTAAAACAAAAGTACTGATGCCTTCTTGAAAAGAATGTAAAATGTGCATGAATTTTCAAGGTCACCCATAGCCTTGAGGCTACTTGGATATGTATCCAAGGACTCAGGGATATATATCCTTTCTCCCTGGCTGCTATCGGTTCTGAGGTGGAAAAGTTTGTGAAACTGTCAAACCATGCCCCAGCCAAACCAGACAGTTACTGCTCTAGCAGTATTTACAGTAATGATTATGGATTTTTACAGTGCCCACGAGTTGTGATTCTACAATTGCTTCCATTCCCTTTCTATTTCACACAATAATACATTTTAAATAACAAACTGCAAGGAAAGACAAGAGAAAAAAAAAGTGGTGTGTGGGCTTCTATATTGCACATGAATGAAAAGGATCTTAGGAACATTTCTGTCTATGAGACAGTAGTTAACTTCCCAATAAAATACAAGACAAAGCGATAACACAAGTGAAGTTGTAAAATGCTCTTCATGTTTATAATAAGATGTTAATTCTCTATAAATTCTATCTTTTGTGATATTAACAATAAAATAAGATTTTTTCTATTTTTCCTTCAATTTACATGTTTACTACTTTATTACATTTATGTATGGAATGAAAGTTTGGAAAAATTCAAGCCTCATTTTTTTCAAAAATAAGTTCCATTACAGAAAATTTGATTGACCACATTTTTTCTCTGTGTGGACCTCAGGGGGAACAAAATTAAATTAATCATAATCCTTAGTTCAAGACACACTCTGGCAGATTTTCTTTTTCGAAGATGGCTATAATAATGACTCTCTCACATACATATAATAATGACTCTCTCTCACATACAACAATGTGACCTGAACACTTCTCTCAGACAGAAGTGGGGATCTCTGTCCCCACCCCTTGAAACTAGGTGGGACCTGTGATTTGCTTGTGACCAACAGAATGTGTCTAGGTCAGTAAAGGTCATGCAGCTTCTGCCTTGCTCGCTGGAACATTCAGGCTGGAGCAGCCATGCTGTAAGGAAGCCCAAACTAGCCCACCGGGCAAGACCACGTGGAGAAATCCGGAGATAATATGAAGAGAAAGAAACATCAGCTGTCCCAGCCTTAATCACTATCTGATTGCAATCACATGAATCACCCCTAAAAACAGTGAAAGCTAATTGCTATTGTATCAAGCTACTAAGTTTTGGGGTAATTTGTTAAATAACAATTTTAATGGAACATGCACTGTCATCATTGGTTCCTGAATGGTTCTGTGGATTGCTTGACTGATTCAAAATAATATAGTAATCTTAGCCCTAATTGGTCATCTTTATGGATTCTTTTTCTGATAAAATTGTGATATTTTTAAATGATCTCATTATTCACATATTTATAAAATTGTTATGAATATAATGTCTATGCCTGCCTCACTCCCCCCCTCCAGAAAAGTTTATAGTACTATTTATTTACCCTAGAAATGTGAATTTCTTCTAAATTTGGATATGACTGTGGGAGTGCATCATGCGTGTAAACTCTACTCGTCCTTGCATTCCAGTAGCTAAAAGATTAAGAACTCCTGACTCAATCCCACCGAGCTTCAGTTTCCCACATGTAAGATGGCAGGACAATACTAACCCTGCCTATCTCATAGGGTTGCTGTGAGCACCTATTTAGAAAATACTGAAGAAAATATTCATAAGTAATTAGGATTTATTATCATAAAGTTGTATTATTTTTACAGGTTCATTATATGTGTGTGTGTATATATATATATATTTCGTTGCCCTGTCCCCTTCCTCAGCTGGGAAGCACAGGTATCATCCTCTTTCCCACTATGTGAACTTGAAAAGTTGCTCTGTAAATGATCCATTGTCTAAAGACAGAGGTTTATATATTTCTTAAGGGTAGGAACCAAACCTGTTTCTTTTATTTCCTTCACATTAGTAATGTAGTCACACTTTGTGTTTAATAATTTTTTCCCACCCAGATGTACCCAAATCTAGCCTGGCATTCCCATACAAACTGTAAAAGAAATAAAATCATGGGTAGGGCATGCCCAGCTTGGATCCCATTCTAGGAAGAGTCATTACTGAAAGACCAAGAGGGTCTCATTAGAAGGTGGTTTCGCCCTCAAGGCAGCCCCATGGCATGGCCCCTGAGGACAGGTTTAGAAAGATCCTGAGGTGCCAATCCCTGAGATTTCTAAAACTAACATCCAGATGTCCGTCTGCTGCACAGACACCGAGCGGGTTGTTTCTGATGATGTGATGTTCCTAATTTCTATTCACAGCTCGAGTATGTCCCTGTTGCTTTTGGGAATTAAAGCTGGGGTCTTGGGTGTGGAAATCTCCAAAGAGTCAGCAACATAATTCTCGTTCCTCAAATCCCACATTCAGCTCAGCCCCTAATTGCCCACAGAACTTCTGTTTACCATGCAAGGATAAGGGACCACATGAGCCTCTTTTACCTATAGGCTGAGACCTCCTTGCGGAAGGCTGGCAATCTCGCCTTGGGGGATATTTCGCAGCTCATTATTTTTTCTCTTTAGATACGGTAGCCTCACTTCTGCTCATTAGGCTCCTTTCACTACATCATTGCCTGTCTTTAATGTGGCTAGTCTATTAAATAGCCCTCACCTGGCAAAGCCCCCCCAGTGTCCCGAATGCAGCTCTGCACTCCTGCTTTCATGACTCAGTTGGGACGCTGCTTTAATAAGAGTGGCACTGACACCAGCATCCTGCATCTCCTTGTGCCACTGAGCCCCTCTGCAGCTGAGAGGGGGATATCACAGAACTCAGAGGACGTGCCACTTAGTGCTCAGAGGTTCCTGAAGGCTTTCACAGAAACGGAATGAGGTACACCAGAGGAAAGGCTCTGAGCAGAAATATTGGCATCCCATTTATTCAGCGCTACCAAATATCAAAAGGCAATTGATTAAATATTGATCTGACAACTGCTTGAAAAGAAGCAGGTGCTTCTCAGAATCTGGCAAGAAAACAGGGTCAGGAACACTAAATGTGGGTACTGCAAAAGCATGTCTGCAAAATCTCTGTGTCTTCTGGCCATGATTAAAAGGCTTGTTAGTCATGGGTGAAATCCTATAGAGGGTACGTGCTTGAGTGTCAGCTCATATTAAGCTGCGTGAAATTCATGTTTCTTCTTTAGTCAGAATCCCTCACACTGACCCAACCAATGCAGTTCCTTTTGTGGTCAGATCAGCTTCTTTGGACTTTTTCTGGAAGGTCAGCCCTTGAATCAAAACAGATCTTAAAAGGCTCGTGCTCTAGTCTTTGTTTTTTGCAAGTACAGGCACCCACTTGAGCTAGGTCAAGTAAGAATTGGTAGATTAAAACACAAATGTGTATGTACGTATATGCATGTGCATGTGCATGCATATAACAGATACATACATGTATATACCATTGGCCTAAAGCTAAGGAGTCTTCAGAAAACAACCCTCCTTCCCTCCCTCCTTCCTCCCTTTCAAGGTTATCGTGGGCTCCCATTTTTTTAATTAATTAATTAATTTTTATTTTTGGCTGTGTTGGGTCTTCATTGCTGCACATTGGCTTTCTCTAGTTGTGGCGAGCAGGGGCTACTCTTTGCTGTGGTGCGCGGGCTTCTCACTGCAGTGGCTTCTCTTGTTGCAGAGCATGGGCTCTAGGCACGCGGGCTTCAGTAGTTGTGGCGCATGGGCTTAGTTGCTCCACGGCATGTGGGTCTTCCCGGACCAGGGCTCGAACCCATGTCCCCTGCATTGGCAGGTGGATTCTTAACCACTGAGCCACCAGGGAAGTCCCAAGCAGGCTCTCATTTTTGCCTCTCTCTGCCCATACATGGTTTTTCTTCTATTTCCCCACAGGCCAGAATCCTCTTAGCTCACCTGTAACTGGCTTGGCTTTGGCTTTGGTTTGTCCTGGCACTGATTCCTGCCACCCAGTCAATG
The DNA here is from genome assembly GCF_937001465.1 of Orcinus orca. Classification (NCBI taxonomy): domain Eukaryota; kingdom Metazoa; phylum Chordata; class Mammalia; order Artiodactyla; family Delphinidae; genus Orcinus; species Orcinus orca. The sequence continues at coordinate 35,466,297 of NC_064580.1, read as the reverse complement.
GCATGTCACCACTGCTGTAGGCTAGATGCCACTCATGAAATGGTTGTTATTGCCCTCATATATGCAACGATGGTCGTGGCTATTCATACTGTCATCACTTCAATTGAGATCTGTGCATCACTGATGCTACACATGCTCAGTTGAATTGTTGTTTAAACTGTCTTCAGAAAGATTATACTATGATTTAGCATTGAAATGAAAAGGTATCATGTACACAGAAACGCATGTAAACAGAGCAATGGGGCACAAATTTGACATCAGTGAAGCAAACATTCATCATTGGAGGAATGGCAGCCATTTCATATTTTCTTGCAAAGTAACAACCAAGTGTTTACAAGACCTAAGAAAGGAAGACATCTACAAGTAGATGAAGCTGAATTAACATTTTGCTTCTGAGATACAAGCAAAAGGATTGCCTATCTCATGTTGAACAAGGCAACTGAAAGCAGGAGAAATTGCCAAACCCTTCAGAACGGAAAAAAGAAATGTCAAAGCTGTGAGAGGCTGATATGACCAACTCACGTGTCAAGCAGGACCATTGTAAGACTGAATATCCGTGTCAAAACTTCTCAACTTCTAGCAACATTTGTTTAAATCGAGGGGAAAATAATACTATTAATTTGATCGAATGGCAAAGCACCAGAATCAAAACTTGCCAAACGGGTTTCTGCATCTTGGAAGAAAATCCTGGATATAATAGTAGAGTACTCTTTTAAGAAATTCTACATAATGGACGTTTTAGGGGGCACAGAGAAAGATCTTCTGTGGAAAACCACTGACATCAGCAATTCTGAGTTGAAAAGCATTTCAGAAGAGTTAGATTCAAGTTTTTGGAATTTATTTTATTTATATTTTCCTTTTCATGTATACTTAGTATACCTAAAAGGCTCTTTCAATGTGCCAAAAAATGAAAGTCCATGTGATTTTTTAAAAAGCATTGTAAGAGCTTAACTGGCAGCATTTTTTTCTTTCTTAGTGGCACATACAATAAAATCATGATCTGTCACACAACTGATGCCAACTTAGATGCAGGGAAACCCAGTTGGTCCAAAGAAAAGTGAGCCGAAGCTGTGGGTATAAAGTTGGCCTCACTTGCTTCTGAGACGATCTCAGGCCCTGGAATTCCACTTTTTCTCCCACCCCACTGGCTGGAGTGACAACAAGGCTACACTGTCCAATATGGTACCCACTAGCCAGCCACATGGGGATATTTAAATGTACATTTTAATTAGTTAAATGTGAAAATTCAGTTCCTTGGTTGTACTAGTCGCAATTCAAGTGTTCGATAGTCACTTGTGGTTAGTGGTTACTATGCTGGACCACACAGATTCAGATAGAACATTTTCATCATTATAGAATACTGTATTGGACAGCACTGGACTGCGGTGATTTTGGAAGCCATGCACTGAAGATGGCAGAGCCACTCTTGGTCTGGGTTCTTGTACAACTGCTTGAAGATGAGCTGCCCATTGACCTGGAGCACTCACCCCGACGGCTGAAAGAGAAATAAACGTCTGTGTTCTTCATGCTACATTACTGGTGGATATTTTTAGGACAGCAGCTTACCTTGTGTACTAATTAATACCATTGGTTGAGTTTTTACTGCCTCTCTTCCTCAACAGACTCCATTGGGCCAGGTTTTGTGTTTTTTTTCAGAATTTAGCACAGTGCCTGACACAAAAGTAAGCCCTTAAAAATATACTGAATGATTTAATGAATAAATATGAGCACACAGGAGAGACGACTATAATTTAGAAGATCAGTAACGATTTCCTGAAGGAAGTAGTATCTATGGTGAGACATGAAGGATGAATCAGAGTCAACAGAGGTATGAGGCAGGAGGAAGAGGGTTCCAAATAGAGAGAAGATCCAAGGGGATAGAACACGGACCTTTGGAGACAGTGAACATGCAGTAGCTTTGGATCTGGAGGGAATTAGGAGGAGAGAATTAGGTTAGAGTAGCAGGGAAGAGATCATGATGAGCTGTGTAAGCCATACTAAGATTCTGTATTTCATCCTGAGGGCAGTAGAAGGGCCACTAAACAATGCTGGTGCTTTTACTAATCTATCTTAATTTTTTTTCCTAATAAAATGAATGTTTGTTCTATTCTTAGATGCATTTGAGGGAGGAAATTCCCTGACACTTTGGGTAAACCATTTCTGCACTTAGCCAAGATCCTCATGGAAAGTTCCTCTGTCTCTAACCTAAAGGTCTTTCTTTAACTAAAGTATATTTCTTTTTTGTTGTTTACTTGACCTAAAACACACTGGTTACCATTCTCTGTACTTTTTCCATGCAGTAGAAAAGTCTTAGGGAATAGGTCAGATTCCTGTGTTATAAGTTAACTGGGTTGATAGCAGGCATTTTGCTACATGTGGTAGTTTCAATGACAAGGGGTCTAATACAACCAGTAAATAGGGAAGAGTAAATAGTAATTTAGTATTAGTAAATCGTATTAGTAAATAGTAATAATGGAATCCCACTGCATTCCAAGAGATAGGAAGACTGTCCCAAGTCTTCTCTTCCTTGGATCAATGATAGGTCCTATCACGTTCTTTTATCAGTGACGGTGGAAATCTTCAGCCTTTCTTCGTGAGAAGGATGATACATGGAAAACAGACAAATTTTGTGCATTTGCCCCTATTACTGAGGTGATTTTAACAGCTTGCATACATTCAAAGAGCCAATGTTATCAACAGCCTTCTCCACCTGCCTTTCACAGCTCTCTTGTGAATTCAAGATTTTCACGTCCGCCTACCACTGCACATTTTCATCTGTAAGACCCACAAAGCTTCTAGAATTTAACATGTCCCAACCCCTATTTATTATCACTCCCATACCCTCCCCACAAATCTGCTCCTTCTTATTTCCAGTGACAACATCTTATCTACCCAATTACAAAAGTCACAAACTTGTGAGTTGTCCTTGACTCCTGCCCTTCCTCACACTCCTCAGCCTCACCATCACCAAGCTCACTCATGTCTGCCTCCTAAGCATCTCTCCCACACGTCTTGCCCTCTCCAACTCCTCTAATGACTGCCAGAAGCCATATCCTCATCATTTCCTGTATCTGGCCCCAAGCTCCTGCAATCTGGAGTGACGGTCCTAAAAAACAAATCTAATCATGCTAAGTCCTCTGCTTAAAATGTCTAAATTACTCCCTATCACTTTCAGGAAAGAATTCACACTCAAGAACAGAGTGTACCAGGCCCTTCATGATGTGATACCTGTGCACCTCTCTAATCTCACCTCTCAGCCCTCCCCTTAGATTTCCTTGTGCCTCCTCTTCAGTTACTAACAGACACAGCAGTTCCTGTTCCTCTTTGTACAGTTTTTCTCTTTGACAAGCATGTACTTCCACCTCTTTATTCACCTGGAAAACTTCTACCTGGCCTGTAAGGTTCATCTTGGAGAGCTTTTACCTAAGGTTGCCCTCTCTGATTTCTAGGTACCCACCCTCAATACTTAGAAAACACCATGGCTATGTCATAACACTTAAGATACCATGTGACATTGCTTCTTAAGTTACCTCTCTCCCTGACTAGATGTGGGATTCATCAAAGGTAGGGATCTAACTCATTCATCTACATAAGTACAGTGCCTATCATTGTACATGACACATAATAAACCACCCAACAAGTGTTTGGTGAATGAATATTTTTTCAAGTTTCATATAGTCAAAATGATAAGATCAAAAGCCACAATGGATGTGTTCTTATCTTGGGGATGAAAGGAGAGTTAGGGGTTCCAGAGCCAGCACCAAACCCCAGGACTAAACTTCTGGAAGATCTGGTTCTGGCAGGTGAACACATAAAGCTGAAGTAAGGGAGATTTGATGGCTTAACAACTACAATAGTCTGTAGGTGGAATGTAAGTGTACTATTTATGTATCTCTCTGTATTTATTTGTTTATTTATTTATACTCTTCATCAAGCCAGGAAAGATTAGAGGTAGTTTGTATAAATTTGATATAATAAGTTAATCTAAGCAGATGTAGAAATCAGGTCAACGGAAAATAAAGGTAAGGAAATAAAATAAACTCAAGATGATACCTATTTCTTTTCCCAAAAAATCATTAAGGATGATAGATCACATATTATAAGGTAAAATTAAAGAAACCCAACTATGTTCTAAAATATCAATAATAAAAACATCTCTGGGAAACAGAAATAAAACAGAAACTCAAAGCAGTAACTGAACAAAAGCTATGGGCCTGGTTGGCAATAGACCAGAATCAGGTTCAAGTTGAGGGGAGACGGGTGGGGCTCAGTGACTATGGGTTAAACTGGGAGTAAGAGTGCCTAGTAGCTCAGATCTGGTTGAAGCTACTCATGGCTCTGTGACTGAACTGATGATATCTCAATGTCATCATAAATGGGAGCTTTAAGCAACCGATATAAGTCATGGGAGTCTAGTGGGTCAGGTAGAGGCAACTCCAAAACTTCTAGACAAGGACAAGTGACTGCATAAACAGAATAAGAAAAAAATAGCATCAACTCCCATTCAAGGTAAGCCTGAAAACAAAAATTCCAAATACATGAAGAAAAAGAACATTAGGAAAGACAGTTGACAAAATCAATAATAGGAAGTGAATTTACTCCAGATAAAATGAAACTAACATAGTAATATAAAAATGACTTTAATATTAGAATGTTGGTATAGCTCCAATCCCCAAAGAGATAAAGGAAAGAATAATATTAGAGAGAGAACAAGATATTATGAAATGTAACTAGGTAAAGTAGCTAAAATGAAGAATGGCTCAGTGGACATGAAAAAGAACCATTTAGCAATCTTAGAAATAAAAAATATATAATTAGGAAAATGAATCAATAAATGAGGTTGGTTCTAAGTTGGACTTAAAGAGAAAATTAGTGAATTGGAAGATAGTCTTGCATAATTTATAAAACACAGTACAAAGAGATAAAAGGATACAATGAAAGAGCAGTTGAGAGAGATACTGAGAGGAAGCTCCAATATACATCTAATTGGAGTTCAAAACAAGGGAACAGAATTTTCCAGAATTACAGTAATTAGAGAAAGATAGAAAGCATTCATATTAAAAGTTAAACCAAATTCTAAACAGCATGAATAAAAACAAATGTAAATTTAAACATATTATATTGAAATTTCAGAACATCAAGGACAAAAAGAAAATTTTTTAAAGCTACTTGAATGAAAGTTCCCATCCTTGAATTAGGACAGTTTTTCTTTTAATCACCCTATAGGTTTATATTTACTATCCCCAAAGGTAACCACTTACTTCATTGCTTTGTAAAGCAATCCTTAAAAGGCTTCTTTACATCAACAAGTAACTCTTGCAATTGTGAGGCCATGCTCTCATGCATAATGACTAAATTTGCATTAAATTTCTTTGCCTCATTTTCAGTCTATTCTGTCAGATGGCCATCCAAATTTAGCATTGATTAAAATAATTCCTAGCTAATGTGTCTTGACCAAACAAGTATTTTGTTGATGAAAATAAGTATAATAGAGAGTAAACCACAATACAAAGTGTAATGTCAGTGGGAGATTAGCTTACACCTGGCATAGCCTTACATTCAGCTATTTTTGATATTCTAAGCCCACAGGAATATATAAAGAATATTATAAAATGAATACTGTATATCTATCACCAGAAAAGACTCCTTTTCTGAGCAGTAATTTTGAGTTTTTAAATAACTGGCTTCTGGTTCTGGGACAAGATAGCATAGACTCAATTTTCTCTTCTCTTCCCCTCTAACTACTGCTAAACACCCCAGAAATAATTCAACAAACAATGATAAATGGACTATAAATGCTGGATAGAAGAAGACAGACTGGTTAGGGACCTCAGGACTTAAAGAAAAATACTGTGGTAAGTTCCCTGGGTTTTTATTTTTCTCCTTCATTTTTAACCACAAAAAGATAAGCCCAGAAGGAATTTAGCAGGGACACCCACACACAGTGGCAGTGGCAGTGGCAGGCCAGCCTACTCACAGCAATGGTACCAGCGGAGCTCAGGAGGCTGACCCATCCCCTGCCCACATCCAACAATAGCAGTTGGCTCAATCTGTCCATGGCGGGGGCAAGAGTGAGTCCTGAGTAGACCAATCCACCCCACACCACACATCACCCAGCATCAGACAGACATTTACACAGGCATCGGCAGGGCTAGCAAGCCCCATCTTTTCCAGCCATCCACTTCTGCCACCGCAGCAGAAGGTGACCCAGGGACAATGTCACCCAACCCTCCACCTAATGGCAAAGAGTCACCCAGGCCCCATAGTTCCTCAATCTCTTTTCAGTGACAGAAGGCAGATCAAGTAGGCTCTTTACTCCTTCAGAGGTACCTGCAGAAATAGAATGGGGAGCCAAATGGCACCAAATGACCAATGAACAGGGCAAGGGAAATGTTCTTCTTCTCATAGGTCTGGTATGCTTCACATCCCACCTAAGAATACTGAGAGGCCTTGGAAAACACTGTTCATCCCTGCAAATGCCACCAGCAGAGATGTAACAGAAGCTCAAGCAGAGCCAGATGAATGAAACTCACCAGAATATCATTTCAAGGGCTCAGAAAACTAAATTGTCACTGGAACTACAAGCCACAAAAGTAGGACAATACCTATAAGCTAAACCTAAACAGGACAAATGCCTGCTAAAATAAGATTTAAACACATAGTCTCCTAAATAATATCCTATGAAACATTCATCAAGATAGACCTTATCCTGGGTCATAAAACAAAACCTCAATATATTTCAAAGAATTGAAATCATATAGAATATATTCTCCAACCATAACGGAATCAAAGTAGAAATCAATAACAGAAAAACAAAAATAAAACTATTAGAAATTAAACAACACACTACTGAGCAATCCATGGACCCAAGAGGAAGTCTCCAAAAAATTTAAAAATACATGGAACTAAACCAACTTAAAACAGAACACATCACCATTTGTGGGCCTCAGCCAAAGCATTGCTGAGAGGGAAACTTATAGCACTAAATTCCTATATTAGAAAAAAGGAAAGATCTCAAATCAATAATCTAAGTTCCTACTTCAAAAAGCTAGAAAAAGAAGAGCAAAATAAAGCCAAAGTAGGCAGATGGAAGGAAATAATAAAAATAAGAACAGAGGGCTTCCCTGGTGGCGCAGTGGTTGAGAGTCCGCCTGCCGATGCAGGGGACACGGGTTCGTGCCCCGGTCCGGGAAGATCCCACATGCCACGGAGCGGCTAGGCCCGTGAGCCATGGCTGCTGAGCCTGCGCGCCCGGAGCCTGTGCTCCGCAATGGGAGAGGCCACAACAGTGAGAGGCCTGCGTACTGCAAAAAAAAAAAAAAAAAAAAAAAGAACAAAAATAAATGAAATTGAATACAGGAATACAGAGAAAATCAATGAAACAAAAAGCTGGTTCTTTGAAAAAACAATCAATAAACCTCTAGCAAAGCTGACATATAAAATGAGAAGAGACACAAATCACCAATATCGAGAATGAAATAGGGGATATCATTATAGATCCTGCAGCTATTAAAGGATAATAAAGGAATACAACAAACAACTTTGCTCTCATAAATTTGACAACTTAGAAGAAATTGACCAATTCCTCAAAAACTGTGAACTAACAAACCTCAATCAAGATGAAATAGATAACCTGAACACTACTATAACCATTAAATAAATAGAATTTGTAATTGAAAACTCCCCAGAAAGAAGTCCCTTGCCCCAGGTGGATTCACTTAAGAATTTTACCAAATATTTAAAGAAGAATTAACACCAATTTTACCCAATCTCTTCCAGAAAATAGAAGAGGAAGCAACACTTCTCAATTCACGTTATGTGGCCTGTATTATATAGACACCAAAACCAGAAAAAGACAGTACAAAGAAAAGAAAACTACAGACCAATATCCTAATGAACTCAGAAATTTAAAAAATCCTCAACAAAATATTAAATACAATCCAACAATGTATATAAATAATTATATTCCACGATCAAGTGTGATTATTCCAAGAAAGCAAAGGTGTTTCAACATTCAAAAATCAATCAGGGGACTTCCCTGGTGGCACAGTGGTTAAGAATCCGCCTGCCAATGCAGGGGACACGGGTTTGATCCCTGGTCGGGGAAGATCCCACATGCCACGGAGCAACTAGGCCCGTGTACCACAACAACTGAGCCTGCGCCCTAGAGTCCGCGAGCCACAACTACTGAGTCCGTGTGCTTCAACAAGAGAAGCCACCGCAATGAGAAGCCCACACACCACAATGAAGAGTAGCCCCCGCTCTCTGCAACTAGAGAGAAAGCCCACACACAGCAACGAAGATCCAACACAGCCAAAAAATGAATGAATAAATAATAATAAAATTACTTTAAAAATCCATCAGTGTAATCCATCATACCAATAAGTTAAACAAGAAAAATTATATGATCATATCAATGGACATAGAAACAACAACTGAAAATCCAGCACCCTTTACGATAAAAACTCTCAGTAAATTAGAAATTGAAGGAAACTACCTCAGTTTGATAAAAAGTACTTACAAGAAACCTAAAACCAGCAGCATACTTAATGGTGAACAACTGTACGCTCTCCTGTTAAGGAACGAAGTATAGATGTTCATTCTCACTACTCATATTCACCAGAGTACAGGAAGTTCTAGCCAGTGCAATTGACAAGAAAAAATAAAGAGACATGAAGATCAGAAAGGAAGAAATAAAATTGTCCCCATTTTCATATTGTCTATACAGAATATCCCAAGATATCTATTTTTAAAAATTCCTGGAACCAATAAGTGAGTTCTGCAAGGTTGCAGGATATAAGATCAACACACAAAAATCAATCACATTTTATATACTAATAATGAACATGTGGAAACTGAAATTAAAAACACAATGCCATTTATATTTACTCCAAAGGAAGTGAAATACTTAGGTATATACTTAACAAAACGTGCACAAGATTTGTATGCTAAAAATTACAAAAGACTGATAAAAGAAATCAAGGAAGACCTAATAAATGGAAAGACATTCCAATAAATGGATTAGAAGACTCAACATAGTAAAAATGTCAATTCCCTCCAAATTGATACATAAATTTAATGCAATTCCTATCAAAATTTGAGCAAGATTTTTTGTACACATAGACAAACTTATTCTAAAATTTATATGGAAAAGCACAAGCCCTAGAATAGCCAAAACAATCCTGAAAAAGAAGGATGAAGGGAGGAATTATTTTACCCAATATTAAGGCTTACTATTTAGCTACAGTAATCAAGGCAGTGGTAGTGGTGGGTAAACAGACATATGGGTTAATGGAACAGAATAGAGAACCCAGAAGTAGGCCCACACAAATATGCCCAACTAATTTTTGACAAAGGTGTAAAAGTTAATTCAATGGAGAAAAATAGCCTTTTTAACAAACAGTGCCAGAACAGTTAGATATCCATAGGGGAAAAAAAATCCACATACACACAAAAAAGCAGCCTTTGACCCAGACCTCATACCTTATAAAAAATTAACTCAAAATGGATCACGGGCTTAAAGGTAAAAAATAAAAGTATGAAACATTTCGAAAAAGAAAACAACAGCTTTTAGACTTGACACTAAAAGTGCAATCAGTAAAAGGAAAACTTAATAAATTCGACCTCATCAAAATTAAAAATGTTTGCTCTGCAAAACACCCTTTTAAGAGGATGAAAAGACAAGCTACATACTAGGGAGAAATATTTGCCAATCACATATTAGCTACAAAGGACTAGAATGTAGAATATATAAAGAACTCTCAAAACTCAGCAGTAAATAAGCAAACAGCCTAATTAGAAAATGGACAAAAGACATTAAGAGATATTTCACCAAAGAGGATAGAACAGATAGAAAATAAGCACATGAATAGATGTTCAGCTTCATTAGCCATCAGGAAAATGTACACAAAAAACCCACAATGAGGGCTTCCCTGGTGGCGCAGTGGTTGAGAGTCCGCCTGCCGATGCAGGGGACACGGGTTCGTGCCCCGGTCCGGGAGGATCCTGCATGCCGCGGAGTGGCTGGGCCCGTGAGCCACGGCCATTGAGCCTGCGTGTCCTGACCCTGTGCTCTGCAGCGGGAGAGGCCACAACAGTGAGAGGCCCGTGTACCGCAAAAAAAAAAAAAAAAAAAAAAAAAAAAAACCACAATGAGGTATCACTATATATCTATCAGAATGGCTAAAATAAAGAAGAGTGACAATAGCAAATACTGGCCAGGATGTGGTGAAAATGGATCACTCATATATTGCTGGTGAGAATGGAAAATGGTAAAGCCACTCTGGAAAACAATTTGACCATTTCTTATAAAACTAAACATGCGACTACCATACAATTCAACAACTTCACTCTGAGGTGGAGTGCAAACTTTCCTAAGAAATGGAAATTTATGTTCACACAAAAACCTGTATATGAATATTCATAGTAGTTTTATACATGATAGCCAAAATCTGTAAACAACCCAGACATTCCTCAAGGTGAATGGTTAAACAAACTGTCATACACCCACACTGTGGAATACTGTTCAACAATAAAGAGGAATGAACTATTGTTACCTATAAAAACGAATCAAATTTGATAGAATTATGCTGAGGCTTTCACTCAGTCAATCCGAAAAGGTTACATGCTATATGATTCCATTTATGCAACAAATGACAAAATTTTAGAAATGGAGGACAGATTAGAGGTTGTCAGGGGTTAAAGATGGGGCAAGGTAGTGCAGGAGGGAAGTGGAGACAGCAACAGAGGGATCCTTGTGGTAATGGGACTGTTCTGTATCTTAACTGTGTGGTGAATACACGAACCTACACATGTGATAAAATTGCATAGATCTAAGTACACACAAACACAAATGAGTGGAAGCAAAATATAAAGACTGGTGGATTATATCATGTCAATATCCTGGTTGTGATACTGTACGACAGTTTTGCGAGATGTTACCATTGGGGGAAACTGGATAAAGGGTACAGGGGATATTTCTATATTATTTATTTTAATTGCATGTGAACCTACAATTATCTCAAAATAAAAACAACAACACTACAAATCAGAGCTTCCTCCCCACTTCCCTTCCCCTGCCCCCTACCCCCAGCTAGTTGCTAAACATTTACCAGCACACAGATCCACTTCTCTTTGGAGAACGAACTTTGTGTTAGTAAAACTTGGTGTGGTTTTTTTTCTCTGAGTGCCTCACAGAAGACATAGTAGATGGCTGGAGGCAATGGAGGAGCCTGTGGCCTTGGGAGAGTACTTTTACTTCCCTGGGCCTTAGTTTTCCTCATCTGTAAACTGGAGACTTAGTACTAGAGGGAAGGAAAATGAATACTTCTAGAGAACCTACTTTTATCTACGTCTCCTTCCCTCATCCTCTAGCAAGCCCAGTGAGCCATACAGAATGAGTCTCCAAGTTTCCAATAAAGAAACAGAGGCTGAGAGACACTGTCTACCAGAGAACAGAGCTGGGGTTAGAGTCTACATCCAGGCACTTTTCATTACTGCCTGCTGCCCTGGAAGCCTATCCAATTCTCTGACACCATAGCCTACAAGGTGGCCTTTCCCAGTGGAAAGTGAGCTGGACAAGGGAATGCCCAACCCTCTAAGTGCAAGTAGGGAATGGCTTCAAAGGACTCAGCTTGATCCCCCCAAGCAGATACGGTTGCACCAGAAGCCACAGATTTCCCAGGCCAGCCTCCCTCCATGTACGCTGTGGAGCTCCCAGGAACAGCTGCTAATTTCCCCCTGGTTGGTTGTTCCCTATTGCTGCCTACAGAACAAACCCAAAACAGCTCCAAAGGCTGAGCATTCTCCCCCTAGGGGGCAGGCAGGGGATCATGGTCATCCATGGACCGTGGATGACAATGTCCAGGGGTATAACATTGGTACTAGTTCATGTGGAAGGAAAGAAGTGTCTCCTTAGGTTGGAAAGCACATTGCCCAACAAAGACTACCTTCCAACCAATCTCTTTGGTGTTTTCCTCACAAACTCTACAGGTTGGCTACCCAAGATGATCAAAGGTAAGGCAGTTCTGTGGTTAGAGCCCTGGGCTGGGGGTCAGGAGACATGGACTTTGCCCAGCCCTGTGACTTCCTCTAAGACCTCGGATGAGCCATGCTCCCCTTCTGGGATTCAATGCCCTTATCTATAAAATGAGGGGTTCCGATTAGTTGTTCCCTAGTCCTCTCCAAGCCCTGCCAGCCAGCCCTTATGTTCAAGGTTAGCTCTAAGACCTGTAAGCAGGGCCTGCCTGAATCCACCACAGCTCACAAATATTATTGGAACAGAAGTCCTAGTCGAATTTCATTTTTCTTCCGAGGCTGTTTATTGCCTAACAAAATGTATTTAGTGGTAAATTCGTGACCGTGATGTTAACTGTAGGCTACAAGCCCACAGACCAAAAAAAAAAAAAAAAAAAAAAAAGAAATGGGGGAGGGGTGGAGAGCACGAGCACAGAGCCCAAAGAGGGAGGGCCACCCAGAGGGTCGGGAAACCTCGAATTCACAGGAGTGTCTTATAAACACAGGCACCATTTCCTTACTTATTCACATCCTTTGCCCTGTCTGGGTTCCGCGTGGTCTCCACTTCTTGTTAGCGTTTCAGCTGCATACCAGGCCCCAGCTGGCAGTGGCTAATTGCAATCAGCAGGTGAGAAATGTAGGTTCTCCGAAAAGGAATTATCTCCAGCACTGGGAACCATTCTGGGAAATGTAACAGACCTGGGAAGAGAGGGGGAGATGTTTAAAACCTGAACTTCTGTGAAAAGCATTAATTGAAAAAGACAGCCCCGCGCACCAGGAACCCATGACTCGCTCGCCTGAAAATATAATGAAGCAACTTAGTGTGGAAGGAAAGACGGGGGAGCATTTCCATTTCTGCAAAAGCAGCTCCTGCCTCGTGCACAGAAACCCTGCCTGCCCTCTTTTTCCAGGACACCCAGAGAGCACAAAGGCTGCCTCTTGTAGTCTCTCGTCTTTTACCTTACATTCTTCTGCATGAGCAAAGTCACTGCACGAAGCTGACGACTTCTCATTTGTTTTTATTTAGTTTTTCGAGAAAGATGTAAAGCCCTCTACTCCAGAGCAGAATGACTTGAGGAAGCAAGTTCAAAATCGGTTCACAGTCTCTTGAGGTCGCAGAACACCCAGGTGCTTACTCAGCCTGGTGCCAAGTGAGGGAGACGGGACATGGGTGCAGCCACATACCCTGAAAGGCTGGTTAGCTACTTGGGGAAGCAAGCCCGGTGTCAAGGAGCAAGGTCTGGAGGCGCCTGTGTCCTCAGCCCTGGGCTGCTCTCAGTGGGTCCTATCAGGGGCCCCTGGGGAGAGTAGAAAGGCCCCGGGTGGCCCCTGTCAACACCCGCCTGCTCACCCACAGAATCAGTTTCTCTCTGTGCCTTATCAGGAAAGGGAGTGAAAAGCGCACCGGAGGGGTGATTTGAATTTCATTTTCTCACTCTGTCCTCCTGTGGGGAACGCTGCGTGGTGCTGCATGCTGATGCAAAGAAAATTGTCTCTGCTCGCTGGGCTTTCCGGCTGGGCGTGGGCAGCTCACACTGCACTGGGCAGTGGGGCAGCCTGCAAACCGCCTGGGGGATCATACAACAGAGGCAGGCTGGGGGGGCTGGCCCAGCAGCGTTTCCAGAGAAGTCGGGTGTGATTTGGCAGGCCCCAGAACCCCTGTGTCCTCATCTACAAAGTGAGTGAACTGCACACTGCGCCCCTTCACCTGACTTCAGTGCTCAGCTTCCATAAAAGGCAAGTGATAAGGCGTGGCTTAAAACAAAAGATTCCTTCCCCCAAAGGAATGTTTACCGGGGTTTTGGGAAGGCTGGGCGGCTCGGGTAACCCTTCCTTTTGCTTGTTTGTAGGCCAAAGGAGAGGGAGAGGCTAGGCTCTGGAGCCGATCTCAGATGAAACCCCAGTCGCTGGTGGGAGGTCAGACTGAGGACAGAGATTCTGGGCAGGCCAGCTGGGGAATCCCTGGGGGCCGAAGGAATGTCAGTGGAGAGATTAAAGTCTCTAGGGGAGGAGATAAAGAGGCCTGGAGACCTTTCAGCCTTGGAGCCGAACCCCAGGCTTTGTGATCAAAAGACAAATAAACAGACATTCCCACCGGGTTTCTCAAACCTGCTGAGCGGCACAAATGTTTCCTCCTTATAAACAAGCTTACCTGCAGAAGGCGAAGAAAACTAGACCCTGAGATCACACGCAGTTTTTGGCAGACCCCTTAGGAGAAACTGCAGCAGACAGCCTATCAAGTGCTCTTCTCACATCTCTCGGAAATAAGATGTCAAAGTTTGAACATAAACCATGAACAAACAAAGTCGGCCCGGTGCTTCACGCCAGCTTCCCCATCCTGACACAGGGCAGCTTTCGAATATGAGCAGCAGCCTTAGAAGCTGCTGACAGGATTTTTACACTGGCGAGTCGAGCAGGTGAGCAGAGAGAGGGAGCCACCCATGGCCTCCTTTCCACAAATACTGGGCTCTGTACCTCTGGGTTACACTACTCTAGGAGGCACTATTGTCGGCACAGTCTGTGGAGTCGTGTTTCAGGAGGTGTCAAGGGCGAATACAGTGCTAACAGCGCCCTGCAGAGTGAGGCGAGGCAAAACAAACATCCACTACGTGGGAGGGGGATGGAGAGTGGGGGAGGGCTGAGATGTATAGTGGGGTAGTCAGGGAAGGCTCATTGAGATGAAGTGACTTTTGAGCAAAGACCAACAGGAGTGAAGCAGTGAGTCTTGCCAGGAGGCTCTCTCGGGGGAGAGGGACCCAGGTAGAGGGGATGGTGAGTGCAAAAGTTCTGAGGTAGAAGGGTGCTTGGCAGACGCAAAGTACACCCTGGGAGCCAATGCAGCTAGAGTGGAAAGACAAGGGGCGTGGCCATAGATCCTGAATGCAGTAGAGACTCACTGGACAGCACAGCAGGTGACCCAGGCTACCCCGCCAGCCTGCTCCGCTGGGCTGACATCTCAATAGCAACCTCTGGGGGCCTGTGGGACTCTCTGGTTCCCCATTAACTAACAACTAATCCCTGATACGGTTCTGTTTAATTACTAACCGACCAGGGGTGAATTCAGCTCCACCCCTCTGATTTCCTGGACTTCAGACCTCCTAATGTTTCATCTTGGGGATGGAGACGTATGGAAAGAGGGAGAGTGACTTAAAGGTGCCCCTCTCTAGCTCCCCAAGTCCCACGGCAAACGGTGTCACCACACACGGCCTGATTCAATACACGTTGGCTGACCTTTCCTCACCACCTTTCCCACACTAAGAATGGCAAAACCACTGGAGAGAATTAACTGTATCCGGGACTCATCCGATGGTGCTCGGAATCTCTCGCCCAAGCACCCAGGATTGATTTAGTATCTATCACACTTACATACTCTGTTCTGGCCCAAAGAGTAATGCAAACACGGCATACCCTGCACAGTGTGAGATGGGGCTTGGGGGGTGAGGCAGGCATTTTGATGACAAATTTTTGGCTAGATGCCCTGAGGACTTCCTTGGCCAGAACCTCCCCATTTGCTTTTCAACATTTATCAATACTAGCATTGCACCAGGCTGATAGAACCTCTAAGCAGAGGTGACACTGGAAGCAGGAAGCACGTTGTGCTGGAAGCCTAGGGCCCTGGGTTCTGCAGCAAACAAAGTTGTGGACTGTATCGGTTAGGGGTGGGTCTGACGCAGAAACCCCTCCTAGGCTACAGAGTAAGGGATTTATGAGAGAGCAGAACCCTCCGCAGTTGCGGGGACTGTTAAGCGGTGTGCTAGGGCTGCTGCCCCGTGTCCCTTGTGAAGCCTGAAGCCAGCAGCGTGGGTGGGAGGGAGGGAGAGATGGGTGGCCTCTAGCCCAAAGCTGCACACGCGCCCACCTGCCCTGGTGCCGCCGCCCACAGCAACCATAGACATGGCTGCTCCTTCACTTCCACCTTCCAAATCTCACCCCGTTGCTCTTCTGGCCAACCCTAACCATAGAGGGAAAGGAAAAGAATTCCGTGAAAGGTAGTTCCAGCTTAGCTGCTACAGTACAAAGCCACCACAGTGACTTTGACCTCAGGCCTGTTTCCTCACCTACAACACCCAGGGGTTGGCCTGAAGGAAACTGTTGCAAGCATCCTTGTTACAGTGATAAGGTCTTTTTTTTTTCCCTCACTGGGGAGCCAGGTCAACCCGCACTGTGGGCAGAGGTGCCAAGAGCGCTGTTGCAACATGAGGAGTCTTCACTGGCTGGAAAGAGTCCAGCGTCTTGGCCTTAATCCTCAGAGGAAGTCATTGTTCTGTGGGCGCACACAGATTGCCTCATTCCCCAACCCGCCCCCCCTTACCCGAGGCCCAGAGGAGTGAGGCATTATCATCTGTCTTCCCTGGCAGGAAACCTCAGAGCCAACATGCTGCTGGACTGGCCCCAGTCACCTGCTGAGGTGGTGGCAGCAGGTGACAAAGCCCAACCTCCGTCTCTAGCAATCAGGCTGAGAAGTCCCAGGAGGTTGCAGAAAGATTTTGAGGCTGCACACAGTTCAATTAACAATCCAGACCCAAACATATTCACTAGGAGTTCACCTTCCAGGTGATTCCAGAACACTCTAATACAACCTAATGAAAATCTTTCTCAGCAAACAAATGTGGGCATTGTAATCCGTGGAGCGCTTTCTGTAAAATATGCTCTTTGCAGACTCTGCTATTAAGTACCCTGGAGGGGAGAGACAGGAAAAGACCAGACACAATAAAGACAAAGAGTTGTAAATGCAGGAAAGAAATTGAAAGAAATCAAATTGTATAGAAAGAAAGACTCTCATTTATGACCAAGGAAATGAAGAGGAGGAAGAACACGGCTGTTAAAAAGAAGGTAGGCGGGATTTGATCTTCTCAGAAATTCTATGTTCTTAGGAGAACATCATCAAAATCTAAAGCTAGAGGATCCCATGTCAGCATACGTGAGATGCAAAAAAAGGAAGGAAAGGAAAATGCCAGAAAGAACGCCTTAATTCAGAGCACCGCTAGGAGGAAAGAATTTTTTACTTATTGTGGGACAGAGCTGGTGCCATACTGAATGAGACCATGGTCCTGAAATTACGCCCTCTGGGCTTCTGCCTTGCGAGATGTATGGCTGTGTTGGAGAGGAAAGATCATTTTCCCTCTACCCTTCTAGATTCTTGTATGAGACCCCCTCCACCCCCCAGTAATAAAAAAGACAAATTATCAGGAGAAAAACCAAACAGAAGTTTAATAACATGTATAACTTTTGTATATATGGGAGAGACACAGGAAAACCGAGTACCTGCCCCAAATGGCTCAACTCATCACCTTAAATAACATCTCTAGCTAAAGAAAAGATGTTAACCACTGACACTGCAGAAATACAAAGAATCAAGCAACTGTATGCCAATAAAATGGACAACCTGGAAGAAATGGACAAATTCTTAGAAAAGCACAACCTTCTGAGACTGAACCAGGAAGAAATAGAAAATATAAACAGAGAAATCACAAGCACTGAAATTGAAACTGTGATTCAAAATCTTCCAACAAACAAAAGCCCAGGACCAAATGGCTTCAGAGGCGAATTCTATCAAACATTTAGAGAAGAGCTAACACCTATTCTTTTCGAACTCTTCCAAAACATAGCAGAGGGAGGAACACTCCCAAACTCATTCTACGAGGCCACCATCACCCTGATACCAAAACCAGACAAAGATGTCACAAAGAAAGAAAACTACAGGCCAATATCACTGATGAACATTGATGCAAAAATCCTCAACAAAATACTAGCAAACAGATTCCAACAGCACATTAAAAGGATCATACACCATGATCAAGTGGGGTTTATCCCAGGAATGCAAGGATTCTTCAATATACACAAATCAACGTGATACACCATATTAACAAACTGAAGGATAAACACCGTATGATAATCTCAATAGATGCAGAAAAAGCTTTTGACAAAATTCAACACCCATTTATGATAAAAACTCTCCAGAAAGTAGGCATAGAGGGAAACTACCTCAACCTAATAAAAGCCACATAGGACAAACCCACAGCCAACATCATTCTCAATGGTGAAAAACTGAAAGCATTTCCTCTAACATCAGCAACAAGACAAGGATGCACACTCTAACCACTAATATTCAACATAGTTTTGGAAGTTGTAGCCACAGCAATCAGAGAGGAAAAAGAAATAAAAGGAATACAAACTGGAAAAGAAGAACTAAAACTGTCACTGTTTGCAGATGACAGGGTGCTATACATAGAGAATCCTAAGATGCTACGAGAAAACTACTAGAGCTAATGAATGAACTTGATAAAGTAGCAGGATACAAAATTAATGCACAGAAATCTCTGGCATTCCTACACACTAATGATGAAAAATCTGAAAGAGAAATTAAGGAAACACTCCCATTTACCACTGCAACAGAAAGAATACAATACCTAGGAACAAACCTATTTAAGGAGACAAAAGACCTGTATGCAGAAAACTATAAGACACTGATGAAAGAAATTAAAGATGATACAAACAGATGGAGAGATACACCATGTTCTTGGATTGGAAGAATCAACATTGTGAAAATGACTCTACTACTCAAAGCGAACTACAGATTCAGTGCAATCTGTATCAAACTACCAATGGCATTTTTCACAGAACTAGAACAAAAAATTGCACAATTTGTATGGAAACACAAAGACCCCAAAGAGCCAAAGCATTCTTGAGAAAGAAAAACGGAGCTGGAGGTATCAGGCTCCCTGACTTCAGACTATACTACAAAGCTACAGTAATCAAGACAGTATGGTACTGGCACAAAAACAGAAATATAGATCAATGGAACAGGATAGAAAGCACAGAGATAAATCCACGCATGTATGGTCACCTTATCTTTGATAAAGGAGGCAAGAATATACAATGGAGAAAAGACAGCCTCTTCAATAAGTGGTGCTGGGAAAACTGGATAGCTACATGTAAAAGAATGAAATTAGAACACTCCCTGACACCATACACAAAAATAAGCTCAAAATGGATTAAAGACCTAAATGTAAGGCCAGACACTATAAAACTCTTAGAGGAAAACATAGGCAGAACACTCTTTGACATAAATCACAGCAAGATCCTTTTTGACCCACCTCCTACAGAAATGGAAATAAAACCAAAAATAAACAAATGGGACCTAATGAAACTTAAAACGTTTTGCACAGCAAAGGAAACCATAAACTAGAGCAAAAGACACCCCTCAGAATGGGAGAAAATATTTGCAAATGAAGCAACTGACAAAGGATTCATCTCCAAAATATACAAGCAGCTCATGCACCTCAATATCAAAAAACAAAAAACCCAATCCAAAAATGGGCAGAAGACCTAAATAGACATTTCTCCAAAGAAGATATACAGATTGCCAACAAACACATGAAACAATGCTCAACATCACTAATCATTAGAGAAATGCAAATTAAAACTACAATGAGGTATCTCCTCACACCAGTCAGAATGGCCACCATCAAAGATCTACAAACAATAAATGCTGGAGAGGGTGTGGAGAAAAGGGAGCCGTCTTGCACTGTTGGTGGGAATGTAAATTGATACAGCCACTATGGAGAATAGTATGGAGATTCCTTAAAAAGCTAAAAATAGAATTACCATATGACCCAGCAATCCCACTACTGGGCATATACCCTGAGAAAACCATAATTCAAAAAGAGTCATGTACCACAATGTTCATTGCAGCTCTATTTACAATAGCCAGGACATGGAAGCAACCTAAGTGTCCATCAACAGATGAATGGATAAAGAAGATGTGGCACATATATACAATGGAATATTACTCAGCCATTAAAAGAAATGAAATTGAGTTATTTGAAGTGGATGGACCTAGAGTCTGTCATACAGAGTGAAGTAAGTCAGAACGAGAAAAACAAATACTGTATACTAACACATATATATGGAATCAAAAAAAAAAAAAGGTTCTGATGAACCTAGGGGCAGGACAGGAATAAAGATGCAGACGTAGAGAATGGTCTTGAAGACACAGGGAGGGGGGAAGGGTAAACTGGGACGAAGTGAGAGAGTGGCATGGACATATATACACTACCAAATGTAAAATAGATAGCTAGTGGGAAGCAGCTACATGGCACAGGGAGATCAGCTCGGTGCTTTGTGACCACCTAGAGGGGTGGGATAGGGAGGGTGGGAGGGAGATGCAAGAGGGAGGAGATATGGGGATATATGTATATCTATAGCTGATTCACTTTGTTATACAGCAGAAACTAACACAACCTTGTAATGCAGTTATACTCCAATAAAGATGTTTTAAAAAAAGGAAAGGGAATTTAAAGTAATAAGTAAGGAGAGAGGAAGGTAGAGAAGGAAGAAAGGAAACAAGGTAGGAAGGAAGAGAGGAAGGATGGGAGATGGGAACGAGTGAGAAAGAATGTTTGGGTAGTGAAAGAACAGTAATATGTAAAATAAAAATAAAGTCAATAAAATTTAAAAAACAAAAGAGTCAGAGGGTGGGAAAAGAGGGTTGCATACAAGGAGATTGGTGAAGAGCAGTAGCTCTGGAGTGAATGCCCTCTTCTCCCCCTTTTAAGGCAGGGGTTGGGGTGTTAGTCTTTAACCCCAAGCCCAGTGAGTGGCCTTCAAGATACTTTGCAGTATGTTCCCTGCAGCTGGGAGCCCCCAGGAACCTTACCCATGCCCATGAGAGCTAAAGTGTTCTGTGGGTCAAGGTCTCCCTCCAGCCTGGGGCCATCCAGGGGAGAGCAAAAGGCTGCTAAGTGCTTTGGTGGCCAAGTCAGTAGAGACTGCTGCCTTGGGGTGACCCTGGACTCTCAGAGTATGTTGGGAGAAGAGATGGAAAAGTGTGACCCATAGATCCAAAGTGGCCATGGCAGAGAGAGAGCTGATGTGGAGTCCACTTGGATCCTGACCGGTAGTGCAAGGCAATCTCAGCAGCAAGAGGCTGGAGGTGTCCTGCCAGATTTCTAACTGGGGAGCAGCCCAAGGTCACCACCTTTTATGATGACATATCCGACCAAGGTCAAGAGAACTGTAGGAGAGAGGTCTCTAGCCATGGGAACCTCGGTAAAGCCCAAGAGAATAGTACAAGAAAGAAGGAGCTGGCTTTATTCATCTTCCGTACCCATCCAGGGATGCCAGCTGGGGCCTCAGCTGTAACCATCTGAAAATGAGATCCAGGAAGGGCAACGCCACTCGGGCAAGTCAGAGCTGTCTGCTTCCTGGCCTCTCCTCCCTTTCCCAGCTTCAACAGTGGCTGAAGCCAAGTGGCAGCCAACAAATGGAGCTAGTGAGCAGGAAGTTGGGGAGAAGTTCTGCTCCACCTTACCTCTCCACTGCAGCCTTTCAGTCTAAAAGAGGTCTGAGGCAGGCAGGGAAAAAATTTAATGCTAAGCCAAGCTTGGAGTTTTGACTTTTAACATCTTGGACGGGACATTCTAATTGCTCAATTATGACTTGAACGGACCATTACAGTCTATTACCTCTGGACCACTATCATACACTATACACAAAAAAATAACTCAAAATGGATTAAAAACTTGAACGTAAGACCTGAAACCATAAAACTCCTAGAAGAAAACATAGGTGGTAAGCTCTTAGACATAGGCCTTGGTGATAATATTTTTAATCTGACACAAAAAGTAAAAGGAACAAAAGCAAAAATAAACAACTGGGACTACATCACAGTAAAAAGCTTCTGCATAGCAAAGGAAGCCATCAACAAAATGAAAAGGTAACTCACTGAATGGGAGAAAGTATTTGCAAATCATATATCTGACGAAAGGTTAACACCCAAAATATTTCAAGAACTCATACAATTCAATAGCAACAAACAATCTCACCTCACACCTATTAGAATGGCTATTGTCAAAAAGACAAGAAATGACAAGTACTGGGGAGGATGTGGAGAAAATGAAACTCCCATGCACTGTTGCTGAGAATGTAAATTGGGACAGCTACTATGGAAAACAGCCTGGAGGTCCCTCAAAAAATTAAGAATAGAGCTACCATATGATCCAGCAATTCCACCTCTGGGTATTTATCTGAAGAAAACAAAAACACTGACTGGAAAAGATATCTGCATTCTCATGTTCATTGTAGCATTATTTACAATAGCCAAGATAGGGAAACAGCTTAAGTGTCCATCAGTGGATGAATGGGTAGATAAATTGAGATATATGTATACAATGGAATACTATTCAGCCATAAAAAAGAAGGAAATCTTGCCATGTGTGACAACATGGTGGGTTGTCAGAGGCTGGCAGTGGGGGGCAGGTGGGGACAGGCAGGGGGAATGGGTGAAGGAGGTCATAAGGTAAAAAAAATAAAAGTAAAAGAATATCATAGCAAAATTGGCACAAGTACATATAGAATGAATGCTCTGATCCAAAAGCCGCTCTAAAGCCCATAAAAATGATTATTTGTGGAATATTGTTACTACCAATCTCTAGCTATGCAGGGAAGATCCAGTGGAGACAAGCTGAGTGACTGAAAAGGTGCAAACACATACACACACACACACACACACACACACACACACACACAGATTCTGATGCTGATGCTAAGCACTAACTATTTATCAATGAGGGTGAAGGTGAGAAGAAACTAAAAAAAAAAAGATAAGGAAAAACAAGAGGGGACAGAGTAGCTAAACAGAGGACATATTTTATGGCTAAAATGTTACTTAAATGAACAAAGGAAAAAAACACCAAATGCATCTAGTCAACTGAACTCACCTTTTCTAGTGAATTAGTGAATTCTTAATTATAAAGACTCACTATACTAGCTCATAGTAATCATCCACTGATACATTTTTTTCCTCTTTGGTCTCTGAAAAAAATATCAAGTTTTTTCTTAGTGACACGAGCAAATGCTCACAACTTAAGCAAAAAAGAAAAAAAAGGAGGAGAAAAAAATTATATCTATTGGTTCTCACTATTGTTTAAAAAAATAGCATATACTGTTGGTAACTGAAACTAGATAGTTAAATAGGTATGATAACTAAATAGATCTATACAATAAAAACCAGAAAGAAAGACACTCAAAATATTGTTATATAAAAAAAAACATAGAATGTACAACTTCAGACTATGGATTATGGGTGACAATGATGTGTCTATATACAGGTTCAACAATTTTAACAAATGAACCACGCTGGTGGGGGACACTGATGCTGGGGGAGACTCGGGGGTATAGGAGTATGTGGAAAATCTCTGTACTTTTCACTCAGTTTTGCTGTGAACCTAAAACTGTTCTAAAAGATAAAGTCTATATGTAAAAACCAAACCAAACCAAAACCAATCTATAGAAATGAGACCTGCTCAGTCTGCATTCAGGTTTAGGGAAAGATTGTCTTTCCTGAATAAAGGCAAGCAATCAAGCGCTGCTTTGTTCATATCTGAGGCTATGCTTGTCTATATCCTGGTTACACAGACACATCCTGATTTATACACATTCACTTCACATGTACATTCAACCACATCCGACCTACCACGCTAGACTTCCAACCAGCCACGATGTCAAAGGATTTCCTTCCCTCGCAGCCTCCTCTGGCCTTTCCTTCCCCTTTCCACTTCTCTTTCTCTCTCACTCCTCTTCCCTTTTCACTCCCCTCTGTAGGACCCACTGCATTTTGTTGCTCTATGTCTCTGAGCCCTTCTCCTCCAAATCCCAGGGTCTTGGTCCTCACTTTACAAGGAAAGCAAGTGGTAGGGGAATGGGAGGCTAGCCTGGCAGGTGATAGATGGGATCAGAAAGACCCAACAGGGGACTTCCCTGGCGGTCCAGTGGTTAAGACTCCTCACTTCCATTGTAGGGGGGCACGGGTTCAATCCCTGGTCAGGGAACTAAGATCCCGCGTGCCGCATGGCGTGGCCAAAAACAAGAAAAAAAGAAAGAAAGAAAGACCCAACAGGATGTGAGTATCCTGATGACAAGTAGGCTATCAGGGATGAAGTTTTGGAAGCAGGACTCAAGATCTCAACAGGATGGAAAGAAACAAGATGAAATCCAGTAAAGATAACTATAAACATCTGCACTGGATTCAGAGTCAGTGTCCCTGGTCTGTGAAACTCAGCTCCCTTTGAAAAGCCCCTGGGGGGCGGGGGTTTCTTGACTCAATATGAGCCAACAGCAAAACACGGCTGCCAGGATAGATATTCAGAACCAGGTTTGGTCAGGCCGTATCAGAGAAGGCTAGGGAGAAAAGGACACTGACAAACTAGAGCATGTAGCGCCCAGTGACCAGGAAGGTAAGAGGTCTGGAAACTTTGATATACAAGAAATAACTGAAGAAATGGGACATTTGTGCCTGAAAATAAGAAACAGGGAGTCACAAGAGTACCTTTAATTTGTTGAAGAGCCGTCCTGTAGAAGAGGGGTTAGTTCTAGAAGGCAACATCACAGTGGAAATTACAGAGAGGTAACATGTAGCTGAAGATCTGAAGAACTCTCCCTCAGTCCGAGCATCACAACCATGGAACAGGCTGCTGTATGAGGCAGGGAACTGCCAGTCAGCTTAATAATTTCAAAGAAAGCTCAAGCATGATCCACAAGGGTTTGCGGAGGCCCTGGCCTCAGAAGTCCCTTTTGGTCTCAACGTGCTATGATTCCATCTTGGGTTAATTGGGGAAAGCATATCTGAATTCAGGAAGCAGGTGAATTATAGAATAAAGTTTTAACATATACAGATATTAGCTATATCTATCTGAAGCCAAGTAAATAATGTGGCCTGATGAGAGACCTCAGGGGCCAGACAGAACGGAGATGAGCCAGGACCAAAATTAGCTAGGTGCCACTAGGTTTGCAAGGCTGATTTAGAACCTAACATTCAAAGGACACTCATAATCAGTTTCAATAAGAACAAACAACATTCATCAAGCACTAATAACCGGCAGATCCCAAAGGTTCCTGTCTCCTGGAATTAAAAGCCAAATAACTCAAGCTATCTTGGGTCAGATGCAGGTGAACTAAGGGCTAAGGAGAAGGGACTGTGAGACTAAATCAGAAGCCACATGCCTTCACATGGTTTTGTTCTACCAAATTTAAAATACCTATTTAGAGCCTTTGGTTTTTAAATGTGTACTTACCTAAAGTGAGACTGGATCTATATGTGGCACCCCCTGGGCACTTTGTTAGAAATGCAGAGTCGCAGGCCCCTCCCCAGACCTACTGAACAAGAACCTGCATTTTAACAAGAGCCCCAGGTGGTTCACAGGTGCATTCGAATTTGAGAATCACTGCTCTACCTTAGCGTTGACAGAAACGTTGCTTTGTTACTGTCTGATGCTATCAACAGCCAGATATCGCAATCCCAATACGGGACATGTATGAGTATATTTATGGAGACAGTCTTTGCCATTAAGACTGTCCCCTCTGCAAAATAGGTTCCTGTGGTTACAGAAAGACCAACAATTGCTACCCAAGTGATCCTATGCTGAATCAGGAAGCTGGGTTTAGCCTGAAGTAAAGAGAACTTGCACCTCAGGACCAGATGGCGTCTGCAAGGACAGGGAAGTGAGTTTGAGCCTTGGGATCAACCATCACAGAAGTAAACCAATGCTCTGGAACTTACCAATCCAATGTTAAGAGGAGGGAGCAATTAGGGTGGTTAAGACGAGTACATGGCCATTCCTAACCTTTAGGTGTCCCCCTCATTATTATTTTAAATATATGACCTTGTGCTCTACCCTGGTGCCGTTTAGTGCTATTTCAGAAGGGGTGACATAAGAAGCTTGTTCTAGGTGTGTTGTAAAGGGTACCTGGCATGAGGCCTGGACTGGAGCTAGGATGAACAAAGGGAAATTTAAGTTTTTATAATGAAATGCCTTGAAACTTTTTTGCACTACCCAAGTATTACATTGTCCTTTTTAGAGTGAGAAACAACCCAAGAAACAAAGATAAAGGCAAAAATATCAAGGCTTAAAATGAAGGATAGTCTGTCCTTGAATGAATCAGAAAATCCATGATTTTAATTCACATCTAACCACAAAAAGCAACGAAATGGCCTTTTGATTTGTTCCAGTTTTAAGACCAAATCCAAACACCTTACCTAATAAGGATGCTCAAGATCATTACTCATCTAGTAACATTCCTCCTCTGAAAATTCCAAGAAGGGCTTTCTTTAGACCAACATTTAAACAGAGTTCAGCCTCCCAGCTCTCCATGGTTTGGTCCTATAATGAGGTGCAACAGACTCAGCAGGCGAAGCCCAAATTCATGAAGCACAAATCTTGAACTCTCTCCAACAGAGAGCCCAAGAAGGATAGTAGCTACCTCTGTAGTTCTTCCTTACACCATCATTTTTTTCCTGCTCCATAAATCAGATGGAAAAAAGAAAGTCTTGTTTCACCTTTGCAACAGGACAAATTACTTGCAAGCAAAAGGAATGCTGGGTGACCATGCCCTCTGCTTAGTGGGGCCAGCTTGTGTGCCTGGCAGACTTTGCCCACAGGAATGAATAAATCTGGAAACAAGGGCAGGGTGGCGGAGGAGGCGGTGGCTGGGGGGTTGCAGGGGACATGGGAGCCATGGAGGGTACAGGTTTCCACACCACATCCTTCCTCTCCAAATGCGCTCCTGTGGCAGTATGTTCCGGACCATCAGGGAAGCTGTTAATCGCCATCCACACACTTTTCAATAAGAAAGTCATGTTTATTGACAACTTTACCCCTGGCTCCACCCAGAGAGGGAGTCTGCTCTCAAAGGCCTGGTTTTCCATGGGTCAGAAAAGAACCAGCCCGCCCCAAGGCAGAGCACACCCATGCTTGCCTTATCCATCGGTTTAGCCAAATAAATCAGCAGTATTTATTTAGCAGCAACTATGGAGCTGCTGCTGGGGAATACTGAAACCAAATGTGCAAGATTCCATACCTGGCGTCAAGAAGGTCCCTGTTTTGTTGAGAGGGAAGCGATAAGATATACCAACACGAAAAACTAGCAGAGACAAAGCAGTAGTTAATAAATGCCAAGAGAGTGCTAAAGACAAAGAAAGTTATTGTCATTGCATTGAATTGAAGCAAAGTGTATTATAACAGGAATGGGGTTGGAGGGCGGAGGGCAGTCAAGAGATCTGTAAGTCTGAGGTCCTGGGGGAGGTGGGATGGGAACTATGCATGGACAGCTTCACGCATTCAGGGCTGCACAGAGAAGATGGGGTGGTTCAAGTGGGCTATAAAACTGGGAGGAAGAGGTACGACTGAGTCATCATGGGGGCCAGTGGCTGCAATAGAGGCCTCTACTCTGTGCAAGACTCCTGTCCTGGCTTGCGCCACAGTCCAGAATAAGCCCTTGTCAAGGAAGGGCAGAGCCATTCTGAAGAACGGCACGACAGATCCGGTGCCCACCCTTGACTGCAGGAAGTCAGGAGATTCCTGCAATTCCACCTTCTGCCCTACTGGCCAGCCTCTTGGTTATTCCAAGGTCTTCGGGGCGCTCTCCTTCCACAGGGAGACCCAGGACCAATGACTGTAAAGTTAAATCTATCACCAAAAAGATGCAGAGATATTTGTCATAGGGAGACCTCGACAGAGAGGGAAACATGCCAAACAGTGCCACCTCCACACTTAGATGGCTAAGACCCCAGCCAACTAAGAAAGCTGAAGCCATTGAGGCCCCCCACCTTTTCCCTCCTACTGATTTAACTCCATGGCACCTACTGCTCCTGATCTCCCCACTAGTCCAGAGGATGGGGGTCAGCCTTCCTGTTCGAGGCCAGCCTCTCCCTCCCAGCTTCAGCAGCCATCTTCCTTCTTTCTTCTGTTTGTCACTGCGCCCTTTTTTTTTTTTTTTTTTGCGGTACACGGGCCTCTCACTGTTGCAGCCTCTCCCGTTGCAGAGCACAGGCTCCGGACGTGCAGGCTCAGCGGCCATGGCTCACGGGCCCAGCCGCTCCGCAGCATGTGGGATCCTCCTGGACCGGGGCACGAACCCGTGTCCCCTGCATCGGCAGGCGGGCTCTCAACCACTGCGCCACCAGGGAAGCCCCATTGTGCCCTTTTTATTCACTCTCTTCTCAGCCTATAACACACGAGAAATATCCCTCCAATCCAAAAAACCCAAACTTGAAAGAAACACAACACACACACACACACACACACACACACACACACACACACTTCCCTTTTACCTTCTGCAACCACTGTCCATTGCCCTCCTTTCCTTTTCAGTCACAAGCCTATGCTGGCTGCATCCATTTCCTCAATTCCATTCAGCCCCCAACACTGGCTCCCCGCACCCACTCTGGCTCCCCTAAAACGTGCTATCCTTAAGATCACCAATGACCTCCTTGTTTCGAAATCCGATGAAAACTGTTTCATCGTCATCTGCTGTATTTGACACTGTTGCCTTTTCACTGCTTCATTTCCTGGTTTCTATGTCCCCTGGTTCTCTTCCTGCCTCACTGACTATCCCATAACGGACACCATTGGGGAACCAAGGAGAGCTGGGCTAGAGCTCCACATTCAGTGGGGCGCCTCCAAACTCATTTCTCAAGGTCTTTCTTAGTCCACTTTTGTGCCTTTGGGTTCAGCGTGCTGCTGAGGTCTTCTACTAATCTGGCCTTGTGCTCGTTTGTGGGTGCTCGGTTCTTGCCAAACAGAATGTGACACTCAATCCTGCAACCATCTTGACCCCTGGGCAGTTCTGTAGGTACCCTGAAACTGTGTGACTGGGGACTCGGTGTTTTTAATTGGTTATCCTTCTACATATTTATAGCAATAGTGGTCACCATGTAGACCAAACTTGCACATAGTTCTTCTAGACTTTTATAGAGTCACCTACAAAACAACACTGACATTCTGGAACCCTGTGAACCCACACTAATCATTATTATGGGAGAGTAGGTATGTTATCAGCTGACAGAATCTCTAATCCAACATGCCTCGTATTGCTGCCATGACCTCAGCCTGTCTGCACGATCCCAGTGTTCAGAAGGGAACCCCTTCCCTTCCCAGGGTTGTCCTTTTCCTTAGTGACTCTGACTTTGGATTCTGATTCTGCTCTGCCTGGTTTCTTATCCAGCAGTGTAGATCCTGGCACTATTCTTGGGATGTCTTGGCTTTTTTCCCAGTGTCTTGGCAACTTGTCCTGACTCCTGCCCCTTTGGCTCTGACCCACGTTTACTCATCCAGACCTTTATTTAAGAGCCATACAGCAACCATTTCTGATAGCTCCTTCCTTCCTCTCCCATATGCCCACAAAGGCTTACTTACAACCCTTCCCATCCCTTTAACCTCTAAGAAACTCAGCTTCAGGGATAACCATGGGTTTGTGGCTTCGCTAAAACAACCATCTCTGCCTAGCGGGTCCAGATCATAAGGGATAGGCCATGCCGAACCTATAAACGCTCCCGCAGCCCACTGGGTATCTGAGACATTGATGTGCTGTGGATTGACGTTAGGTCACAGTGAGTAGAAAGGTAAGGAACACCCTGAATGGGATTGGAACACTTCACCGCTTAACTCATGGTGAGCCCCTGAGCAAGCCATTCCATTCTTTTGGTCTAGATGATCTCTGAGGGTCCCTCAAGGTCTACTAGTTTGGGTTCCTGGTTCAAGAGGTTCCTCCAGGGCTGTGAGAACCTGATTCACTGCTATCACTGCTTTCTCTAGTATCCCTTGAAGAATGCCTGTCAAGTCACTTAACTGTCTAAGAGAGGCCTCCAACGTCCCAGGCACATCATTCACAATAGCCTTCTAACAAGGGCTCACTCTGTTCCAGCTTAGTTCAAACACCACAGAAGCTGGTAGAGAGGGCAGCCAAGAGAGCGGTCAGCCAGGTCTCTGAGGCTCTTCAGACCCCAACTGAAATTGATAAACTATAAACATGCGGTTTAGGGTTCCCTGATGTTTGACTCCATGGACCACTGCCCCCTTTCAACTGGAGCCAGGCCCCTTGGAGTACCTCTCTGGGCATGGTTAGCCAGGGATTCCTATTGCCCTTCTCTTCCATCAGATGGAGACATGGCCAGCGCTTCTGGCTGCACTCACAAGTGTGAACTCACCTGCACATTCGTTGTCTGGACCAGAAATTGGCAAACTTTTTCTGTAAAGGGCTAGACAGTAAATATTTTCGACTTTGTGTGCCACACAGTGTCCGTCAGCCCATCAACCACTAAACTCGGCCATTACAGCACAGAGCCAACAACACTTAACAAATAAGTGTGGCTGTATTCTAATAAAACTTTATCTACAAAAACAGGTCAGGGGGGATTTTCCTGGTGGTCCAGAGGTTAAGACTCCATGCTCTCAATGCAGGGGGCCCAGATTCGATCCCTGGTCAGGGAACTAGATACTGCATGCTGCAACTAAGAGCCCGCACACAGCAATGGAGATCCCGCGTGCCGCAACTAAGACCCAGCACAGCCAAATACATAAATAAATAAATATTAAACAAACAAACAAACAAAAGCAGGTCAGGGGCCAGATTTGGCCTGAGGGCTGTAGTCTGCCCATCCCTGGTCCAGCGCTATCCACCACCAGCTGAAACTGGTAATTTTGCTCCTCAGTAGGGGCACCTGATTTATGGAACTAAGTTGGATCCCTTTGCGGGTATCCCTTTTGTTGGTATAATCTTGCATGGCTAGCTCATTAACAGTGACATCTATGGTTAGATTAGGACACAAGCTGCTTGAAGACATTTAAGGTCAACTAAATCAGTACCAAGACCCCATACATTGGCTGACATTTTATTTTGTGTGTCAACAGATTACTGTTACTCTTAATCACCATTTGCCAAGGGCATTCTCCCCGTAAGCAAAATTTTAGAGGACTAGGGCATTATAATGCCATCTAACCTGAGTGCGTTGTTGGGCTGAATTTCAGCAATGATCTAAGTGATTCCAGATGGTCACCATATGTCGTAATACATGTGTGCTAATAGCCTGTGTTAGAGGTAGAAAAAGTTTCCATTGACCCTCCCTATTTCCATCTCAGGTCCCCAGAACAGCCCAGGCCCCAGCTTTCTGTGGATTCTGTGACATGGTGCTGAGATAGATTCAGAGCAAAGAGGAGAGCAGGCAGGGCAGTATTGTGGAAGGAGCACAAAGTTTTGAGCTGGGTCCAACTTTCAGCTTCACTCATAATTTCAGGTTCTACATCTGTAATGTGGGAACTATAATGCTAATACTCACTACACGGGACTGTTAGAGGATGATGTGACATAAAGGATGTGAAAGTACTTTGGGAAGGACAATTTAGTGATTATTGTTGTTACCTCATCAGGTGGTGACAAGCCTATAGCCCCTCCCTGCTCCCAACTGTCACACACAGTGTCTGTCAAATGGCCTCTCTGCACACATTCTGATTGGCCTTTAAATGATGGGAAAAACAGAAGCTCCTCTCTATCTGTAGAACTTTAATATATGTGCGTTTAAGTGCCTTCCCAAGCAGTAACTCATTTATTCTCACTGCAGACCTTTAAGGAAAGCAGAATAAGTACCACTATCGCATCCATTTTTCAGATAAGAAAACTGAGGGAAAGAGCCATTAAGAGTACACTGAGGGCTTCCCTGGTGGTGCAGTGGTTGAGAGTCCGCCTGCCGATGCAGGGGACATGGGTTTGTGCCCCGGTCTGGGAGGATCCCGCATGCCGCGGAGCGGCTGGTCCTATGAGCCATGGCCGCTGAGCCTGCGCGTCCGGGGCCTGTGCTCCGCAACGGGAGGGGCCACAACAGTGAGAGGCCCGCGTACCGCAAAAAAAAAAAAAAAAAGAGTATACAGAAAGCATCCATCTGTTTGCTGAAGAGCCTGGACCTAGAATCCAGGTCTCTTGAACCTAAGCTAGGCATTCCACAAGGTTAGCCTTTCCTCTCACAAAAATAAAATCCCTTCCGGGATTTCTCCCAGTTCTCTTTTTTATTAAAAAGATGAGTTTGGAACACAATTTAAGATGCTATACATCTGGCCCTTCCTGTGGCATCTGTCACCCTGCTTTTTGTCAATGTCTTACCTAGAAACTACATTCAACCCAAAAGAGGCTGATGAAGGTCTGTGGAAGTAGGGAGGAGGGGTAGAGAAGCAATTGCTCTCATCACTAAAATAAATGCCAAAAAGAAAAACCTATCTAATTTGGAGCTTATCTAGTCTTTCACAGAGAGAAAAAAATAAAAGCAAGATCCAGGTTTAGTTGTGTGTTGTCCCAAGCATTGATTTTTGCCTGAGAGCTCTGAAAATGTCTACGAGGTCATAACAGAAGCCTTAAGAGCATGCCTCCATCTCTCATAAAGCTTTATGACGAGCCAGTGTCTTCCTGGTTCCCTAACTAAAGGTGCGTTAGTCGCATCTAGAAAACTAATAGTGTCCTGCCTACTGGCAAAACCAGTTGCAATGCTGAGGGGCCAACAGCTTTCCAGGTGGACCCAGGTCAGCACAGTACACAGCTGTTGTCTTCTTAGCAATTAACATGTTCCGAGTGTGGGTCAGTTTGCATCCCATTTTAACATCTTAGAACTGGATTTCATACTCAGGCCATCACTATAGAAGGACGTAGACCCCAGGAACTAATCTACTGTTTATATGTAATATGTATATGTGTATGTGTATATATATATATATGTAAAATTTTTGTTAATATTATTTATTCAACTTTTGAGTAGGCCATAGATTCACATGCTCAAACAGAAACCATTTGAAAACATATAAATGAAAAGACTCCTCTTCATCCTTTTCCCCAGGCTCCCCTCCTCATAGGTAACTACTGTCATTACTGTATTCCATCCAATCTAAGACATCATCAATTTTAAGATGCATCATTATTTCATGTACCATTAAGAAAGATAATACAGCTAATTATATTCTAAAATGCCATATAATGGAAGATACGTTCCTATTTCACAGATGTCAAGATGAGAAAAAAAGGTATATCTTAGAATCAATGAAATATGGTTGTCTCCTCGTGTATGTTTCCTAATTTCTTTATGCAAATACAAACAAGTATGAGTACAGATGTCAGTTCTACATCCTCAACATAGCAAAGAGTACATAACGGTCTCCTCATTGCTTTTTTTCACTTCAAAGTGTATCTTGGTGATCTGATTGTATCATTATAGAGAGATGGCCCTCATTCATTTTTATGGCTGCATAGTATTCTACTGGGTAGATGTGATATAATTTCTTTAACCAGTTCTCAATTGTTGGACATTTGGGGTTGTGTCTAATCTTGTGCTATTGCAAATAATGCTGCAATGAATAGCCTTGCATATACATCACTTCGTAAGAGCAAGTATTTCTATAGGATAGAGTACTAAAGTTGAACAGGCAGGCAAAATAGAATAGGCATTTGTAGTTTTGACAGATACTGCCAAATTGTCTGGCACAGGGGATCATACCAAACTTACCCTCCCACAGGTAAGGTATGAGCATGCCTGTTTCCCACAGCTTGGCCAATAGACACTTGGTAGGCTGTTGTTATTTTTCATAAATCTGACAGGTAAAAAGAAATGGTACTTTTGTATAGTTCTATTTTATATTTCTCATATTATGAGCACGGTGGAGCATCTTTTCATACCTTTTAGAGACATTTATATTGCCCTTTCTGTGAACTGTCTGTATCCTTTGTCCATTTTCCTGTTAGGTTGTTGTTTGTATCAATTTTTTTTTCAGGGAGATTTGTATTTTGTGATTTGGCTGGTGACTTTTCTTCTAGTTATTTATTTATTTAACTTTATTTATTGTTCTTTTTGCCATGCAGAGAGTTTAGTCTCATTTTCATGTAACTAAATTTATCACCCTTTTCTTTTATGGATTCCAGTTTCCAAGTCATACTTAGAAAGGCCTTGTTTACTCCAAGATTATACAAGAGTTTCCCTATGTTTTCTGCTAGTAATCTTTAAGATTTTATCTTTTTGCATTCAAATCTTGGATCAAATTTGGGATTTGTCCTGTTATATGATATGAGGACTGGATTCCTTTTAATTTTATCTAGATGGTTAACTAGTTGTCCCAATACCATTTATTAATCAGTCCCTCTTTTCCCACACTATTTGGAAATTTATAAGTACATTCCTATATGTATTTGGTTCCATCTCTAATCTGTTCCATTGGTCTTGGGTCTGCCTATTTATAAACTACCTATATTTTAAATTAAATTCAGTAATAATTTCAGATGTGCCATCTGAAGTCACTCTCGAGGACTGTTCACTCTTAAAGACCCCACCTGAAAACCCATTTTTGACACCACCTGTCCTGTTTTACAAACTATACAATAAAAAACCGCCAGAAGAACTGCTCTATTCAATGAAGGCCTCCAGGGAGCACTTGGTGACATGACATGGCTGCTGTTTGATAGAATAGCAACACTGATCATTACAGATGTATTGCTTACAGCTCCAAAGGTACTTATACACCAGAACCCTACATAGGAATGGCCAATGCCACTTAGCAACGAAGTTCATTGCTCAAACACTCCAGGCACTACACAGCCCTCCTCCCGCAGACTAAGTCGCACTACACAGCCCTCCTTCTGAGACTAAGTCCTACCTTGCTCTACCCAACCTGTCTTTCACACACCACATTCTTCCTCTTACTTCTTAGAGCCTCCATTCTGAATTCTCATCCTCCCCTAATATTCTCACCTGACCCTTGACCTCCATTACCAACTTCCTGGTCCAAATCGCCAACATGTCTCTTCTGGACATAGCCTCCCTCCTAACTGCTTTTCCTACCTCCAGTCTTAGCCTCTCTAATTCAGGCTCCATATGGCGGACAGTGATATTTCCAAATCTGATCATGTCACTGTATTGCTTTAAAACCTTTTAATGGCTACCCATTGTTTAGGATTACAACCAACATCCTTAACGTGGCTATATAAGATTCCATGCGATCTGGTCCCTGATGGCCTCTCCACCCTCATCTTACATCATACCCCCTTCACTCCCTCTGTTTCAGCCACACTAGGGCCCTTTCAGTTCCACAAACACATTTTGCACGTGCTGTTCCCGCTGCTTGCAATGTTCTTCCTCCCATTTTTTTAACCTATTTACCTTTCAGATCTCAGCTCAAGCACCACTTCCTTAGTGTTTTCAATTTTTAATCTCCTGATGTCATGTCCTTTCCTTTAGAGTGTTCACCTCGGTTCATAATGAGACATTTACCTGTATTGTTATTTGGTTAATACATGTCGTTCACAAGCACCATAAGGGCAGTACCACCTTCCTTCCCTTATCCTGATATCTAGCAGGCTATCTAGCCCAGCACACAGTAGGATGCCACAAAGTACTGAGTCTATTAAATCCCTGTTTGTTTCCAATATAGTATTTTAACTTACCATTGAATAGCTACTTATTCATCAATGGCTTTGATACTTCCAGATATACATAATCCAGAGTAGAAGAAAGAAAGTAGGATCCAAGTTCTCCCACAGAAAACATTGCTGTGACTTCCTTCTGCATGTAGTCAAAAAGCAAACATACAATCTGGAAGCAAAAGAATCTGGTTAAATAGATTCTGTCCCCATAGGATTTACGGACCAGAACATGGGCCTGGCCAGTGGTCTAAATGATAGTAGATCTCCAGGGGGCTTGGTACTTTGGCTTAGTTACCTAAAGACCTACAGGTGTCTCCGGTTCCAGCCCCTCTTCCCAGCTTCCCTATCAGCCTTGTATTCCCTTCTTTCCTCCTCATCAAAGTCACCATTTTGTCCAGGACAATAGGGCTTCTAAGATATCAAACATACCGTCTCCTCATAAATACTTAGTCCCTCGATCCTAAGACTATAGCTTGGAATGGCAAACCTAAGGCAAGTAGGGGATGGAAGGACTGTATAGATTTTTGCATTCAGTACATGAGAACTTTAAACTCTGGTTGGTGGACTACAAAATAGTTCCCAGTGGTCTTGGCCTTTTGATATTTGTGTCCTTCTGTCCCCTCCCATGTTGAATCAGAGCTGGTGTATATAGACAATAGAATACAGCAGATATGACACTGTGTGCCTTACATATAAGTCATAAAGGCATTACGGCTTCTACCTTGGTCTGTTGGATCCCTTGCTCTGGGAAAGGCAGCCACCATGTCATGAGGACACTCAAGCAGCCCTGTGGAGCGACCCATATTGAGAAGAACGTTGGTTACAGAACCAACTTACCAGCCATGTGAGTGAGCTATATTGGATGGCTGCAGCCCCAGCTGACATATAAGTGCAATCTCATGAGAGATCTTGAGTCAGAAACCATGCAAATGAGCCACTCTTGAATCGCTGACCCACAGAAACCATGAGCAATAATAAACAATTATTGTTATTTTAAGCCACTAAGCTTTGAAATGATTTGTTATGCAACCTCAGATACAGGCCATAAGGTCAAAAACAGAAGCCCAATGTCTGGTCTGTGTCTTCAGGGTTCTGGACACATGGCCTTTCCCCCTCCTATTTATACCTTTTCTCTTTCTCTTCCAGTGAACCACTATACTT
The DNA here is from genome assembly GCF_937001465.1 of Orcinus orca. NCBI lineage: Eukaryota > Metazoa > Chordata > Mammalia > Artiodactyla > Delphinidae > Orcinus > Orcinus orca. The sequence goes on along the minus strand of NC_064580.1, from coordinate 35,429,895 downwards.
AGGAAGGAATTTCTGTCCTTCATCTGGGCTTCCTTTATAATATACACATGCTTCTGCACTGGTCTATATATGTGCAATAGAGCACAGTGGTTAATAGAATCAGCTTTGGAGACAGAGTGCCTTAGTTTAAATTCCTGCTCTGCCATTTACTACAAGTATGACCTTGGGCAAATGATCTAATCTCCGTATGCCTTAATTTTCTAACCTTTAGAGTGGAAATAATAATAGTACCCACATCATAGGCTTGTTTCCAGTGCTCAGCACAAGGCCCGCCACATAGGAAGCACTCCAAAAACAGTTGTCTTGTTATTAATGTTATTCTTCCATTATTGGTAGTAGTAGTATTCTGATCATGCTGTGTTGATTGTGTAATTTCACATCTCATTCCATCTCTAGAGAGAGAGCTTCCTCAAGGGAATGCCTTGATGCCATTTATCTTTGCCTCTTCAGCTTCCCAGCAGCACCCAGCCCATGGTAGAGACCAGCCAACATATGTATAACTTAGGAGGGCTGCCTGTGATGGCCTGTAGTCAAATTTAAGGCCAGATACTTGAGCCACAAGGGAATAGAACAGAGCTATTGTGTGCAGTCCAAGAATGGGGCCAAAGAAAACACAGGGCAGAGCCAGGAATTGGGGCAGAAGTTAAGGCAAGAGGTCGCCCGGGTGAGTGGAGAGCGGGATGGCCCTGGCCAAGCTGTCCAGGTCCTTGCACAGAGCATCTACTTTCCTCTTAACGAAGGAATCTCAGGTTCCCGTGCTCAGCCTTCAGCCTTAGGTGGGATCTTCTGAACGTAAAAGGCCCTCACATTTGCTGGCATGGGTGGGGCCTTGGACAGGTCTCCTAAACTCACTAAGCCTTGGTTTCTCCATCTGTAGACTGAAGATAATAATAATCGCTCTTAAGACTCAAGAATGCTGAGGGTTAAATGTGATCAAGCTGGGAAAGCGCTTAGTGCCCTCACAGGCACAGAGAGAGAGCCCAGTAGATGCTGACCGCTCTTTGCTTGGTAAAAAAGTCTTAGTGAATACAGTCTTTCATTTGCTGGTGTCTTGATGCCAAAGAATTTCAATGATTCTCAAGCTTTTCTGCCTCATTTGCAGAAAGAACCAAGGCATGCACGCACGCACACAGACACCAACCCCCCCCACACACACACACCCTTCCTTCTGGAAGAGGTTAACTATTGTGACCGGTACAATTAGCCCCTTTCCATCTGATAACAACCTCATCTAAGGAATTCACAACCGTTAATTAGAGGCACCAGGCAATCTTAGGAGGGAGGAAAATGATCGCTCAGGCGCTACCCGCGTCTGAACAGAGTTGCTCTGGGGTAACCTCAGTCACAGAGCCAGGGCCCGAGCAGGGACAGAACAGGATGGAGCCTGCCAGCCACCAGCCCCTCCGCACTGCCTCTTCCCTCTTCAAGACTCCAGGGGGCTGACTGGAGGCACTGCAGTTGTAAGTTCATTATTAAATCATTTCTCACGGAAAGAAGAAAAGGACTCGAAGCTCCACACACCGTCGTTTTTAAAATGCTAGTCTCTCTCCAATAGAAATTGAATTCACTGATGTAGCCCAGGGAAAAGCCAGCTCCTTCCTCCCCTCCAAATGACTCTTTCAGGGTAATATAGCAGTTAAACCTTCAGGTACATAATAGCACGCCGGTCTATTAGCTGAGGCGATTTTCTTCTTCAGCTTGCAGCTTCTTGCCTGACAGTTGTCACCTAGACAACCATGTCTCCATGAACTCCAGAAGAGACTGGGGGGGTGTCCTCTGAGAAGACAGCCAGCCCGATACATCAAATCTTCTGGTGCAAAGGAACCATTCTTGGCTTTGCGATGTGGAACACACTAAATAATGCATTCAACTGTTGTCTATTCATCTTTTCCATCACCACCACCGCAGGCCCCTCCTTGCCTGTGACCTTGAAATGCTCCCTCAGCTTCAGGCCTTCCCATTCTCCTGTTATCAGCAAATCTCGTTTGGTGTGAGTGTGTGTGTGTGTGTGTGTGTGTGTGTGTGTGTGTGTGTGTGTGTGTGTGTGTGTGTGTGTGTGTGTAGTTAACAACTTTCTAACCTTGCAGGTTCCTAGCTATGCTTTTTATTTTCAAACAAAAGAACTGCAAAGGCAGAAAGTTCTCTGTACCAACGTGTTAGGAAACTCTAATCAGACAAGCCCCGGCCACTCCTGTGACTTAACGAGGAGGAGCCATCATGGTCACGATAGGTCCCTGCCCGGGAAGGGCTGAGCCCCAAGGCAGGAGGGGAGAGCCGCCCCTCCTGCTGTAAAACAACAAAGAGCACCACGCTGTCGAAATCAAGGAGCAAGGAGAACAAAATGGCAATTACAGGCCAAAGGGCCAAAGTCACAATTTCCTCACACCAGGAAGCAGTGTGGCATGTGGACTGTGGGCATCAGTCACCAACTGTGGGCCCTGCCGGGATTAGGGAGACAAAGTCTGGGAGGCCTGTGGAGGCGGCCTTGAGATACACAGTGAGGTCTGCACGCCTCGAACATCACAAGCAAGGGGCTGGTGACTCACTAGGTGTGTACATGTGTGCTGTTGTGGAATCCATCCTAACTGCCAAATACTGAGTACCTATGTGTTTCCCTGAGCTCTCTTCTAAACCTTGGGGATAGAGCACTAAACTAACCAGCCAAAGATCCCTGCCTTCTGGAGCGTACACCATAGCAGAGTACATGTTGCTAAACATTAATCTGAGATCATCAGATTGTCAGTTAAGTGTTTCCTGGAAGTGCTTGCAAGGCGAAGACTGCGGGGGAAGACTGTGGATTTTAGTATATTAGTCCATCCCAAGCATCACACATGCCGAACAAAGCAAGCTGTCTTGTGAGTTCTTAACCTGGGTCTTCATGGCTACCAAGGCTCCACAAGCTAGACCTTGGCCTTGTCTTTTATAGCCGTAGTGGCCACACTGTCTGCCCAGGGTCCCTGTGTGTGGGAATCACTCAGTGGTGCACTGGAGCCAGCTCATACTGTCTCATGAGATGCATCTCTTCCCGATCCCATGTTTAGTGACATCATGTTGCTAGCTTGAAGTTAGTAATGGTGGGAATATCCACACCATAGAAATCAGCTTTACATCGGGGCCTTTGGTTTTTGTTTGTTTGTTTGTTTAAATGGTGGTTTATCAGCATACTTCTAGAACCACCCCTCCCTCAGATCCCCCATGTTCTGCTTGGTCCGTGATATTTGGGTAGCATGACACCATCCTCCCCAACACAACACGTGGCCTGAGTCTGCTCGGTCAGAGTACTCCATCCTCCTGGTCACATCATCTTGTACAGGGATGAGCACGTGACCCACAGCAGGTCAATCAAAGCCTTCTTCAAGATTTTCACCAGAGCTGTTAGAAAAAAATGCTCTTCTCCTCTGAGATCACGAGGAATAAGGATCATGTAAGCCTAGAGTTGCCATCTTTTTTCCAATCTCTTCTCAGCCAGCCAGACCATAAGGCCAACACAGAAGAGAGCAGAAGCAAGAGATGGACAGAAGGCAGAGCCCTGACAGCATTTCTTGTGCACCTGGAGCTAATATCACTTTTTGCTGTTGTTCTTAAGCTAGGTTGAGCTGGCATTTTGTCACTTGCAACCAAAAGAATCCTAATTCCAATATATTGTGTGCCCTCAGACGTTTCTCCTTCATAAACTGGCTCAGCTCCTAAGCAGAGAGCAGCAGATAATGTCAGTGTCCTGCTCTTGTCTCCTTGGCACTCGCTGTCCCCATGTAGCCTGATGCCTTCTTACTGTAAGCAAACGAGATGCTCTCAGCCCATAGGTGGGAGATCTCGGCCAGAGTGCTGGGGAGGTAACTCACATAGGGGCAGCCCTAAGCCAGTAAGCAACGGGAGATGGTGGAGAAAGATCTCAGCTTCCCCACCCGTCGGGTGGGACTTGGAGGCATGTCCCATACCATCTCCCTGGGATCCCCAGCAGGATTGTCGCCTACAGTGGTAACCAGTTTTGACACTATGAGTTGGTTTCCTTCTCTTCTCTGTCTCACTTCTCCACCCCTTAGTGATACTTCCTGGAATCACCTCCCAAAGAAACTACATGCACCCAAATCCTTGTCACAAAGTCGGCTTCCGGGGGAATCCAGCCTAGAGGAATAGACCATCGCCCCCAAATTAAATAAATATGACTAACGATGACTACGACCCAAACCATCTTGCTCTTCTCTTTCTAATAGTCAATGTTTGTGGTTTCTCAGCCAAAGTTGTGTTGTGCTGTTTCATGTTACCCAATACGTGGCTGCAGAGTTATTTTGCAAATGAGGAAAGGAAATTGCTATTCAGAACTGAAAGTGGGAGTCATAAAATCTAATTTGGGTTTGGTCTACATTTGGTTTTGGCTATGAAATAATAAAATCTGGACACACCCAGAGATTTTCTTTGGGGCAGCAGTGAATGCGGAGCAAAGCTTTTACTGGTTTTCTCTTGCGAGAAAGTTGGGCAGCTGAAGATACTATCGCATGCAAACAGCTCCCTCCATTCCGCCTGGTTGGTTCACACTTACCACAGGCTGGTGGAGACACCTTAGTTAAGAAACCCATACTTGTCAGGGAAGTCAGGGCTGGAGTGACCTTTTCCCAAAGGCAGAGGCCGACTCTCTGGGTGTGTGAAAGTTGGGAGCGCGTTTGCTCACAAAATCAGCCAGTCCTGTGAGAGCCACACCCAGTCTTCCCAGGGAAGGAGGAGAGAGAAAATACCTGTTCCAGGCATTAGGCTGCCAAGCTTTACAACTTCCAACACCTAGATACCTGTATTTTTCCAAAGTCTCGGTTTGGGAGTAATCTCCTAACGCATTACAGCTCCTTTGGACTGGGTATGCCTCTGACTTCATGGTAAGTAGGTAGGGTGGGATTAATCAAATAAATTTAAGTGAAAGACTTCGCAATACCAGATGAAAAGAGTCCAAACCTAGATGGCCGCACCTAATGCTTTCAGGAATTAAGGATCTTTAAGGAGCAAATTGCAGAGGAGGGGTGTGGCCAGGGGAAAACCTGAACTTGGAATGTGAGTGCCTGCATGTGAGTGCCAGCTGTCACTGCCAAGCTGGCTGGCAGCATGTACAATGGTTATAATATAGATTCTGGAGCCACGCTACCTGGGTTTAAATTCCAGCTCCACTACTTGCTAGCTGTGTGACCATGGGAAAGTTAAGTAACGTCTCTGGACCCAGTTCCCTCTTCAATGAAGCAGGGATAATAATGGTACCTGCCTTTTGGGACTGATACAAGCATGAAATGGATTAATATCTCTGAACGGTCTAGAAATCTGCCTGACACCTAGTAAGTGCCAACCTGTTTGCTTTTATTATTGGTCACAGGCTCTCTGGGCCTCGGTGTTCTCATCTGTAAATGGAGGATTCCTACCTGGCTTATACTGTGGGGTTTTATTAGGACAAAATGACACAACGTTATTGGAAGGGAAAATGTGGTAAAGCATAATATAAATTTAGGTTGTGATTAAATCAGCTCAAGCTTTTGTGGCCGACCATCCTCCCCTAAAGGCTGGGGCTAGGCATTTAGAGGCTCGGTTAGTCTTGATTTCCAGGGAAGGAAACAAGAGCTCAGGGAAATACACCCTCCCCTCTACACGGGTCGGACATATGGCTAGCAGCTGGGATTTATGTAAAGCATTCTTCAAATTAGTCCAAAAGCCCCACTGTTTGGTTATTGCCCCCAGTGCAACCGTAAAACCACAGCTCACAACTGCCAGCAGGTTGTTACATCCCCAGCCTGTGCTCACCCTGGCCCCCTCTCAGCTGCCTCGCCATGGCCACTCCAAGTTCCCTGGCCCCAGAGCCACCTGCGTGTCCTCTGGTTAACTCAATCTGCTGTCAGAAAGGAGGAAGTAATTAAATGGGGGACATGTCAGTCCCACCACAGGCCCTGGAAAAGTCAATAAAATTTAGTCACCAGAATGGGAGCTGAGTTTTAACCACTCTACTATAAACCATGACATGCACAAAAGATGTCAGCTTCAGGCCACAGAGCAGCCAAGCCCAGGAGTTCAGGTGCTCAACGTAGCTTTCCTTCTGTGGGGCAGAAGGAAGGAAAATGAAGTACTATTTACTCCAGCGAAATGCGAAGGGAAAACATCTTGTTTCCCCCATAATTCTATACCCTGAAGAGATTAGGGGGAGGGTCATTACAGTGGTGAAGGGGAGACAAATGGAAAAGACGACAGGATAAAATATTGTTACTAGACAGACCCACTGGGCTCTCGGAGACTGTGTACGAGAGAGCCAGCTATTATAACAGCACTTGAATTCACAAGTTTGTTGCTTGCTTTCTATTTCAAAATCCTCTGCCCTACTGTTTCTCTGCTCCAGTATCTGACAGATTTCCTCTGAAGTCACCGGGCTCTATCCCAGAGGGGCTGTGGAGGACGGTGTGGAAGGGAGAACGAGAACACATAAGAACCAAGATTCCTCCTGACCTACCCTGCCTGCCTGGCTGGCCTTCTTCCCTTTGGTTCTTTTTTGCTTTGTAAAATAATGAAATTTCCATGAAATCAATCTCACTGACCAACTTAGTGAGAAAATTTAGCTACAACCTAGTAGGACCAGCATCCAGATTTGGCCAAGAGTGTTTGGAGGTGGGGTGGGGTGGGGTGGGGAAGGGGAGGAGAAGGTCCACCAAAAAGAGGTTTCCTTTTCACACAGCAGAGACATCACAACAGACCCTGAGTCACAGAAATATGCTGATTCACTCTTTTCCCACAGTCTTGACTCTCTTTGCAAAAAGGCCTAGGAACCTTGTTACATTTCATTTTCTGGTTTTTGTTTCCCCAAAAGTCAAAGGTGACTTATTTAACAATTTCAATGAAATACTGCCTGTAAAATGCAGAGTATCATACAAGGCACAATTGCCTTAAAGTTAGTAGTTAACATTTATTGAACACTTACTACTATTTTTAATCTTCACAAATTTCCTGGGCAGTAGATTCTAATATCATCAGACCTATTTTACAGATAAGAAGACTGAGCCCCAGAGAAATTAAGAAACATGCCCAAGGCCATGTAGCTGGGCAGTGGTAGAGATAAGATTGGAACACTCACTCAGGATTTCCTATCAGCTCTCCATGCTGACAATTGCTGACATTTATCTAATGCTGAGCAGATTCCCAAACCCTTTCATGTACACTATCTCATTGGATACTCAAAACACATCTCTTGAGACAGGAGTTCTTGTCTCTAATTTAGAGATGAGGAAACAGAAATTTAGAAGGATTAAGTGATTCTAACAGTATTATAGAGGCAGAAAGTGAAGAGTGGAACTCAAACACACCTTCTGGTCTTCTTACCATACCCCTGCTACCTCAGAATAATAAGTCTTTACATACGGCAAGCTCTCATCAGCCCTGGTAAAACCTTCAGGCTTGCTCCACAGGAAGGGCCCCCCTCCTCTGCTTCCAGAGGCAGGTGTGATGGCTTCTTCATTGGCCACCTCTACCCTACTGGTAATGCATGCATATGTTTCCTGCAAGGTGGCCGCATGTGGCTGTGCAGGTTGTTTGGTGAATGACCTCACTGCACCTATGGGGGCACCATTCAAAATAGGTGTGGTAGATTTGCCATTTTATGAAGATAATTTTCCAGTAGATGGCAGTAATGTGTCTTGAGGAAGGGGTGGGTGCCTTTTCCTAATTCATGCAAAGGCAATGTAAAGGCTAGTGGGACCTCTGATGGTGTCCACTTTAAATTCTTCTTACCCATAGTGGTAAGATGGCATTGATCCATCTATCCTCTTCTGGTCCCTCTTAAGACCTAGAGTGGGAGGTGCTCTCTGCTAGAATTCATTTATTAACATTTAACAAAATGCTTACCAGGTATCTACAATGGGACAGATATTATACAAGGTGGACCTACCGCAATGGCGAACAAAAGAAACACGGTCCCTCCTCTCTTACTGAAGTTCAACAAGGGAGTAGGGAAGGCACTAGAGGTTGGTCCACTTTAATTGGCTTACCCTTTCTCTCTGACTTGCCTCTATTCTATAGGTTGTAAACACTAACCCGCAACAACAACAACTTAACTTTTTAAGACTCCTTTGCAACCAGAAGTTGCCATGTGACCCAGTTCTGGCCATGAGACATAAACGGTAGTCAACTGATGCTCACTTTTCCTCTTCTCCTCTCTCTCTGGTTGGAATACAGATGCTATGCCTGAGAAGCAGCAGTCATCTTGTAAACATGAGGACTGGAATATACTTGCTATAGACAGCAGCGAAAGAAGAGAAAAGTAGTCTGAGTCCTGTGTGGCATGATTGAGCCATTCGACCATTGCTGGATGTCCTGTCTTGTTGTGGGAGATAAATAAACCCTCATGTATTTAAACTACAATCAGTCAAGTTTTCTATTACTTGCAGCTGAGCACTACCCAAACTAACACAAGGAGACAAACATTAAGCAATACGAAAAAAACAAATGTAGAACTATAAATACCAATAAATGCCACACTAGAGAAGTACAGGGCACCATGAGAATGTAAACTCAGGCACCTGACCATGTCTGTGGGGCAAGTAAGGCTTTGCTGAGGAAATGACATTAGATCTCAATAACTAGGGGCTAGAGGGGGAGGAGTCAAGATGGCGGTGTGGGAAGACGCCAAGTTAGCATCTCCCCACAACTAGGGTGACTGCCGGCCACTGGTGGGGCACCCTGATGCCCAAGGAGATGGGAGGAACCCCCAAGTGAACTGCCAGGGGTCGGGCGAAGCTCCTGAGGTGGGAGCTCCGAGTCCGAACCACTGGACTAACAGAGAACCTCAGACCCCAGGGAATATTCACTGGAGTGATGTATCATGGAGGTCCTCACCTCAGCACCAAGACTCAGCTCTACCCAACAGCCTACAAACTCCAGTGTTGGAAGCCTCAGGCCAAACAACCAGTAAGACGGGAACACAATCCTACTCAGAAAAACTAGAAAATGAGAGGGCAAAAAAAAATTGTCACAGATGAAGGAGCAAGGTAAAAACCTACAAGACCAAATAAATTAAGAGGAAACAGGCAATCTACCTGAAAAAGAATTCAGAGTAATGATAGTAAAGATGATCCCGAATCTCGGCAATAGAATGGAGGCATGCCTTGAGAAAATACAAGAAATTTGTTTAACAAAGATCTAGAAGAAATAAAGAACAAAGAAACAGAGATGAACAACACAATAACTGAAATGAAAAATACACTAGAAGGAATCAATAACAGAATAACTGAGGCAGAAGAACGAATAAGTGAGCTGGAAGCCAAAATGGTGGAAATAACTGCCAAGGAGCAGAATAAAGAAAAAAGAATGAAAAGAATTTGAAGACAATCTCAGAGACCTCTGGGACAACACTAAATGCACCAACATTCGAACTGTAGGGGTCCCAGAAGGAGAAGAGAAAAAGAAAGGGTCTAAGAAAATATTTGAAGAGATTATAGTTTAAAACTTCCCTAACATGGGAAAAGAAATAGCCACCCAAGTCCAGGAAGCACAGAGAGTCCCATACAGGATAAACCCTAGGAAAAACACACCAAGACACATATTAATCAAACTATCAAAAATTAAATTCAAAGAAAAAATATTAAAAGCAGCAAGGGAAAAACCAAAAAATAACATACAAAGGAATCCCCATAAGGTTATCAACAGATTTTTCAGCAGAAACTCTGCAGGCCAGAAGAGAGTGGCAGGATGTACTTAAAGTGATGAAAGAGAAAAACCTGCAACCAAGATTATTCTACCCAGCAAGGATCTCATTCAGATTCAATGGAGAAATTAAAAGCTTTTCAGACAAGCAAAAGTTAAGAGAATTCAGCATCACCAAACCAGCTCTACAACAAATGCTAAAGAAACTTCTCTAGGTGGGAAACACAAGAGAAGGAAAAGACCCACAAAAACAAACGCAAAACAATTAAGAAAATGGGAATAGGAACATACATAACGATAATAACCTTGAATGTAAATGGATTAAATGCCCCAAGCCAAAGAAACAGTCTGGCTGAATGGATACAAAAACAAGACCCATATATATGCCGTCTACAAGAGACCCACTTCAGACCTAGGGACACATACAGACTGAAAGTGAAGGGATGGAAAAAGATATTCCATGCAAATGGAAATCAAAAAAAGCTGGAGTAGCAATACTCATATCAGATAAAATAGACTTTAAAATAAAGACTCTTATGAGAGATAAGGAGGGACACTACATAATGATCAAAGGATCAATCCAAGAAGGAGATATAACAATTATAAATGTTTATGCACCCAAGATAGGAGCACCTCAATACATAAGGCAAATGCTAACAACCGTGAAAGGAGAAATCAACAGTAACACAATAATAGTAGGGGACTTTAACACCTCACTTACACCAATGGACAGATCATCCAAACAGAAAATAAATAAGGAAACACAAGCTTTAAATGACACAATAGACCAGATAGATTTAATTGATATTTATAGAACATTCCACCCAAAAGTGGCAGAATACACTTTCTTCTCAAGTGCACATGGAACATTCTCCAGGATAGATCACATCTTGGGTCACAAATCAAGCCCCGGAAAATTAAAATCATATCAAGCATCTTTTCTGACCACCACACTATGAGAGTGGAAGTCAATTACAGGAAAAAAACTGTAAAAAACACAAATACATGGAGGCTAAACAGTGCGCTACTAAATAACCAAGAGATCACTGAAGAAATCAAAGAAGAAATCAAAAATTACATAGACACAAATGACAATGAAAACACGACAACTGAAAACTTATGGGACGCAGCAGAAGCAGTTCTAAGGGGGAAGTTTATAGCAATTCAATCTCACCTCAAGAAACAAGAAAAATCTCAAATAAACAATCTAACCCTACACTTAAAACAACTAGAGAAAGAAGAACAAAGAAAACCCGAAGTCAGTAGAAGGAATGAAATCATAAAGGTCAGAGCAGAAACAAATGAAATAGAAATGAAGAAAACAATAGCAAAGATCAATAAAACTAAAAGCTGGTTCTTTGAGAAAATAAACAAAATTGATAAACACTTAGCCAGACTCATCAAGAAAAAAAGGGAGAGAATGCAAATCAATAAAATTAGAAATGAAAAAGGAGAAATCACAACTGACATTGCAGAAATACAAAGGATTATAAGAGACTACTACAAACAACAATATGCCAATAAAATGGACAACCACGAAGAAATACTTGAAAAGGTACAATTTTCCAAGACTGAACCAGGAAGATTTAGAAAATATAAACAGACTTATGACAAGCAATGAAATTGAAACCATAATTAAAAATCTTCCAACAAACAAAAGTCCAGGACCAGATGGCTTCATGGGCGAATTCTATCAAACATTCAGAGAAGAGCTAATGCTGATCCTTCTCAAACTCTTCCAAAAAATTGCAGAGGGAGAAACACTCCCAAATTCATTCTACAAAGCCACCATCACCCTGATACCAAAACCAGAAAAAGATATCACAAAAAAAGAAAATTATAGACCAATATCACTGATGAACACAGATGCAAAAATTCTCAACAAAATACTAGCAAAGAGGATCCAACAGCACATTAAAAGGATCATACGCCATGATCAGGTGGGGTTTATCCCAGAGATGCAAGGACTCTTCAATATACACAAATCAATCAATGTGATACACCACATTAACAAATTAAGGAATAAAAACCATATGATCATCTCAATAGATCCAGAAAAAGGTTTTGACAAAATTCAACACCATTTATGAGAAAAACTCTCCAGAAAAAGGGCATAGAGGGAAACTACCTCAACATAATAAAGGCCATATATGACAAAACCACAGCAAGCATCATACTCAGTGGTGAAAAACTGAAAGCATTTCCTCTAATATCAGGAAGAAGACAAGGATGTCCACTCTCACCACTATTATTCAACATAGTTTTGGAGGTCTTAGCCACGGCAATCAGAGAAGAAAAAGAAATAAAAGGAATACAAATTGGAAAAGAAGAACTAAAACTCTCACTGTCTGCAGATGACATGATACTATACATAGAAAATCCTAAAGACGCCACCAGAAAACTACTAGAACTAAACAGTGAATTTGGTAAGGCTGCAGTATACAAAATTAATGCACAGAAATCTCTGATATTCCTATATACTAACAATGACAAATCAGAAAGAGAAATTAAGGAAACACTCCCATTTAACATTGCAACAAAAAGAATAAAATACTTAGGAATAAACCTATCTAAGGAGACAAAAGACCTGTATGCAGAAAACAATAAGACACTGATGAAAGAAATTAAAGATGATACAAACAGATGGAGACATATACCATGTTCTTGGATTGGAAGAATCAACATTGTGAAAATGACTCTACTACCCAAAGCAAACTACAGATTCAATGCAATCCCTATCAAACTACCAATGGCATTTTTCACAGAACTAGAACAAAAAATTGCACAATTTGTATGGAAACACAAAAGACCCCGAATAGCCAAAGCCATCTTGAGAAAGAAAAACGGAGCTGGAGGAATCAGGGTCCCAGACTTCAGACTATACTACAAAGCTACAGTCATCAAGACAGTATGGTACTGGCACAACAACAGAAATATAGATCAATGGAACAGGATAGAAAGCACAGAGATAAACCCATGCACATATGGTCACCTTATCTTTGATAAAGAGGCAAGAATATACAATGGAGAAAAGACAGCCTCTTCAATAAGTGGTGCTGGGGAAACTGGACAGCCACATGTAAAAGAATGAAATTAGAACACTCCCTAACACCATACACAAAAATAAACTCAAAATGGATTAAAGACCTAAATGTAAGGCCAGACACTATAAAACTCTTAGAGGAAAACATAGGCAGAACACTCTATGACATAACTCACTGCAAGATCCTTTTTGACCCACCTCCTACAGAAATGGAAATGAAAACAAAAATAAACAAACGGGACCTAATGAAACTTAAAAGGTTTTGCACAGCAAAGGAAACCATAAACAAGATGAAAAGACACCCCTCAGAATGGGAGAAAATATTTGCAAATGAAGCAACTGACAAAGGATTAATCTCCAAAATATACAAGCAGCTCATGTAGCTCAATATCAGAAAAACAAACAACCCAATCCAATAATGGGCAGAAGACCTAAATAGACATTTCTCCAAAGAAGACACACAGATTGCCAACAAACACATGAAAGCATGCTCAACACCACTAATCATTAGAGAAATGCAAATCAAAACTACAATGAGGTATCACCTCACACCCACCAGAATGGCCATCATCAAAAAATCTACAAACAATAAATGCTGGTGAGGGTATAGAGAAAAGGGAACCCTCTTTTATTGTTGGTGGGAATGTAAACTGGTACAGCCACTATGGAGAACAGTATGGAGGTTCCTTAAGAAACTAAAAATAGAACTACCATACGACCTAGCAATCCCACTACTGGGCATATACCCTGAGAAAACCATAATTCAAAAAGAGACATGTACCACAATGTTCATTGCAGCACTATTTACAATAGCCAGGACATGGAAGCTACCTAAGTGTCCATCCACAGATGAATGGATAAAGAAGATGTGGCACATATATACAATGGAATATTACTCAGCCATAAAAAGAAATGAAATTGAGTTATTTGTAGTGAGGTGGATGGACCTAGAGTCTGTCATACAGAGTGAAGTAAGTCAGAAAGAGAAAAACAAATACTGTATGCTAACACATATATATGGAATCTAAAAAAAAGAAAAATGGTTCTGAAGAACTTAGGGGCAGGACAGTAATAAAGACACAGACGTAGAGAATGGACCTGAGGACATGGGAATTGGGAAGGGTAAGCTGGGACGAAGTGAGAGCGTGGCATGGACATATATACACTACCAGATGTAAAACAGATAGCTAGTGGGAAGCAGCCGCATGGCACAGGGAGATCAGCTTGGTGCTTTGTGTCCACCTAGAGGGGTTGGATGGGAGGGTGGGAGGGAGACACAAGGGGGAGGGTATATGGGGATATATGTATGCATGTGGCTGATTCACTTCATTGTACAACAGAAACTAACACAGTATTGTGAAGCAATTATACTCTAATAAAGATCTATGAAAAAAAATAGAGGCTAGAGCCAGATGATTCTTGGTAGAGTGAAAAAATTGTACATAGACCTGGAAGTGGGAGGAAGCATAGACATTTGGGGTAGGGGAGAGGGATGGTGTACACAGGTGGAGAGGTAAATCAGCCCCTGGGATCAAAACTATGACCTTAACCTCTTTGCTCAGTTCATTAACCAACCAAATGGACTAACCACAGCGAGCTAACCATTCAGGCATCACCAAAGGGGAAGGAATGCAAATGGAAGTTTCCCCAGGCCTGGCTAAAGTAGAAAGAAAAATAAGGTCACTCCTGGTTATTTATATCAATGGAAGGCAAGGAGAATCCCCAAAGGGAGTCAATTTAAAAGGACTATTGGTGAATACCCAAGATGATGAGAGTCTGACACCAACCTAGGCACTCAATAAATGTTGGTTTGAATGACTGAGCAAATGATGTCAATGAAGTAATTTCAAAGTATAAAGAGAGGCACAAATCATTATCCTCAGTTTGCAACGTACTGTACCACACTGCCCTTCGAGGTATAGTCCACTAAAGATGACAAGAGAAAGCCTTTCACATCCTTGCTGAGTACAAGGCTCAGGGCTCCGTCTTCCTATTAGTGACTCTTAGCTTTGCTCTTTGCTCTGAAAATGGGGGCACTGTCTCCATCAAAGATCATTGCTCTCAGCACCAGCCTTCTTCCCCAGGACTTCTAGCGCCCACGTGCCTCTGAGCCCAGCTCACAGAGCAACTGAACATGGCCACTCTCAGCCTGGCAGAAGTTTAAAGCAGAAAACCATTCCTGCCATCAATGCTCTTTCAGCCTTGGAATTTCAATTCTTTCAGCTGGGCATCGCAGCCTGATGGGGGCCACCTTCTCTTTGGATTCCGGGGGCAGGCAAACACAGCACAGAAGCACAGGTTTCCTGACTGCCGACTCTGCCAGGAGCTGCCCCTCATTTAAGTCTCTTAACGACCCTGTGAATTGGGGTTTATTATTTCTTCTCATAGCTGAGGATTCTGAGATACAGAAAATTTAAGCAACTTGTCCAAGGTCACACAGTAAGTCAGTGTCAAAGATGGAGCTCAGATCCTCCAGCTTTTAATTTAGACTACAGCGTCATGAGATGTCTTGAATTCTGCATTTACTTCGTCTTTTCTACTCCCTTCTAGATTTTGTCCATAGAATTCCCCTTAAGCTCCTCCTAACTGTCTCACTCCAGCATCCCCTTACACACTATGGTGCATACATGCTCCACTATAGCACACTTGGCCCTGATGCAGGCATGAAGTCCCCGGGCCAGACACGTCCTACTGGGGCGCTAGACAATGTTTAGTCCTGGGCCAACTCTCCCCCAACATGTGTCATGCTTCCAGGTGTCCAGATAACACGTGGAACAAAACTGTCTTCCATCTTCCAGATGGAGAGTGGAATGGGTGTGGAGTCTGGCTCTATAATGTCAAATGCCACCCTCAGGGAAGAAACCAGATGCTCTTAGTGAAGGCAGGGATTATCAACGTCCACCTGGGAAGTGGCAGTCTCTCCTGCTCTACCCTCACTTCTCACCATCCCTCCTCCAGCCCACCTTAT
The DNA here is from genome assembly GCF_937001465.1 of Orcinus orca. Taxonomy (NCBI): domain Eukaryota; kingdom Metazoa; phylum Chordata; class Mammalia; order Artiodactyla; family Delphinidae; genus Orcinus; species Orcinus orca. Next base: position 35,414,230 of record NC_064580.1, on the reverse strand, counting down.
CTCGCAGGACCCCATGCACAGCCTCTTTGGGGCCACACAGCACTTCTCAGCAGTCCTGAATTGCACCAGGCTCCTGTACATCCCTCTGCCTGAATCACCCACCCCATCCCATACCTGCGTCATTCCTATTTATCTTCCATGTTTCATCTTAGCATCACCTGCCCCCGGAAGCCTTCCCCAACACTCTAGCCACATGTTGGACTTTGGGGTCCTTGCTGTGCTTCCAGAGCTTTCTGACCTTTTCTCTCCACACTCTTACCACTTTGGACATAATTCCTATTCACTGGTCGGTCTCCACCACTGGCCTGAAGACTCTGTGAGGCAAGGACTCTGCCACCTTGCTCACTGCTGAATCACCAGCCTTTGGGGACAATCACAACACACAGTAGGCACAGAGGAAATATTTATTGTGGTCACATTGCTGCGAATTCTTTTTCTCTCTCTTTTCCACTTAAGTGTAAGCTCCCTGAGGACAGGGTCTAAATATTTTCCATCTTTGGATACTCAGGACTAGGGACAGAGCCTGACACAGAATAAGGAGAAGCAAGGAGCCTAACATGTTTAACCTGGAGAAGAGGTGACTGAGGAAAGAATGCAGGACCCACTCACTGTCCTTAATTATCTGAAAGGCTCTCAAACAAACCGATATAAAGCTACTCATAGTGTGATCCAGACCGGCAGCAGCCACAAAACCTGGGACCTTGTCAGACATGCAAATTCTCAAGCCCTACACTAGAGCCACCGAACCAGAAACTCGGGGGTGGGACCCAGCACTCTGTGTTTTAACAAGCCCTCCAGGGGATTCCGATGGGCCCTACGGTTTGAGATGCTGGGTAACCTCCCGTCAGACCTCTGCTGGGATCTCATGCCTTGATTATTATATTGTAGATCCATCCAGGAGAGAGAGAGACTGGAGGAGAGAGAGCCTTTCAGAACTTCCCCCACTGATCTCTGTTTTGCTGGGCTGGGGATTGGGGACGGGTGAGGGGGACGTTCCTGATAGCCCAGTTCTATCTCTCCACGTGCCTGGAGGTTGGCGTTGAGGAAAGGCAGTGGGGAGAGAGTGATACTGGCAGAAGGAGGGCACCCACCTTTGTCTTTTTAATTTGAGAAAGGCTTTACGGTTGGAGAAGGAAGGTAACCTTGCAGTTGTAATAATAGCAATACCAAAAGTTAACATTTATTAAACATTTACTATGGGTCAGGCATAGTGCCAACTTACTTTGCAAGGATTTTCTCATTTGATTCTTCCAAGAGCCCTATAAAATTTGCTAATATTATCTCTTATTGAAGATGAGGAAAAAAGTGAGAAAGAAGCTAAATGACTTCCCCAAAGATCTCACCTTCATGGAGATGACATTATAATGAATATTACCAATATCTGTAAAAGCACTGATATTTTGAGGGTGAGCCTGGCATAGCCTGGCCCTGGCACAGAGGCTCAGGACATGCTTATTGTAAAAATGGATAAATGAAAGATCTCATTTCATCCACTGAGGTAGATGTGATTTCCCCCATACTTAGATAAGAAAGCAGACTCAGCAGAGGTAGCTGATTGTCAAAGGTCACTTAGCTATTAAGCAGATGAACTGTGATTTGACTGTGTCTTCCATCTCTAAAACCTGTGCTTATTCCCATATCATCATCCACAGTGTGGTAGAGATTATACAGAATGGCCACAAATTCTTTGCAGCTCCTCCCATCAAGAAACTGAGTCTTTTAATCCACCTACTGGAGTCCAAGCTTGTCACTTGACTTGCTTTGGCTAATGGGATATTGGCAAATAATGATGTAAACAAAAGTTTGAGGTTTTCTTTTTCTTATTGCTGGGAATATTTTCATTACCATGTGAAGAATTTCAGCATAGGCTACTGGAGAATGAGACCCTGTGAACAGAGAAGCCCCAGCAATCCCAACTGTCTCAGCCATCCCCACTGAGGCTCCAGACATATGAGTGAGGTCATCCTAGACCATCCAGTCCCAGTCAAGCCAGCTCAAAGCAGAAGCCACAAAATCTTAAGCAAATCAATGATTGTTGCTTTAATCCACTAAATTTGGGGTTGATTTGTTACACACCAAAGCTAACTGATACAAACGGTTACTATTATTTTATGCTGAACTACCTCTCTTTTTCACACTTACAACCTTGAAAAGTCACTCCTCATACTCTAGTATGCTCACACTAGAACACACGCAAATGTACACAGTTGCAGATACATCCTTAGACTCAACAAACTCAGGGAAAAGAAAGGGCACCAGCTTTTACAAAACTTTTTTAAAGCACATGAAGTGGGCTTCAAGAGGAGCTAGGTCCTCAAGGAAGAATTTCAAACATTACTCTGGCTGTAATTTACAGCCAGTTCATGGTTGCCCTTTGTATTATTTTTGACTGGCTTTTGTAGGGCAGTCTGGAGTAGATAAGCAGAGGAAGGAGATGGCAAAGTAATAAGGATGAGTAAAGGGTTTTCATCTGGGGAGCGTGGCCATTAGCCAACCCCAGATTTGAACACAGGGCCACAGTCTCACAGCCTCTGCCAACAAACTCCTATCAACAAGTCAACTTGAGACATTTCACCCAGGCCAGCAGGCATAAAGGACACAACCCACCACCTGAGTAAGCCATCAATATATGCACACGGGGATGCCAGCAGACTAGCCAACTGTAGGTAGTTATTCAAAATCCAAGGCTACAGCAAAGAAAGTTCATCTCTTTCCAGAGCTTGGCACCATCAGGTCCTGCCTGGCTTTTTAAGGAGGAGTTAGCAGCTGCCAACTGTCAGGAGCCTGAGCCCCGGCTGCTGTTCCTGCCACCTTCCCATGGTCTGCCACTGGGCCATTTCTAAGCTTTGCTCGTAGTCACAGAACATCAGCATTTAACCAACCATGAGGGGCCTGATGATTCACCCAGTGAAACAACAGAGGTGGAAAAAAACTGCTGGGATGAATAGAACAAAACACAACCAGAAGGGTCGAAGTCTGGCAGAAGAGTTGAACTACACAGAATTAACAGTGCCACATAACAGACCATACACAAGGACCTGAGAGCCCAAGAACAATGCCTGGTACAAAGTAGGTGCTCAAGAAATATTTATCAAATGAATGAATACAAATCAGCCCAGCCACAGAAACAGGGCTTCATGTCTGTTCTCTGGTCTTACTGCAAATGCATTTGGCTCTCCTTGCTGAAACCTGGCTTTCCTTCAAAGGCCAACTCTGACCCTTGGAGAGGCACTCCAGGCTACATCTTAACTGTCAGCATAAATGCTTTCTGATTACCTTAGAAACTGAGACGTGGGCCAACAGCTTTCTCTTCTAGTGATTTTAGATCAAATAAATGAGCGTCCTCCATCTAGCTCAACTATATCTTTTGATAGAAACAACTTTACATGCTAAGGCAGGGGCTAACTTACAATTCTCTGCCTCAAAATAAAGATTTACTTATGTGTTCATTTATTTATACCTCATTTTCCTGCACAAAAGGTTTGAGATAACAATGGAAAAATATTAAATGCAGCATTCTGTTTGCAAGCAGACAAGCATGGAGAAGAAGGAAGCTTTTAGAAAAATGTTTTCCCGGCAGCCTCTTTTGACCTACACTTGGCATTCTGTGTAATATCCCTGTGCAAGAGATTGCAATGGTGGGAAGGTCATGGGTTATGCGGTGTCAGCTCAACCCCACACAGGGGGATGTGAACCTCCAGGCAAATCGTAGCTGAACCCCTGGCCAAATGAGGTCATGAGATGGGAATGTCAATTCCAGAGAATGTATGTTTTCTGGTTTTACAATACAATTTGGGGAGGTGAAAGATCGCATCATTACAAATTCAATAGAGTTCAGAGGAGGGGGCAAGGAAGGAGAGAAGTGGGAGTAATGTTTGCCAATTTATCAAGCTCTAAGTCCCTGCATCTCTCTCCCCATGCAATCAAGAGTAATCATTGGCAGCTTGTAAGGAAATATTGTGCTTCCCAATATTTTCCATTCAACAATTGTACATTTGTAAGTTATCCACCACTCCAATGGAAGAAGGGTAGGCAGGACAGATGACCCCCAGGCAAGTCCAGGAATAAAAACTGGCTTAAAGAGGTTGCCTAGGTGGTTGGAAAGAATAACCTAGACTATAATGATGACAGAAGAGGGGGCAGAAGATCCATGCACCACTGAGTCTGGCAATGATGGCAACTCAGCCAGGGGTGGGCTCAGGCTTCCAGACACAAAGTGCCCCCAAGTGAGGCTCGTTTTGAATTGGTTTGCTTTTTTTTTTCTTCTTTAATATGAAAATGTTTCAAACAGAGACAAATTTAAGGAATTTTATAGTGAATACCCATATCAATACCTAGATTCTACAATTAACCTTTCGCTACAGTTGCCTTATTACATATCTATCCCTTTATTCACCCATTAGCCCGTCTTCTTAAAAAAATACATTTTAAAGTGAGTTGCAAATGCCAGTTCACTTCCCCCCAGTACATCCATAAGCATATCATTAACTGAAGTTCAATATTTGGGGTTTTTTGCCTCTTGAGGTTAAATTTCTATACAGTGAAACACACACACACACACACACACACACCCCTTAAATTGCTATCTGATGAATTCTGACAAAGGCATAAAACAGTGTAACCCAAGCCCTTATCAAGATAAAGAACACGGCCGTCATCTAGGAAGTTCCCTCACATGCCTTGCCTTTCCTAACCCTAACCCTAACCCTAACCCTAACCCTAACCCTAACCCTAACCCTAACCCTAACCCTAACAATCAGAGACAGGCAGCATCTTGATTTTTTACCATCATAGATTAGTTTTCTATATTCTAGAGAGTCAGGTAAATGGAATCATACTGTATTTACTTGGGCAAGTTTTCTATCACTCAGTGTAACAACATTTTTACGATCTATCCAGTGATAGAAACCGTGCCGTTATGTAGCTCGTGTATCAGTAGCTCATTCCTTTTCGTCGCTGAGTAACTTCCATCGTATGAATTATCACATTTTGTTTATCCATGCACTTGCTGATGGATATTTCAATTGTTTCCAGTTTTTATGGCTATTAGGAATAATTTTGTGTTTTTGGTTTGTTTTGAGGTTTTCTGTTTGTTTGTTTTATTTGGCTGCATCCTGCAGCTTGTGGGATCTTAGTTTCCCGACCAGGGACTGAACCTGGGCCGTCAGCAGTGAAAGTGCAGCGTCCTAACCACTGGACCACCAGGGAATTCCCACTTATTATGAATAATTTTGGAATGACGGAAATATATAAGTTGACAGGTCTAAGTGGAATAGATCTGTCAACTCACAGATCCTGTGGTTAACCTTGTGGCTTACCTTGTTAAGTGAGAGTTTAGAGTTGAAATCCAAAACAACTCACAACTTCAAATGACTTACATTCAACAATGTATATCCATTTTATTGCCTCATAAGGTAACACACAAAAATGAGAAGTAATTGACATAAACAGAAATCATTATTTAATGTCACCCGAGGCCTGGGAGGGCAGAGTAAACATCTTTGTAGTCTCTGAGTCCTGTCCTCACCAGAAGGAAGAGTTCCCCACCACTGTCTTTCTCACTTCTCCCACCAGGACCAGTTTTAGGGAAGGAAGCAGCCCCACCTAAAGCCAAGCTAAACTCAAGACCCTAGTGTTCGTGTCCCAATTTTCCACATGCTGGTAGAAGTTTCTCTCGTGCCTTCTCAGAGGAAAATACATAAAATACCTCTATCATCTCCACACCCTCACCTCCCATTCTCTCCTCAACCCACTACAGTTCCACTGTCCAACGCCGTGTCAAATAAGATGAGCGCTGAGACGTTTCCACTGGATTTGCCATCCATTGGTGATGTTAGAGAGGACAGTTTCAGTGAAGTGGTGGAGACGGGGAGGACTTGAGTACAGCCAGAGAGAGGAGGAGAGAACTGAGCTAAGGATAGGAAGAGACGACCCTATGAGACAGGAGCTGGTGCAGCAAAGGAAGTTGCTGGAAATAATCTTCACCTACTTTCAAAGTTCACCTGGAGCCAACCCAGCCTGGTCACCAACTTAGGTCTCAGGGCTGCTTCCTCTTCACTTCCCTCTGGGTAAGGAGCTCGGCCCTCTCCCCAGACACCACTCAGTCTCATAAGAGCACCACCCATGTCTCCCGCAGCAGCCTGGACCTGGAGTGTCCTCCTCTGGTCCTTGCCCCAGCCAAGGAAGGCACTGTCCTAGCTGGCTGCCAATGCCTTGGCAGGTATCACCTTTGCTCCCTTGAGGTCAATCATCCTCCGGTCTCTGGAATTCTTCCCTTCCCTCTTGACTCCTTCTGTCTGTCTCGTTCCAATCGCCTGAAGAGAGTTCACTTGCAAATTGCCAAGGCTGTTCTGGACTCAGGTGAAGCTGGGCTTCTTGCCTATTATTTTAAGCTACCAACCCAGGCTTCCTGGCAGCCTGAGACTTTAAGGCAGCTTTGCCATGTTCCCTGAAATCCACGAGGCTGCCTCTGAAGTTTCTTTGTGGGACAGATAAGATTAACACAACCCAAGTCCTCCCACCCACTTTCTCCCTGGTAACCGATTCAAGTTTCTCCACCACTGCCACACACGATCCCCAACCCCACAGCCTTAGTTGTGTGAGCTTTCACACTCCTTAAGTGGCTGATATACAATCTCAGTATGCTTTAAACATACGGTGACAACTCTGCAGGGACACCATTGTGAACACCAGCTATTGTCCTATGATGTGATAAGATGATGCTATCATGTGATGCAGACATCTAACTCGGTGTGTTCACACTATTTGGATCCAGAACATCATGGTTTCTTTGGCTATGTGTTTGCTTTTAATAGCTTCTTTCCTCATCTCTTTGCTATTATCAGCTTTCAGCCAGTGCTGCTGGCCACCCCATATTCTAATTTGTTATTTCAAATGAAACATGTTGGAGACAGTACATAGGCTCTGAGTGATGACAGTGTATCAGTGGGCATAGTGCCTGGAATAACATAGGTACTCAAAATATGTTTTTAAATATTATGAACCGAAGAAAACTTTCCTGCTACAACACATAGGAAGTCTAGATAAAATACAGTACTATCCCTCCTCAAATTTTATAAAAGCACAAAGCTGGCCTTGAAAGAAAGAGAAACCCCCAAATTCCAGATGAGAAGAGGGAAATGAAAGCCAGGGCAGTGAATACACGCTGGTGCCATGGAGTCCCATAAGAGCTTCAGCACAGTGACTGCCACAGAGGCTTCAATACCCTCCCCACACACAGAAACTGTGGCCTCAGGCCCATGCAAAGTGAGAGCTCAAACTGAGGCATGCTCATAGAGCTTAGAGCCTTAGAAATCTTTCCTGTTCATGAAAAGGGCACACAATGATACTGTTCACCAGCTCACTAAAGCAATAAGGATCCTTGCTGTCTGTTTGGGCTTTAAGCAGGTAAATCAAAAAAGACATCTATGACAAAATCAAAAAGCTAAGCCTCTGTTCCTTGTAGATGTGAAGTGTGAGTCAATGCTACCTGTGCGTATAGAAAACTCAAGCTGAGACATTAACATTAAAACTGGTCCAGGGCCTAGGAGACCCTGGAGCCTTGGCAAAAGTAAGTGTGAAATTGCTCTGAAGACTCCAGAGATCCCCACAGAGGGAAACAAGATCTAAAGATATACTCACAATAAAGAAAATGACTAGTTGCACAAGGAAATGAACTACCATAAGGAATGGTAGACAGATGCAACAAAGAGAAAGACTGTAACTTGACCACAGCAAATAACAGAAAGATCTGAAGGAGAACATAAAATAAAGATCCTGAAAATGATTAAAGAAATAAAAGAATAGACATAATCATGAAATTAAAGGATACTATGAATAAAAATCACCTTGATTTGAAATAATAATAATAACTTGTAAGACTAATAATAAAAACTTCTAAGAATAGTCATGGAAATTTAGAATGAATTTAATAATTTAACAGCAAAACCTAAGTGAGGTAACTTCTATTAAAATGGGCAGCAGGAAGAGATTAGGAGAGAAAAAGGGAAAGGAACAAGGAACACTTAAAAGCAGGAGTATAGAGCCTCACCACTGCGCTGTAAGCTCCCACGGCATGGGTCTCAGGACCATTTTCTATTTAAACTTACACGTCCAATATCTATTCATCCAGTGTCTGGCATAGAAGACCTCAAAAAATGCTTGTTGAATGAATGCAGTAACAAACGAACAAGCTATAGGTAAAAGGATTAACGAATAATGGAGGGAAAGTCTTCTAGGCAGCATTCCGGACTAAACTTTTTCTTTTCTCTCTTAAAGCCTGAGATAGCTACCCAGACTCATCCCATCTTAGCAATGGCAGACATTCATGGGCCAAGGACATTTACAGACATCCAGAGGCAGCAGGCGTTTTTGTAGAGAGCATTTTGCAGCAGGCCCCAGCTGAGTTCATTACTTCGTGGACTGCGGCTGCACTGAGAGCTACACTCCAGCCCCGCACAGATTTAAGAAAGAGTGCGTGGGGACAGAAAGAGCTAGGGCAATAGAAACACAGCTGGGGAAGTCCACGCAGAACAAAGGAGAAAGTCTCTGGTCTGAACACTGCACGGTTGCCTACAGAGGGCCAGAAAGCCCCCTGGCAGCAATGGCTCGACTTGTCAGTAGGGATGTGACCAGTCCAGCTTCTATCTGGATGAAACTGGTGGCGTGTGAATGTTGAATCAAGTCAAAACACAATGAAGAAACAGGGGACAAAAGATAAAGGGGACCTGTTCCAGAATCAGCCCAATGATGCATCCAGAGCTTCCTCACAGCTCTAACAGGAGAGAAGTCACAATCAATACAAAAAACCACCCTGTCGTGATGGCTTGAAATTGTGTTTGTGTCTGTGATTAATTTAACTGTTTCCTAAATTATATATGTTCCACTTCTAATTTAGGATCCAGTCGTCCTCAGGTTTATCTTTTAGATTTTCCTAGCCTCCTCCACTCAGTAATGTTCCCACTGTTCTTAGATTATTCAAGATGCTAAGCCCATGGAAGTAGTTCCCTCAAGTGGAAGCAATAGACTGTTGCTATAGGCAACACAAAACACACTTCATGAGAGGTTAACACTCCAGAATATCGGAATCTGATGGTCATATTTCTGTGCCTGTTACATCCACTCTGGGAAATGAAACTTGTCAAATGACTTTCTGACCTTATTTATTCTATAAAATTAGAATGAATGGAAAGGGTTCGGGGCATGGGTTTGGGTATGAGGCTGACTAGAATTTGAAGCCGAGCTTTGCCAGTTACTAATTAAGTGACATTGGTGAGTTACTTAACTTCTCTGAACTCATCTGAAAAATGGGGCTAGAAGTATGAGCAGTTGATAATAGTAGGTACAATGCAATTCCACGGTACTGACCTCATGGGGCAGCTGGGAAGACAAAGCGAGATGATATACGTGATTATACCATTCTGAGTTACTCAAAGCACCACAAGGACCACTAAGAATGTTTATCATAGATGATCTGGTGCTCAACCACAGATAAAACTCCTGAGAGAACCGCAGTGTTGAAGCAGGGCTTTAGGGTTTGGAAAAGCAAAAGCCCATGACAGAATTGTAGAACTTACAGTACATGGCCCCCTCCCACTCCTCGCCACAACCCTACAAAAAAAAAAAATCTAGGGCTTCCCTGGTGGCGCAGTGGTTGAGAGTCCGCCTGCTGATGCAGGGAACACGGGTTCGTGCCCTGGTCCGGGAAGATCCCACATGCCGCGGAGCAGCTGGGCCCGTGAGCCATGGCCGCTGAGCCTGCGCGTCCGGAGCCTGTGCTCCGCAACGGGAGAGGCCGCGACAGTGAGAGGCCCACGTACCGCAAAAAAAAAAAAAAAAAATCGAACCCAGATCCCAATGCATAGATATCACATGCAGAATAGTGGTATTTACACTTTCAAAGAATACACATGCTCAAATGCATACCAAAGTGTTAACAGAAGTTACCTCTAGGGTGTGTGATTCAGCGTTTGTAAGTATGAGCACGTCAGGGATTGAAGATGGTCAAAAATTCTTTGCTACTCCTCCCATCAAGAGGTGGCATCAATGCCCCACTTGCTGCACTGGGCTCACTTGTGTGGCTTACTTGACAGAGAGCATTCAGGGCAAGTGATGTTCTGGGCCTTCCAAAGCTAAGTCATGAGAAGGCTTGCAGCTTCTGCTAGGTCTCTTAGGATGCTTGCCAGTTGCCATGGAAGGAGGCTGACCACCCTGGGGCTACCGCACTGAAAGGGCACAGGAAATGACCACATGGAGAGGCCTTGAGACTACATGAGGAAAGAGAGAGAAAGGCCCAACCAGCCCCTAGGCCTTCCAGGCATTCCCAGCTGAGGTCCCAGTCATCCTGGGGTGGAGAATCTGACCATCTCTTCCTAAATTGCAGATTCAAAAGCAAAATACATGCTGGGTTTTTTTTTTAAGCCACTAATTTCTGGGGTGGTTTGTTCTGTAGCAATACCTAACCGGTAAAAAAAAATGTACTTCTGTATTGTGTGAATTTTTTTACAACCAACACGTGTTTCTTTTTTAGTTTGAAAATTAAAGGGAGAAATAAAAGAGAAAGTTGAAGGAAAAGAAAGTCTTTTTTAAAAAAGAGAGGAAATCGGTACACTTTTCATATCACTAGCCTCTCCAACAACCTTCCCTTATGGCACACTTAACTTAGATAGTCATGGGCTATTCAGCTCCCTCTTCTGAAGAAAACCACCATTTGATGCCTCCTGTCATCTCATGGAAAACAGATCCTGTTTCAAACAGCTGCAAGCACAGGGCAAAGCCCTCCAGAGATTCAGAGACAAGAGCTCAAACTCCTTCGGGATTGATAAATCATTTTGCACGCGTCCCCACACTCTTCAGTTTGCCATACCATAAAATGACTTGGCTCAAGTCTAGCTGAAAACAAAGAAGAGCAATTGCTTTAGAGTCTATATGCTGGAATCACCGTGACGCGACTTTGAAGAGGGCCAGCCTTCCCTGTTAAGAATGTGGTCTTTAGGATCTTGGATCAGCAGGGACCTCAGAAAGTCTTCTGTGACTGGGGGAATATTCATGTCACCTTTTGGCTTCTTTCTTCATGAAACAAATGGGTTAGACTTGGTCTTGAAGACCGCTTGTAGTATGAAGGTTAGTGCTTGAAGCTAACGTAGAAACCCAGGTCTTGCTATGCAACATGTCAGACAAGTCTGGTGGAAAGGAGTTCCCCACAGTGTGATCACAGGCAGAATGTTAAAGCCTCAGTGTGACCTAAGAGGACAGCCTCTCCTTCCTCCATCCACTTCAGTGAAGGCCCAAAGTTCCTGTGCATAAGGAATGTTTAGGAGTAAAGGAATGTCAACTTGCATAGGCTTTCTATTCTCTGAGGGGAATAAAGTGTAGTCACCATTTTTCAAAAGGAAGATATGGTGTGTGTGACATGATACAATAAGCAGATCTTTGGAAATGATTTTCACTGTTTCTTCGTGGAAGAGTGGTTTGGTGTTTCCTGGTGTCTCCTGTACAGGCCATTTGAGATTGTCTACCAGCCATTCCCTGCCCCCCTATAGCAAAGCAGGAAGAAAGCAGCTTTCTGATAGAACGAACCTCTCTTCCACCCGCTTGGCGTAAGAATTCCCTCATCAGTTAAACAGAGAATCAGCTCACCCAGTGAATTCTAATGAGGCAGGCTGTTCAGCTGTCAGCAGCCCTCCCTGCTGAAGAAGACGGCAAGCAAGGAAAAAGATGGCGTGACGCTCCAAGCAGTTTATCTTTCCATACCAGGGACATGAGCATCAGAACAGCTTCCATTATAGCTGGGCTCCCAGAAAAAACCAGCAACAAGGAACGCTGGATTAAGTTACCCTGGGTCTAAGGAGTCCCACAAAACAAGGCAGGTATAGAATGGCGATTCTAGGAAATTAATTAAGATTAATTATTAGTCTTATGAAAAATCTAGGCTTAAACATACACATATATACAAGCACCTTTTGAGTGCCAGCTCTGAACTGAAATGGGGGAACACTTCAACCTAAGTCTCAAGGGCAGCCAGCTGAAGGTATGTTTTGACATTAGTTGAGAAAGCAGGGGAACCATTTACAAAGATAGTGGTGAGAAATACAGGAAACAGGGACTTCCCTGGTGGCGCAGACGTTAGGAATCCGCCTGCCAATGCTGGGAACATGGGTTCGAGCCCTGGTCCGGGAAGATCCCACATGCCGCGAAGCAACTGAGCCCATGCGTCACAGCTGCTGAGCCTGTGCTCTGGAGCCCGTGAGCGAGCCACAACTACTGAAGTGTGCACTTAGAGCCCGTGCTCTGCAACAGGAGAGGCCACCGCAATGGGGGGGCCTGTGCACCACAGTGAAGAGTAGCCCCTGCTCGCCGTGGCTAGAGAAGGCCCACGTGCAGCAACAAAGACCCAACCCAGCCAAAGATAAATAATAAATAAATAAACAAATTTAAGAAAAAGAAAGAAAGAAAGAAATACAGGAACCAGACTGGAGGCAAAGTGGCAGGGGTCCTAGATTGACCTTGGCCACTGGTTTTGTCACCTGAAAAAAGACAGGTAAGCACCAGGTCTGTGCTTCTGAGACAAGGGAGGGCAGTGGAATGTCAGCAGTGCCTGGACCATGGGGATAAGCATAGCATTTCTTTCAAAGGCATTGAAATTGATGATGAGTACTTTCAATATTTTTTTTTTAATTTAGAAACTGCTTTCCATTTTTACAATCAACCTTGGGAAATGTAAGCAACATAAAACAAAATTTTAAGTTACAGTTCATGAGTTTTAGCAAATATATACACCACCACAATCAAGATATAGAGCATTTTCATCATCTTCTAAATTTTCCTTGTGTTCTTTCAGTTAATACTCCCCTAGCCCCAGGAAACCACTGATTGTTTTCTGTTGCTACAAGTTAGATTTGTCTTTTTTTAGAGGTTCATAGAAATGGAATCACACAGTATGTGTGTGTGTGTGTGTGTGTGTGTGTGTGTGTGTGTGTGTGTGTGTGTGTGTGTGTGTGTGTCTGGTTTCTTTCACTCAGCAAAATGGCTTTGAGATTCATTCATGCTGTTTTTGTGCATCAAGTCATTCCTCTTTATTGCTAGATAGTATTCCATTGTATGAACAGTGCAGAATTTTTTTAACCATTCTTCTGTTGGTGAAACTTTAGGCTCTTTCAAGTTTTGACTCTTATGAAAAAAGCTGTTATGAACATTTGTGTACAAGTCTTTGTGTGGACACATTTCCATTTCTTCTGGGTAAATATCTAGGAGCAGGATTGCCAGATCTTATGGTAAGTCAGCACTTAATTTTATAAGAAAGTGCTAAACTTTTCCAAAGTGGTTCTACCATTTTACATTCCCATTAGCAATAATTTATATTAAAACAAATGTAAATAGAGTTGAGAGACATCAAATATGGGGGTTCTAAATCCAGTATGTAATCCATAGTCAATTTCCCATGAAAAATTTCTTAAGGCATTCCCCAAAGTACCGTACACATATTCTGGGGTATGTGACTGTACTGTAACACACGGGTGTGCATGCATATTCAGTAATATGCATGAGTATATATGTTTTATTTATAGTAATAGGTAACTATATCATATACAATATAATTCTATATAGCAAAAGATAGGGATGGCAGAGGTGAGGGAGGGATATATCTTCACTGTTTTCTGCTATTGGTGATGGTTCAGAGAAAGATCTGAAGCTTTTGTGTTTTTCAAATTTGAATAATATACAGATCTTTTTGAAGAAAAATTTGTCTTAGATGTTGACTCAAATAAAAGTAATTAAAATATTGCTCATTATGTGCAAACATAATATAGATTCCTTATATTTTAGCTTGTCTACATATTTGAAGCCCTTAAACATTTACAAATCAATGTAACTAGAACTATAAGGGCAGTGCAATTCTAATTAACAACGTTGATTTAAAACAATGGATAATATTGTTTTGCTGAAACTAAACTGCAACTGGCTCTAAAAGTATGAGAGGGGACATTATGCCTACACAACTACAGGTCAAACAATGGCTCAATTTTCCCAGTGCTTTGCAAATTATTTTCAAATTACTAGGAAACCTTGGCTCAAGCAATGTGCATTCGGCACAAATGCTTCATTAACGTATAAGGTCTGCCTTTGTGGTTTTCTTATTAGGCCAACACAAGTTAAGTGGAAATACTTAGCACCAAGTCGATCACAAACACACGCACACACACACACACACGCACACACGCGCACACACACACACACACACACACACACACACACGGAGACTGTGAAATATAGGAAGCAGGGACTGTGTTGTTTTTGGTCTCACCATTACAAACCCAGGAATTGAGAGATGGAGAAAGGGATGAAAGTCCCAAAGAGAAACTATAAGGTTGAATAATTAGGTCAAAGATTTTTTTAAATGAGACTTATCTTTTGAAAATAATCAAATATTTGGAGCCAATCAGAGAAAATACCAACTTAAAAAAACAAAACCAAACCTGAAGCTCTCAAATTCCCATTTGGCCTTTGGCAAGTACAGACACAGTCTGCAGCTCCTCTGAGGGAAGAGACTGGGAAAACAGTGAAACCACAAGGACAAGGGGGAAATGAATCAAGAAATATCAAGAAAGCCTGGGAATATGACATTGCTAGCCATGTGTGGTTTGTTCAACAAACAAATAGGAAGGCTCAAGGGAAATGAAATTTCTCAGGATAGATGACCAAATGTGCCTTGTCAGCAAATGTGGAGAGGAAACAGAGAAGCAAGATCACTTCTGATGGAAGCATGGTCAGTGAAGGAATCTAGGGGACACTAGAAGAGAATACAATGAAGATTCCTTAGAATTTGAGCCAGATGCTACATTTCTAGAGTATTTCCACATACAACTCCCATGCGTGGTAAGTAAGGTTAACTGTGAGTTCCCACTTTTACAAAATAAGACACCAAGGCTCACAAAAGTCTAACGCTTTTCCAATGCTCACAAAGGGAGATGGACCTGAGCTGAGGTCTCCTGCCCATGCTCCATGCTCTGGCTAACACTCCGGAGATCAAGATATTGAGGCAATACAGCTTAGTGGTTAAGTGTGTGGGCTTGGAACCAGACAGCCTGGCTGGGGTAGGTACCTGGTATACCTCATCCTCAGCCTCGTTGTCACACAGTGAGATCATACACATGATGGAGCTCAGTATCTGGCACATAGTCAGCTCTTTAAAAATGCAGCCATTACAGTTTGAGGGTATATGGATTATGCGAATCAATATAGATGAGAGTGGATCAATTAAACGTAATCATTGTACTAGATACATTCTGGGATAGATAAGGATGCGTGGTTTAGAATCAAATTTGACATAATAAAATACTTTAACAACAACAAAAAGATAAACCATAGAATTTTGCCTATTAAAGAGTGAAGAATGATAGTTCTTATCAAAGGGGAATAAAGAGAGAATTGGGGGCCAAATTGAACAATGAGATTAGACTGGGAAAGTTAAAATCCACAATGAGAAACGAAGACCCAACACAGCCAAAAATAAATTAATTAATTTTTAAAAATCCACAATGACTTTTGTATGTTGCCATTCAAATATCTCATGTTTAGAAGAAAGATTAGTTGATAGAGGACTTAAACTTGCATCCTACTGTGAATGTAAGAAGATTCAAATGCAACTTGGACGTGCTTTATGCATACTGTATTAAGGGGAAAATGTCTAATGGGTGCATAAAGGGCACATTTTGTAAGGCTTTCCTCAAGTCATTTCAATTCAATTCTGTTCTATTCTGAAGACCCTATTTACTGAGTGTCCATGTGCTCACACTGGACTGCTTTGGTCCTGTGTGCTCAGTACTTTGCTAGGTCCTGGGGATTGAAAGATAAAAAAGCCCAGCCCTGGCTCTCAGTCTGGTAGCAGATTCAGAAATATGAACACATAATGCTAAAGCACTGCAGTGATGCCATGAGACAGCCTGTCTAAAGTGCTGGGTGTCCAGATGAGAATATCTGGTAGACTGAATCATTGACCCCAATTTTTCACTACTCTGTTATTATATACCTACACATACTACCTTGCCGTGGCCTCAGCGTGGGTGGAACACTTCCCTGCCCTTTGACTTTGGGCTTCACTCTGTGACTGATCTGGACCAATGAGTTTAACAGATGTGACATGTGCAGAGGCTTAAAATGAGCTTTCCCTTTTGTACTGCTCATTGTCATGAAAAAAACATACCACGTATATTCTGCCCATCCAAGGAGAATGAGAGATCAGAGGAGTAGACCCAGATCCAACCTGCAGCCTGGAAACAAACCCAGTGGAACCCAGCCTGGAATCAGCTAACCTCAAGCCAATGCACAGACGCTCAAGCAAGAAACAAATGATTGTTTTAAGCCATGGAGTTTTGGGGTGATTTGTTACACAGCACATGGCAACAGCTGTCTGAGATAGGCCATGGTAGCTATGACAGGGATGGACAGGAACAGAGCTGTATTGTGGCCCTTCTCTGCCTACTAACTACCCATTTCTCTCCCTTCATTCCCTCCACCGAACACATAAGCATGGATCCCAAAGAAGAGCTGTGGGAATTCTTGCTGGAGCTGACTTAGAGTCTTATAAACAAGACTTCTGTTTGGATTGTGTTATAGCAAAGCAGGGCCCTTATATTAACCATTCCTGGGTACCTCCACTGTAAAAAGAACGAAGACTAGAGCCATCTAATCCACATCTCCCTTTCTTGTTGCTCTTTCTTAATATCGGTGGCTCCTTCAGAAAAGCACATGCCTAGCACTAATTCTAATGTAGTCAGAGCAGCCCATCACCCATATAAAGCTACAGATGGATTTCCAAGGAGTGGTGAGCTAGTTTGGGTAGCTGGGGCCGAATCTTGCAAAGTATACTGCAACCATGGGTAATGCAGAACTTAAGTCCCGGATGAAAAACGTTAACTAATTTCTCTCTCCTGGCAAGTAGATAGATGCTAAGGGAAGGCTGGGGAGAGCTCATGAAGGGCAGGCAGGGGAGTGAGAAAAGTGGTAAGGAAAATCTATCTCATGCTATGAGAAATACAGGACTATTCCTTTCACACGTTCCTTCCAGAGTATAGAACAATATCAGATGATATACGTTTCAGAAGCAGGGGTTTTTGTTAGAAGTTTTTGTTAGTTAATTTAAAAAAGAATTTAAGGAGAGGGTTTCCAACTAAGGCAGATGAGTCCCCCAGTATTAATACAGTTAAGCAAATATTGGACGATCATAGGAAATGAGGTTGAATAAATTACATGTTTTATCAGACATCTTCGGGCTTTGAAAATGCTGACAGCCCACTGTGGAATATTAAATCTCACATTTCTCAATTTGCCTTTTTATTGATGTTGGGGAGAAGATTGTATATGAAAAATTTTCTTCTCCCAACATTTATAAAATATTATGTATGCATTAACATATGCGTAAATATTTATTTTTAAGTGTGTCTTTGGCTGAGTTCCCCTGGACGCTGACCTGAGACAAGGATTTGGGTGCAGGTAGTTTATTTGGGAAGTGGGGAATGACACAGGTAGGGGGAAAGAGCCAAGGCAGGGCTCATTAATGATCACAGTGGGGAGTCAGGGCTCAGCCCTGTTAGCCCTGTTGTTTTTTTTTTTTTTTTGGCTGCGTTGGGTCTTTGCTGCTGCGCGCGGGTTTTTCTCTAGTTGTGGCGAGCAGTGGCTCTTTGTTGCGGTGCGTGGGCTTCTCATTGCGGTGGCTTCTCCTGTTGTGGAGCACGGGCTCTAGGCACTCAGGGCTTCAGTGGTTGTGGCACGCGGGCTCAGTAGCTGTGGCTCGCGGGCTCTAGAGCGCAGGGTCAGTAGTTGTGGCGCACGGGCTTAGTTGCTGCGCGGCATGTGGGATCTTCCCGGACCAGGGCTCGAACCCGTGTCCCCTGCATTGGCAGGTGGATTCTTAACCACTAAGCCACCAGGGATAATTGTCCTACCCAAGAGGGGGGAAGATAGAGTACTCCCATCGAATATTGGCTGAGGGATGCTCCCAAGGGCGTTAACCCCTGAGCACTTTCAGTCAGCCCCACCAGAAGGGCCTGAGAGAAAACCATCAGGTGGAGACCCTCTGGCACCCGCCATAGGTTATTATTGGCTTGGACAGGATGGTGAGTGCCAAGGGGACGTGGACCAGCCACCAACAGTGTACTATAAAGTGCATATTTTAAATCCATGCGTCAATGAGAAGAGTTACACATTGGGTTACATCTTACAAAGACAGCCAATCGTCTAGCCCACCAGTATGTTCTTTTGAACCACACTTAGAATCAGACATCAATTACAACAACTTCTTAGTTTTGAGCCAAGGTAGCCCAGGAGGATGGGAAAGCAACTATTTACAACCAGCACCAGGTAGTTCAAAGTTTTAACAGCCAGGAAGGCTGTACCTGTGCTTATCTGCTAACCATCAGCCCTGAGTTAAGCAATTTATATGCACAGACACACAAGACAGTGGTGCGGTGGAGATCAGAGCACACATCTGCTGACTTCAAACATCTTTCTCCTCCAGGTTGCCTCTGGGAGGGCTGAGGCTGATGCAGGCCCCGGTTTACATTCCCCGAGGGGAAAGAAGTCACAAATTCTGCAAGAGGAATAGCCCTAAGAGATAGGGATCAGGGAAGGCTTTTTGAAACCAGCCAGGGGTTTTAACCTTTCTTGGTTGATGGAGCCCTTTAAGAGTCTGATGAAAGCATGGATTCTCTCCCCAACAAAACAAACTCATACGCACAAAACAGTGCATATTATTTTCAGAGCCTCACCGTCACCTGAAACCCCTCTGTGGGTTCCGGATTAAGCTACAAGGTAACAGGAATGACTCAAATTATGTGTGTTATGATTTGGGGCACTTTCAGAAAGAATTTTCAAATTTTAGAACATTCCCCAGGAAAAGGTCTCCTCTTACTAAGATTATCTGTCTCCCACTGGCAGTTCTCATATTAGGTCTACAACTGCCGCAAGCCCAGCAGCCTCAAGTAGCAGGAAGGATTCCAGATGCTAATTCATGATTGGATCTAGTAGGTTTCTTCCAAAGTCCATTTAAACCACAAACTCTGCCTAGCCAAACTAGGTCAATCAATGCCACAGAGAGGTTATTGCAAAGTACAAATCAGCTGGAACCAAGTAACATACCTAGTCGATAAAGTATCTTACAGAAAGGACTGAAGCATTAGAAGTAACGACAGTGGCAGGGATCTAGACTCCAAAATAGGAGTTTTAGGGTTTTTTTTTTTAATATTAAGAAAGTTGCTGTTCTGGAAAGCCAATCGGGTGGAGAAAAACGTAATTCAGAGAGTAGGACAGGCCTAGTGCCATATCCCCGTGGCACCCATAATTTGCTGTGGCCCTGGAAAGTTAGGCTATCTCTCCAAACCTCACTTTTCACATCTGTACAGTGGGTGAATATTCTTTTCCTTATAAGGTTGCTGTGGGAGTTTGGGAAATGAAGGTGCCTGGTGCATCTCTTGCCTTCATTTCAGTATAGCTTGGTGCTAATTTCCTTATTATCATAGCAGTCATGTCCCGAATTAGCATAATGATACTCAGAATGAACAAAAAATACTTCTTCAATTATTCCTGTGTTCATACGCTGTTGAAGAACTGTTCATACTGGTCATATTCAGTTACCACAAGTACCTCTGGAAGAAAATCTCTACATAGAAAAGAGCTCTAAGTCTCAGCTGACAGTCTCTTTATTTCAACCTTGAGTTATCAAATTATAGAGCCATAGAGAGAGGGGAGAAGGAGAGAACAAAGGAGGAATCTCATCCAACCTCGAGTTTTACAGTGAGGGAAGGGAGGTCCAGAGCAGTTAAAGGTCCTGCTGCAGTCACACAGCTAGTTACTGACAGCGTGAGAACTGGGGTCTAGATCTCTGGACTCCCAATCCTTCAGTCTCTCTACTATATCATTCATTCCACACTAATTAAATTAAATAAAACTGAAAAAGAGCCAAAAAAGAAATTTTTAAAACCTCTTGGAACTCAATGTGATGAGATGTTATCTTTATCTGAAATATTCTTGGAAGAGAATGAACAGAAAATGCCTGATATGTAGTGAGCCATTCATTATGTAGTTTGGTTCCACCTGTTTTGGCTTCCAGAGCATTCTGGCCTGGAGGTAGGTATGGAGGAGGTGAAGAAGGCAGGCCATGTGCTAAGCATGGCACTGAGCAGGTGAACAGAAGACCTGGATTTTAACTTCAGCTCCAGCGCCAATGTGTGAGGTTAGGCATCATCCTTGACACCTCTGTGCCTCCGCTTCTTTCTCTGTAAAGCCGTGTTCCCACAAAAGGATGTGTCCAGGGTCCCTTTGGGCTCTCATATTCCAGTTTTCCCAAGAAGGTCCCATCCCCTTCATGGTCTCGCATAAACTATCTTAAAGGGCTGGCTGAATGTGAAGGAGGAGAAGAAGATCTCAGTAGGAGAGAAGAGGGGAAACTGAAAGGGAGCAAGGAGGAGCTGGGGCAGCAAGCAGGGAAGCAGGTGCTCGAGAAAGGGGATTTGGCAGCAAGAAGATGGGATGGCGAGGAGCCTTAACACTGGCCCTGCTCGGGGCGGGGGCCAGGGGAACTTGAGATTTTGTTCCTGGATGTGTTTATCTTTAAACACTAAAGCAAAATGCCCCCCCTTCATTCACCCACTCATTCTGCATTCCATCAATACTTTTTTTTTTTTTTGGTAACAGCTTCATTGAGATATAATTCACATACCACACAAGCCATCCATTTAAAGTATACAATTCGATAGTTTTTCATGTATTCAGACTTGTGCAATCACCACCATCGTCAATTTTAGAACACTTTCGTCACCCCCAAAAGAAACTCCATGGCCTTTAGCTATACCCCCCTAATCCTGCCATCCCCTCCCCGAGCTCTAAGCAATCACTAATCTCCTTGATTTCTACATTTGCCTGTTCTTGTCATTTCATATACTATGTGAATGGAATCATACAGTATGTGGTCTTTTGTGTCTGGCTTCTTTCATTTAGCATAATGTCTTCAAAGTTCATCCGTGTGGTAGCATGTATCAGTCCTTCATTCCTTTTCATGAGTGAGTAATAATTCTACTGTATAGAGAGAATACATTTGTCTATTCATTCATCATCTGGTGGATATTTGGGTTGTTTCCACTTCTGGGCTCTTATGAATAATGGTGATACGGACATTTTTATACAAGTTTCTTTGGTGGATCCATCAATAATTTTTGAGGTCTGTTTCACGCCAGAACTTCTAGGACTTTGAGATGCAAACATGAAGACAACCATTGCCCTCAAGGACGTCACAATCTTACAGGGAAAGAAAAGTTTGCTTTTCAAAAGCCGCAATAATCTGCTGTGATAAGTGCCGAACAGTGGGCTGTGCAAAGAGAGGCAAAGAAGTTATGACACTTGAGAGAGGTGTTGAAAGCCAGTTAGCCCTTAGGCACAGAAGGCAGAGAGGGTGTGAAAGGCTTTGGAAACTGCATGTGCAAAGGCACAGAGGTGTCAGACAGAAGGCCACATTCAGATCACTGTAAATAATAATAATGCTATCTAATCTTTCCTGGTATTTGCTATGTGTCAAGTACTACTCTAAACACTTTCTTCATATTATCGCATCTACTTTCCACAGTGGCCTTATCATACTATTATTCCCCCCATTTTATAGATGGGGAAATGGAAGCACAGAGAGGTATGTAACCTGTCTGAGGCTACACAATAGTGAGATCCTGGATTTAAACCAAGAGTCTGCATCTAAAACCTATGATCTGAGCCACCATGAGGACCGCCTCATTTAATCCCAAATCGTCCTGGCTGGTTAGATTGTGGAGTGTGGAAGGGGCCATGCCAGGAGATGACATTGGAAGGGTAGGCTGTGCTGAGCCATATGAAGAAATTCCAGATCCAAAAGCAAAAGGGAGCCAATCGAAGGTTCATATGCAATGCAAAGACACAGATGAGATCTTCATTTTAAGAAGTCAAGTGGCAAGTGTGGGAGGATTGATTGAAAACAGGAATGGACCATAGTTTGTTCCACTAGCAACACCACTCAAAACCCAACACTGCCCCTGCTACTCTTTCTGATACAACACACCCATTACAGGTGTGAAATTGCAAAGGCAGTATTGGTTGTGCTCTCCTGGATGCAATCTCTTCAGGAGGACACCACGGTCAAGATTTTACAAAGATAGTTCTCCTTTTTCATTCCCCATCTTTGCTCTCATAGGATGGAACCTGATTCCCAACGAAACAGGGCTGGGAGTTGACATAGATCTCACAGTGCAGAAGCAAGAATTCTGAGTACACATGGCTCTCACATATATTTTCACAAACACGCTGAGAGTCAGGATGCTGATAAACAAAGGGCTCATGTACCAGAGGACTATCTGATTGGCTTTCTTCCACATATACGTTAATAAAGTGGCTGGTCCTCAATGCATCAATCGTTTGCAGAACTCTCTGCCCTGCTTTCCTGTCCTCACCCTTGAGTTTTAATGGAAGCTTCTCATCCCTTAACAGAGCCCACCTCAACTACAGAACCAGCCACAGGAGTTCCAAGGGCACCCCTGAATGAGTGCTAATAGAAAACAAGACGTGACTATAACACCGATGCAAGGCACATAGAAAATGTGCCATCTGTCATTATCCCTCTGCCTTAAAACCAAAAGTTGTTTCATGGAATGCAGAGGATGATCCTTGAGCCAGAAAGAGTTCATATTTAACTCACAAATCCTCACAATCCCTTTATAAAGCTGCTGGGATCATTTCCATTGCACAGGTGGAGAAGCAGAGAGAATAAGGGATTAGCAGATTGACCTGCTCTATTCAAAAGTGTGCTGGTAAACACATGGCTCTGGACAAATCATTTCACTTCATCCTCTCCCCAGATCATTCTTCGTTTTTCTGTTAACATCATCAAGTGTTTTCTAGAGTCTGAGATGGTGCTGGCCTCAGCAATTGCCACATTTGGTGTGCACGTCTTGCCTTTTTAGCAGGGATCATAGTAGGGGAGCTACAAATCTGTTGAATGAATGGATAAATAAGTGTTGGAAAGTCTCTTGGGGTTAATTACTAAAGTATCATTCATCTCCTTTCCTATCTCTCATATATATATATACATATATGCATATATATGTATACCTATATGTATTAACAAATATATAGATATAGTTATATAAATATAAACATGTATGTGTGTATGTTAACTTTCAATGCTTTTCATATGCTCTGAACTAACTTATCTATTTTGGAAGATAACTAAAAATACTATAATAGCTAACTTTTGTGGTGTGCTTACCATGTACCAAGAACTGTTCTAACTGTTCTAAGCTCTTTAAATATTTTAGCTCACTTAATTCCCACAACAACCCTTTGTGGAATAAGCTATCATTTTTCCATTTGACAGGTAAAGAAATTGAAACACAGAGAGTTTGAATACTTTGCTCAAGTTTTCACAGCTACTAAGTTGAAGAGTGAGGATCTGAACCTACAGGTAGGGCTTCCCTGGTGGCGCAGTGGTTGAGAGTCCACCTGCCGATGCAGGGGACACGGGTTTGTGCCCCGGTCCGGGAAGATCCCACATGCCACGGACCGGCTGGGCCTGTGCGCCATGGCCGCTGAGCCTGCACATCCGGAGCCTGTGCTCCGCAACGGGAGAGGCCACAACAGTGAGAGGCCTGCGTGCCACAAAAAAAAAAAAAAAAAAAAAAAATTGAACCTACAGGTAGGCTGTCTCTAATCCTGCAATTCTTAAATTAAAAGATAGAGACAACTTTTGAAATTGCTGAATAAGAAAATTACATGAATTATATTCACCTCCATCATAGTTTGTCTCCCCTGGAGAGAAACTGGTCATTTACCCTGTAGCCCTGAGTAACCTGATTGTTTTAAGTGTAACCCAAATAAAATTGGGTTGCCTTGAGGCCAGCCCCTGTCTCAGCATATCCAAAAGAAACAAAAATCCAATTACCAAAAGCCTTTAAAAACACTGAAGATCTCTTGAGATGACAGTGGGGGGGAATTTTATCATGAAAACATACAGGAACACTAATTAAAATCTAATTTACACGCTGTCCTTTCCAAAATCTGTCTTTTTATCTTTTCTCTCTCCCCCAATCTTCCAGTCCCTGTCCCATTGCTGGTTTGTCTTACTCTCTTTCTCCCCGTTCTTCTACCTCATCTGTGTTCACAAATAGTGCTACCATTCTTCTTTCCATCCCTCCTTACCCTGAGTAGCCAGTAAAGACCTCAAAAGCCAAAGAAGCAATGGAGAACCCCCCTCTCTCCCCGCCACGGCCAGGAGACACTAAAGGAGGCATGTTGAAAATACCTATAATTCATTTATTCCTGACCACAATTCCACAACATGGGCACTATTATTATTCTCATTTTCAGATATGTAAATTGAGGCTTAGAGAGGTTAACTTTCTTAAAATCACACAGCTGGTAAAGGCAGAAGCAGGACTTGACTCCTGACCTGCCTGAACCTGTAGTCCATGCTCTTAATCTCTTTGCTATACTGCAGGTGGTTCATGCCCACACACAATGATCAGGAACCTGCTGATCTGGGGGAATTTTTCTGGTTCCTTGAGCAAAGCTGGAGAAGGAAGCTATGACTGGATTCTGAAGAGTTTTACATGTTTGTTGAAGACTTAAGATTGTGCTTTAGGTTTTAGGAAATCACTAAAGATTTTAAGCAGGGGAGATTTTAATCAGGGAAGTTTTAAACATGAGCTGTTTTGTTTTTTGGAACAATGACAACACTGTGGAAAGTGGACTGGTATCCCAAAGCCACACAAACTTTTTTTTTTTTCTGCTTGGTCAATAAGTTTATTGTCTTTAGCTGAAAAAAAATCTTCATAGAAAATTGTGATTTGGTTTATTAGCTCTCAGCAGCCCACTCCTGAGCATACATGGTGTTCATGGCTCAGGTCATGGATGGGGTGGGACTGCTTGACATAGGATATGTCTGAGGGATTGAAGTGCATCCTGGGAAATAACTCTCTCTGAGGGAAAAAGAATAGACGTGCCATGTTTATTCAAGGGCAATAGGATAAAGCTGTAAGGGAAGGGTAATGATTCTTAAAAAGATCTGTTTATCACTAAGATTGCCTTCTGTCTCAGGCTTCATGGATTCATATCCAAGTCCTAAGGTGAGAGGGCTACAATAAAGAACAACTAAAGTATTTTTAAAAGGGATGCAGTTCCCTAACATAAATACCCATGAGGCAGCAAAAACTTGTCCTTCGGCAGCATCAGTTTCCACAGTCTCCACAGGGATGGGAAACAATGCCCTGGGTTCTGGCATCAGTAGCAATGACCACACCTCAGTGAGCTCAGTGGGCAAGGCCTTGGGCATTGGTTGGTAGACACCAGCAGCAGTGAATTTTTTGCTGTTTTTGACAATGACGGTAATGCATATCACTAGAGCAAGCTAAAGTAGGAAAATAGGAACATGGCAACTCCTGGGGAGTAGCCAAGAAGACTGGTTCCCAAGGTGCATGTGAAACACTCCCTGGACAATACCAAAAGTATTTAGAACCCATCTGAGGGGATCTGGAATTCCAGTAGATGGTTAGGGGTGGAGCAAAAGAAAGACCGTGTTGTGATAGATATTCTGGCCCTGATTTTTACCCTCATACTGGGACTGTGTGGCCTGGGGAAGTCCAAGGGTCCCCTGCAGTGGTATAGGTCAGAGATTATAAGGGTTGAAAAAAAAGAAGGAATAGTGGGAGCTAAGGGGAGGTGACAGCTAAAAGAAATGGTTAAAAGGAAAATTGCCAGGATATGGTAACTGGGTGTAGAGAGTAAGGGAAAAGGAAGAGCCTTAGGTGACATCCTGGTCAATGACGGAGCCATTAACCAAAATAGAGAAGTGAGGAAGAGGAGCTTGAATGGAAAGATGATGAATTCTGCTCTGGGACATGTTGGATTTCAGGAGCATGGAGCTGGTTAAGGTGGAGGTACAGTTTATGACAGAAGAGATACATTTAGAAGATATCTACATATAGATTATAAATGAAACCTTGGGATAAAACAAGTCATGGAAGTATGCTGAGTGAAGAGAGAAGAGAAACAAGAATGAGTCCTGGAGTAATGTTAATAGTTTGATATCTGTTAACCAACTGAATATAGACACTGAAAGGCTTTTATACATCTAAATATCAGGTGAGTATGGGCTGTATGTAGTGAGGTCAAAAAATTGAGGGGGAAAGTAAAATAGTATGATCATGAGTTGGTTTTATAAAGGAGCATGGATAATGTATTATAAATATAATATAAAGAGGTTCAACAGACACTTCCACACAATCCCTGTGGAAGGACAGCTCATGTTGAGATCTGCTCATAGATTAGAGTCAAATTAAGAAGATGCTTTGATATCTCAAAGCCTGGTGGACTGGATATTTTCAGCACCATCAGTCTCTTCCAAGTGACTCAGCACTTGAGAAATGCGGAGTCACTGGGGAGAGGCTGATTCCAGTTAATCTTTTCTTAGGACCAGGCTCAGCTGTCAGAACAGGGAAAGTTCCCTTTCGCTAAGCCAAACAAGAATGATATCAGGGTTGTATTAAAAGCACAGTTGGGGTGAATCCTCATCATCTAGTATAATTTCAACTTACCCTGTAGCATCATTATTCAAGTTAATTATGAAGTTGTTCTCCAGTCAGCCCTCTTTCCTTTTAAAGAAACCTTCTAAATGGGTTTTCCTTCTGGCCTGAAATTTCCACCATATGAGTCATTAAGTCATAAAACTTTAGGGCAGTCAGAGACCATAAGGTCCAACTAGCCTAATCTCTTTATTTAGATGATGTTAGTTAAGTGCAGAGAGGTTAAATCAAATTCCCAATCAAATGCCTTCCGGGATGAGGTAGATAACATCAGTGAGTACAGCAGGCCTTGAATCTGCTTTTTAAACACCTAATTTTCACCAATATGAAATATGCCCCTCTTTTGTTTTTCTTGAAATCATGTGACCTTCATGTTCTAGCTCCCCTCCCCCCAACATTTTCAATAGCAATATGGAAACAAATATTTCTAGCTACAGGGAAAAGCAGCACCCATTATGAGCAGGATAAGAGATATGACTTCAGTGTCAGGCTCAGTACGGAGCTAACTGGACAACTAACTGGACAAGTTCCATCCAGAAGGGTCAGATTCTCCCCAGCTTCAGTCAATAGTTGTCTTCAGGGCTTCCCTGGTGGCACAGTGGTTAAGAATGCAGGGGACACGGGTTTGAGCCCTGGGCCGGGAAGATCCCATGTGTCTCAGAGCAACTAAGCCCGTGTGCCACAGCTACTGAGCCTGCGCTCTACAGCCTGCGAGCCACAACTACTGAGCTTGCGTGCCACAACTACTGAAGCCCACACACCTAGAGCCCGTGCTCCACACCAAGAGAAGCCACCGCAAAGAGAAGCCCGTGCACCACAACAAAGAGTAGCCCCCGCTCGCCGCAACTAGAGAAATCCCGTGTGCAGCAACGAAGACCCAGCACAGCCAAAAATAAATAAATAAGTAAATAAATAAATTTACTTTGTTTTAAATGGTTGTCTTCAAGACTGTGAAGCAATTGCTGCCGGACCTTCTAAATGTGTTTACTTTTCTTTTTCTCTCTTTTGCCTACAGGCTGCTCCATGCTCTTTCCACAGACCTTAACTCATCTCCTGAAAATAGGCTGTTGACCAGGATGAAAGCATAAATAACTTTCCTAGAGTTTCCCTGTTATTTTGGGGGCACCTGTTGGTTTTCCTGTGTTTCAAATGGGAGAACGTCCTGTGTTTCAAATGGTAGAACGTTCCAAATTTCTTCAGCCTAGGTCATTTGGTACACAGCACTCATGTTTCATTTCTGTCTGCCTCTCCCTGTTTCTCTTCCTACAGACTTTTTTCTGCAACAATTTCAAACACCAAACCAAACAGATTTTAAACAATCATGTAGAAGTTTCTTCATAGTACATAATGGATTAGGTAACCAGAGCAGTATGATAGGGCAATTTTTCCAGAAGTTCATGGTTTAAAAATGCAAACAGGAGCCAGAAACACTTCAACATATATTTATCTCTAAGATTGCCTACTTGAAATTAGAAGGTTACCAGTGTTAACAGATTGTGGGTAAACCCCAGATTAAAACCCAAATATCTGAGTGTATTAGTTGTCTATTGCTACACAACAAATTACCCCAAATTTTAGAAACTTAAAACAATACATACACATTCATATTTCCCAGTTTCTGTAGGTCAGGAATCTGGACAAACCTTAGTTGAGTCCTCTGTCTCAGGGTCTCTCACAAGGCTGCAACTAAGATATTGACTGAGGCTATAGTCTCATCTCAAGGTTCAACTGTAGAAGGATCCATTTCCAAACACATTTATGGAGTTCTTGGGAGGCTCCAGTTCCTTGAGGCTGCTGGACTGAGGGCCTCAGTTCCTCACTGGCTGTTGGGTGGAACCCACCCTCAATGCCTTGCCACATGGGCCTCTCCAATATGGCAGTCTGCTTCATCAAAGCCAGGGAGGAAATCTGCTAGCACAAGGGAAGGCACAATCTTTTGTAATCTAATCATGGAAGTGACCCTCCATCATCTTTGAACTATTCTACCAAATATAAACAAGTCATTAGGTCTGTCCACATCCAGGGGAAGAGGATTATATGAAGATGTGAGTTTCAAGAGGTGGGAATCATTGGGGGCCATTTAGAAGTCTGCCTACCCCAGTGTGATTCCAAATATACTTGTCACTATACCAACTAGAGCTTAAGAACATCAGTTATAAGGAATTTGAACTTCATTGTAGCCCTTGAAATGGTAGGAGGGTTGGGAGATAGAGATGTGTTAGTTCAGATAACACTGGCTTCTATAACAAATAAACCCTAAAATGTCACTGGCTTAACACAAACTAGGTTATTTATTGTTACTATAACCATGTAAATTGGGGGTTCCTGATCAGGTGGGTCTTCTGAAAGTGGTGATTCAGAGACCTAGGCTCCTTCCATCTTGTTGCTAACTGTCTTCAAAACATCACCCTGGAGATTGTCTCCATTCCAGGAATCTAGAAGGGGGAAAGGGCATGAAGGATACCGTCTGAGAAGTCTCTGTGGATCTAACTTGGAAATGGTGCTTCCACGGAATTTCCATCAGATAGAACTCACAGGCTATTCCTAAGCACAGGGAGGCTGGGGAGTGAGGTCTGTCTACGTGCCCAGGAAGAATATGAATCATTTTGATGAGTAACTAGCCAGGCTCTGCCACAGAAACTTTATCAAATTCATTCATTTAACAAACATTAACTAGGAGCCTCTTTGTGCAAGACTCTATCCTAAATGTTGGTAATATACACATGAATGTATGCATATTTGTAGAGTATTCCTATTATATTCTTGAATTTTCTTTCTTCAATTTCTGTGTGTTTTTTTTTTTTCCTTCACCATTCCCTTATATTTCGCCCTCCTTGCTGGTAAACTATCACTAAAGATGGCTACCAAAAATTCCTCCCACCCTTTACGTACACGCTGTTCCTTTTATTTAGAACTAGAATCTATTTCCCTCCCCTTGAATCTTATGCTGACTCGGTGACCTGTTGTGGCCACTAACATGCTGTGGACTTGGTACAGTTTAATTTCACAGTACTGGGCTGAGGCCTTAAGAGGCTGGCACCTTCTACTTTCCTGCTCTTGGAACCCTGAGACCACATTCTGCAAGAAAGTCCAAGTTAATACCATGAAGAGGCCATGTGGAGAAGAACCAAGGCATCCAACTGACAGCTCCCACCCTGCCATTAGCTGAATGCAGCCACATGAGTGACTTCAGCCAACATCATGTAGAGGAGAACTGCCCAGCTAAGTCGAGCCAACCCACAGAATCACAAAATATAATAAATCATTGTTGTTTAAGCCACTAAATTTCGTAGTGGTTTACTACATAGCAAAAGATAATTGAAACATATTTTATTCATTTTTCTTTCCTTTCTTCCATGTTCTTCACATTTCTAGCATGTCTTCCAGATAATGTTAGAAGAAATTACTTCAGATAATAGAAAACAGGTGAAACATATCACAGGGTACAAATACACAGGATACCACAGGAACCCTGAGCAATCACACTACTTCAAATCATTGATGCAGTGTGGGCAGAGTATTTATTTGCCTTGTAGAAAGTGTAACCTGTGAAAAAATGCCAAATGAACTTTGGATGCGAATTGCTCCCCTCCTAGGATATGACCTGTTACAGCCACATTCTGCAGGCATGTAAATACTGATGAGTGATAAGTTCTGTAGTTCAAATAAAAGAAAGTTCCAAGCGATATGGTCACGGATTCAAAATGTCAATAGTGAAAGTGAATAGGGATTGATATGCCAGCCCATGCCCGACAGTATGGAAAGACAGATTCCAATAAGTGCTGATATCCTGTTTCTATTTGCATATTTCTCCTACAATTAACCAGCAATTTTTTACACAATTTTGAAAAAAAAAATTACAACAGAAGAAGTGTCAATTCCAAGAGAAAAACTGACAGTGAAACCTAGAGATATTGCTACCTCACATCAAAGCCTAAAAGAAAAAGACACACCCTTAGTTTGCAGAAAGGAAAAATGGCTCTTCTCCAAAGGATGAGTACAAATGATTCTACCATTGGTTCCCATCCAGGCTTGGCTAGTCTACCTTAGTTTCCTCTGTCCTTGAGTACTCTAGGGGCGTTTGTCTGGCAGCCCATCAGCTATTTGCCTTGGAAGGGTGGAGGGGAAGTAGGGTGGGACCAGGGTGGAGCCAACAGGTACTCTGTTATTTGCCCTTCTCCCACGCCATTACACTTAACCTCATAAGAGTTGCCCCTGAGTCTCTGTGCAGAAGCCTGGCATCACTGAGCTTTATACCACAGTCTGTCATTTGAATGATTTTTGTCTGCTTCTAAGCAGATGATATGTTTGGTGTCCATGTTACAATCAAAGCATCCTTATTATGGTTAATTCCCATCAATCAATAAGACTTGCCTCTTTGCTTCATCAGAGAAACAGAGAATGGCCTCCATGCCAGAGCTCTGTAGATAAAATGAGAGTCAAGGCTTATTTGAGGAGGCAGAAGACATCTGGGGGAAATGAGAAAGGAGTTAGTGAGTAATTCAGCTCTAGGGAGTCACATTTCCTGCACTTAGATGGGTTAAAGGAGCTGGGGACCAAAGAGATTCTTTGCTTAAAGATCCAAGGGTGAGAATCTCATTTGTAGTCAGATGGCAGCTGAAGCAGGAGTCATCTGAAGGTTTCACTGGGCTGAACATCCAAGATCAGCTTCTTCACTCACATGTCTGGCATCCCAGTGCTCCTCTACATGGCCTGTCTCTTCAGCAGAGTAGCCTGGACTTCTTTTATGGACACTCAGGGTCAAGGCTAGAATTAGAAAGTACCAGTCCTCTTAAAGACTCAGCCTACCACTGGCAAAGCATCATACCTGCCATATTCTATTGGTCTGAGTAGTCACAGACAAGCCCAGATTGAAGGGAATGTAAGAACGATTAATTCCTCTTAATGGAAACATAGCACTTCTTTACAGGAAGAGAAGGAGTTGACGGCAGCCATTTGGGGGACAAGGTACCACATTGTTCTTCCACTCTCAAATTTTTCTTGGTTTGCAAAATAAATCTGTAGTCCTAGAAGTCAGGATAGTGGTTACCCCTGAGGGAAGGGGAGTGACTGGCAAGAACCCGAAGGGGCTAGTGCGTGTTCTGTTTTTGTTTTATCTATGTGTTAGTTACACAGGTATGCTCATTTTGTGAAAATTCTTCAAGCTGTACACTTGTGATTTGTCCATTTTGCTGGGTGACTGTTACACTTCAATTTAAAAAAAGTTTACAGAAGGTGAAAAAAACAACCACAAATCAAAAAAAGCTGACCCTTTCTAGATGATAAATTATAAGGTCATCCTGCCCACTACCCAACTCCAGGCCATATGAGAAAAGCCAAGTGACTCATTAGAAGTTAAAGGTGGGGAGAGAGTGGCTGGAGTGCTGGTGCCCCTCGCCGTCATGAGCGAGAGGAATGGGGCTTTTTCTCTTTGTCTTAAACCAGGTGATAAGGGCTTTATGAGAACCGCGAAGAGCCTGACCTATGCTCCCTGGAGCTTGAGGGACATAAAGGCAGCCATCTGACTCCCTCCTGGGGAAGTACTAAGGTGAGCCTGTGGCCGACCAGCTGCCCTGGAAGCAGCGTAAGGAGAGCTGACTGCCCTCGGAACCACCAGCACTTGCTGTGTCAAAAGGGTCTGAGATGCACACATATTTCCCCTGAGCCAGACGTGGCCCTTGGAAGGGATCTGGACTGAGTGATCCTGAGAGGGCTCTGCCCAGGAGGACCACTTATAAGGCACTTGATCAGTTGATCCCATCAAGGGATGGACTGTACCAAAGCCAGGGGGCTGAGGGAGAAGCCAGCCAGAGGATGCTCACCCTCACCAGAGGCTTTGCTGGGGAGAGATTCCCAGCAATGCAAAGTCCCCTTTGGGACCATGAGAGCTGCCAAAATAAGAGTCAACACTGAACATTCTCCACACCTGGGAAGTTCCCTGGCCAGTAACAGCTGCACCTGTCTACTGAGGGGTGCCCTGTCCTGTCCTCAACCCCTTCCTCTGCACCAACTGTGGAAGGACTGGAAAGGGTAGCCAGAGACTGGGGGAGACAGTGAAAGGTGGAAAAGAGAGAACAGAGGACATCACTATGCATCTCTCCCAGCCCCTTTGCACAGGTCCCAGTCAGAGGCAGGCTAGAGTGTGGGTGCAGGGCGTGGGGAGCAGAAAGTGCTTCAAATTGAATAAAAGATTGAAGTTCTCAGGTTAGACTGGATGGGACGTTTTATTTACTGAAACGAGATTATGCTTGAGACTGAAGGGGATTGAAAACCTCTGGCACCCGCCTGAGATTTCATCCAGGAGTGAGAAAGAGCTACCTGAGAAATCACGTTTGATAAGGCGGTGGAAGGAAGAATGAATAATTTTCTTCTTACATCCTCACACAAGTCGGATACAAGTAAAACACAAGTTGTAATGTATGCCACAGGCCTTTGTTAGCTGGTGACTTCAAATGAGATTGCCGCCCCGCCTGGTACTCAATATTAAGGCACAGGCCTGTATCAATCCAATTGCTACCACGAGTGCCCTTGAAAGGGCTCCCCCTTTCCCAAGCTCTTTAGGCGAGTTCCCCATGGCACTGACTTGTGGATGTTCCAGAAGCAGCCTCTCTGTTCCTTCCATTCACACGTCCTCATTTGCATCTTTATGCCACAAGAGTCATTGAGTTTAGTATGTATCGGGGCAAGAGGTACAATAACAAAAACGATAGAGTCCCACCTAACAGTGAGGGAGGTCAGAAGACTGTCCTCTGAGGGACTTGTGATTGAGGTGGGATCTGAAAGAGTAACAGTTAACTAGGGGAAGGGGGAGACTACCCCAGGCAGAGGGACCAGAATGTGGACTGAGCAATAAAAATAGGGGCTGGAATAGAGAACCTGAGGAGGAACACTGTACCAGGTGGAGAGGTGGGTAGGCGCTGGGGAGTCCTATAGACCTTGTTCATAATTTTGGAGTTTATCGCAAGGGTGAGGGCGCTAGGAAGCCACCAAAGTGTTTTGAGTATGAAGGAGACATTAACAGAATTAACCCTACCCTCAAAATACAACTCACATCTGACCACTTCCCCACCCTGACTGCCGCCAGCCTGTTCCAACGTATCACCACTTCTCACTTGATCTCTGAAATCACTTTCCAAGTGGCCTTCATGTTTCCTCACCTGCCCCTCCCCCTATAGCCTGTTCTCCAAACAACAGCTACAGCGATCCTCCCAAAGTGTAGGACTGGTCATGCCCTCCCTCTGCTCCAACCCCTCCAGTGTCTACCCATCATCCTCAGAACCCGATACAGAGTCTGCACCATGGTCTACAAGGTCCTTCAGGAAGCGGCCCCTGCCTGGCCCTTGCTCGATCTGCTCCAGCCCACTGGTCTCCTGGCTATTCCGGGCCCCAACCGAGCGTGTCTCCACCGCAGAGTACTTGCACTTACTGTTCCCTCCGTCTTCCCAGATTGCCGTGTGGCTCTCAATCTCAACTCATTTGGGACTCAAATGTCACCTCATCAGCAAAGCCTTTTCTAAAATAGCACCCTGCCACCCTTACCCCTAGTCACTCTCTATCCCCTTTCCCTGCTTTATTTATTTTTCGGGGCACTCACCCGTAGCTGACATATTTATTTTGTTTATCTCTGTTTCCCAACCACCTCCCTAGGATAAGCTCCAAGTGGGCAGGAACTTTCTAAGTCTTATATACTCCATCGCCAAGAACAGTGTCTGGCACACAGCGGTCTCTCAATAACTCCTTGTGTATGGATGCATGCAGGGAAGAAATGAGATGAGTGAGGCGAGGGTAAGAGTGAAAGTGCACGGCCCACCAGCTGCTAAGTTCCCCCATCCCGCCAAACGCGCAACCGACATGCTACGCCCCAGCCAGGGGCAAGGAACCGGTCTTCCTGTGAACCTGTCACCCCGACCCATAGCCTACCCCTACCCTCCAAACGTGCCATGACACTAATCTCAGAGCAGAGGCGGCTATAGCGATGCCCCACGGCAAGATGTGCAGGGCACATGCTCCCGGCCCCGACCCTTCCTACACCTGTACCCAGGCACCCTATAAAGGCAGAGGGCAGAAGGTGGCAGTGGTCACAGGGTGTGGGCAGGGCAGCAACCAGCCAAGAACCCAACCTGGGGAAGCAGGGAGGCAGCAGAGGCAGGACCATAGTGAGCTGACGCTCCACACCCCGGCACCGTTGGGCTGCATGATGCCTTTGGACTCCATTTACAAAATACAAACTCAAGGACAAAATTATGAAGAATTTCAAGATAACAACCGCAGAGCATTAAACTCCAAGTGTGAGACCCTTCTGAGCACAGGGCTCTGTGGTCCTCCTGTACTGGCCACAGGACCATGAAGCCAGGGCTGCTGGCCCTCTTTGTATTCGGTGAGAGATCTGCGGCTTCTGAGCCAGGATGGGTTGGCAGCGTTCGCGTTCACCATCCTAGGGTAGGAGGACCCTGGTTGAGGCTCAGAACACAGCCCTCAGCCTTTTTTGCCCTCCTCCTCACTGTGAGCCTGTTCCCGCATGACATGTGCAGCAAGAGCTTTGACCCCCCCCAGCCCTCTCCAGTGGAGCTTATCCACTCTTGCTTCTCTCCGACACTTTGGAACTGAACCAGCGGCCTCCTCCCTACACCCCACCCCCATCACACACTTCAACTTTTCCCGCCTCTCCAACTACTTTGATGGGATGATGGCTTGCCCAACATTTTAGAGACTGAAGGGGAGGACTAGGTTTGGGCGACCAGATGGAAAGAATGAGGCAAGGGAAGGAGGGGCCCTCCATGGGAGGACATACAGTGCTGAGAATGCTGAAGAGGTACTTTTCACCAAGATATGTCGGGAATTTATGTTTCTATGCTCTACTCAACCCAAACTTCCTGCAGCTCTCAGGAAATTGCTTGGGGTGAGGGAGGGGAGCCACACAATGTCACCGAAGCAAGGAGAATTTCAGTACATTAAAGGTTAAGAGGGATCTTGGCTATTGTTAATTGCTAATTGCCTACTACTTAAGGACTTCCAAAACAGACACTCAGTTGATCAAAGGAAAAATGTAAGTGCAGATAAGACTCTCCCAAACACTCACCCAGACACTCAATGTGTGTGCACACATACTCACAGAGGGGAAAGAAGGCAACTTCAAGTAGAATAGAAGAATAATACTAATAGACAGCACTTAGATCGTCTATTACCATGTGCCTGTCACCGTTCGAAACATTTTATTTGTAGTAACCGATTTAATCCTCACACAAATCTATAAGGCATTACTGTTATCCCCATTTTACAGATGAGAAAACTGAGGCACAGAGGATGACGTAACTTTTTGTGTGCTGTCATCGTGTACATAGAACTAACTAAACCAGGCAGCGAGTCAGAATTCTTAGAATTAAAACATCAGTCTTCAGAGCAGTTCAAGAAAGAGTACTCAGCTACACAGGTAAAGCTTAAGAGGAAAGTCAGTCCAATGCATAAAACTACAAGCCTGAAAATATATTCATAAGCACTTCTGTCCTGTTGCCTCTATTCAATTACAGTTAGGGGCACAGTCTCTGACTTTGCGGAAGACTGGAGAGGAGATGATGTGACTACAT
Source organism: Orcinus orca (assembly GCF_937001465.1). NCBI lineage: Eukaryota > Metazoa > Chordata > Mammalia > Artiodactyla > Delphinidae > Orcinus > Orcinus orca. Next base: position 35,378,058 of record NC_064580.1, on the reverse strand, counting down.
AATCTGTCAGAGCAAAGACTAAGGCCTTCCCACAATTCCCATCTGTTCCTGCTCCCGAGAATAAACAGAAAGTTCCCACATGAACTCATTTTTTAAATATTGCGAGGAGCATGCCAAAGGTGTCCTGACTCATTGCTCACGGGTGGCCACCCCTGAGCCATGCTCAGCTGCTTCATCAGCATGGCCCTAAAAGTCCCTTCATACCAGAACAGCGACCTGCCAAATATAGCAAGCGCCCTATTTTTAAAAAGGTTCAAATGAGCTAGCAGAGAGCCATCAACGCATGCCATCAGCGTAGTTTTATAAAAACCCGGGCCAGGCCATCTGCGCGGCATTCAAATAATGCTGAGGCAATACAGCCACAACAGCAGCAGCAGCCATGAGAGTAAGTAGCTCCTGCTCAGTGAGGGCCTCCACGGGTCAGACCCCTCTAAGCACTCTCTTATATCCACTCTCACTTCATGCTGGTAGCTGCCCTGCATGACCGGTTTTATTATCCCCATTTTACAGATGAAAGTACAGTCTCAGAAAGGTCAAATGACTGCCCTGCATTCACCTAGCCAGCACTCCACACCGTTTCTGAGACATCTCATTAAATACCACTTGCAGTTGTACATTCCCAGGCGTGTGACACTTGTGCTACTGGAGGTTGATTGACCCCAGATGTACCGAGGACCTAAGAGGAGACAAAACCTAGTGGCATGTTGTTGCCCCTGCACCCAACGGTCAGACCCTCAGCTATCAGCGTGGAAATGCCCTTCAAGTTTTGAAAGGTTAGAGAGCTTCAAGAATGGATCATAGACCTAAGCATAAAAGCAAAAATGATAAAATGTCTAGAGAAAAATAAAAACATTTTGTGACATTGGGGTAGGCAAAAAATTCCTAGATAAACAAGCATGGACCATAAGAGAAAAACTAGATAATGGACTTCATTGAAATGTAAAACTTAGGCTCTTCAAAGGACACCTTTAAGAAAATGAAAAAGCAAGCCACAAACTGGGAGAAAAAAGTTGATATATACTTGACAGAGAACTGGCATCCAGAATGTAGAACTCTTACAACTTAATAATAAAACAAACAAGTCAATTAAAAAATGGACAAAATATTTTAACAGACACTTCCCCAAAGACAAGTACAAATGGCCAAGAAGTGTATGAAAAAGTACTCAACATCATTAGTTGAAATGGAAATTAAAACATGAGATGTTAGTACATACCCACTAGAATAGAATGGCTAAAAATGAAAAGTCTGACAATATCAAGTGTTGACAAGAATGCAGAGGAAGTAGAACTGGCCTTCATTGATGCTGAGACTGTGAAATAGTCTAGCCACTAAACCAGTTTAGCAGTTTCTTATAAAGTTAAACATACATTCACCATATGACTCAGCCATTCCACTTCTAAGTATTTACCCAAAAGAAATGAAGACATATGTCCACACAAAGACTTGTACAAGAACATACATAGCAGCTTTCTTCATAATAACCGAAAACTAGTAACAACCCAAATGTCCAACAACAGGGGAATGGATGAACACATTTTGGTACATCCATACAATGAAATGCTACTAGCCATGAAAAAAGAGCAAACTAATAATGTATACAATGCCATGGATGAATCTCAAAATAATTATGCTAAAAGAAGGAAACTAAGCAATAAAATAATATAAAAATCTCTGTGTGAGTGTATTTATATGATATTTGAGTACATGCAAAATGAATCTATACTGACAGAAAGCAGATCAGTGTCTGTCTGGTACTGAGGGTTAGGGTGGGTTTGGCTGCAAATGGACACAAGGGAAATCTGGGGGGCATTAGAAATGTTCTATATCTTGACTGCAGTGAGTACACATACCACATGTGAGTATATAAATCTGACTAACTGGATGTTTAAAATTGGCACATTTTTCTTCATATTTATTACTCCTCAGTAAAGTTGATTTTGGAAAAAAATACTGAAAAAACGTGTTTGGAGAAAGGACAGGAAATTCAGAGGACAAGGAAAGAGGTTCGGCGAATGGGTGGCAGTTAGTGATGGGGCAGGGAGGGGAAAAGGTGAGAGTTTCCAATCGTGAATGAGAACCCGGCCCTGCCACTTGTCACTCGGAGAGCTTCAGCCAGTCTGTGAGGTGCGGGGCAAGGAAATTAACTCCTTTCACCCTCATTGTTAAGTGCAACAATGAGTGTGGTGGCTTTATTTCCAGGGCTGACAGACCTGGTTCCTGGCTGCCCTGAGACCTGAAGACCTCCAGAGCTATCTGCTGCTTTCTCGTCGTGAGGCCTGACACTCCTGCTGCCTGCTGGCACCACACCTCTCTAGCTGGGAAAGTGAGACTTCTGTGAAACATGTGGTCGGCATGGAACATAAATCTCATTCCTCCCGGGTCCCTGCAAATAAAGATCTTCTTTGTCTAAGTACATAAGCACATTTCTCTCACAAGAAGGATAAATTATTTCCAAATGCAGGAAAACTGTACCTATGTGCTGCTGCTCTCACTGCAGAAGCTCCCTCAGAGATAGATGTTATTCAGCCACCCGTTTAGTCATTCATCCACTCATTCGCTCATTCAACAACCATCTAGTGAGCACCTGCTATGTGCTAGGCCAACCATGGTGAACACATAGGCCCTGAGAGCAAGGAGCTCACTGCCTGGCGGGGTGGGGCAGGGGGCTACAGGTAGTTAACAGGCCATTACAGCCCAGTGAGGTAAGAGCCCCATAGCAGATGCTGCCAGTCTCTGTCCCTTGGACCGCTTTACCTCATGCCCTTGGACCTCTTTGCCAGTTCTGTGTATGCCTGCTCTAAAGGTACTTTCAGCCTACAGAGATCATCCATGCCCCTTTGGAAAAGGACTTCCCCCAGGCTGCTGGAGCCAGATTTGCCTGCATCAAAGAAGGCTAGAACTACCTGGGAACTTTCCTCTCCCGTCCCCTTAACCAATGACTGAGGGGTGTATAAATATTCCGTAAGTATAAAGTATTGATAAATATAATTACTCCAGCTTCCTCATCCCCTGTTTGGGACAGTATTGAGCTGTGGTCTTCACTGTGTCCAGAGCTCCCCTCCAGGACCAAGCCAAAGTCACCTACTGTGATATTGTGATTTATAATAAGAAATAAATATTTGGTCTTTGTTCTCATTTCTGGCACAGAGCTCCTAAAGCCCTTAGAATTTGTCTTTCGTTATGTTAATGAGGTGACTTTTAAAATAATTTTTATTGGAGTATAATTTCTTTACAATGTTGAGTTGGTTTCTACTGTGCAGCAAAGTGAATCAGCTATACGTATACATATATACCCTCTTTTTTGGATTTCCTTCCCATTTAGGTCACCACAGAGCACTGAGTAGAGCTCCCTGAGCTATACAGTAGGTTCTCATTAGTTAGCTATTTTATACATAGTATCAATAGTGTACATATGTCAACCTCCCAATTCATCCCACCACCACCACCCCCTGCTTCCCCCTTTGGTGTCCATATGTTTGTTCTCTACATCTGTGTCTCTATTTCTGCCTTGCAAACCAGTTCATCTGTACCATTTTTCTAGATTCCACATATATGCATTAATATATGATATTTGTTTTTCTCTTTCTGACTTACTTCACTCTGTATGACAGTCTCTAGGTCCATCTACGTCTCTACAAATGACCCAATTTCATTCCTTTTTATGGCTGAGTAATATTCCATTGTATATATGTGCCACATCTTCTTTATCCATTCGTCTGTTGATGGGCATTTAGGTTGCTTCCATGTCCTGGCTATCATAAATAGTACTGCAATGAACATAGGGGTGCATGTGTCTTTTTGAATCACGGTTTTCTCTGGGTATATGCCCAGGAGTGGGCTTGCTGGGTCATATGGTAGTTCTGTTTTTAGTTTTTTAAGGAACCTTCATACTGTTCTCCATAGTGGCTGTATCAATTTACATTCCCACCACCAGTGCAGGAGGGTTCCCTTTTCTCCACACCCTCTCCAGCATTTATTGTTTGTAGATTTTTTAATGATGGCCATTCTGATGGTGTGAGGTGATACCTCATTGTAGGTTTGATTTGCATTTCTCTAATAATTAGTGATGTTGAGCACTTTTCGTGTATTTGTTGGCCATTTGTATGTCTTCTTTGGCGAAGTGTCTATTTAGGTCTTCTGCCCATGTTTGGATTGGGTCTTTTGTTTTTTTGATATTGAGCTGCATGAGCTGTTTGTATATTTTGGAGATTAATCCTTTGTCAGTTGCTTCATTTGCAAATATTTTCTCCCATTCTAGGGTTGTCTTTTCATCTTGTTTTTCATCTTGTTTATGGTTTCCTTTGCTGTGCAATGAGGTGACTTTTAGAAGGCTCCTAAGGATGGGGGCTAGTTGCCAGGGGAATGAACCCTGTGAGTGGAGGGTTAGAACTTTCATTCCCACCCCCTGGATCTCTGAGAAGGGGGAAAGGGCTGGAGATTTAATCACTCATGCCTGTGTAACAAAGCCCCTATGAACACCCAAAAGGACAGGGTTTGGAAAGCTTCTGGGCTGGTGAACACGTGGAGATGTGGGGAGAGTGGTGAGCCCAGAGAGGGCATGGAAGCTCTGTGCCCTTTCCCCACACCTTGCCCTATGCCTCTCTTCCATCTGGCTGTTCCTGAGTTATATCCTTTTATCATAAACTGGTGATCTAGTAAGTAAAATGTTTCTGAGTTCTGGGAGCTGCTCTAGCAAATTAATTGAACCCAAGGAGAGGGTTGTGAGAATCTCCGATTTATAGCCAGTTATCAGAAGCACAGGTGACAACCTGGACTTGCAATTGGCACCTTAAGTCTGGACAGTCTTGCAGGGCTGAGCCCTTAACCTGTGGGATCTGATGCTACCTCCAGGTAGATAGTTTTGGAATAGAGTTGAACTGTAGGACCTTCAGCTGGTGCTGGAGGACTGCTTGGTGGTGTGGGGGGAAAACCACACATTGGAATTGGTACTAGAATCATCTTACCCACCCTCTGGAGGACTTGACGTAATAATTCACCCTGGCTCAGCTTCCTTTGCTCTATCTCCTGCTTCCCCAATTCCCTACTGGTTATTCCCAGAAACACTTCCTAGTAAGTTGCTTTCCCAGGAATCCTTACTTCAGGATTTACTTCTGGGAATTCCAACCTAAGACATGCACCAATTGTAGAATACCAAAGTTGGGCTGTGGAGGCCCCTGGGAGGGGCACTGGGATCAGAGAAATCTTCTAAGAAGGAGCAACATTGGTATGTGCCTGTGTGTGTGCATGTATGTTGGGTGGGGTTGGGAAAACAAAACTGTAAGTGGGGGAGGAGTCGGAACCAAGGCCCCAAGTTGTGGTGAACTTGGGAAACAGCAAGCAGTCTAGTTTGGCTGGAGCGCAGCGCATGTATGACAGGTCACGGGGAGAAGTGAGACTGGAGGGGCCCATAGGGATGGAGGTCATAAAAGTGTAAGTCCCATTAAGAACTTGATCTTCAGGGTAATAGTGAACCATTGAAAGGTTATAGTGATGAGACCAGATTTACTCTTTAGAAAGATGGCTTTGTTTGAGAGGGGCAAAATGAGAGTCTGGGAGCAGTTAGGAGGCTGTCTCAGACATCCAGGCCATAACTGGAAAGAGGTCATCGGAATGGAGTGGGAGAACATGGGTGCACTCAAGAGATGTTCCAAAGTCACATTCAATAAGACTCAAGTTTTGATTGAGTGAGTGATTGATCATATAGGGATGGATAAGGAAAGAGAGGACACAGAGATGTTTCCTGGGTTATCACAGGTCTGGGTCCCTAGGAATCAGACTCTTATTTGGAAATTGGAATGCAGGAAGTCTGTTGGAAAGTGCTCTCAGGATTGACCCTTGTTGGTAGAAAGGGAAGGAACTTGGACTGTGATGAAGTCTCCACAAAGGCCTCAGCCAAACTCATGGGGGGGCCCTGGAGGTGGGAGAGCCCTGCAAGAGTTGTCCTAAGTTGGGACAAGGGATCCAGGCCCCTGTCCACCCACATCACCCAGCCACTGGATGCAGATTACCCTGGGGGACAGCATGGAACCTTGGGTGGTATGGCTCCCTTCAGCTGAAGGCAATTCCTGGAGAGGGTTGACAGCTGAGCCGTCAGCTAACAACCTTCCCAGCAGCTGAGGAGGTAGGTCCTTCTGTCCTAGCAGGGGTGCTGGGCAGCATAGCACAGCATCCACAACTGACATGTAAGTGTGAGGTACTTGTGAGACCTGCAGTGGGATATATACAGAAAGCACCTGGTTCTTTGTGACTGGATATCAGGAGTGGATGAGCCGATCTCGAGAAGAAGGGTTAGGTGTTGGTTCTTGGCCTCTTTAGGGTCATAGACCCTTTCGAAAAGTTGATGAAGGCCCTTAATAGTCACAACTCCAAACAAAAATTTGCATAAAATTTCAGGAACTTGTCGTAGTTTGGGTTCCTCTACCAGCAGACCCTGGGACAAAGATGTTGGTTCAAGAGGTTCATTTGGGAGGTGATCTCAGGAAACTTGGAGAGGGAGTAGAGAAATGAGCAGGGAAGGGAGAAAAGCCAATAAAGGTACATTAATGGGAGGTGGCCAACTGGGGCTCAATCTTGCTGGAGCCCCTCTGAGAAACCCTGAGGGACACAACCTAGAATTGTCCCACCCACCCAGCAAGGAAGCTGGGGAGTTTGTCTATCATCTCCCATCTCTCATGGATTGAGGATCGCCCCAGGGGCATTAACTCTCCGGCCTATCTAGTCACCTAGTACCCATTCTCCACCCTGTCCCACCCCCTGTGGGACTAAGAACAACTTGGTTCAGTGGCTAGAGAACACCCTCAGGCAGAGAGGGTGCAGATGCTTACAGTAAGAAACCATTAGATTGCCGCTAATGGTTTGAGCGCCAGAAGACACAGCTAGGGCACCAACAGTATCTGCCACAGGACTCGTATATTCCTCATTGAGAATTTTTGCCAGAGAGGACTGAGGAACACCGAGGAAGCAGAAGGCATAGCCAGCGAAGTAGGGGGGAAAAAAATCAAAACAGTATGGTGCCACGTCAACAGCGGGAAGTGACGGAGACATCGAGGGTACACAGCTTCCTCCAACTGGGTCCCCACTGGAGCCACTGGGGAACGTACTGCTGTCAGTGAGCTTGGTTTTTCTGTTGTAACTCTGAGCTCCCCAGTTCTGACACTGCCTGCCCTGACAACTCAAAGACCAAATGGAAGGCTGGGATTGCCAACTGTCGGAGAGCAGCTTGGGAAATTAGGGTGCGGCTCTCAGGGGGCCAGGATTGAAGGGGATATTTAATCATTTGCAAGTTCAGTGACAGGTCTAGAAAGTGTACAGAGGAGGCCAAGCCACTCGCCTTTGTGCCACAAGAATGCCTCAATTAAGATGCCATTCAGTTAGAAGAGGCAGAAAGAAAAACAAACCCTTCAGCTGTAACTGCGCACCGGGTTTTTTTCTGTAAATCAAGGGGTGCAAGTGGCATTTTCCATCAGTGGTAAGTGTCAAAAAGCCCAGAGGTGTGCAGCTGTTATCGTGCAGTATTACCCAGTGACCATTTAAACAGCCGATCAAGTTCCTTCCAGAAAAGAAGGTTCTGAGTCCACGTTCCTAGTTCAACCACTTGAAGTGTTTGACTCGAGTGGAGCCATGAAGGCCTTACAACGGGTCTCCTCAAGGCTGGGCTGTATTGGGTTTTGCGGTTGTTATTGCAGTTGGGGTTTGAGTTTGCTTGCTCCTCAGAACACCTCCTGCTACAAACAAATTGCCCTTGGACAAGGTGCTGTGGACCCAGGGGACAAAACACAGTGTACACAAAGCTAAGGAAAGGTTAAGAGGAACTTGGTAACCTTGGGATAGTCTGGAAACGAGCAATGCTAACAACAGCTCCTGCGCACAGTGGACGCCCAGTCAACAGTCCTCACACTTGAGAGAGATGATACAGCTATGCTTATCCATATCTTCACTAACTTATAAAACCCTTGAATGCGGAGACTGTAATCCCTATGCTCATCCCCACCAAACACCCTTGTGTTGGCCGAATCACATACGTGTATACTCCAATTACACAGTGCCCACACCACTGTGCCCACACCACCTAGATGACTCTGTTGATCATTTTGCAAAGACTTGGGTAAAACAAGGAGGGAATCGCAATCAAAACGGCAGAGCTCCTGCATTATTCTCCTGCCTTTCTGCTGCTGAATGATCTTGAATGAATTACTAAATTCCTCTGAGTTGTGATTTTCCCAACCAGAAAATGGATAAATCACCCCGTTTACAAAGTGCCCTGGTAAGACAACTGGAAATACAATCAAAAGTTTATCAAGTGAGATCTCTCAACTAGAATAAAAATTAGACCATGACATTTTGGATAAAACTCAATATTTTGTTAGTCAAGTTCCATCAAAATTATACTTAGGTACATTAACTTAATTTAAGAACTAGTGGTAAATTATATTACTATTTGACACATTATTGCTCTGCATAATTATTCAATCAGAGCTCCCCTGAAACAAATTAATGCTGATGCAACCCAATTTTTCTTTTGAAATAGTTCAAGAATACAGAAAAGTATCAAGAATAATATAACGAGCACCCTTACACCTACCATCCAGCTTTTTGGAAGACTCACATTTTGCCGTATTTTCTTAAGAAATAACACATCAAAGAGCCAGATGAAGTTCCCTGTATATCCCTTTCTCATCCCATTCCTTCCCCTCTTTTCCCAGGGGTAAGAACTTAAAATAGCATGCCCTCAGCCCACTTCTGGCTTCAGCCGTCAGCCATACTGGCAGTATCCCACTTCCAGGGCCCACCTCGAGTCTCTGTTTCTTTACTCCAAGGCTTTCCTCCAAACCCTCAAGAGTGCACTCAACCCTCACAGGCACATCACAAATGCATGGGGGAATTAGCACCCCCAGGAGAACCATCAACCCAGGGGGACAGAGCATTGTATAAATGCCCTTAGGACAGACAATTCTCAGAGGTGGGGTTGAGCCCTTTTCCCTAAAGCAGTGACCTCAATAACACACCCTTTCCTGGCTTCCCCCCTTTTCTTGTCTCACCCTCCCTGCTCCTTCACTCCTACTCCCTGGGATCACCCCTCAGTAAATGCCCTGCACCCAAGTCCTGGTCTCAGGCTCTGTTGGAGGGGAATGTAATCTAAGACATGGCTCTCCTGTAATTGTCTACTGCTTACAGGCAGGTATGGTTCTATCACTGACGTGCTTGCATGCATTCTGAGACAATGGATAGCATTTTTTGCACCTTTTTAAATTCTATATAAATGGTATCATATTATACTTGCTTTTTGTCTTTGTGACTTACTTATGCATTCTGTAGCTCTCCAGAACATGGAAAGGCAACTAGACACAAAACACACTTCGTTTCCAAATGTTGAGCAATTCTATTATACCCAACACACTAAACTCTATGTAAAATCTTTCTCAATTCACATCACATTAACATCTAAAGGTGCTGCTGAGCTTGAAAAATCTCAGTAAATTTTCCAGTTAGATGCAAATGTTTGCATACACAGAAGGCTGAGAATAATACTTTGGCAAAAGTATTAATTTCCTGGGGTAAAGAATTACCTTATTGCATTGAATCAGGCATTCACCATAATTGTCATGTCTTAATAAATTCTTACGTTGCTGTAACTCTTTCTCTTTATAATGTGATTTTACATGAAGTGTCTCAGTTGAGTCTCTCAACTCTGAGTCTGATTTATCTGTTTCTCCCACACGTCTACCCTTGCCCATGGTAGGCATTTGATAAATATTTATTGAATGACTCACCATTTTATTCACAAGAATACTGAATCTTCCAAAGATAAAAACATTGAGTACACACAGCAAGTTAGTGGTGGACCTAGGAGTAAAACCCAAGTCTAGGAGCCAAAATTTGATTCAAAGCATTTTGAAATCTGTGTAATAACATTATATTATCTTCCATAATTAGTGGTTACAGTAGTACCAGTCCAATACTTCCCTTTCTTTTTTAATGTTTTAGTGAATAATCTTTTTTTAAATTTTATTTATTTATTTACTTACTTATTTTTGGCTGCGTTGGGTCTTCGTTGCTCTGCACGGGCTTTCTCTAGTTGCGGCGAGTCGGGGCTACCCGTGGTCGTGGTGTGCGGGCCTCTCATTGCTGTGGCTTCTCTTGTTGCAGAGCACGGGCTCTAGGCACATGGGCTTCAGTAATTGTGGCATGCTGGCTCAGTAGTTGTGGCTCGCGGGCTCTAGAGTGCAGGCTCAGTAGTTGTGGTGCACGGGCTTAGTTGCTCCACGGCATGTGGGATCTTCCCGGACCAGGGCTCGAACCCGTGTCCCCTGCATTGGCAGGCAGATTCTTAACCACTGCACCACCAGGGAAGCCCCAATACTTCCTTTTGTTCAAGGATCAGTATACCAAAGCCACAAGATTGGATATTTTCCTTTAACATGGAATGCCAAAAGAATCCAGAATATAACCGAGTCTCCATGGGAAAGAAACTGCTCTCTTTTTTTTCTTTTCCAGATATATCTATATCTGTATCTCATCTATATCTATATCTTATCTATATCTATATATTGAGAGAGAGGGCACTTATATAGAGCAAAATGGAAAGATCACAGTTACATGAATTTTTGTACCCATTCACCATCAGATTAAGATATAGAACATTTCCAGCTATCTATCCCCAAAATGTCTTCATTCTCCATCTTATTTAATTACCACCCCTAACCCTGCCAAAGATAACTACTGTTCAGACTTCTCTCACTATAATTTTTTTGCCTATGTTGGGACTTCATATATATGAAATTATACAGTCTGTATTTTTTTTTTTTTTTTTTGCGGTACGCGGGCCTCTCACTGCTGTGGCCTCTCCCGCTGCGGAGCACAGGCTCCAGACGCGCAGGCTCAGCGGCCATGGCTCACGGGCCCAGCCGCTCCGCGGCATGTGGGCTCTTCCCGGACCGGGGCACGAACCCGCGTCCCCTGCATCGGCAGGCAGACTCTCAACCACTGCGCCACCAGGGAAGCCCTACAGTCTGTGTTGTTGACGTCTAATTTCTTTCACCCAATCTTATGTCTATGAGACACATCAGCGTTGCATGTATCTGGAGCCACCACTTTTTCATTGCCGCATGGTGTCCCACTGTATGAATACAGTACAGTTTTCTTGCCCATTTTACTGCTGATGTACATTGTAAGTTGTTTCTAGCTTGGGGACATTATGAATAAAGCTGCTATGAACGTTCTTAATGATGTCTTTTGGAGGATATAAAAGCCCAGATATATTCTATTGGCTATATACCCAGAAGTGGATCGCTAAATTACAGGACTGCTGTATAGTTTGCTTTGTTAGATGCATTGCTTTGGCCAAAAGTGTGAAGGTTTCCCTCATCTGGAAAAGCTGGCAGGGAGCAGAGCTCCTGTTCCTAAATGGCTCCTCATCAAAAAACCATAGATTCTTTGATTAGAAGAGACCCTAAAGGCAATGACCTGGCCTCCCACACAATATCGAGTCCTTCTCTAGCTCCAGTCTTAGCTGCCCTCACCTGGGCCACACTCAGTAAGCAGAAGTCACTACCTGCAAAGGACTCGGACAGCCCTGCCACCTGTGACAACCATCCACTCTTCCCTTTAAATCTCCCATGCCTCAAGTAGAACCACACATACTCCTTTGGCTTGGGTCTTACCCCCCAAACCCTTTTTTTGGCACCGAAGAGTAGACCAGAGTTGACTCAGATAAGAGTGAAATTTGTTTCAAACTGAAAATTGGTACCATATGTCATGGATTCTCAGATCCTTAAAGGCTCTCAGAGACCTCTGTGGCCATTTAGCCAATGCCAAATCCACAAGGTATTTCCAAACCTCTGTTTAAGCATGTCCAAGGCAGAGAACTTTGCTCATTCCAAAGCAACCCATCCCATAGTCACACGGATCCATTTGCTAGAAAGTTCTTCCTGTTAGCTTTGAAGCTACCTTCTTTTAATTCCCACCTACTGGTCCTTGTTTTGAACTCTGAGACTCTTGAAAACAAGTTTGTTTTTCTCATTCAGCCATTCTGCAAAGATTATAGGAGCTCCTTCAATATTGGAGCAAACTCATCATTTAGTAGGTGCATTGAAGAAGGATGGAAACAGCAGCTAGGGCCTTAGGATGAGGCAAACACTGTTTCATGTCTTAGGCTTTATAATTTGTTAGTCTTTAATAGTAACTTTTCTATTTTTAGTTTTGCTATGGCTTCACTGCTCACCAAAGAAGGAATGTGCAGGCTTCTATTATGTATCAAGGCCATGGTGATACCTCCCATCTCATAACTCAGTACCTTTGTCCTCTGGCAGTTGACCAGAGCAGCTCTGGCCTATCTACTGAGCCCTCTGGGCTAATCTGGTTGGCAGTCTGGTGTGTGGTAATGTAGACTAACTATAGTCTTTATAGTCGAATGCATATGCCAAAAATCAGTGTGCTGGTCTAGCCACTTCTTTGAATCTTTGTTTCCTTTACTGCAAAATCTAGCTTTTATACCCGCCTCAAGGGAACATTAAGAATTAGATATGCTCATGTATACGAAGTACTTGGCCCCATGCAAAGCATACAAAAGATGCTCAATAACATTCTCTTCCCTCATCTTCCTCCCACTGCTGCTTTTGAAATCATGAATATCCAGTCATGAAAAGGAACTGTCATGTGGTACCATGGAAAGACCTGTGAAAGTGTCTTCCACTCTAAGCCCAGGTTGCTAATTTTAACCCTGTAAGGCCTAAACTATCGACTCCATAAGAGACCATTTTTTTGCCCAGTTTATCTGTTTATGTAAGTGTCTCCTAGTACACCCCTAGTGGCTTTTGATGCATCTTATATGATACAGCATTTTACATCTTAAGAATATCCATGATATGGAGCCTTCTGAAATCCTCAGAGAGTGCCACGGAGATTCAGCAATCTTTAATACCTGTCAACTGAATTCATTCATGGGAGGAGGGGCTTTCATATACACACAGGCCTGATAACCGTGCTCAAGAGCTGAGCGGAATGGGGCTGAACTGTGAGGGCAGCTTAAGGTCATGCTCGCCCCGCGCTGCTGACACAGAGGCCCTGCCAACTGTCTCCCTGTGTGGAGCTGGCCCTGACCCCTGGCATGCAGTTGGTAATTTGAGATCTGGGAATGTGTGACCCAGGCACTGCTGGGGTGATAATCAGCCAGTCCTCAGAGTACCCTAAGACAGTTCACTGCACCCCTCACTGAAAAAAAAACTCTAGTCAAATGCAACAACCTTGATGATAGGTCCCAGAGTCTGGCATGAATGCCAGCTCAGCTCATCACTCATTTATTTGAAATCAGCCAACATTTACTGAGGGGCCTCTCTGCTTCATCTCTTATATGGGAACTGGAAAATAAATCAGATTGTCTCTAGAGCCTGCAGTCTGAATTTCCACTCTGGGCCTCCTCATGGAAGTGTCTTTTTAAAAGCATGTGTCCCCTTTTCCAACCCCTCCCACCTGCCCCCCTGCCCCCCACCATGGGTTGAATTACTGAACTCCTTAGAGAGCAGAAATCCGGTTTCCTCCTCTGTACAATTCTGGTCTTTTTTCAGGTGCCATTTTTCTCCTAGAACTGGACAGAGGTACAAGGTAAACCTGGACTCTGTTAACACACGACAGCTTTGGTCCCCTCGTATCTTGTTCATGCTGGGCCAGGTCTATCTACCTATGAGGTCCTTGATCAGGGCAACTCATTCATGGGGAGGACATTCGTTTACCTTGCTAATCCATGCATTTCCCAAGAAAGACAATAAGGATGAAACTAAACCAAATCATTTATCTGCCGGAGCTCAGAATGAATGAAGAGGCTGCAGGGAGGGGAGGGGCGGGGAGGGGAGAAGGCAGAGGAGGCAGTGCAAGATCTAAGGCGGCATCCTAGCATCCTAACAAGAAGAGGAGCAGAATCAGAGTCCTATTGCCGACTTACAATTCCACTGATTTGAGACCGAGGTTAAGCAAGCCTGACAAAGTGGTTCATCAAATTGGAGGCAAACCCCCACATCTATTGGATCTCATTAATTCCCAGACCGGCTTATCGTCAATCCCAAGCAGTTCAGCCCGCCACGTGGCACTTTTGTCTCTCCGCACTTGCTTCCACCATCCATTGGTGGCCTGACTCCGTTCCCCGAAATAATTTCACCGTTCCTGTCACGCCGGCTACTGGCTGTCTGCTGGGAATCCTAAAAGCCCTGTAGGTGGTGAGTGGCACAGCAACTGGCGACTCTCATTTACCAAAGCTTTTCTATTTTTAATTTTTTTTAAATATTCCATGCTAAAGTTTCCTTTCTCCCCCTCCCACCCTTTGTGTTATTTTTAGGCCGTGCAGGCTCTTCAGAACTAGCGTCTCGCTTGCTGGGCTCTGCAAATAGCTTTTCCCCTTACCTGCCAGTCACAGTGTACTACAGGCGTGTGTCATGTGGAGAGCTGGTCCTTTCACTCCAGCCTCTTACGCAGGCTTCGCTTCTGTGTGCCGCTAATCTGTCAAGAAATCAAAGACACCAGCCTCAAAGGGGAGGCCCTGGCCCAACGGCTGCCTGCCAGGGTTATTATGAAGGCCCATCCATCTTGTACCGAGAGCTCACTGGGAGCAACTAGCAGCAGACAGGGGGAAGCCAGAGATCAGGGATCTGAGCAGGGCCAGGCGATTTGGGTGAGAGGAGGGTGGGAAGGGGCACTAGGGATCAGGACTTGAAAGATGAAAGCATCCTGGGGATGCTGTAGTCACGACTGCTTTCAGGCAAGGACAGACGTGAGAATCATTGGAGATGCTTGCGAGGGCGACCCAAGGTCCACCCAACCCAGGGTCTCCTCTGTCAGGGGTAGCTCCAGAGTTTCTATGGGGAAGAGAGAGGGGTGGAGCAAGCTTGTGAGCCGTCCTCCTTTCTATCATCCTCCCCATCACTCCTGCAGGTACAGAAAGAGGCCCTGCAGCTGCCCGGCCCTCCTCAAAATCTATTGGAAGAGACTACAAATAGAATCTCTTAGGGTGGCGGTTCTCAAAGTGTGTCCGCAGACTGGCGGCCCCAGCAGCACCTGGGAACTTGCCAGAAATGCAGAATCTCGGGAGCCCCACCCAAGACCTACAGAATCAGAAACTCTCGGGGTGGGGCACAGCACTCTGTTTTTTGGGGGTATTTTTTGGCTGCGTTGGGTCTTCGTTGCTGTGCGTGGGCTTTCTCTAGTTGCAACGAGTGGGGGCTACTCTTCGTTGCGGGGCGCAGGCTTCTCATTGCACTGGCTTCTCTTGTTGCGGAGCACGGGCTCTAGGTGCTCAGGCTTCAGTAGTTGTGGCACACAGGCTCAGTAGTTGTGGCGCACGGACTTAGTTGCTCCGCGGCATGTGGGATCTTCCCAGACCAGGGCTCAAACCCGTGTCCCCTGCATTGGCAGGTGGATTCTTAACCACTGAGCCACCAGGGAAGCCCCCAGCAATCTGTTTCAACTAACCCTCCCGGGGATTCTGATGTGCATTCAAGTTTGACAACCACTGTATTAGGAAAAACAAGGCAGGGTTATCTACTAAGGAGTCAACTGAAGGAGCAATTTTTCTGTGTCACAGAATGAGATAGAAACATTAGGATTCATAGGTGCTTCTCATATGACCTCTGAAATGAAACAAAATGAATGAAATGAATGTTATCAATATCTAAGAAAAGCAAAATGGCCATAAACCAGAGAAAAAAATAACTCTTTCAAATTCATGTTATAATGTTAACAAGACCTTATCTGATGTTTCCTTGAGGAAGATGGGGGTGAATTTTCCATTGAAAAACTAGTCAGTTGGGACCAGTGCACTGGGTTTTGATTATGAAGAGAACATCCCCAAAGACCATGCATACCTGAAATTGCTGAGTACCCCCAAAAACTGTGCTTGAAAAGTTATAAAAATATGTTATCGTGATTACTGATGTTTCTAAAGGATAAACCTACAAGGACAACTTTTAAATTATAATTCTTGGCTGTTCCATATAGTAGAATAAGATAGAAGACTCCCTCCTTGCTCTCAGCTCAGGGCTTTCTTATTTACTGAGAAAATTGAAGTCATCAGAACTGAAATCCCACATGAGCTGACCACCAACTAGCCCCACCTCCCTGCAACTCTACGCTCTGCTCCACATTCCCTTGTACGGGGTCTTCTCACAATGCTCTAAGGCCAACTCCTTCTGTTGTGCCCTGGAATCCCACCGGCTCTCAGCTCATCAAAGATGCGCCTCCTGCAATCACCAATTGCCCCTCCTGACTGGGTCATACCATCTGCGCATAAACATTCTAAAGTGCGGCCCACCTTTAACAAGCTCTCTTGATCCCATTGCCACTGCCAGCTACCGCTTAATTTCCCTATTCCATTTTATAGTTAAACTAAAATGAAATCAGTCTAAGTTTGCTGTCTCCACTTTCTCTTCTCCTAGTTTTTCCGGATGCCTCTCCAATCAGGCTTCCGGCCTTATCCACACCACTGAAATTATCCTCCTCCAGGCTACCAGTGACTTCTGTGTTGTCAAACACAGTGACCCATGCCCCATCTCATCTGGCTCAGCCTCGGCAGCCTCTGATATAGTTCTCACCTCACTGGCTCAATCTCACCTCCCTGAATCCCCCTCACTTCTCCCTATCCTAAACTTTGGAATGTCCCAGAACACTTCAGCTGCTCTGGCCTCCTTGATGGCCCTTAAACCTGCCCAAGCTGCTCCCACCTCAGGATCTTTGCACTTGCTATTTTCGCTGCTTAGAATGTTCTTCCCCTATATCTACATTTCTTCCTTCCTGTCTTCATTCAGGTCTCTCCTCAAATGTCACCTTACCAGAGAGGTCTTTCAAAATCCCTCTATCTAAAGTCATCCACACATTCACCACTCCATCCCACCCCACCATCTATCCTTTCACCTGCATTATTGTTTTTCACAGCACTTATCACTACTCAGCCTGTTATATATTTATTTGCTTAGCGTCTGCCTCCCTCATATAGAATATAAGCTCCATGTTCCCCAGGATCTAGAACAGCACCTGGCACATAGCACACTTCCAGCAACATTTTGTTGAGTGAATGAATAAATGAATGAACAAAGGTATATTCTCTGTCCCCCAGAAGGAGAAAGTAAGGGTGGGCTCCTCTCTGTCCTAGAAACTTGACACTTACAGGGCATTTACCAGCTCCCTGGAAAATTCTACACATTCTTTGCTGGCCAAGTATAAGAATTAGTTCTCATTATTTATGAAGACCCTCATCTTTTGGTTCACATTAGAGTCTCCCATGAAGTTTTAAAAATAAATGTTTCTTGCTCCACTCCAAGGAGCTCTTGATTGGGAGGTCAGTATCAGGACTCTGAAAGGCAGACTCTTGAGAGTGGAGTGGAGAGATCTAGAGCAGGAACACTGAAGTCTCCATTTTGAATCCTGACGCCATCATAGCTATAGAACCTTGGGCAGGTGACTGTACCACTCTGAGCTTCAGTTTTCTCATCTGCAAAGTAGTGACAATAAGAGGAATCCTATTTTACAGGGTTGCTGTGAGAATTAATGAATATACATAAGCTCCTTAGAACAATGCCCAGCATGTAATAAGCAGGAACTATTATCACCAACATTGTGTAAGTTTCTTGGGTGATTCAGGAATATAACCAGGTATGAAAATTGCTGATATAGACTATGTGACACCACTGCATAAGAGAGAAAGGAGATTTCAATGAGGAGTAGGGCAAGCCAGGGCTTGAGAAGAAACCAGAAGGCACACACTGGCTGGTTTCTGAAAGGTGACAAGGATTGAGCGGATCACAAGACAGGCACCACGCTCTCCTGAGGGCACTCAGGAACTCTGAGACTGGCAGAGAGGAATCAGCCCTTTCTGAATTCTATTCTAGTTGGTTATTCTTAGCCAGCTAACCAGTTCAAAGGCAGATGATTTGTCTTCTCTAACCAAAGCTGGTGATAGAAAGACCCATGTGCTGTACTCAGGGCTGCTAGGGCCTAGAGACTCTCGCAGGGGTACTGATCAGGCCCAGCTGCAATGGGGTACAGTAGGCAGCAACAGCCCATCCTCCAAGACTCCTTCCTCATGCTCCTCACAAAAACCTTCCCAACCTGCTCCCTGATTAGCATGCTTAAAATGGAAACACCTCCCCAAGAAGCACAGATGTAAAGTGACAACACGTTTGATCAGAAAAGCTTAGTCGGGTGATCTAGGAAGATGGAGGAAGAGCAAGACGTGGAGATCACCTTCCTCCCCACAGATACATCAGAAATACATCTACACGTGGAACAACGCCTACAGAACACCTACTGAATGCTGGCAGAAGACCTCAGACCTCCCAAAAGGCAAGAAACTCCCCACGTACCTGGGTAGGGCAAAAGAAAAAAAGAATAAGCAGAGACAAAAGGATAGGGACGGGCCCTGCAGCAGTGGGAGGGAGCCGTGAAGGAGGAAAAGTTTCCATACACAAGGAAGCCCCTTCGCGGGCGGACACTGCGGGTGGCGGAGGCGGGGAGCTTCAGAGCCGCGGAGGAGAGCACGGCAACAGGGGTGCGGAGGGCAAAGCGGGGAGATTCCCGCACAGAGGATCGGTGCCGACCGGCACTCACCAGCCCGAGAGGCTTGTCTGCTCACCCACCGGGGCGGGCGGGGCTGGGAGCTGAGGCTCGGGCTTCGGTCGGAGCGCAGGGAGAGGACTGGGGATGGCGGCCTGAACACAGCCTGAAGGGGTTAGTGCACCACAGCTAGCCGAGAGGGAGTCCGGGGAAAAGTCTGGACCCGCCGAAGAGGTAAGAGACTTTTTCTTCCCTCTTTGTTTCCTGGTGCGCGAGGAGAGTGGATTAAGAGCGCTGCTTAAAGGAGCTCCAGAGACGGGCGCGAGCTGTGGCTAAAAGCGTGGACCCCAGAGACATGCATGAGACGCTAAGGCTGCTGCTGCCGCCACCAAGAAGCCTGTGTACGAGCACAGGTCACTATCCACACCTCTCTTCCGGGGAGCCTGTGCAGTCCGCCACTGCCAGGGTCCTGGGATCCAGGGACAACCTCCCTGGGAGAACGCATGGCGCGCCTCAGGCTGGTGCAACGTCACGCCGGCCTCTGCCACCGCAGGCTCGCCCCGCACTCCGTGCCCCTCCCTCCCCCCGGCCTGAGTGAGCCAGAGCCCCCGAATCAGCTGCTCCTTTAACCCCGTCCTGTCTGAGCAAAGAACAGACGCCTTCAGGCGACCTACACACAGAGGCGGGGCCAAATCCGAAGCTGAACCCCAGGACCTGTGAGAACAAAGAAGAGAAAGGGAAATCTCTCCCAGCAGCCTCAGAAGCAGGGGATTAAATCTCCATAATCAACTTGATGTACCCTGCATCTCTGGAATACCTGAATAGACAAAGAATCATCCCAAATTGAGGAGGTGGACTTTCAGAGCAAGATTTATTATTTTTTCCCCTTTTCCTCTTTTTGTGAGTGTGTATGTTTATGCTTCTGTGTGAGATTTTGTCTGTATAGCTTTGCTTTCACCATTTGTCCTAGGGTTCTATTCGTCTGTTTGTTTTTTGTTTTTTTAAATTTTTTTCTTAATAATTACTTTTTTTATTTTGATAACTTTATTTTATTTTACCTTACTTTATTTTATTTTCTTTTATCCTCTTTCTTTCTTTCTTTCTTTCTACTTTTTCTCCCTTTTATTCTGAGCCATGTGGATGAAAGGCTCTTGGTGCTCCAGCCAGGACTCAGTGCTGTGCCTCTGAGGTGGGAGAGCCAACTTCAGGACACTGGTCCACAAGAGACCTCCCAGCTCCACGTAATATCAAATGGTGAAAATATCCCAGAGATCTCCATCTCAACACCAACACCCAGCTTCACTAAACGACCAGCAAGCTACAGTGCTGGACACCCTATACCAAACAACTAGCAAGACAGGAACACAACCCCACCCATTAGCAGAGAGGCTGCCTAAAATCATAATAAGTTCACAGACACCCCAAAACACACCACCAGATGTGCACCTGCCCACCAGAAAGACAAGATCCAGCCTCATCCACCAAAACACAGGCACTAGTCCCCTCCACCAGGAAGCCTACACAACCCACTGAACCAACTTTAGCCACTGGGGACAGACACCAAAAACAAGGGGAACTAGGAACCTGCAGCCTGCAAAAAGGAGACCCCAAACACAGTAAGATAAGCAAAATGAGAAGGCAGAAAAACAGCAGATGAAGGAGCAAGATAAAAACACACCAGACTTAACAAATGAAGAGGAAATAGGCAGTCTACCTGAAAAAGAACTCAGAATAATGATAGCGAAGATGATCCAAAATCTTGGAAATAGAATAGACAAAATGCAAGAAACATTTAACAAGGACCTAGAAGAACTAAAGATGAAACAAGCAATGATGAACAACACAATAAATGAAATTAAAAATACTCTAGAAGGGATCAATAGCAGAATAACTGAGTCAGAAGAATGAATAAGTGACCTGGAAGATAAATTAGTGGAAATAACTACTGCAGAGCAGAAGAAAGAAAAAAGAATGAAAAGAACTGAGGACAGTCTCAGAGACCTCTCAGACAACATTAAACGCACCAACAATCGAATTATAGGGGTTCCAGAGAAGAAGAGAAAAAGAAAGGGACTGAGAAAATATTTGAAGAGATTATAGTAGAAAACTTCCCTAATATAGGAAAGGAAATAGTTAATCAAATCCAGGAAGCACAGAGAATCCCATACAGGATAAATCCAAGGAGAAACACGCCAAGACACATATTAATCAAACTATCAAAAATTAAATACAAAGAAAACATATTAAAAGCTGCAAGGGAAAAACAACAAATACCACACAAGGGAATCCCCATAAGGTTAACAGCTGATCTTTCAGCAGAAACTCTGCAAGCCAGAAGGGAGTGGCAGGACATACTGAAAGTGATGAGAGGGAAAAACCTACAACCAAGATTGTACAACCAGCAAGGATCTCATTAAGTTTTGATGGAGAAATTAAAACCTTTACAGACAAGCAAAAGCTGAGAGAGTTCAGCACCACCAAACCAGCTTTACAACAAATGCTAAAGGAACTTCTCTAGGCAAGAAACACAAGAGAAGGAAAAGAACTATAATAACAAACCCAAAACAATTAAGAAAATGGGAATAGGAACATACATATCGATAATTACCTTAAAGGTAAATGGATTAAATGCTCCCACCAAAAGACACAGACTGGCTGAATGGATACAAAAACAACACCCATATATATGCTGTCTACAAGAGACCCACTTCAGACCTAGAGACACATACAGACTGAAAGTGAGGGGATGGAAAAAGATATTCCATGCAAATGGAAACCAAAAGAATACTGGAGTAGCAATTCTCACATCAGACAAAATAGACTTTAAAATAAAGACTATTACAAGAGACAAAGAAGGACACTACATAATGATCAAGGGATCGATCCAAGAAGAAGATATAACAATTGTAAATGTTTATGCACCCAACATAGGAGCACCTCAATACATAAGGCAAATACTAACAGTCATAAAAGGGGAAATCGACAGCAACACATTCATAGTAGGGACTTTAACACTCCACTTTCACCAATGGACAGATCATCCACAATGAAAATAAATAAGGAAACACAAGCTGTAAATGATACATTAAACAAGATGGACTTAATTGATATTTATAGGACATTCCATCCAAAACCAACAGAATACACATTTTTCTCAACTGTTCATGGAACATTCTCCAGGATAGATCATATCCTGGGTCACAAATCAAGCCTTGGTAAATTTAAGAAAACTGAAATCGTATCAAGTATCTTTTCTGACCACAGTGCTATGAGACTAGATATCAATTACAGAAAAAGTTCTGTAAAAAATACAAACACATGGAGGCTAAACAATACACTACTCAATAACGACGTGAGTAGTGTTCACTGAAGAAATCAAAGAGGAAATCAAAAGAGGAAATCAAAGAGGAAATCAAAAAATACCTAGAAACAAATGACTAGGGAGACACGACGACCCAAAACCTATGGGATGCAGCAAAAGCAGTTCTAAGAGGGAAGTTTATAGCAATACAATCCTACCTTAAGAAACAGGAAACATCTCGAATAACCTTGAACCTAAAGCAATTAGAGAAAGAAGAACAAAAAACCCCCAAAGTTAGCAGAAGGAAAGAAATCATACAGATCAGATCAGAAATAAATGAAAAAGAAGTGAAGGACACGATAGCAAAGATCAATAAAACTAAAAGCTGGTTCTTTGAGATGATAAACAAAATTGATAAACCATTAGTCAGACTCATCAAGAAAAAAAGGAAGAAGACTCAAGTCAATAGAATTAGAAATGAAAAAGAAGAAGTAACAACTGACACGGCAGAAATACAAAAGATCATGAGAGATTACTACAAGCAACTCTATGCCAAAAAAATGGACAACTTGGAAGAAATGGACAAATTCTTAGAAGTGCACAACCTGCCAAAACTGAATCAGGAAGAAATAGAAAATATGAACAGACCAATCACAAGCACTGATATTGAAACTGTGATTCAAAATCTTCCAACAAACAAAAGCCCAGGACCAGATGCCTTCACAGGCGAATTCTATCAACCATTTAGAGAAGAGCTAACACCTACCCTTCTCAAAGTCTTCCAAAATATAGCAGAGGGAGGAACACTCCCAAACTCATTCTAAGAGGCCACCATCACCCTGATACCAAAACCAGACAAGGATGTCACAAAGAAAGAAAACTACAGGCCAATATCACTGATGAACACAGATGCAAAAATCCTCAACAAAATACTAGCAAACAGAATCCAACAGCACATTAAAAGGATCATACACCATGATCAAGTGGGGTTTATCCCAGGAATGCAAGGATTCTTCAGTATAAGCAAATCAATCAATGTGATACACCATATTAACAAATTGAAGGAGAAAACCATATGGTCATCTCAATAGATGCAGAGAAAGCTTTCGACAAAATTCAACACCCATTTATGATAAAAACCCTCCAGAAAGTAGGCATAGAGGGAACCTACCTCAACATAATAAAGGCCATGTATGACAAACCCACAGCCAACATCATCCTCAATGGTGAAAAACTGAAAGCATTTCCACTAAAATCAGGAACAAGACAAGGTTGCCCACTCTCACCACTATTACTCAACATAGTTTTGGAAGTTTTAGCTACTGCAAACAGAGAAGAAAAGGAAATAAAAGGAATCCAAATCAGAAAAGAAGTAAAGCTGTCACTGTTTGCAGATGACATGGTACTATACATAGAGAATCCTAAAGATGCTACAAGAAAATTGCTAGAGCTCATCAATGAATTTGGTAAAGTAGCAGGATACAAAATTAATGCACAGAAATCTCTGGCATTCCTATACACTAATGATGAAAAATTTGAAAGTGAAATTAAGAAAGCACTCCCATTTACCACTGCAACAAAAAGAATAAAATATCTGGAAATAAACCTACCTAAGGAGACAAATGACCTGTATGCAGAAAATTATAAGACACTGATGAAAGAAAGTAAAGATGATACAAACAGATGGAGAGATATACCATGTTCTTGGATTGGAAGAATCAACATTGTGAAAATGACTCTACTACCCAAAGCAATCTGCAGATTCAATGCAATCCCTATCAAACTACCACTGGCATTTTTCACAGAACTAGAACAAAAAATTGCACAATTTGTATGGATACACAAAAGACCCCGAATAGCCAAAGCCATCTTGAGAACGAAAAACGGAGCTGGAGGAATCGGGCTCCCTGACTTCAGACTATACTACAAAGCTACAGTCATCAAGACAGTATGGTACTGGCACAAAAACAGAAAGATAGATCAATGGAACAGGATAGAAACCCCAGAGATAAACCCACGCACATATGGTCACCTTATCTTTGATAAAGGAGGCAGGAATGTACAGTGGAGAAAGGACAGCCTCTTCAATAAGTGGTGCTGGGAAAACTGGACAGGTACATGTAAAAGTATGAGATTAGATCACTCCCTAACACCATACACAAAAATATCATCAAATACTAATCTTCTTAGCCTCCCTACAAAATAGGTATTATCCTCATTTTACAGATAATGAGCTGAGGCAAAGGGAAGGGAGAGAACATGTCCAAATTCATATAGTAAGTCGATGCTTTTGGCTACTACCTTATCCTACACTTTGAGGGATGCTGAAAGGGCCATGGTTCAAAATTATCTTTGAATTGTCTCTTATCCAAAGTGCATGCATACACACACACACACACACCACTTCTATTTCACAACAATTAATAAGCAGAATTGTTAGCACATTAACCCAAAAGATCCATTAGATTCTATAACTTGGGTTATGTAACCTGAAAGATATAAACTAAACAGACTCCCACAGGGGGCTGGTAAGAACCACTGCCTTATCCTCGGAAGAGGTTCTGGTACAGAAGAAGCACTGACTCAGAAGTCCTAAGTCCTGGGTTGTGGTTCTTGCATAGCCACTTACAAACCCTGTGACTTTGGCAATATTCCTTCCTCTCTCCAAGCCTCAGTTTCCTCATCTGTAAAAGGGAACTTTGATACCTGCTTTACCTGCCTCATGAGGAGAATCAGATAACGGAGGGGTGCTTTATCAATACACCTGTCAAGAGGGAAGACAATAAATGTTTTTGTGCATTCAAGCTATTATGGTTTGGACAGTATGGATCTTATAGTCACTGACTCAAGTACACAAAATTGTAACTTTTAAAAATTTCCTATAAACTGGACTTAAATTCTACCTGGTACTCCCATCTGTCTGAAGCAGAAAACAGGCTGATCACTAATAGGCTGTCAGACATTTCAGTGATTTTCTCAGTCATCCAGATGAAAACTCAAACAAACTCAGAATTCCCTGTGCAGCCCCCTTTCCTTCTCCTGGGCTGGATCTCAGCTCATGCCTCACCCAAATGCTGTCTCACCATCAGCAGTAAGAGAAGCCCCCTCTCAGTCTCCATCTGTCTCAGTCTTTTGAGATGTGCCTATGTCCTCATTCTTCTCCTGGCTGGGTGGTCCATTCTTTGCTGAGATGTCCCCCTGTTTGGCATTACATCTCCATCTCTCTGTCTCTCTGTCTCTGCCTCTGTCTCTCTCTCTCTTGATTTCTTGTAGCTTAGACCCTAAAAATGGGTTTATTTCAAGATTCAGTACTTGGTCCTGTATGAATTTTTTCCACGTTGTTTCTCTCAGGCAATTTATCCACCTTCTTGACTCCTCCAACCTCCCACTTAAGGCGAAGATTCCCGGATTAAAGCTCTGGCCCCATTTTTTCCCCTAGTCATCAGAGAATCACAATGTTGGGGCTGAAAGGAACCGTTTTCCTGCAGGACTCTGCATGTCTAACTGCTTGGTAGACATCCCCCCATCCTGGCTGCTTCCCAGCCACCCCAAATTCACTATGGCTGTAGCCAAATTTATCGTCTATTCCCCAGACAGCCAGCTCCCCTCTACACTACCTTACAGTTCCCAAGGGAAGTGCCATTACCTCGGCTGCTCAGCTTCGGAGCTGAGAGCCTCTCTCAATTGTTCTTTATGTCTCTCCTTACATCTAGTTGGACCTCACGATGCTCAATTCTCACCATTTAAGGTCTCTGGAATCTGTTTTTCCTTTCCACACAGATGGGAACCACCAGAGTTCGGGCGATTATTGCTTCCTGCCTCAATTACTAAAATCGTATCTTGATTTGCTCCCAGTTAAAATGCATCCTACCCGACAAGTCTCTCATCTACTTCTCTGTGACCTCCCAGTCAATACTTGTTGAGACATAAGGGGTTTTTAATGGGTGGCACAGAGTTCACAGATGGGCTCTGGGGAAAACTGTGAACCCTCTGAAATTATACAAAACATTACTTAAACCGGACAATTAGAAATTTGATTTAAAATGCAAATGTTTCTCAGAGAGGGGGCATGTCAACTTAAACTCACACCTAAAATTCAATGGCTAACATTAGGACCTCTCCTGAGACCAGATTTGAAGGGGAGAGAATGAAGGCCCTGGGGCCCAAAGATTGAGCCTCAGTTCTTCCTCGTTTTCCACATGAACATACACGGTAGCCCTTGGACTGATTTCTTGGACTCTAATCAGTCATTCATTCTTTCTTCATTCCTTCGTTCATTTTCTATGTATGGAACACATAGTATGAGCCAGAATATTCCATTTATCATTTCATCTCCACCACGAGCCTCTGTTGAAGACTGTATTACACCTATTTTATAAAAGAGGACATTGAGGCTTAGAGACGTTAAATCCCTGGCCTGAGTTTCACACAGCTTTACAGAAGGGCTGGGATCCAAACCCAGTCTAACTTCAGTGCTCACATTCCTTCCAAAATACCTTATTTTTTTACCTCAACTTCCCGGGTTCCAGGCACTGCCCGCACCCTAAGAATGTAAAAATGATTAGAACTAAATAAAAGAATGTATGTTAAAGCACCTGGCATTGGACCTGACCTAAAGTAGGAATTGAAAATTGTTGGTTAAAAGAATGATCTTTGAAAAAAATAGTACTGAGTGCTCAACTTAAAGAACTGGCAGTGTGATAAGAGACGGCCATCCAAAGTGGCAAGGGGCACCAAGCAGGAGGGTCTAACTGCGCAGGGCAATCAAGTTACTCATCATCCAGTGGGGAAAGACAGGCCAGAGACCAACTGTGTGACACAGTGAACCGTGAGCAACCTGAAGCCAAAGGCTTGACCTCTATCAGTTTCTCTTCCCTTCAACAAATAGCTTCAAATAAATCTAATCCAATCTATAATTTTATAGACAAAATTGAAATCAAGAAAAGAGAAGAAATAAGGAAGATAAACTGTTAATAACTATGGGCAGTTCTGGGTGGTAAATCTAGAGGCTAAATTTTCCCTTTCTCTCTTCTTTTTTTTATGTACTTAATGATCTACAATGAGGAAGTACGGCTTTTGTTCACAGAAAATAACAGTGTTAATTAAAGATACAGAAGTAGAGGAAAGATCCCAGTGTCAGGGGTACAGAATCTTCTCCTCCATTCTATCACAGAAGGCCCCCACTGTGGTTGCAATAACATGTCCTTGACCAAGCATAGCTTTAATTATCGTTAGAGAAAGCTTATTTTACAGATAAACACACTGACATTCCCAAAGGCCTGAAATTTGACTACATTATATAGCAAAAATCAGGCATAAGACTTCAGCCAAACTAGAAAAGTAAGAAAAGTAGCCTGATAAGGACCTTAATGCCGGTTCTAAGCATTTAGCATACCTTCTTTTCTACCAAGGAGGCTGATGGGATTCATTAGTACTCATTTGATCATTTCAGGGTCAACCTGTGTTGTTAATTAATAATCCTCTCATCCTTCTGTCCTCTTTTTACCCAGGGGCCTGGAACTGCTACTAACGCTCGGTGCCTTAGGGGGGGAAATCCTTTCCTCAGACAGAGACTGAAGCTGTCTAGCACACCATCTTTTCCTCCTCTACCTGCCAACAGCACTCTCTGCTCTCTCAGTGGACAGTTTCCACTGTTAATGTGATACATCAAGAAGCCACCTCAGGGAGTCCTTGCTCAGGCCTCTCGCTGGTGATTTCCAGCTCACCTCCAAAGCCAGCACAAAACTACACTTCTCTCCTTTCTCTGTTTTCAACCCCAAGCGACCTAGTTTCCTCCACACTTCTTTCCCAAAAGCGGCACAAGGGAGCTCGTGAAAATTTCAGCCAGTGGATACAGAAGAGGACATGATAACAACAGTAACTGCAAAGTTGCAAGTTCTGTGTTGTTTCTTAATCATTTCTTCCGTGCTAACGTGAGAGGCCAGTTTCCAAGCAGGAAAGGCCACACGTATTCTTTATCCTTACCAACGATAAAAGCAAGGAGACATTTTCTTCCAACTTTTGTGCCTTTTTTTTTTCCTGATGTAGGAACTAGGCTTTTATTTTCTTCTTGGATTCTTCATTTCTCCACCTCATTTGTTTCTACAGCCTGAGCAGAGACAAAAATCACGCTTCTACTCAGTTTTCCTGTCCCGCCGAACCTCCAGAGGAGGTCAGGAATGAAACAGCGCTTCCCCTGCATTCCCATCTGCCTGTTCCATAGGGCCTGTGGTGAGCCTTTCTTTCCCAGCCTAGTTCACAGGCTACCTGCTTCTCTCGCCTGGCCTACCCATGGGTTGAAACTCTCCTTCCCGGCTAGGAAAGCCGGGGCCGGGGAAATTAACATGAAGAAACAGATGCCTTAACCGCGGGGATGTTTATAAATAAAGTTCAGAGGACAAATAGCTTTTAACACAAGTGGCTATGGCTACATTAGAGTTTCCTCAGAAGCAAGCCTGGCCAGCATGGTCAGTGACGGGAATTAGAAAGTGTAAAGGATGCTGGCCATACACACATCCTCGATCAGCAAGCAGAGGCACCTTATTTTGGACATTTCAAAGGTCTAAGCACACACAGGCTCCTCTGGCTCACGCCCTGGCACATCAAACATACAATGGAGTGGGACGCAGGTGGCCTTAAGCCTTGCCTCCAGGATCCCCAGGTGAAGACAAACCCAGCTGCAGCTGCAGCTGCAGGGCAGAAAGTTCCTCAGCCATCACAGAGAGGCTCTATTTAGTAACTTTCAGAGAAGGTGAGAGGCGTATAAATGTTTGTATAAGTCAATGTTATTTAGAGGAGGGGTTTTAAACATGGGCTCCATGGAGAGATTCGATGATAGCATTCAGAGGTCTGTGAACTCAGATGGGAAAGGTTTGACATTTTTATACTCGCTAACCTCTAACTAAAATACAGTATTTTCTTTGTTTATGACTGTAGGAAACAGACCACAGTTTTATTAGTAATTGTTGTGGCTTTGCTACCAATAAGCATCACAGGTTCGTTGGTATCGTTACAGTTGTTCAGAATATCTCAATATATCATTTATGCTCATCTCCACCTCAAAACTATGGCAGTTATGGGATCTGTCACTACACCTTTCCATTGAATATACCAACAGAACACACACATTATCACAAATGTGTTTACTAATATTTTGATAACTATATTTCAGTATAATTGCCTCCCTTATTAAATCTGTGGATTTTTATAGCATTTTAAAAACATTCTTTTTTTAACATCTTTATTGGAGTATAACTGCTTTACAATGGTGTATGGTTTCTGATTTATAACAAAGTGAATCAGCTATACATATACATATATCCCCTTATCTCCTCCCTCTTGCGTCTACCCCGACCCTCCCTATCCCACCCCTCTAGGTGGTCACAAAGAACCGAGCTGATCTCCCTGTGCTATGCGGCGGCTTCCCACTAGCTATCTATTATACATTTGGTAGTGTATATATGTCCATGCCACTCTCTCACTTCATCCCAGCTTACCCTTCCCCCTCCCCATGTCCTCAAGTCCATTCTCTACGTCTGTGTCTTTATTCCTGTCCTGCCCGGAGGTTCTTCAGAACAATATTTTTATTTTTAGATTCCATATATATGTGTTAGGATACGGTAATTGCTTTCCTCTTTCTGACTTACTTCACTCTGTATGACACACTCTAGGTCCATCCACCTCACTACAAATAACTCAATTTCATTTCTTTTTATGGCTGAGTAATATTCCATTGTATATATGTGCCACATCTTCTGTATCCATTCATCTGTCAATGGACACTTAGGTTGCTTCCACGTCCTGGCTATTGTAAATAGTGCTGCAATGAACATTGTGGTACATAACCCGTTTTGAATTATGGTTTTCTCAGGGTATATGCCCAGTAGTGGGAGTGCTGGGTCGTATGGTAGTTCTATTTTTAGCTTTTTTTTTTTTTTTTTTTTGCGTTACGCGGGCCTCTCACTGCTGTGGTCTCTCCCGTTGCGGAGCACAGGCTCCGGACGCGCAGGCTCAGCGGCCATGGCTCACGGGCCCAGCCATTCCGCGGCATGTGGGATCTTCCCGGACCGGGGCATGAACCCATGTCCCCTGCATCGGCAGGCGGACTCTCAGCCACTGCACCACCAGGGAAGCCCTATTTTTAGCTTTTTAAGGAACCTCCATACTGTTCTCCATAGTGGCTGTATCCATTTACATTCCCACCAACAGCGTATGAGGATTCCCTTTTCTCCACAACCTCTCCAGCATTTATTGTTTGTAGATCTTTGATGATGGCCATTCTGACTGGTGTGAGGTGATACCTCATTGTAGTTTTGACTTGCATTTCTCTAATGATTAGTGATGTTGAGCATTCTTTCATGTGTTTCTTGGCAGTCTGTATATCTTCTTTGGAGAAATGTCTATTTAGGTCTTCTGCCCATTTTTGGATTGGATTGTTTGTTTTTTTGTTATTGAGCTGCATGAGCTGCTTGTGAATTTTGGATTTAATTCTTTGTCAGTTGCTTCGTTTGCAAATATTTTCTCCCATTCTGAGGGTTGTCTTTTTGTCTTGCTTATGGTTTCCTTTGCTGTGCAAAAGCTTTGAAGTTTCATTAGCTCCCATTTGTTAATTTTTATTTCCATTTCTCTAGGAAGTGGGTCAAAAAGGATCTTGCTGTGATTCATGTCATAGAGTGTTCTGCCTATGTTTTCCTCTAAGAGTTTGATAGCGTCTGGCCTTACATTGAGGTCTTTAATCCATTTTGAGTTTATTTTTGTGTATGGTGTTAGGGAGTATTCTAATTTCATTCTTTTACATATAGCTGTCCAGTTTTCCCAGCACCACTTACTAAAGAGGCTGTCTTTTCTCCATTGTATATTCTTGCCTCCTTTATCAAAGATAAGGTGACCATATGTGCGTGAGTTTATCTCTGGGCTTTCTATCCTGTTCCATTGATCTATATTTCTGTTTTTGTGCCAGTACCATACTGTCTTGATGACTGTAGCTTTGTAGTATAGTCTGAAGTCCAGAACCCTGATTCCTCCAGCTCCATTTTCTTTCTCAAGATTCCTTTGGCTGTTCGGGGGCTTTTGTGTTTCCATACAAATTGTGCAATTTTTTGTTCTAGTTCTGTGAAAAATGCCAGTGGTAGTTTGATAGGGATTGCATTGAATCTGTAGATTGCTTTGGGTAGTAGAGTCATTTTCACAATGTTGATTCTTCCAATCCAAGAACATGGTATATCTCTCCATCTGTTTGAATCATCTTTAATTTCTTTCATCTGTGTCTTATAGTTTTCAGCATACAGGTGTTTTGTGTCCTTAGGTAGGTTTATTCCTAGGCATTTTATTCTTTTTGTTGCAATGGTAAATGGGAGTGTTTCCTTAATTTCTCTTTCAGATTTTTCATCATTAGTGTATAGGAATGCAAGAGATTTCTGTGCATTAATTTTGTATTCTGCTACTTTACCAAATTCATTGATTAGCTCTAGTAGTTTTCTGGTGGCATCCTTAGGATTCTCTATGTATAGTACCATGTCATCTGCAAACAGTGACAGCTTTACTTCTTCTTTTCTGATTTGGATTCCTTTTATTTCCTTTTCTTCTCTGACTGCTGTGACTAAAACTTCCAAAACTATGTTGAGTAATAGTGGTGAGAGTGGACATCCTTGTCTTGTTCCTGATCTTAGTGGAAATGGTTTCAGTTTTTCACCATTGAGAACGATGTTGGCTGTGGGTTTGTCATATATGGCCTTTATTATGTTGAGGTAGGTTCCCTCTATGCCTACTTTCTGGAGGGTTTTTATCATAAATGGGTGTTGAATTTTGTCGAAAGCTTTTTCTACATTTATTGACATGATCATATTGCTTTTCTCCTTCAATTTGTTAAGATGGTGTATCACACTGATTGATTTGCATATACTGAAAAATCCTTGCATTCCTGGGATAAACCCCACCTGATCATGGTATATGATCCTTTTAATGTGCTGTTGGATTCTGTTTGCTAGTATTTGTTGAGGAATTTTGCATCTATGTTCATCTGTGATATTGGCCTGTAGGTTTCTTTCTTTGTGACATCTTTGTCTGGTTTTGGTATCAGAGTGCTGGTGGCCTCGCAGAATGAGTTTGGGAGTCTTCCTCCCTTTGCTATATTTTGGAAGAGTTTGAGAAAGATAGGTGTTAGCTCTTCTCTAAATGTTTGATAGAATTCGCCTGTGAAGGCATCTGGTCCTGGGCTTTTGTTTGTTGGAAGGTTTTTTTGTTTGTTTGTTTTTGTGGTACGCGGGCCTCTCACTGTTGTGGCCTCTCCCGTTGCGGAGCACAGGCTCAGTGGCCATGGCTCACGGGCCTAGCCTCTCCGCAGCATGTGGGATCCTCCCAGACAGGGGCACGAACCCGTGTCCCCTGCATCGGCAGGCGGACTCTCAACCACTGTGCCACCAGGGAAGCCCTGTTGGAAGGTTTTTAATCACAGTTTCTATTTCAGGGCTTGTGTTTGGCCTGTTTATATTTTCTATTTCTTCCTGGTTCAGTCTTGTAAGGTTGTGCATTTCTAAGAATTTGTCCATTTCTTCCAGGTTGTCCATTTTATTGGCATACAGTTGCTTGTAGTAATCTCTCATGATCCTTTGTATTTCTGCAATGTCAGTTGTTACTTCTCCTTCTTCATTTCTAATTCTATTGATTTGAGTCTTCTCCCTTTTTTTCTTGATGAGTCTGGCTAATGGTTTATCAATTTTGTTTATTTTCTCAAAGAATCAGGTTTTAATTTTATTGATCTTTGCAAGCATTTCCTTCATTTCTTCTTCATTTATTTCTGAGCTGATCTCTATGTTTTCTTTCCTTCTGCTAACTTTGGGGTTTTTTTGTTCTTCTTTCTCTAATTGCTTTAGGTGTAAGGTTAGGTTGTTTATTTGAGATGTTTCTTGTTTTCTGAGGTAGGATTGTATTGCTATAAACTTCCCTCTTAGAACTGCTTTTGCTGCATCCCATAGGTTTTGGATCGTCGTGTGTTCATTGTATTTTGTTTCTAGGTATTTTTTGATTTCCTCTTTGATTTCTTCAGTTATCTCTTGGTTATTAAGTAGTGTATTGTTTAGCCTCCATATGTTTGTATTTTTTACAGATTTTTTCCTGTAATTGATATCTAGTCTCATAGCATTGTGGTCGGAAAAGATACTTGATATGATTTCAATTTTCTTAAATTTACCAAGGCTTGATTTGTGACCCAGGATATGATCTATCCTGGAGAATGTTCCTTGAGCACTTGAGAAGAAAGTGTACTCTGTTGTTTTTTGATGGAATGTCCTATAAATATCAATTAAGTCCATCTTGTTTAATGTATCATTTACAGCTTGTGTTTCCTTATTTATTTTCCTTTTGGATGATCTGTCCATTGGTGAAAGTGGGGTGTTAAAGTCCCCTACTATGATTGTGTTACTGTCAATTTCCCCTTTTATGGCTGTTGGCATTTGCCTTATGTATTGAGGTGCTCCTATGTTGGGTGCATAAACATTTACAATTGTTATATCTTCTTCTTGGATTGATCCCTTGATCATTATGCAGTGTCCTTCTTTGTCTCTTGTAATAGTCTTTGTTTTAAAGTCTATTTTGTCTGATGTGAGAATTGCTACTCCAGCTTTCTTTTGATTTCCATTTGCATGGAATTTCTTTTTGCATCCCCTCACTTTCAGTCTGTATGTGTCTTTAGGTCTGAAGTGGGTCTCTTGTAGACAGCATATATACGGGTCTTTTTTTTTTTATCCATTCATCCAGTCTATGTCTTTTGGTTGGAGCATTTAATCCATTTACATTTAAGGTAATTATCGATATGTATGATACTTTTTCCATTTTCTTAACTGTTTTGGGTTTGTTATTGTAGGGCTTTTCCTTCTCTTGTGTTTCCTGTCTAGAGAAGTTCCTTTAGCATTTGTTGTAAAGCTGGTTTGGTTGTGCTGAATTCTCTGAGCTTTTGCTTGTCTGTAACGGTTTTAATTTCTCTGTCGAATCTGAATGAGATCCTTGCTGGGTAGAGTAATCTGGGTTGTAGGTTTTTCCCTTTCATCACTTTAAATATGTCCTGACACTCCCTTCTGGCTTGCAGAGTTTCTGCTGAAAGATTAACTGTTAACCTTATGGGGATTCCCTTGTATGTTATTTGTTGTCTTTCCCTTGCTGCTTTTAATATTTTGTCTCTGCATTTAATTTTTGATAGTTTGATTAATATGTGTCTTGGCATATTTCTCCTTGGAATTATCCTGTATGGGACTCTCTGCGCTTCCTGGACTTGATTATTTTCTTTCCCATATTAGGGAAGTTTTCAACTATAAGCTTTTCAAATATTTTCTCAGTCCCTTTCTTTTTCTCTTCTTCTTCTGGGACCCCTATAATTCGAATGTTGGTGCGTTTAATGTTGTCCCAGAGGTCTCTAAGACTGTCCTCAATTCTTTTCATTCTTTTTTCTTTATTCTGCTCTGCAGTAGTTATTTCTGCTATTTTATCTTCTAGGTCACTTATCCAATTCTTCTGCCTCAGTTTTTCTGCTATTGATTCCTTGTAGAGAATTTTTAATTTCATTTATTGTGTTGTTCATCACTGTTTCCTCTTTAGGTCTTCTAGGTCCTTGTTAAACGCTTCTTGTATTTTCTCCATTCTATTTCCAAGAGTTTGGATCATCTTTACTAACATTATTATGAATTCTTTACCAGGTAGACTGCCTATTTCCTCTTCATTTGTTTGGTCTGGTGGATTTTTACCTTGCTCCTTCATCTGCTGTGTTTTTCTCTGTCTTCTCATTTTGCTTAACTTACTGTGTTTGGGGTCTTCTTTTCTCAGGCTGCAGGTTTGTATTTCCTGTTGTTTTTGTGTCTTCCCCCAGTGGCTAAGGTTGGTTCAGTGGGTTTTGTAGGCTTCCTGGTGGAGGGGACTAGTGCCTGTGTTCTGGTGGATGAGGCTGGATCTTGTCTTTCTTGTGGGCAGTACCACGTCCGGTGGTGTGTTTTGGGGTGTCTCTGACCTTACTTTGATTTCAGGCAGCCTCTCTGCTAATGGTTGGGTTGTGTTCCTGTCTTGCTAGTTGTTTGGCATAGGGTGTCCAGCACTGTAGCTTGCTGGTCGTTGAGTGGAGCTGGGTCTTAGCATTGAGATGGAGATATCTGGGAGATTTTCACTGTTTGATATTACATGGAGCCAGGAGGTCTCTGGTGGACCAATGTTCTGAACTCAGCTCTCCCACCTCATAGGCACATCCCTGACACCCAGCCGTAGCACCAAGACCCTCTTAGCCATGCGGCTCAGAAGAAAAGGGAGGAAAAAAGAAAGGAAAGGAAAGGAAAGGAAAGAAAGAAAGAAAGAAAGAAAAGAAAAGAAAATGAAGTTATTAAAATTAAAAATAAAAAATAATTATTAAAAATAAAAAAATTAAAAATAATAGAAAAAGAGAGAAAGAAAGAAGAGAGCAACCAAACCAAAAAACAAATCCATCAATGATAACAAGTGCTAAAAACTATACTTAAAAAAAAAAAAAAAAAGGACAGACAGGACCCTAGGACAAATGGTAAAAGCAAAGCTATACAGACAAAATCACCCAAAGAAGCATACACATACACACTCACAAAAAGGGAAAAAGGAAAAATATATAAAGGAGGAAGAGAGCAACCAAATCAATAAACAAAACTACTAATGATAATAAACTCTAAACACTAAACTAGGATAAACATAAAACCAGAAACAGATTAAATGCAGAAAGCAAACCCCAAGTCTCCATTTGCTCCCAAAGTCCCCCGCCTCAATTTTGGGATGATGTGTTGTCTCTTCAGGTATTCCAGAGATGCAGGGTGCATCAAGTTTACTGTGGAGATTTAATCCGCTGCTCCCGAGGCTGCTGGGAGAGATTTCCCTTTCTCTTCTTTGTTCGCACAGCTCCTGGGGTTCAGCTTTGGATTTGGCCCCGCCTCTGCTTGTAGGTCACCGAAGGGCGTCTGTTTTTCACTCAGACAGGACGGGGTTAAAGGAGCAGCTGAGTTGGGGGCTCTGGCTCACTCAGGCCGGGGGGTGGGAGGGGTACGGATGCGGGGCGATCCTGCCGTGGCAGAGGCCAGCATGACGTTGCATCAGCCTGAGGAGCGCTGTAAGTTCTCCTGGGTAAGTTGTCCCTGGATCACGGGACCCTGGCAGTGGCGGGCTGCACAGGCTCCCGGGAGGGGAGGTGTGGATAGTGACCTGTGCTCGCACACAGGCTTCTTGGTGGCTGCAGCGGCAGCCTTAGCGTCTCATGCCCGTCTCTGGGGTCCGCACTGATGGCCGCGGCTCGCGCCCGTCTCTGGAGCTTGTTTAGGCGGCGCTCTTAATCCCCTCTCCTCGCGCACCCCGAAACAATGGTCTCTTGCCTCTTAGGCAGGTGCAGACTTTTTCCCGGACTCCCTGCTGGCTAGCTGTGGCGCACTAACCCCTTCACGCTGTGTTCACGCAGCCAACCCCAGTCCTCTCCCTGGGATCCGACCTCCGAAGCCCGAGCCTCAGCTCCCAGCCCCCTCCTGCCCCGGTGGGTGAGCAGACAAGCCTCTCGGGCTGGTGAGTGCTGGTCGGCACCGATCCTCCGTGCGGGAATCTCACCGCTTTGCCCTCTGAACCCCTGTTGCTGCGCTCTCCTCCGCGGCTCCAAAGCTTCCCCCGCGCCCAGCCCCCATCTCCCCAGTGAAGGGGCTTCCTAGTGTGTGGAAACTTTTCCTCCTTCACAGCTCCCTCCCAAAGGTGCGGGTCCCATCCCTATTCTTTTGTCTCTGTTTTTTCTTTTTCTTTTGCCCTGCCCCGGTATGTGGGGAGTTTCTTGCCTTTTGGGAAGTCTGAGGCCTTCTACCAGCGTTCAGTAGGTGTTCTTAGGAGTTGTTCCACATGTAGATGTATTTCTGATATATTTATGGGGAGGGAGGTGATCTCTACGTCTTACTTCTCCACCATCTTGAACGTCTCCCTCTAAAACATTTTTTTGAGAAGGAATCCATTGGCTTCACAAGACTGTCAAGGGGGTCCGTGGCACAAAAAAATATGAAGCACCCCTGTCTTTGAGCATCTTATGTCAAGAGTCTATAATGAATGAATATGGACAACTTATTTTATATAATCACCACAATTCCACAGGCAAATTTATCATCAATCCTATTGTATTAATGAGGAAACTGAGGCTAAAGCCAAATCTGTATGATTTCAAAGGCCATGGTCTTTCTATTACATCACATATATACACACGTGCACACACACACACAAATATGCATATCTTTTTATGATTCCCAAACATCCAGTCAAAAATTCAATTAGCACAGACACTACTGGCCATCAAACTAAATTAACTAATGATCTGTCTCTACAATGCCACAGGAACTGGTTGAAACAATGAAAAAAATCAATCTAACAGATGTTTTGTCTAATTGCAGTCATGATTTGATGGCCCTCTCCCCCCTTCCCAAAGTGGCTGAGTAGGCCAAGAGCTTCCTGTTATCGGACACAAGTTAAACGAGCCCATCCTTTGGTTATATGAGGGCATGGATGCCCTCCTTCCTCTGCTCTAACATGTAGGTGTAGGACTCCACACCCACTCCGCTTTCCACTGTGGACACCCATCCTGTTCTGCCCCACCTAATGGCTTTAGGACTAAATTATTTATGAAGAGAAGGGGAGAGAAGGGGAGAGAAGGGGAGGGGAGGGGAGGGGAGGGCTACAGTTGCATTTTGCCCTGAGTGTTAGGGAGAAAGACAGAGAGGTCTCTATCTGTATGGAATTAACATTAAATATTTGAGGACCAATAAGAAATAATTAAATAATGGATTAATTTATGACAACACCAGTGAGTGCCACAAAGGAGGAATTCAGGGCATTATATAACAGAGGGTCCTCAACCAGTCTGGGGCATAAGAAAAGATTTCTCTGAGGAAATGGTGTTTGCCAACTCTTCTTTTATAGTATTTATAGTTTTATTATCCTGCTGGCATGTAACCATCTTTTCATTATAGTATGAAATACAAGTCAGGTCTCACCTCTGCAGTCTCCTCTGGAGTAGAAGCGTGGTTTTCCCACCGTTTCTAGTTAAGATTCTACTGCAGGGAAGCCAGAGCCGGTGGCAAAAGTATCTGTCATACGTGGTTAGTGCACAGCCCCAAACAGCTTGTGCTGCCCCTGGCCTGTGTCACCACAGCTAAGCTGAGCGAGGCTGAGACGTGCAGGCCGCCTAAATTGGCCCAGCTCAGCCCCACCATGGCAGCTTGCTGCAGGGACTAGGGAACACCAGCCACATGCCTCGGTGGCATTCAGATGGCCTCCTACAAATCTGATCAATCAAACTTGACAGGCCGGTGTCCCATTTGCCCATGCTGTACAGCATAAATCCAGTGTCTTTTCAACTAGAAGCATAATAGTCGCAGTTACGATGAGGGATGGTCTGGTGTGAGCAGACAGGATCACTGACCCACCCAGGAAGGGAAACCTCCTTGTCCCAAGAGACAAAGAATCATTCACTGAAGGTTTAAAATTCTTACTTGAGAGCAAAATTACAGTGTACTCAGGAAGTACTCCTTCTGATAAATTATTCTGTGGTATTTTTTTGATCCTTTTTTTTCCTCCCTCCTGACATCACTGATCACGGGTGCTAAGCAACATGGGAAAGGGAAGAAGAAAGAGGAACAAAGACTTACTGTTAATCAAAATAAAAAATAATAACTTGAGTTTTAGATGGCATTTCTAACAAATAAGTACACAAACTCTTTATGCTCAGGATGAAATTCTGTACTCATTTTAAGATTTCTTCCTGAGATGTGTTCTGTTGATGCAGAATCTTATGCCTTTTGGAAAAAAAATTTCTACCCACATAAGAAATATACTAATTCTGGAAACTTCTGATTCTTAAACCTTTATTTATTGTCTTGCTAACTACATTCCAGGGGTCATCTTTGCTCTCTAGAGGAGGCCTTATTTAATGGTCATTTGCAAAACAGAATTTCTTTGGATATATCATACCTAACTCACGTGATTAATAACAAGAACATCATACCCACAGTTCCCTTCATGATACTTAGAAATTTATCCGCTGTTTTCTTAGCACAAGGAAAATAGGATTCCTTCTTTACGTGGATAGATTTTGATTTACTAGCTATTAAAATGGAAAACTAAAATTGCTATCAATCATATATCTTTTCTATAGCCCTCTAAATGATGCAACTTAAAAATCTTCTAAGAGCAAAATAGAATTGTCTATCTTTTAAAGAAACCAAATTTACTTTATATACCATTGGGCTTTGCGTTTGCCACTTACAAGAAATCATTTGATTGTATTTAATCTAACTTAATGATTATTCTGATTCTTATTGGCAAATTCTTTCATATACTGATTTGAATCCTATCACTAAGGAAATTGATCAAAGTCCACACTTTTCTGTATTTTTCTAGTTTATTCTTTCTTCTATGCTTGCTTTGCTTGGACTTTCAGCTGAAATCCTGAAATAACGTGTGCTAATTGCATAGCATTTTATCTCTCAAATTAATTCTGCAGAACACTGGTCTTTCATGAATTGTTGACATGCTCATAAAAGGGGTTTCAAAAGTTAAATGAGATCAGACACTGCAAACTGCATGTCCCAGGAAAGTCGCAAAGCCCCTTGGCATGACAAATGCTCTGAGGATCCTGTTATGAAGAAACCTGTATAATAATTTGATTCAGCACTCCCAAAGCTTATTTAACCATAGGCTGCCCATCTCCTCCACTGCACCCATACTTATGGATCCCAGAACACTTCTGGTCCTCAGAACATGGTTTGGGAGACTTTTACAGCACAGGATGGTTGTGTCTATATGCATATACGGTTTTGCAGAATACAGCTTGATTCATCCAAACTCATATGCAATCAGGAGTAGCTAACGGGTTGTTCTCAAAGGAACTGCACATTTGACTCAGCTCAAGAATTGCTGTATTGCTCCTTTAAAAAAATCAGTTTCCATAGATAAATACATTAAGTATCCCTAAACAAAGCTGAAACTCCAATCAAAATAAACTTCTCTGGAACTATTCCATTATATCAAAATTTTGCCTTTTTTTTTTTTTTTCCAATTCTGCTATCTCACAGCCAGCAATTTCAAGACAAAATCTTGGGGTAGGAAATGAGAAACCCAGAATGTTCAAGCTAGAAGAACTTTAGAAAACTCTAGTCCAACCCCTTCAGTTTACAGATGAAAGAACTGAGGCTCCAGATCCCATAACCATTAGTAGCTGATTGGCCCTAAAAGTCACACCCCCTCTCTAAGTAGGCCCCTCTGATCCAATATCATATTTCTCCTTACTTTTTAAGCCAATAAGTCAATTATACTGTGTGATCTCAATACTGTTGGAAGATTCATGCTCACAAGGAAGACAGATATTTAGGTACACATATTCTATAAGCTGCCAGAGGTACTCTCTTAGGAAGAACTCTCCTAGGGAAATTTCACATCAGTGTGAGGTCTCAGAATCTCATGTATGGACTTATTTCTTTACTAGGGTCTTGTAATTAATTCTCATTAAAGAAAACATTAAGTAATGTCTTCCAATTAGCCCACAAGCAGTTTTTGAACCACGGTAGAATGCACGTTTGTTCTTTGCCGGGACATTAATATTATTAAATGCTGATTAAAAAAAAAAACCCACCACTTGCTGCCTGTATCTTGTGGCAGCTGCAGAATTGCTTTCTATAGAAAGGACAGAGATACACTGCTTTTTCTTGGCTTAAGCATTTATTTGGGGTGGCTGTGAGGGTTGGAGTAGGAGCAGCTAATGGAAATTATGAGGAAGCTCTAAAGCCTTGGGTGTCTGCCTCTCTCTTTCCCTCTCTCCCCCTTCCTCTTCCTGCTGTTGACCTAACCACACTTCCCTGAGCAGGTGATGCTCGCCCAAGTCAAACGCTACACCTGTGGCTAATTCTCAGGCAACACAAGTAAGGCTCTGTCACTTAGAAGCAATTGGCTGTTTGTAGGAAGCATGATGATCGGTAGTCACATCTCATTAGGGGTGCCTGGGCCCCGTGGTGCACGAGTGAAGCAAACTCTGCCAATGTAATTTGTTTTAGATGCCTAATTCTCTTCCTTATAATTAACATCTGAAATGCAAAAAGAAAACTAGGGTGCTTTGCAGGCAAGTGGGGTCCGTAGAACACTTTCAGGGAGCCTGAGATTTTAGAGCAGCACTCACCCTTGCCTTGTCCTTTCCCACAACAAACAACAGTGTGAGCTGGACTGGGACATCCATAGGTTGTCCTGGAGGACTGATTCCTGGGGTACCATACGTGGAGGGAGGGAGGAGAGGTCAGAGTAGTGAGAGCCAGCATTACCTGCCACCCCATGCATGGGTTTAACTGCTGTCATCTCTGCAATGAAGTGACCCTACAAAGATAACTCAGCAGTAGAACAGAGCCACCAGTCAGGACCTTGCTATACGTTGCCCTAGGCAGACTTTGCAGTCATTCCTCCACTGTCCGACCCTCCCACGACAGCTAGAAACAGTCAGACACAGAGGGACAGAGATGAAATGTGGCGTGATGGGGTTTCTGCTGCCAACCACGCTGGCAGACAGTCTGTGGAACCAGGAGAGAATGCCGTTCACAACATCTCTGCCACGTAAACAGGGCTGTGCAGAAAGGTTTTGGTTTGGCCATCAGATCTGGAGCCTGAACATCTAAGATGAGCCAGAAGAGATGGAGTCTATATCCTGGGTGTACCAGGCAGCTCTCTTGGTTACAAACCTCAGAAACTGACCCTAGAGAATTAAAGTTGAAGAAGAATTTATTGGTAGGATATTGATTAGCTCGCAGACTTGACAAAAAAGCAAGAATATGGGGGCTTCCCTGGTGTCGCAGTGGTTGGGAATCCACCCGCCAGTGCAGGGGACATGGGTTCAAGCCCTGGTCCGGGAAGATCCCACATACCACGGAGCAACTAAGCCTGTGCGCCACAACTACTGAGCCTGCACTCTAGAGCCCGCAAGCCACAACTACTGAGCCCGTATGCTGCAACCACTGAAGCCCACGCGCCTAGAGCCCACGCTCCGCAACAAGAGAAGCCACGGCAATGAGAAGCCCACGCACAGCAAGGAAGAGTAGCCCTCGCTCGCTGCAACTAGAGAAAGCCCGTGCGCAGCCATGAAGACCCAACGCAGCCAAAAGTAAATAAATAAATAAAATTTTTTTTTGTTAAAAAGCAAGAAGATGAGATGATTAAAAGAAGCTCGTGACCACCAGCGTATACAGGTTCATGCAGCAAGACCAGCCTGGTTAAAGAATCCCAGGCACTGCTGCCTCTGAACGCTGCCACTGCCACTGGAGGTCACCACTAAACACTGGGTGCCACCCAGCTCCTTGTCTCCCACGAATCTCCATCCAGAAATATAGGAAGGGGGCTCAGTTGTGGGGTAGCAAAAATACAAGTATCTCCTAGCATTGGCCAGCACACTTGGCAGTGTGTTGCTTGTTCTTTCAGTTAATGAGTTTCTGCTAAACCTCAGATGAGTCAAAGATACGGTGGAAGACATGTAATACCAGAAAAGGCTGTTTTCAACCTCCCTTGGTATCCCCATCTCGTAACTAGCTCACAGCTAATGCCTTTCCTTCACTCTCCTCCCGTCTTCCTCCTCTTCTTCTGTCTTTCTATTTTTTCATAACAAAATCAATAATTATTTATTGAGCCACATGCAACTTGTTAGATGATTTACATTTAATCTCCATGGAAACCCATGAAGCAGATATGATGATTCATTCCCATTTTCAGGTAAGGGAATTAAGGTTTTCAAAGTTAAGCAACTTGCCAAAAGCCACCGAGCTAATATGTGACAGAGGTGGAATGTGAACCCAAGTTTGGCTGACTCCAAAGCCTGAGGTTTAGGCGGGATAAAGAACCCCCTTTCAACATCAAAAAATTCATAGACACCAACAAGATAATAGTATGCTTATAGTATGTTTTGACTAAAAAATACATAATAGCAAAAGCAATGTTAATTCATATATGTTAAGATATATTTTATGAATCCCAATAGTATCTACACATAATGTTTTATTAATCACAACAGGATCTACATGCATTTGAAAAACATATGTGAAGGACATGTTACTTATCTGGTCTTTCACACGACCCCTCATACATGCCCCTTACGATAACTACGTCCCTCAACCCACGAGCTAGGGGGCAGGCATGTGACCT
This sequence comes from Orcinus orca, assembly GCF_937001465.1. NCBI lineage: Eukaryota > Metazoa > Chordata > Mammalia > Artiodactyla > Delphinidae > Orcinus > Orcinus orca. The sequence goes on along the minus strand of NC_064580.1, from coordinate 35,335,037 downwards.
GAGTTGAGCCAGTCGGTTCGGAACCGGAAGGCAGGAAAGACTGCACTGAAACCTATAACTCCGTGACTCCCATAGGACGCCCATGGTAAATGTTGAAGGAGGAAAGGGCTGAAGGGAGGGAGGGAGGGAGAGAGGAAAGGAGGAAGGAAGAGGGGGGAGGGTCAGGGCAGGTTTAGTTAGGAAAAACTAGCAGGAGAAGCTAAGCCAACTTGAAGGTTAAGGCTAACAGGTCCCTTGTGTTCAAAGGCCAAGTCCAGAAAAGTCAGCTCCTGCTGGAGCAGGCTGGCTTCACAGGTCCTGGCAGGTGAACTAAAGCACTCTACAACCTTGAGGACAAAACCAGGAGCCAAAGGAGCAGGGAGCAGGGAAAGGGCTCAAATAATTAGACACGAGCTGGGTCACTGACAAAAAAACAGGCACTAAACATCAAACCCACCACCCGCCAGCCACCACCCATCACCCAACATAGGGCTTCCTTTACCATCCAGTCAAGGGGCAGAGCAGTCCTCAGGGTTCCAGCCAGCCTGAGCCCCTTCATGCCTCCTGGAAGACGTCATTGCACAGACTGTGTTCTCTGGGACCCACTTGTTCTAAGAGATCTTCGTAGGGCTTCCTATGAAAGCAATTTGTACTCAGATTCCATTCCCCTCTTGGAGTTTCACAGTGTACATGAGTATGTGAAAGGGCCTTGCAAATCTGAAGTAAAGAAACCCATTTTCCTTTGTTGAGACAAACACTTCCCAGACTTACTTGATCCCGGAACCCTATTTGTCAGAGTGCCCACCGTTGTCTCAGAGAGCACGAAGGTTCCAAGACAACAGCTGTGGAAATACGGGCCACAGCACTGCCGTCGTAGGGCAGTGTGGATGCTTCTTCCATGGAGTCATGTCCTGGAAGCTCTCTCTCGCCTTGCCCTCAGTTTTCTGCCTTGCACACCGATTAGGTTTCCACACATATTCATGCTGACATGGCCAATGGAAGTATTTTTGAGGCTGTTATTTCTTCTGAAGAGCTTTCCTTGACTCTTGCCCATCCCAGGCCCACCTCAATCCCACCCAATCCCTAGTGTCATGGGGAAGAGCACAGGCTTTTTTTTTTAATTAATTTATTTACCCATGTTTGGCTGCGTTGGGTCTTCGTTGCTGCCCGAGGGCCCTCTCTAGTTGCAGCGAGTGGGGGCCACTCCCCGCCACAGTGCGCGGGCCTCTCATTGGGTGGCCTCTCCCGTTGCAGAGCACGGGGTCCAGGCGCACAGGCCTCAGAAGCCGTGGCATGCAGGCCCAGCAGCTGTGGCTCACGGGCTCCAGAGCACAGGCTCAGCAGTTGTGGCACACGGGCTGTGGGATCTTCCCAGACCAGGGCTCGAACCCATGTCCCCTGCATTGGCAGGCAGATTCTCAACCACTGCGCCACCAGGGAAGCCCCAGAGCACAGGCTTTGAATCTGTCTGACTGCCTTTGTATTCTGACTCTGTGCCTTTAGCTCTATGTTTCCTGTGTCTAGCATAGTACCTGACACTGGCTGGCTATACCATATAAATTGGTGAGTAAATAAATGATCTTTTGTGATTTTGAGAAAAACCAAATGGTGGCCAAAATTTGTTTTCTAGAAAATGATAGCAAATGGAGAGAAACCAGATAATGATTAAAAAAAAAAAAAGCTCAGGTGTGAAGCTACAGCTGAGAGATGTCTGGTTCATATCCCACTGCCGGTTTCATCTCTCCAAGTCCATAATTACAAAACAAATGGTATGCCTTGTTTACATTGAGCATCTTATTTTAATGAAGAATTGATTTCCTCTCGCTTAGCAAAAATGTTCAGTGTCCTTACAAAGGGGGAAAATAAACTCTTACATTTGCATGCCAGATGTTTTAATTTTCGATTATGAAATCCCTGTCTTTCTAAGACATTCTAGGAATGGCAGAATGGAAGCCTGGTTGTAGGCTCTAAAATGCTCTTAGCGGCTCAACTTTCCAATGTTCCATTCCAGGGCAAGCATTTCTTGATTGGGTGGGAGTTCCTGACTACCCAGACGTTTATCTTTCTTCTTCGTTTGGGGGAAAGAGAGCTGTTTTGATCCCTGAGCCTGGGTTTTCCTAACAAAATGATTGTCAGAAATGCCCTTCCACTCTCCTGCTCCAGCCACAAGAAGAGAGGTAACATTTAATGACTCTTACTTGTAAAGGGAATAAAAATAAAAAGCAGAGAAAGTCGTAGAAGTGGGGAGATCTCCAAAAGTCATAGCCCCCATTACAGTGTGTTTCTAATTCTAGCCACAGATACAGCCGCAGACCCCAAAGAATTTGTTCCTAACAATGTAAGCAAGATTGTTTTAAGTTAATCATATACCGCAAACCCTTAAAACAGCCATTTCCAGTCAGCAAACCATTTTTACAGCTCTCTGCTTGTCTGTTTTGCCTTGCGGTGACAGACTTATCTTGCTCTGTCCTTGTCCTAAACTCAGATATGACAGTGGGAATGGACAAAGCTGCAAAGAGAATTATCAAATATCAAAGAAGAAGATACTAAAGTCTGTGCTGGAGTTTGCAATTCACATGGGAAGTGTTTTGTACTTTGTGGCATGTTTCAAGTTTAAAACCTGTGTGTGTGCGTGTGTGTGTGTGTGTGTGTTGCTTTTTGTTTTGGTTTTTGCAAAGTGTAAGGGAGGGTGTTTAATGGCCTAGTTCACCACCTTCAGAAACACTGGCTCTGTTCTTAGCTTTGAAATGGACTTGGCTGTTATCTCTAAGCAAGTCACCCTAGTAATCTACCCTGCTGTTTTCCCAACTCTAGAAACAGAACGTACTTGCATCCAGTCCCACAGATAAGGCACAAGGACTATTTAAAAAGTTAGCCAATCTTTCACCTCCCGGGAGCTTTTTACAAGGTGGAGAACGTTAATATTCTAAATAGTTCTAGCCCTCTAGCCTGTGCACGTTTCAAGCTGCTTCATCATCCGTACAGAGCCTTTCTTTAATCTTCCCCATGAGCGTGTGCACAGGTTCAAATGGTGACAATTACCATAAAACAATTGTGTTGTCCTTCTCCCAATAAAAATCGCTCTGTTAATCGGCCAACTCGCAGCCCCCTTGTCTGAGGACCCTTATGCCAAACTGGCTGCAGATAAATTAGCCCACGTGTGATTGCATGCGAAAACACACTGATTTAGGGGTTTTTTCTTCTCCCGTTCAACCTGACAACTTGTCTAAATAGGCTTCTGCCACGACCTGACAGCTCGTGGACAAGCTGTGTACAACAGGCCATTAAAACGAAATGCTCTGAATATGGAGAGTACAAAACACAGACAAAGAGATAAGATTGAAAGATAAAAGGATGAACAAAGGGAGTGGTGGGGCTGTTATGGGGGAGTGGAGCCTGAAGAGGTACCCTTTCATTGTGCTTTCAGTCTTTGTCATAGGCTGGATTCTTTGAAGCAGACCCTGAGATGGAGTTTGGGGCAAAGGCTATTTATGAGGGATCCACAGCTATGGAAAGGAGGGGGAAGAAGCAGGATGGGGCAGAGGGAGAAGTTGAAATGCATTGCAGGCTGGACAAAATCTCTGTTAATCTCCCCTCTCCTGGGGAGCTTGGGAGTGGTCCTGTGTTGCACTGAAACAGTAAGGACTTTATTCCCCTCCTTTGGCTCCGTCATTATAAAGGCAAGGGTGTGTTCCTGCAGCTGAGGCAAACCCTGACCAAGGTGACAGCTAGAGTACAGAGTCCTTCCTTGGAGTGGGATCTGGGCCTTACATCTCTGTATCTACCACAGAGGTGTTGACAATTGCCCACATGATCAGAGCCCAGCTCCCTATACCTGTAAAGTCGTTTCCCAGCCTTGATCATGTTATAAATCTCCACTGATCACAGCATAATCACAACTCTTGATTAAGCACTAATTAGCCCTATGCTATGAGCAGTACCTACTTTATCTCATTTACTTCTCATAACAACCCTAGGAGGTAAGTATTCTTATAATCTTCATTTTGTAGATGAAGAAACCGAGGGTATGAAAGATGAATTGACAAAAGTTATATAACTGGTGAATGGCAAAATTGGTATCTGAACTCCGGGCTGTCTGATTCCAAAGTCCATCTGCTTACCTATGACACTGTACTGATTGGAACAGATATAGGTCTGATTGGAACAGATGTAGGCCAATACTGCAACTCCTTCCTTGACCTTCATCCATGAGGATTTAACAGAAAACAATTTTATTAAGACTGTCAGAACTCATGAAAGAGCCCACATCTTGGGCTGGGAGGAACAGCCATGTAATTCTAGTGGATCCTTGCCTCTCTTTGACTGCCAGACCCAGTAAGTGTTTTATTTAGAATATACTATGTTCCATTTCTGGTTGGATTCTCTGGAAGCGGACACTGAGACAGAAATTAGCGTGCGGGAGATTTATTAGGGCTTGCTCTTGGTATCAACACCTGGAGAAGGGAGGGGCAAGAAGCAGGACTGGGCAGACGAAGTTGGACTACAATGCAGTTCCATTGAAGGCCTCAGCTGATCTCAGAGTGAGCTCTAGAGCTAAAATGGCTCATCAGAGTTACCCTGAGCTGGAGGAAGGGGGCTGAGCCTTCATATACTATGCCAGATAGGCACTGGGTGTGGGATGCCCTAGGGATGGAGCATTACCTTGGGCTAGGTGGCTCTCTGCAGTTGAGACAAATCACAAAGTGGGACTCAGCTGAGGGCTGTCAGCTGTCAAACTCCCAACAGCTGGGGGAATGAGTGCTTCATGATTTAAAAGGGACCCAGGGGGGCTTCCCTCATGGCGCAGTGGTTTAGAATCCGCCTGCCAATGCAGGGGACACGGGTTCAAGCCCTGATCCGGGAAGATCCCACATGCCGCGGAGCAACTAAGCCTATACACCACAACTACTGAGCCTGTGCTCTAGAGCCCGTGAGCCACAACTACTGAGCCTGTGTGCCACAACTACTGAGCCCACATGCCACAACTACTGAAGCCCCCGCACCTAGAGCCTGTGCTCCCAACAAGAGAAGCCACCGCAATGAGAAGCCTGCGCACCACAACAAAGAGCAGCCCCCACTCGCTGCAACCAGAGAAAAGCCCGCGTGCAGCAACGAAGACCCAACGCAACCAAAAATAAAATAAAATAAAATAATTTATATAAAAAAAAGGATCCAGGACGCAAATCATAGCAGCCACTACTGCTATTTTTTTTCAAATACCCCAAGGATGAAGTATTATTAGTCCCATATTTTAGAAGAGAAAATTGAGGGTGAGACAAATTAATGACTTATCCAGAGACATGTAGGTAGCAGTTAATTATTCATTCATTTATTTAACAAATATTTATTGAGTACCTTCTGTGTGCCAGGCATTGTGCTTGGTCTTGAGAATTCAATAGTGAACAAAAAGGACCCTTGACTTCATCCAAATAACATTTTAGTGTTGACAACTGTCCCAGATACAGAAAAAAGTTTAGGAGTTTGTCAATTTCTTTAGCTAGCTATATAAAATTCTAATTGATCCCATTTATACATATTGCCAAACTTCTTTTCAAGAGAGTTAAAAACTTGTAAACGTACATTCCTAAAATTTTGAGAATGGGGAAAGGGGAAACCAACCTGGTCATGAGATTTGTGGTTAGCATAATGAGGAAGTATTCAGTATAAATCAACCTTAAACCAGCCAGCCAGTTTTCATCTGGAATCTCCAAAGGCACTGCAGATAATAACACCTAATTCTTCATCATTTCATTGATAGCATGAATAGCATCAACAACAAGAACCAACCAGTCAAGCACTAAACTTATGTTTTTAATTGGGATACAGTTGCTTTACAATGTTGTGTTAGTTTTTGCTGTACAGCGAAGTGAATCAGCTTTATGCATACATATATCCCCTCTTTTTTGAATTTCCTTCCCATTTAGGTCACCACAGAGCATTAAGTAGAGTTCCCTGTGCTATACAGCAGGTTCTCATTAGTTATCTATTTTATACATATTAGTATATATATGTCAATCCCAATCTCCCAATTCATCCCACACCCCCTTTCCCCCCTTGGTGTCCATACATTTGTTCTCTACGTCTATGTCTCTATTTCTGCCTTGCAAACTGGTTCATCTGTACCATTTTTCTAGATTCCACATATATGCATTAATATACGATATTTGTTTTTCCCTTTCTGACTTACTTCACTCTGTATGACAGTCTCTACGTCCATCCACGTCTCTACAAATGACCCAATTTCGTTCCTTTCTATGGCTGAGTAATATTCCATTGTATATATGTACCACATCTTTTTTATCCATTCATCTGTTGATGGACATTTAGGTAAGCACTAAACATTTATCAAGCACCGATTCTCATTAGCACATTTCCTATTTAAGAAATTATTGTTTAAGAGAGTAAGTCAATTACTTTCAGAAACAGAGTGAATAAACAGTATAGCTGAACCAGGTCTCTTGTACCCAGGCATTTTCTTGTCCAATAATTTCACTCTTGACATCTGTTGAATCTTGGCACAATCAAAATGGTGCCAAACTTACCACCCACAGATGCCAGTGCCCTCAACCCACTCTGTTCTTTGGCTCCAAGGCTTTTTGGATAGGAAAAGGAGAAGAAGGGAAGAAGTGCCTCTGCTCTGGGTTCTGATTCTGTAGGCCTAAGGTATAGCCTGCCATTTGCATTTGGAAAGTGTTTTCCCCACCTCCACACCCTCCAAATGAGAACCATGACCTTAGCATCTAGAATTTTCCCTCTCACTCACCTCTATAGTGTCTTGTGGTCTATGCCATCAGGGCAGTCAAGGAGCTTGTCAGCCAATTCAAAAGGCTGGTTGGAGCTCAGGTTTTAATGGGTGACCCTAAATCACATTGATACCCCTCTGAACTAACATTCGTAGGTCAAGTGTATTTGAGGCTTGATCAGTGACTGCATTGTGCAGACCTTAATGGCAGATTCAAGTCACCGTGGGTTTCCTATAGACAAAACGACATGAGGATTCTGGGACTCCTAGGATGGTGGACATGATAATGGGCATAAACAGGTAATTTTTCAAAAGACAGGCAGCATGGACTAGAAGCACGTCCTATTCACCACTCAGCAGGGAAGAAGTGGTCTTCTCAAAAAGACCAATCAAGGGATGGACAAATGCATCTTTGTGTTGCAAGGATGGCGTTGACCTTGCACAGGGAGAAAAAGCCAGAGAGTTCTGCAGCTTGTAGGTAAGTGTAGAACTGTCAGGATAGTAAGAGAAAGAATTAAAGCTGATGCAAATGTTTACTCTAAATAGACCAACAAGTTGTGCAGCTCTCGTTTCACCTGAGCTGAACAAGACTTGCTCAGGGCAAGAAGTCAGGGATAAACCCTAAGATTGTAACTAACAGAGAAGAAATTGTCACAGTGGCCCAGATCTCAGAACGAAATACATATACTTGTATTTTCCATTCTTTTGAATTCTTTTAGATAAATTCCTGCTTGCCAAAAAGCTGTGTACTTGGGAAAGGGTGGCCCCAGGGCCTTAATGACGGCCTTGGATTTTCAAGTCGGCCCTCAGAGAAAGTGTTTGGAATAGTGTTCTGGGACTTCCAACCACCACGATGAGGTGACTTGTTACGCTAAAGAATGATAAACTCAACAGTCATAACAACCAAAGCTCCCAGCAGAAGTCACTCCTATTCATACCCCCAGGTAGACCTGGCCATGTCAACAAACTGCCCTGTATGGACACCCACCACCATTTTTTCGTCAGGAACCTCAATCATGTAAAGACTTAATAATAGCAGCTTGTGTTCAAATAGCTTTTAGGCTTACAAAGTATATTTAACATATACCTAAGCCACAAAACAACCCCTTGAGGTATGTCCCATATGCCTCTATTTTACTAATGTGGACACTAAGGCTTATCTAGGTCAAAGGACCATCCAAAATGTTCACCCAGGCATCTACTTCCAACAAGGCTGGAGTATTTTTTTGCAGACTAGCCCTTTCATGAGAACAACTAGAAGAGTGGGTCAAAAATACAAAGAACATGGGTGAAGGCCTCAGACAGTTTCCAAAGCAGCAAGGACTTGAAAGGCCAGAGTCTCAGTCCTCGCAGGCTGCTATAATAAAAATAGTGGCAGGTGGTTTGAATAACAAACATTTATGTCTCATAGCTCTAGAGGAGGTCAAGTCCAAGATCAAGGCACTGGCAGATTCAATGTCTGACAAGGATTTACTCTTTAGTTCACAGATGGCCATCTTCTTTTTTTTTTTTTACAGATGGCCGTCTTCTTGCTGTGTCCTCACATGATGGAAGGGGCAAGGGAGCTCTGTGGGATCTCTTTTATGTGGGCACTAACCCCACACATGAAGGCTCCGCCCTCAGGACATAATCATCTCTCAAAGGACCCACCTCCTAATACCATCACATTAGGGGTTAGGATTTGAATATATGAGTTGGGTGCGGGGGAGACACAAACATTCAGTCTACAGCAACCAGGATCCCAGAGAGAAATGCATTGAGGGGAATCTGAATCTGGCATCTGTACCCAATTTCCCCACTGAAGTATCTGCTGATTCATAAGAAACTTGGGGCCAAGAGTCTAAGAAGCCAAGTATAATGTGACAACTAAGAGACTGGGAAGCCAAAGGGGGCTTTTGGAAGTCTCACAGCATGGGGAGAAAAAACCTTGGAGTTCAGGGCTACCCAGGAGGCCAGAACTTGAGGGGCCAAGATTTCAGAGAGACAGGAAACCTCCTGAAGTGAGCCCAACATTCTCTGAGGCATTTGGCACAATGCCCTTCCTTTCTATAGAAAGATACAACAAGGTTGAAAGTAAAAGGACGAAGAAAGTTATAGCATACAAACATCAACCAAAAGAAAGCTGGTGTAGCTATAATAATAGCAAACAAAGTAGACTTAAAGGCAAGAAGCATTATAAGAGATAAAGAAGAACATTTGATAAAAAGGGTCAGTCTACTAGGAAGATAGAAGAAGCCTATATGTGAATAATAACATAGCCTCAAAATACAAAGCAAGAATGGACTGAAATAAAGAGGAAACAGACAAATGCACAATCACGGGAAATTTTAATGTAACTCCCTTATTCTTGAAAACCCAAGACTATCAGCAAGACTTTGGACCAACCTTTCCCAAATAAACATCTTTCTGGCAAGCAGGGATTTATCTAAAAGAATTCTAAGGAATGAAAAATGTAGGTATCTGTGCTTCATTCTGAGACTTGGATCATTTTTATAATTTCTGTCTTGGTAGTTATTTCCCTCCACAACTGCTAGAGAAAAAATAGGCAGAAGAGATATGGGAACCTATGTATATGTATAACTGATTCACTTTGTTATAAAGCAGAAACTAACACACCATTGTAAAGCAATTATACTCCAATAAGATGTAAAAAAAAATCAGGAACAATATGGAAGATCTGAACCACACAAATAAAGTCCCCCCCACCTCTCTCTCTCTCTCTCACACACACACACACACACACACAGACATCTCAAGTGTGCATGAAATATTTATCAAAATTAAACATGCTGGGCCATAGAACACATCAACACAAATTTTGAGCAATTGAAATCACTTATAATATGTTCCCTAACCACAGTAAATTAAGCTAGAAATTAATTTTAAAATAGGCATAACTAAAAAATCATCAAATATTTGGAAATTAAATATTATGCTTCTAAATAACCTTTAGGTAAAAGAAGAAATCACAGTAAAACTCAGAAAATACTTTGAACTGAGTGGTAATGAAAATATAGCACAGCAAAACTTGTGGGATGCAGCTAAAGCCATGCTTACAGGGACATTTATACCCTCAATTTCATAACTTAGAAATTAAGACTGAAAGTCAGTGATCTCAGTATTCATCTCAAGAACTAAGGGAAAACACAACAAACTAAACTCAAAGAAAGTAGAAGGAAGGAAAGAATAAAGACAAGCACAAGAAACATTTACATAAATAGAGAAATTCTACAAAGCCAAAGCTGGTTCTTTGAAAAGGCTAAATACAGTCAGTGAGACTGATGGGAGTTTCACCGATCCTGAGGCAGAGCCATGACTGAAACCCAGGCCTTGACCAAGCACTCCCCAAGTGGCCTCTGTTGCAGGAAGCTCTCTGCAGGTTTGTTGGGATTTGGCTGTGCCCTGGCTTGGCAAGCTGGCAGGAAGGCAAGTTAGGGAGTGCCACTGCGGATGGGGTCGGGGGTGGGATGAGAGGTCACTGGGCTCGCTTTCTGGCAGCTTCAACAATCTATCAGGGAAGGAGTCTCTCAAACCGCCAGGAGCTCTTTTATCAAAAGTGAACATTTTCACTGGCTGATAGTTTTCATTTTTTTGCTCTCTTCTCTCAAAGTAACTACAGTATCACATGATTACAGTCTAAATCCTCAAATAGCAATATATGAGCTTATTTTCCATCAATTACTCCATTTAATGGAAATAGTCACCCACCACCATTTCCTGTGAAGGATCAGGGGTCAGGGCTTACTCAGAGGCAGGCACTCAGCTGAGGGCTACGATATTCTCTAGCCTCCTTACTGAGCTGGGAAAACTCGGGCAGTGTTACTTTCAGCCCTCTGGAAAGCTTTAATTTGAGCTAACACTTCCCTGATTTCCATCTTGCAGTGGAATCCAAATGGCTTTCACAGAGAGAAAGGGAACTGTCTGCCTACTGTGTGCCAGAATTTAAATTAATTAATCCACTTAATCCTCACAACCCCTCTGGGCTGTGTGCATTTTCCAAAGGAGAAAATCAAAGGACAAAGTGTTTAAATAGCCTCACCACAGTTGTAGAGCTTTAACTGGCAGTTTTATTTTTCTTTTATGCCAAAGCTCACTTTCTTGAGAGACGATCAACTGAAATAATTAAGAGAATGGGTTTTGCAGCTAGACAGACCTTGCTTCCAGCTCTGGGTCTGCCACTTAAATGGCTGTGACCCTGGGCAACTTAACTGACCTTTACTGGAGAATAAAGCCAGAACCCACATCCTCGGACTGTTGAGAGAATTAAATGAGATAATCCAGACAAGTGCTAAATACAGTGCTTGACACATGCAATAAATGGTTACTGTTCCTACTGCTCTTTGGTTTTTTGGCCACGCAGCATGCAGGATCTTCGTTCCCCGACCAGGGGTCGAACCCGTGCCCCCCACTGGACCGCCAGGGAAGTCCCCTCCTACTCCTACTCCTACTATTGCTCTTGCTGCTCTTCCTGCTGGTATGCCAGTATATCGCACTGCCTATCTCACCTGCATTATCTCCATTTAATTCTAATGCTGAACCCATGGCTGCACTAGCTTCACTGGATGCCATTCTAAAGAGCCAAATTCACCAGCCATAAAAAGTAATGAGGAAGTTACAGCTGATGGGGAAGCACAGGCCTCAGGAGTTAGGTCCCACGGGTTTTGTTCTGACCACTGAGTCACGTAGTGACCAACAATCACACGGAACATTGGCGAGCGCTCCTGTTGTTCCTCAGGGGTAGAGGCATAAACAAAACCTCCTGCCTAGCACATGAAAATTCACTACCTGCTTTAAAATGTCCCTGGGGGAAAGGTTTAGGAACCACAATTAGCAATTTTTCTTGACGGAATCATTTCAGGTTTCCATCAGGCTTTTCTTTTAACTTCTCACCTACCCAGCTGGTCTTCTGGTGTATCTGAGCAGAGCAGTCCCCAGAAGGATAGAAGAGAGGAATGATGCCACTACACAGATTATGGAAATAATCTTGAGGAATCAGAAATAAGTCTAGCTGGTATATCCTGGAGGTGTTCAGATATATGTCACATGAATGCATAAATGAACTGGCAGGCATTTGTGTGGTCATTCCTTACATCCAAAGCATTAGAATGCAAAATCTAATTTTCTTTCCAGGTTTGGCCTTCCATTTGGCCCATGGGCTTCGTGTGTGTCAGAAGCAGCTGTCCCTATGCTAGAAAAACTTCCCAACTCTGCTCCTGGTAGTAGTGAACGATGTGCTAGAGCTCCCAATTTTGGCTGGGTTTGGCTTTTTAACACTCGTCACAATTACAGATTTTGTGTGTGTGTGTACGGCTGATTTCCTTGATAGATGCATCATGGAGCACAGAAACTGGCACATAGAGGATACTTGCTAAATACCAGTTGAAGGAAGGAAGGAAGGAAGGAAGGAGCTACTTACTATCTAACAAACCAGTGCTTAGAAATGGCGTATGTTGCAGATTTCAGTTTAGTGCTGCTGTACATTCTGTCTTCCTTTCCTAGATTTTACTTCCCAGGCAGGCAAGGTGCAACTCTCCCAGTTTGTTTGATTGAAATGAGGAAACGCATATGTTAGCGTGAGACTGGCTCTCATGTACTTTAAACCCACGCCCATCGGCACCAGGGTGTTCACAGGCTACTCCTACATTCCCTGGGTGCAGAGTCAGGAAAGTAAGCGGCTTCCCATTTGTCCACACGGTGACTCATCTTGCTTTGATGTTGCTTTGTCCTGTGTGAGTGGAAATGTGACTCCTGAGAGAACCATGGCCGACAGAGCCACTTCCTAGAAACCAAACACACACCTGGCACAGGTCATTTGCTTCCATCTCCCACAGAGAAGGGCGGATTATCTAAATGCTGATTAAGTCATGAGCTGTTGGTATGACGACATTTCACTACGAAGCACCACAGATCCAGCGGGTCTCAAATAGATGATGCCCTCTGTATATTTCTTTTCATTTCTCCCACAGGGACAGAGATGGCCAGAAGGCAGAGAAAAACTCAAAGTGGTGGCCTGGAAAGGTGAGTGTCCTGAGAGGGAGGGCTAAGGGAGGGACCAGCTGAGTGGAAGGGCCAGGATTACAAGGGAAGCCTTAATGCTTTAAGCCTGTACCAAGGCAGCTACTCGTGTGGCAGTGCGTACACTCACATGCTCATCACTCATGAGGGCACAGACTACTAGAGTTTTGGGTGCCCGTGGACATCTTGTTCCTGACAAAGAATGTCCAGGAAGCTAACCTGCCTTACCTCTGAAAGACTTTCTTTAGACTCACTGGTCTTGTGGCTGTTCTGACTTGACTACAGATAAAAGCCTGGTGAGGAACAACAGACTGTCTTGGTGTCCCCGCTGAGATCCGCTTTTTGGCAGGTGCACCCAGCCCTCGGCCGCTGTGAGCTGTTGGCTGCTAAGAGCCCACAGCTGTCCCCTTTTCTGGAGGATTGGCCTCAGCTAACAGGAGCAGAGTCCCCAGTCCAAGAGTTCTCCACCCCCTGCAGCCCACAGCCAATGACAGACCGCAATGGGGGTATAAAAAGCCAAACCCCTTGTTTCAAGGTGGGGCAACTCTGGTGCCATTTATGCTCCAAGAGCCACCATAGGATACACTAAAGCTGGACTCCAGCTTTAGTGTATCCTATGGTGTACCACATCCTTGCTTAGGTCCTTCCCCTGTCCTGTCCTGCTTCCTGACCTTCCTTTCTCCAGAGAATGCTCCCTCATTTGCACTTAAACAAGAATCTTCTTCTCAGGCACTGCTTCTAGGGTTCAAGACTTAAGATAGGTAGTAATACAGCTAACACTCACATGGCACATACCACATGCCAGGAGTTCTTCTACGTGCTTCACATGTAGTCCCAGATTCAGCCCTCACAAATCTACCCCTGTGAGGTAGATGTTGCTAATACCTTCTCTTGGCAGCCAAGGCAACTGAGACACAGACGTGTTAAGTGATTTGCTTAATGTCATACAGCAAGTGATGGAGCCAGAATCTGAACCCATGCAGTCCAACTCCAATTACAATTCAGACTGATTTTCATAACTCTCTTTAATACCTGCTTATCTTCCTTTTCAGAAAGTAAGTTTAGCTTTCATTCATTCCTTCTATAAGCTTTAATATCTGGGGAATCAGGGACACTTTGAAACTATAATCCTGAAAAACAAATCTCAATAGCCAGAATGGTTTCCTCTAGTTTCACCCCCCTCCAATCCCAGCCAGCATTATGTAAAGTTAATTTCATACTTGAGCAGATGCTGAGCAGTATGCACTGCAGTGGCTACAGGAAGTATCCACTTAAGACAGAGTAGGCAAAACTGTTCCAGAGCACAGCCTTTTTCAAGTGAAGTCCTGTCAAACCACACTTTCAGATACTCACAGTGGCAGCAGCTAGAAGTTACTCGAGGTAGGGGGGAAGGGAGGGATGATAGCAAAATGACAGAGGCCAGAGCTCTCCTGCACTGCTAATAGGAGTGGAAATTGGTGCAACCACCTTGGAGAACTGTTCGGCAGCATCTACTAAAGTGGGATATAAGCAAATCAGCAATTCCGCTCCTAGGAATATACCCAACAGAAATGGGTGCATTTAAAGCAGCACTGGCTGTAATAGTAAAAAACTGCAAACTCCCTAAATGCCCATCAAAAGTAGAAAGGAAAAATAAACTATGGTAGATGCACACAATGGATGACTATATGTCAGTGGGAATAATTGAACTATGCCTATATATAAAAGTAAGGATGACTTTCACCAACATGATGTTGAGCCAAAGAAGCCAGACACAAAAGAGTGTATACTACAAGATTCCATTTACATTATGTTTTAAAACAGACAGAATGGATCTACTGTGTTTAAAGACAAAGCAGTGGCTACCTTTGGTGGGGGAGATGACTGGAAGAGGGCAGGAGGGGGGTCTTCTAGAGTGCTGGTCATGTTCTGTTTCATGATCTGGGTGCTGGTTTCATCAGTGTGTTGACTTTATACAAATCCATCAAGTTGTACACTTAGGATTTGTGCACTTCCTGTATGCTTTTCCTATGCTTCAATAAAGAGCTCAGTAGCCAAGACAATGGAAGCAACCTAAATGTCCATCAACAGATGAATAGAATAAAATGATGTGGGGTATATACACAATGGACTATTACTCAGTCACAAAAAAGAATGAAACATTGCCATTTGCAGCAACATGGGTGGACCTAGAGATTATCATAGTAAGTGAAGCAAGCCAGACAGAGAAAGGCAAATATCATATGATGTCACTTATATGTGGAATCTGAAAAGATACAAATGAACTTATTTACAAAACAGAAATAGACCCAGACATAGAAAATAAACTTATGGTTACCAAAGGGGAAGGTGGGGGAGGGATAAATTAAGAGGAGGGTATTAACATATACACACTGATATATATAAAATTAATAAACAACAAGGACCTACTGCATAGCACAGGGAAGTATACTCAATATTTTATAATATCCTATAAGGGAAAAGAATCTGAAAAAGAACATATATATCTATACATATATATATATATATATATATATAAAACTAAATCACTTTGCTGTACACCTGAAACTAACACAACATTGTAAATCAACTATACTTCAATAAAAAAAAGAGAGCTCAAAAAATGACAGAGGAAAATTTTGCTACAAGAGACAGAAAGCCTCCCCACATAGACAGGCTGCCTTTTTATTTTCCAGGAGGAAAATTATTTCAATGAGGACCAAAGCAGTTTTCTAACCCAGTGACCACCCTTAGGGTGGTCTGCTTCAAATTCCTTAGGGAGGTATTATGTTGATCTCTCAGAGATCTCCCCCTATACTCATCATATTCTGCCCTGCACTGCTTCCTGGAATGGTTTCTGTATTCCAAAGAATGGGGTCTAGGCCATTTACTCTGAAATTGGAAGACAGTTAAGGGAGGCCTTCATTAACCACCAGAATAAAATGTCTCTGTTTGCTTCATCCATGTTTACCCAGGGCATGGATTGATGATGGTGATGAGCAAGCAGGGCAGGAGAAGGCTGTGTTACATGGAGCCAGTCAGCACCAAAGCAGCAGGAGCCCCTGGCAGACAAAGGGCTGCCTTTGGCAGCTCCTCCAGTGCCCGTCCATTTTGTTGGAGTTTCCCGCCACCCCTTCTTCAACACAATGAGTCAGCGACCTCAGAGAAACCAACAGTCTAGCTTCCAATAACCTTGTCAATTTATTTCAATACACAACAGGGTCCCTGATGTGGAAAAATCAGATTCTCTAGGCCTCTTCAACATCTGTTTCTGGCAGTTGCAATGTGTTATCTTTTTTCATTGCAAAAAGCAGCTGGTGAGTCGTCATGCCATTTCATTTAAAAAAAAAAAAAAGGCCAAGTAAAATAAATAATGTCTTCTGAGAGATTAGCTGTGACTTCACCAGAGAGGAGCTAAAGAAATACTCTCCCTTCACTACATGGAGCGCCTTTCTCCTCTGTTAGCATGAGGCTAGCGGGTCACACTTGAGAAAATGTAAATTTGTCACGAATTACCTCTGTCCTTTGCTGATGGGCCTGGGGGTGAGAGATGTCCATTTATTCACTTCTTTGCCTCACAGACATTTATTGAACACCAGCTACGGGTCAAGCATTGTGCTAGGTGCTGAGGACATGGAAGTGAATTAGAAAAAGATCCTCTTTTCTGGGAGATTAAAATCCCCCGTAAAAGATCTACTTGGGACAGAACAAGGTGCTGTGCCAGGGCCATGCTCCTCCAACAGAACTTGGATCTTCCTTAGCACAGAAGCCTTCCTTCAGAAAAACATGTCACTCTCTCAGTCTCCCTACCACCCAATGTTCCCTGCTCACAGCTGTTGCTAGTCAAGATGCTTCTCAAGCTTTTCCATCAAGACATACCTGTGATGGAAACAAAGATGGAGCATATTTGCAATAGAAGGTCCTGGATGATCTGACCCCTGCCAACCTCATCATCTGTCACCCTCCCTCTTCCACCTCGCTCACTTTTCTGGGGTTACACTGGCCATCCCCCTGATTCTGAAACATGCCAGGCTCTTGACCACCTTAGGCTCTTTCTGCTAGCTGTCCTCCCAGCCTAGATTCTCTTACCCCAGATCTTCTCAAGACGCAGTTCAACAATATCTTCTTGGTACTGAAATACCAGCTTAAATGCCACTACTCTGAGAGGACTTTCCTGACCATCACCTAAAATACCTCCTACTCCGTCACTCCCCATCACATTATCTTGGTGTTTTCTGGTCTGTAGATATGTGTATTGCCTGTTTCCCTGGCCCCCATAGATTGTAAGTGCAGTAACATGGGGACCTCATCTGTCTAGTTCGCCACTGTGTTCCCAGCACCTAGAACAGTGCCTGGTGCATAGTAGGCACTCCATACATATTTCCTGAACAATTTAATGAACAAAAGAATGAATGGCAAGCTATTAGAAAAACTATAAAAGTTCAACAATGGGAGATCTGTTAAATCATTATGGTATATCTCCACAAGTCCTAGTATTTTTCAAACTACAAATTATGATCTATATGTGGGTCATATAATCTATTAGAAAATCATGAAATAGTGTATTCTATCTATTCTATACTATTTCATTTTAATACAGAATAGAAAATATCAAAGTACACCATATACACTAATGGCAAGTATCAGGGAATTATATGTACGAGTGTGTGCATGTCTGTGTGTGTTTACTGAGTAGCAAGGTAAATGTATTTTTTACTATGGATCATGGTCAAAACATTTAGAAGTCACTGTTGTACAAGATTTATGATAAGTAAATATGTTCTTAATAAATTAAATGGAAAAAAGTGGGTTGTAAAAGAGTAAAGGCAGTGTATGTATGTAAGATAAAATATTAAACTGAAACATTATTAGGTTAAAAAAAAAGCATAGATAGGCACAGAAAATGAACTGAAAAAAATATTAACCAAAATGTTGAGTAGATTTTTCTGGGCAATTTTATTTTCTTCTTTTTACATTCATTTTTGTTTTTTAAATTACCTACATTGAATATGTAATTTTTAAAATGTAAGTTATCTCTAGAAGATGCTGTATAATACTCTTTAGAAAAACAGGGTTTTCTTTAATAAAAGTACCTCAATGACAACGCCATAAATTATTGCAAGTAAGCTTTTAAGTGCCTATAGAAAGCATAATTATGAATGGGAGTTCTCTATACAAAGTGTTTCATCTCACATTATCTTGTCTCATCTCCATAATGATACAAGGGAGGCAAGGCACAGTCGTCCTTATTTCACAGAAGAGGGAACTGAGGAACAGAGAGGTTAATTTCACAGAAGAGGGAACTGAGGAACAGAGAGGTTAACTGACTTGCCCACAGTCACACTGTAAGTTAGTGGTTAGCCTGGCAAAACACTGAGAGTTAATCCACTCCCTGCACTCCCTGACACTTCACCTATTATACAGCAACCTTGATACTTTATTGTGTTGTATGGGGTGTAATCACCTTCTTTTTACCCCTGTTGTGAAGAAATGAAGTTTCCTTCTTTCGTTCTTCTGTCCTTCTAAGTCCGCTGGGCTGCCAGCTCTAGAGAATGGCTCAGCCACTCCTTCAGCCATATTCCTGTCCCTGGAGCCACCAGGGTATTGCTATTTCTGTGTCTTCATTGGGGACACTATAATGTGGGTGTTAAGAGCTATCAGAGCTGGAATCCTAGTCGTGCCACTTACTAGCTCTGCAATCTTGGGCATGTTGCTTAACTTCTCTGGGCTTTGACTTCCTCATCAGTAAAATGGGGACAATGATGATAATAATTGTTTTGACTTCACAGGGTTGTTATGTTGATGAAATGAGTTAATACATGTAAAGTACCTGGCTATCATCCAGCATTATGCTCAATGTGCATTATTGCAAAGTATTCCTGTTAATCTTATTGTTATTATTATTATCACTATTATATAGTTTTGGAGGATACTGTGGCCAAACCACTTTCACACTGTGTCCTCTGATTCTCCTCATTTTCCTCCTCTCCCACCACCCAGAGTGGAATTTCCTCTATCACCCTCCTTGTATTGGCACTGATTTCAAAACTCTCCTTGGTATTTTATTCCAAGAAAGCTCCTGATGTATCCTTCTTGTGTTTGAAGCTGCAGCTTCCGGTGCTAGCTGTTTCCTATGTATATGTATATATGAGTCACGCTGAAGGGGGCAGAATCACCCCAGAAGAAAACTGATAGCTGCCCCTGCTACAGACATGTTCAATCTGCCTCCCAGTACCTGTTATCCCCTCTTCCAGCAAAGACCCAGATATGCTTGGACATAGATCCCTCTGTCAAGCCTAAGTCCAAATGGTCTGGGTGGGCTCAGCCTCTCACATCAGGGTGTAGAAAAGAGAAAGAGAGAGGGAGTCACTTGCTGGGAGCTCCTATCAAAGTCTCAAGCGTCCCTCTGATTGGACTAGCAAGATTTGGAACTGAGAAAATAACGGGAAGCCACTGCCAGTGCCCTGCTACCTTGTGAAATCTGAGAAGCAAGCCAATGGATGGAGAAGAGCGAGGCCGAGTCTCCGGATGGAGAGAAATGCATCTTGGTGACAGCACTGGAGCCTCTGAATCAAGCTTTACCTAAAGCCAGCCTCCACGCTGAACTTCTCCATTAGGTAAACCAGTACTTTCTTGAATTTTCCCTTAAGACAGCTGGAGTTGGGTTTTTTGACACTTGGAAAGAGTTCTAGCTGACAAATTCTTGCAGCAGAAATGTCCTCAGAACCATCAGTGAAAAACAGCTGAGATAGCCTAGAGGCGAGTAGAGCAAAACAAATGCCTGAGGAAAATTAAACATAAAACATGGCAAATCGGTATGATAGTCTTGGAGTCTCTCTGGGAAAATCCAACTCGAATGGCCTTTGTATGACTCCAGCTTCCATCTGCCTTCATTTCATTTGAAAATGCACCTCCTATTCAGTTTCTTCAAGATTTTCCACCTGGGCCACTTGGACCCGAAGAAATACCAGGAGAACACCACTTTCAGCAAAAACGAGAAGCAAATATGGTTGTAACAGAATTTAAAGCACGACAGAGTTGTTTACATGAAACACCCAAAGGCTATAGTATTAGGCTCCCGAAGAATTAACAGCTATCCGAGGCCAGTGGTGGGCCTGGAGGACAACTAGGTTTACCACTTCATCTTAAGGGTCAAAGCCTTTTTAGTCCAATCCTGTGCTCCTCTGAGAGGCTGGGTTGGCTGAGCTCACGACATTAAACCTATTGCGTACAAGCAGGCATCCGGGAGATTTGTATAGTGGGCTGTAAGAAGCAACCTCACAAGAAAATGAGATCCCCATCATTGGAAGCACTTAAATGGGGTCTGAATGGCCATCAACAAGGGGTACTGTGGAAAGAATTCCTGCCCCAGGAATGTGTGTGTGTGTGTGTATGCAGATAATACACAGATTAGGAAAACAAGAGAAAGTGTAAAGTTGAGGGAGGAATAATTGGATTTTGTTGACTTTCGATTGGACCCTCTCCCACCCCCAAATCACACCCGTCCTCCACTTACATGCCACATGGTTGTGTTACTTCTCAGAGAGGTGGCACTTAGTGCCAGAATCATTTTCATTTCCCCTCACCTCTGACATGCAGAGAAGTTGCCCTTGCTCCAAGCTATACACTTCCATTCTTGAGGGTAGCTGGAAGACCAAACTGGCAGCTGTCTGGAAGAAAATGCAAGTCACCGCGGGTGGGAAAAAGAGGAGAGCTGGGACGGCAGGCTCAGCCTGCTGCCTTTCGCCTTCTGCTACTTCCCAAGCCACCCCCTAGGCTGCCTTGTTGGCAGGTGTGAACTGGAAAAGGCTGCCGGTGGTGCAAAGTGAAGATCAGTCACAGGCCATTGTGCAGGAAGCTCACGTGCCCAGCCAGGTGGCCTGACAATGGGATTTCCTGGCTCGAAAGCTTTGCTGCAACAGCGATCTCCTATCAATGAAAGAGCAGAGAAACACCAGGCTTGGGACTGCTTTCAGGGCCCAACACTTGAAATCCCAGAGAATTTGGTGTGATAGGACGTGTGCATTGCCCAGAGTGTTCGAAAGAGAGGCCGTCTGTAGAGGTGAGTGTCGGATGTGGTTGTATTGCACAGTCCCAAAAGCAAGATGATGCCCGTGTCTGAAGTCTGCTTTGGGGGCCAGAATTTCAACATAAGGCCACTTCAGTCTCTTCTGAGTGTTGAATAGAGGTAAGGAAAGTAGCAGGGGGAGAGGCAGAGAGTGGAGAACCGAGGCGTTAGGCAGTTCTCAGACAAGAGTGGAAAGTTTTCCACAGTTTAGGTGCATTTCTGTAAATGAGAAATTTATCCCCTTCCTCCTCCTAGTGAACACAGGCAGAATCCCTCCTCCCCAGACTTCAGCCTGGGAGGGGTTTTCAATCATTAGCTCCAGTTTGATAATAAATCACAAACTCACCTCTGATTTTTCGAGATAGAAGTTGGGGACTGGGGTGTGTGTGTGTGTGTGTGTGTGTGTGTATGTGTGTGTGTGTGTGTGTGTGTGTGTGTGTGTGTGTGTGTGTGTGTGTGTGTGTGTGTGTGTGTGTAGTAGTGGAGGCTGTGAAAAGAAAATATTCCATTAATTCCCCAAATATATCTTAAAAGCGGTCTCATTAAACCTTATGACTAAAAGGCATTTAATTAGCAAACCCTTCCTCAGAGGCTTACAGCTTCCACAGTGAGATATGTGAGAGAGACCCCGACAGCAGTGTCCAGGTGGGATTTTGTGCTCTGTCCAGGGATGTCAGGCAGGGTGTTAGATTTCAGAAGCTATGCATGGAATTTAACAAAAAGGATATTGCTTACATCTCTAACTCCAAACTCAAGCGAGATCAAAGAAAGCCAAGGCCAAACGATTACCCTGAATTTGGCAGACAACATAGATTGAGGAATGGCTAGAGAGAAATTTCTTTTAAGAAAGGGTTTCTTCCTTGCTTCAGATAATACAGCCTAAATGGACATTTTCCCATTATCACATAATTATAGCTATACAGACTTCGTCTTAGTAACAGGTCTTTTAAAAATTCTTTTACATGAGCTCAAAAGTTCATTTTTAGTGGCTTAAGCTTTTTTTTTACTAGCCTTTAAATTGATGGTTTTTGATTAAGACAGATTTATTGTAATTGCATTTGGAATTGTTAGAATGTTTTATTTTGTAACTATAGTTACATTCAATACATTGTGCTTAACTAATAGATATTGCATCATTCCTCTGTATTCTGTTTCGTGCCTATTTTCTCTCCAACACAGGACTCTACCCAGGAAACAAAACAGATATTTCTAAATTATATTAATGACAGTCCTGACTTTATGTAAATAGACAGAAGATACGATCAAGATCCTTATAACTGGAGCCACATCTTACACTTTGGTGGGTTCCCAGTGCCCATTACATTCCTCCCTACAGAGCTGATGCCTAATAAATATTTGTTAAGTTGAATGCAGGGGATCTCATGAGCTCCAAGCCACTTATGAGTCACCAGCGTATGTAGAGCTAATTGACAGCCATGAACTGGGATATAAATTGAACAAGGCCACGTAGGGACTGTGACACCACCTTCTTTCCATATCAAGATTTCTCAGGCTTCACCATCATCCATCAGAAGATCCAAAAAAAAGATTTCTCCAAGCGTGGCCTGCCAACCACCAACATCAGAATCACCAGGGCGTTTGCTAAAAATTCAGACTACTGGGCCTCCGTGTTGGCAAATAAGAATTTCGGGGGTGGGACCCAGGGTGCTGAGTGCTAAGTTGGAGGACCTGTGCTCTACACCATGCATTGGGCAGGCGCTTTTTTTTTTTTTTTGCGGTACGCGGGCCTCTCACTGCTGTGGCCCCTCCCACTGCGGAGCACAGGCTCCTGACGCGCAGGCTCAGCGGCCATGGCTCACGGGCCCAGCCGCTCCGCGGCATGTGGGATCCTCCCGGACCGGGGCACCAACCCGTGTCCCCTGCATCGGCAGGTGGACTCTCAACCACTGTGCCACCAGGGAAGCCCGAGAAAATGTTACTTCTGTTACGAGCTTGAATCCCCAAAAGAGTGAATCTCATCGAATGGAACAGGCGGTGAGTTGCCGGACGCAGGGTGATTGTGAGACACCCTGAGAGGAAAAATCTGCCAACCACACTCTTTCTATCTTACTGGCTGTACGGGGCACCCTTACTACGTGCGGGGAGGGGAGACGTCTTAAAATTGTTAAAATATGGAACCTGCCCCCTGCAAACTCCCCAAAGCTTATTAACGTCTTACCTGTATCCGAGGGTCTCCGTGAGTGCGTGTGCGCATGCCCGCGCGCAAATGGGCGGTGCCTGGACAGCTTCGGCTCCACGTCAGTACGGCCCTTGGGCCTTAATTTTTTTTTTTTTTTTTTCCTTTTTTTGCGGTACGCGGGCCTCTCACCGCTGAGGCCTTTCCCGCCGCGGAGCATAGGCTCCGGACGCGCAGGCTCAGCGGCCATGGCTCACGGGCCCAGCCGCTCGGCGGCAGGCATGTGGGATCTTCCCGAACCGGGGCATGAACCCATGTCCCCTGCATCAGCAGGCGGACTCTCAACCACTGTGCCACCAGGGAAGCCCGGGCCTTAATTTTTATTAATTGGTTCTGATTTTTTTGGTTTGTTTTCTAAGGAACTGTAATAAACAAATGTTAGGATACCCAATGCCAAATAAAGATGTATTTATTTAAAAAGAAAAAAAGAGAGAGAGAACGAACTTGAGGAGAGGCCAAAGGAAGGCTTGATTAAAGGATGGACAAATAGCTCCTATAAGGACATCCTAAAGGAAATTCCCTAAATAGAAGGCCTCAAAGTTTAGGAGGAGTCTCCAAGCACACAAAGGAATGCAGCTTTCAGGAGAGAGCGAAGCAGATGTGCCTCTCTGACTTTGTGTCTCCAGAAGACAAGCAGGGCGTGCTGTGCTGGAGAACCTCAGATGAACCCTCACCCCATCACCAGCAGGCTCGCCCCTAACGTCTGCAGAACTGAGCCAATAGTACAAAGGGGGGCCCACACACCATATGTCTGAATGTTGGAAAGTTATATATCAAGCTAACAAATGTTTAAATGAAACAGCTTCTTTCCTCTTATCTTGACAAATAAACTGTCATAACAACTTGGAAGGCCAGGTGTGAATTTAGAATTTGGGCTTCCTTGGAATTCCACACTGGAATTCGGAGGAGCAGAGAGCTGGCATTCGGCCACCTCCTCCATTTCCCACCCACAGAGCCATCCTGCGCTGAGTGGCCAAGCTTCTTCCACAGACCCTCCTGTTTCCACCCTCCAAACAGCCACATCTGGCTGCATCTCAGGCCTAGAGGAATGCATACTGGCTGTGCAATCAGCCCAGTGTAGGCCTTGGAAGCAGACTCACAACTTTTGGGTAGGGAATTTAGGGATCCAGGAACCCAGAGAGTGTTCTAGAAGGAGGGCAAGTCCTGAGTGGGCACATCCCCTTGGCCTTTCAGAATCTTGCTTGGTGGGGAGGGGCATGGCCAAAGGAGAGGACCTCTAAAACAATGCTTCTCAGACATTAATGTGCACCTAACTCAACAGGGGAGCTGGTAAGATGTAGATTCTGATTCCTTAAGTCTGGAGTGGTATTTGAGTCTCCATTTCTAACAAGCTCCCAGGTGATGCTGCTGATGCTTATTCATGGACCACACTCTCAGTAGCAAGGGTCTAAAGCCCCAGAACCCGGGGCAGATGTCCCTTTAGCTCTGGTCTAAGGATGGACAGTACTTCCCATACCTCTAGGACCGAGAGATGTTTAATGAACTCTTGCTTCGTTATTTGGGTTGCTTGATAAAAGAGAGGGGAGGGGAGGGGAGGAGGGAGGGAGGGAGGAAAGAAGGAGATGAGGGATAAAGCGAGGAAAGGTGGAGGAGGGAAGGAGGGGAGAAGGGAAAGAGGAAGCTCTTTCTCCTAGAACTAGGCATCATTAGTGTGAAGTAAGCATCAGTTTGCATTCACTGTGACCTACTTGATACCACCAACCTTTTATACACTTATTTTTTCCTCTTTTGCCCTCGATGTTTGCCCTCTGATTTTCTAAGTCCTTCAAGGACAGCGAGTGACCAAATACTTCAGCTCTTTTCTTTGCACTAACTCACTTTCAACAAAGCCTAGACTGAAACCCAAGTATCCTGGCTCACAGTCCTGGATCCTCCCCCATCGCCACTGTGCCTGCTCAATAGAGGAAACAGTAATTTGGAGAGGCTGTGAATCTTCTGGAAATTTCCATATCACTGAAGATTCAGAAAGCCAGTTCGCATTCCCTCCGTACCCGTTAGTTATTAAATCACAAACTTTAATTTAAGGCATTTTAAAGGGCCCAAAGGAATTTTAATTTGATGTGAATGAGTTTCAAATCTGAATAAAAATCAGATCATATAAAACTGCAATCTCTATTACTTTTAAATAATAGAACAAGTTTAAAAATAATCAACAGCCAATGTAAGACTCCTGTATAATTCAGTGGAAACCTTATCTTCTGGAATAATGAAAGAGGCAGTGAGGGAAGTAATTCCAAATCATTTGTATGTGACTTTGCATAAGATGGACACTCCTACTTCTCTGTTAAGCCAAGTGTCTGTTTAAATTAATGACATTCTTTAAGGAAAGGATGGCTGTGATTGGATAATCCAGGCAATTCCTGGGAGGCATTAGCCTATGGCTTTTAGCACTGAAATCCAAACCAAGAGGTGAGTTGTCCATGAAGCTCCTCGGAAGGCAACCCCCTTGTTAAAATAAATGGTTTGCTATATAGACACGTCAGAAGGCATTACCCTAGACCTGCTCTGAGAGTAAACAGGGGGTGACCACCCATGCAGGAGAGTTTAGGGTGTTTGGAGGAGGGGAAGAGCTGTCCCCTATGTAAATATCTTTGTCCCACTACCTATCACAGTGGTGTCAAACACACAGATGCCATTGCTGCCACACACCCTGGCACAGTTCATCAGAGCAAAGCACCTCTCCCACTCAGAGCACCAGAAAGAGGGAGGCATCGGATCCAGAGAGTGAGTGAGCTCAACCCACATGAAGCTCGCTCATGTGGGAAGGGGTACCCACTACCTTGGGCTCACAGGCTGGAAGAGTGGCTCCCATATGTGAGCGGGCATCAGAATCACCTGTCAGGTTTGTGAAAACACAGATGAAAAGCAACCCCCAGGCTTTCTCATTCATCAGGTCTGGAGTGAGTCTTGAGCATCTGCCTCTCTCACAAGTTGCTAGGTGATCCTTCTGCGGCTGCTGCGGGAACCACATGTTGAGAAGCATCGGAGCATTGAAATCGGACTGCACGTGGTAGCATCTCCTGCACTTTATCTTGACTCGCAAAATTTGACAGCTACAGACTAGCCCTCTGCTTCTTAAGGATCCTGACAGGTGCCCCAAATTCCACCATTAGCAATCTGCTCCTTTGGACTTGAGAATGGTCTCCCATTAAAGAGGTCACTCTTAAAATACAAAAACACCTGGAAAAGGTCCAACCTTGCCAACCACCACTTTAGTGCAGGGCTTCTCAAATGTGAGCCACTGAAAAGCACCTGAGAAGCATCAGAAAATGTTGATTCTTAGACCTTACCCCAATGATTCTGTTTTAATGAGGGTAAAGACCAGGAGTTAATAGTTTTCACAGTTCCCCCAGGTTACTGCCACTGCCTGACGTTTGAAACCCACTGCTTTAGCAGAAATTACACAAAGTGATACAATGGTCAGATCCCAGGAGTGGGGAACAGGGTGCTGCAATTTGCTTGCAGTGAGACTGAAAATTATCAGAGACAACGCTGACTGCTTCCCAGTTTTATTCAGGCTCAACCTTTGGTCCATACCTATGTTTATTTGACGAAACTCTCTCTTCAGTTTGGACACCTGCATTGACTGAGCACTGAATGTAACTGGTAACACGAGTTGACTTGGCTGCACTGTCTTTAGAAGTGCAGTTGCTATGAGGGCTGAAGCACATCCAGACATACGTTTCAGAAATTCTAGAAGCCATCTGAGGAAAGAAGGTCCTGCTCTGTCTGTCAATCAAGTAACTAACACCTCTAGGCTGAGCACTAGCTTAGCTACAGAAATGACAGCAACATGGACCCTTCCTTCCATGAGCTCACAGCATCCTTAGTTGGGAACAGGATGGGAAGAGGTTGAAAAAAAAAAATGTACAGGGGCTTCCCTGGTGGCGCAGTGGTTGAGAGTCCGCCTGCCGATGCAGGGGACACAGGTTCATGCCCCAGTCCAGGAGGATCCCACCTGCCGCGGAGCGGCTGGGCCCGTGAGCCATGGCCGCTGAGCCTGCGCGTCTGGAGCCCGTGCTCCGCAGCGGGAGAGGCCACAGCAGTGAGAGGCCCGCGTACCGCAAAAAAAAAAAAAAAAAAAAATACAAAACGATGACCAGTACAGGTTAGAGTATGAAAAACGCCTTGTTGCTATCATTTACACATCTTCTAGTCACCCCTTTTTCCTTGAATTATTTAAGCATGTGGCTCCCCTCTCTCTCTGCCACTGTAACTATCATAATTCTTGGTGATTTCGGTATTCAACGTAGATGATCCTTCCAACTCTCTAGATTCTCAGATTCTTGACCCTTTTTCCTCCAAGGATTATGTCCCTGCCCTATCTCAGCCATTCATTCCTATGGTCACATCCTAGACCGGGTCATTAGCAATGTCTTCAGCATAATCTCAGTTTTACATGTTCCTCTCTCCAACTACCACCTCCTACCTTTCCATGTCACTCTCTCTATCCCCCAACTCTAACTAGTTCTTATATCTTACTGGGAGTTCTTATTTATCTACTGATCCTACCAGCTTCCCACTCCCCTTAGTACCCTTCCTAGCCTCAGTTCCTTCCTCACCTGGCTTTGATCCCATCATGACGCCCACTCCCTTTCCCACCATTTCAGCCACCTCCATCCCTCACAGATCTCTCCTTCCTGCACAGCCCAGTGCTGTTTAAATCCACCTCTCCACTTCCTCGGCTCCTGATGACTGGTCTCACTTTAAATTCATGACCACACGTTTCAAGCAGGTCTGTAATGCTGCCTAGTGTCTGACATTTCCCTAGTCAGTCTCTTCATTCAGTCTCTGAAACAACTATTCCACTCTGTCTCATCTCTCCTCAAATCTCCAATACCCCACTTTTCATCTTCACCCTCAGCTGACAATGTTGCTTGTGTCCCTGAGAGAACAGAAATCATCAGAAGAGAACTTCCATAACCCCTGCCCCATCAAATGTCCCAGCCTCTCTGCATCTGTGATCATATACCCCACCTTCTCTCCTGTCACAGTAGATAAACTGTCCATGCTCCTGTCTAAAGCCAAAACAATCTGTATGTGAACTGGACCCCCTGCCCCACCTCCAGCCTACTCAAGACTTCCCTCTTGCCCCCTCCTACATCATTAAGTTAGCCCACCTTACTAGAGCTTCCCTATCAGCATGCACACTTTCTCTGGTATCAGAAATCAGATAAAACTAAAACCTCCTTTGATCCCCCCATCCCCCTCCAGGCACTGCCCCATTTCTACACTCCCTCCTACAGCAAAACTCAAGTTACTTCTATTTGTTCTCCGTACGTCCTTCTCTTCCCTTTTTTGAGCTTGCTCTAACAAGGCTTTGGTCCTCACGATCCCACCGAAACTGCTCTTTTCAAGGTCACCAATGACCCTTACAAGTAAGTTCAAGACTAATTCTCAGACCTCACCCTAACTCGACCCATCAGCCCCATTTCTCCTTCTGGAAACATTTTCTGTAGGCCTTATGGATGCCACACCTCCTTGCATCTCTTCCTACCTTTCTTCTTCTTCTTCTTCTTCTTTTTTTAATATTTGAACTTTATAAGGATGAAGCTGGAATAATCAACAATTCATTTTATTCTGAAGTTAATTTCATGGGGCTTGGAACTTAATTCAAACTTGTACGATTCGGCCTTCCATCTTTTTCTTTAAGAGAAAGCCTGGTCTACTCAACTGAGTAAAAGATGATGCTATTGAGTGCCTGTTATCTTGGGCTAAACCTGATATATTTAGCTTTAATCAGTGATTAGCTTTTTAGCCAGTCAAATGAACAGTTATTTATAATTTCAATATTCTTTTTGCCATTTTTAGACATAAGAAAAATAAACTAATCGTTTTGCTTTTTTTCTCGCTGTCTATTTCTTTGTTGCTTTAAATCTTTATAAAATAAATTTAAGTAATAATAAAAAATTTCCTTGATGGGGGTACTGATGAAAAATAAAATGGTCAAAGTTGGTATTTTTCATAGAAAGAAAGGGCCACAAGCAATGTCATTCAACTCTCTAATCAGATCTGGGTCCTAGGCAGCCAGTCGTACTTCTTTGTCCTAGGAACTTTAGCAGACCTGAAGGTCAAGGTAGCTTTTCTCAAATTTGTTGTTACACAAGGGTTAGTCTCAGTGCAGCTTGGAGTTTCTTTCTCCTAGTTGGTGCAGCTTTGTGCTCATAACCAGAACTGATAAGTATTTGCCTAAGTTAGTGAGGTGAACGACAACACTTTAGAAATACATAAAGTCCGCTGGATCTATACGTGGGAGTGTATTACCATCGGCGTTGTTGGTGAATGATTGTTTTGGTTATGTAGATAACCTTACATACGTGTTCCCCTCCCCGGCCTCTCCATAGACCCACGTGAATTCTTCCTACCTTTCTTGATGTTCCTTCTCAGTCTCTTCTGCTGGTTACTCCTCATCTTCCTGACCTCTAAATGTTGGAGTGATCTAGCATTCAATGCTGGGACCTCCTCTCTTCTCTGTCCACACTTACTCCCTACGTGCCCTCATCTTGGATCTCAGGACCTTAAGTATCATCTCTTTGCTGAGCGCTCCCAAATTTAAATCTCCAGCCTTGATGACTCCCTGAAGCCCCTGCCTGTTTTTCCCATTGCTTCATCAACATCTCTTCTTGGATGTCAACTAGGCTCCTCAAAGCCAGAATCTCTATTCCCCTTACCCAAACCTATTCCTCCTGGGGTCTTCCACAGGGCAGAAAAGAACACCATTCTTCAAATAGCTTAGGACAAAAATCTTGGTATCAACTCTGAACCTTCTCCTTTTTCTTACATCCTACATTCAATCCATCTTCAAATCCTGTCAGTTATGCCTGCGAAATATATCCAGAATCTAACCACTTCTCAGCAGAAATTACCACTACCACCAGGGGTTCATCTACCATCATTTTTTACTTGCACAGTTGAACAGGCTCCTGACTATTCCCCTTACTTCTACCATTGACCCCTACAATCTCATGGCAGCACAGTAGCCAGAGTTGTCCTTTTTATTCTTTTTTTAATTTATTTTATGGAAGTATAGTTGATTTACAATGCTTTGTTAGTTTCTGGTGTACAGCAAAGTGATTCAATTATACATATACATATATATTCTTTTCCATATTCTCTTCCATTATGGTTTATTACAGGGTATTGAATATAGTTCCCTGTGTTATACAGTAGGACCTTGTTGTTTATCCATCCTATATATAATAGTTTGCATCTACTAATACCAAACTCCCAATCCTTCCCTCCCTCACCGCCCTCCTTGGCAACCACAAGTCTGTTCTCTAAGTCTGTGAGTCTATTTCTGCTTCGTAAATAAGTTCATTTGTGTCATATTTTAGATTCCACATATAATTGATATCATATGATATTTGTCTTTCTCTTTCTGACTTAACTTCACTTAGTATGATAATCTCTGTGTCCATCCATGTTGCTGCAAATGGCATTATTTCATTCTTTTTTATGGCTGAGTAATATTCCATGTGTATATGTACTACATCTTCTTTATCCATTCATCTGTTGATGGACATTTAGGTTGCTTCCGTGTCTTGGCTATTGTGAATAGTGCTGCTGTGAACATAGGGGTGCATGTATCTTCTTGAATTATAGTTCTGTCCAGATATATACCCAGGAGTGGGATTGCTGGATCATAGGGCACAGAGTTGTCCTTTTAAATACATAAGTCAGATCATTTTATTTCTCTGCTCAAAACCCTCCAATGGCCTCTTAGTTCATTCAGAATAAAATCCATAGTCCTTTTTGTGGCCTATGAGATCCTACATGATCTTGCCCTGCTATCTCTAGGCCCTCATCTTTTGCTCACTGAGCTCCGGCTACAGTGAACTCCTTGCCATTTCTAGAATGTTCCATGTTTAGACTTACTGTTTTCTCCGCCCCAAATTCTCTTCCCCTAACTAGCCACACAGCTCATTCCTTTGTTGAATTCAGGTTTCTACTCAGAGGTCCCTACTTCACAGAAATCTTTTCTAACCTTATCTGTAGTAGCACTCCTACTGCTCCATCCCTCTACTTGCTCTATTTTGCTTCATAGTGTCTGATATTATATTATGTCTTAGCTTGAAAATAGCCTGAGACAAGGGCACTGGCACAGGTAGTTTATTTGGGAGATAATCCCATGAAGCAGGAATGAGGAAATGGGGAGAGTGAGACATGGAAGGAGGAAAAGACAATGTAAGGGTGCTTTGTCAAGGTTGTCCATTGGGCCATTGTAGACTTGGGTCACTTGGGCTCCATTCCAGGGGAACTCTCTAAAAAATGTACAGAAGGCATCCCAGAAATTTTGGCCTGAAGTGTTGAGCTTACCCTTGAGAGTTAACCCATCCACACAGCCAGGTGACTTGCCTTCAGGCTGAACAGTCTCAAGGCATTAGAGAAGCTCCAGAACAGAAAGTGAAAAAACATCGAGTGCACACTTGAGGAGAGATGCTGTGACACGAGAGGAGTCTAAGTTTGCAGGGAACTGTGCCCTGGAGCAGCAGATGACATCAGAGCGGGGCAGATGGGAAATGATGTGGGGCACCAAATAGGTCTGCTCCATCGTCTATATATATTCATTAATATCTGTACCCCTACTAGACTAGAAGCTGGTGTTGTTTCTTAAAGTCAGGTTTATTAAGCTACAAGGTACACACAGTAATATTCAGCCTTCTCAAGTGTAGAACTCAATGAGTTTGTTAAATGCATTCCATCATATAGCCACCACCACTATCAAGAGGTAAAACATTTCCAGTACCCCTAAAAGTAACTCTGTGCCCCTTTAGCAGCCAATCCCCTATACCCACTGGCAACTACGGGTCTGTTCTCTGTCCCTATAATATTGCCTTTTCCAGGATGTTATGCTATAAGTGAAACCGTACAGTGTGTGGACTTGTGTGGCTGGCTTCTTTCAATTGACATGATAATTTTTGAGATTCATCCATGTGGTCGTATGTATCAATATCTTGTCCTTTTTATCAGAGTGGTACTCCATCATATGGATATACCACAGCTTGTTGATCCATTCTCCAGCTGATGGACATTTGGGTGATTTTTGTCTATTATGAAAAAAGCTGTGATGAACATTTGCATACCAGTCTTGGCATGGATATATGCTTTCATTTCTTTTGGATAAGTGTGTAATGTTAGCCCTGTTTTGTTCCCTGCTACATCCTTAGTGCTCAGCCCATTGCTTGGCACATAGTAAGATCTCGATAAATATTTGTTGAATGACTGAACATAGACATAGCATATTCAAAGTTATGAAGACCAGTCTTCATGCCTAGGAGGACTCAAGTACTAGTAAAAGCTGAGAATTAAACTACCTATACACTACATAGATGTTTATAAAAATCTTATCTGAATAACTTCGGGGACAGCATCGCTTTCCATTATGGAATTCATGGAACTGCACTCGTCTAGCTCATCAACTATTCCCCAGACCTCAGCAGGCTCATACTTACTACACAGAGGTATGGGGGGGGGGGTGTTAATGCACTGCCCTGTACACCACTCGTGCTTTGGTTTGCTTGATTTAAATTCCAATCCATCTCTCCACCACTTGATTTCCTTCCGGCCCTAGGCCTGTGGACTCATGCTGACTTTCCTGGCCACACTATCAACAGACACAAGAATGACACTGTTAAAACAAACTCACATCCTCCTCCCTCCTCCTGGCCAGTGCAACTTCTCACTGGCTAATGGAATCCCATGGGTGGCCAGGCTATTCTAGGGGTTTCTGAACTTTTAAGTGATGTGCCCCATCCTTGGGTGCTTTGTTCATGACACGTTTTCTTGCAGATATTATTACTTGGGTTTCCTTTAGCCAAGCCAATAGTACTAATAGACTTATATCACATGTCATAGCAAAGATTTCACTCACCCCTGCCCGTATCTGTAGTAGTTCTAGGAGGCCCCTGAGGTGTCTCACATGTGCTCCTGAACAAGTTTGCTCAGATATTCCGCTGGGAGCCATATTTTTCTATTACTTCCCACTGAGCACAGCCATTAAAGGCTGGAACCTTGACATGCTGGTAGAGCCAGTTGTCTGGAGCAATAGAGGGAGACTTTCGAGGCGCCCTCTGCTAGAGGGATCCCATAGTAATGTGGCTTCTGTGCCACTGGGTTCCCAAATTGAGTGTCACAACTGTTAGTTTTTACTTACAGCCCTTGTGTGAACCAGTCACTTAGGAAGCACTTACTGAGTTCCTATGATGCACCAGGCACCCTTCTAGGGTCTGGGACAAGAAATTTAAAACAGACAGAATCCCAGTGTCAGGCACCTCCTATCCAGTCAGCCTCATTTCAGGTCCCAGTCATGAATATAGCAAACCATTTCATACAGGCGTCAACCCAGTTTAACCTGGGTACAGGTTAGAATTTGCCAGTGAGAGGAACCTAGGTGAGATTGGAAAGGAAGAAGTTAGAAGAGGCTATTCTTGGGAAGTTACAGAAGGCAGGACAATTTCCCAGAAAACATTCAAGAACCATTTTGGTGCTTTGCTCCAGGCTGAGATCATCAGTGATAGTGTCCCTGACCTTTCAACTTCAGTCTTCTTGACCTTCACTCTTCTGGGTCCTCCCATATTCAGGCAAGCCCTGATTCCTATACTAAACCTCTTTATTTCTGTAATACTTAGGGGAGCTCTGTCTTTGAATACAAAGTACATGCACCTAACACTTGTCTCAGGCTTTGCTTCTGAAAGGGAAGCTAAACTTAGACAGACCCTGTCCTCAAGAAGGAAGAGAAAGACAATAAGTTAGCAACCAAACAAGATCATATCAGCTTGTGATAAGGGCTAAGAATAAGACGAAAAGGGTGATGTGAGAGAGTTATGAGGCACGAGAAGGGCTGTCACTTATGGGGCTCAGAAAAGGACAATTTAAAAGAGGTGATATTTAAATTGAGACCTGGAGAGTGAGAAGAATCCTCCAGGGAAGAGTATTCAGGACAGAGGGAACAGCAAATATAAAGGCGGTAGGGTGAGAATGGGCCTAGCTAAGGACGAGAAAGAAGGCCCTGTGGTTGAAACAAACAAGGCAAAGGGGAAAGTGGTACAAGATGAGGTGGGAGAAGCAAACAGAAGCTGCTTAGGTAGGATCCTGTAGGCTCTCAGAAGGGGAGTTTTATTTACTACTACATGGAGGGGAAAGCCACAGAAGGTTTTTAAACAAAGGAGTGCCATGGTCCGATTTACGATTTGAAAACCTGGCTGCTGTGTGACAGATGGAATATTGGGCGGGAGGGTGGGGGAGAATGATAGCTCATCTCTCAACAGGACCCAGACATGAGTTCAGAGGTACACAGGGGTCAGCTTAGAGTGCCATTGACCACGAAGCCCGTGGTTATAAGCACACCTCCTTTCCTTCTCAAGTCCGGAACTCTCCTACAGGGTCAATCTTCTCAGGCCCGGCTGCTTCCTCCCTGGCTTATCTTTCTCTTAGGGGTTGTGCCCTCTTAAGAGGCTCCTTAGTTCCTCAAACACAAAGACTTCTGATAGGCTTGTCCCTGGAGCGCCCCAGACACCCCCAGGCCATCTGAATGCCAGCTCAGGTGCCACCAGCACCGCACCAGCGTTTCAGGAGGTTTCAAGTCAGAGGCACCCATGTGAGTTAAAATTGGTCTGGCCTAGTTAAAAGAAACAAATGAGAAATGCAGACACCTACGCTCAACAGAACTATAGCTTCTCAGACACTCCAACCATTTTGGCAGAAGGAGATGTGTGAAAATGGTCTTGAGATTGTTAATGGTGCAGAATCACAGAAAATATGATGGGATAGAAACGTCTCGAGTGATAATCTCAAAATGGAGTTTTCTATTCTGGGTTGAGAAACAAAATGAGGAGGGGCTGGCTTTCAGGAGACAGCCCCTATTTCCATAATTATGGGCAATTGCGCAAGTTACTTAGAAAACACACGAGTCATAAGGCTGGACTGTTTTGAGACCATAATTTAGATGTGTACATACGCTGTGTTTCAATCTATCAGGAGCTCAAATTTGATCAGCTTTTTTTTTTTTCTTTCTTTTAAGAAATGTGCAGCAAATTGCTTCTCCTAATTAAGGTAGATGAAGACATAAGCACGCATACTACTTACCACTCTGGGATAAAATTGACTTTCAAATGATATTTAATGGACCAGCCTGATGGTAATGTTCTGCAGTTCCAGGCAGGAGGCCTGAATTTGACTCTCTTACGGCAGGAAGAGAGGATAAGTGTGTGCGTGTATGTATGTATATGTGTATGTGTGTACATGCATGTGTGTATATGCCTGTGTGTGTACATACATACATGTGGGGGGAGAGGGGTGTTTACAGCGATAGTAAGTGGGGGGCAAAGGGTGAGTACATGTTCTCAAGAAATCTTTCCCCCTTCTGAAAAACATTTCACCTGTGTCATTCCAAAGGAAGGTAAAGGGGAAAAAGTCAAGTGAGATGGTGGGGTGTATATGGATAGGAGGAAGAGTAGAGAGAAAGCGTTATCATGACTATTTAAAGTATTTTGTGTAAGGATTTTCTTAGTTGTTTACTAAAATTTTAAAAAGTACTAAGACTGACCTCTCTTATGAGGGGAAGGTTAATATAATAATAATAACAACAGCAACAATAATAGCTACATTGTTAATGTGCCACAAACTGCACTAAAAACTTTACACGCATTAATCCTCACCAAGCCACATGAATCAGGTATAGCTGCTTTCCTCATTTAACATAGGGAGGGTTGCTGCTTGCAGAGGTGAAGGAACTGGACCCAGGTAAGTAGCAGAGCCAGAGTTCAAATTCAGATCAGATGCCAAAGTGCGAGCTCTCGTCCATTACACCACATCCCCTCACTCAGGCCCTCAAATCCATGGCAGTACGTCACTTGCGTTGTTACCAGACATGGTAACACTTGCTCGTACCCAGACGTGTCTGCTATATAGCAGTAGGGGACAGCAAACAGATGGCAGTGGAGTGATTCAAGTACTGGGACAAGCAGTGTGTCCCACTAAGGTAAGGGCAAGAAAGATGCTGCTACTCAGTTAGAATCCCAGTTTCTACCCCTCAGCTCAGCTCCAAAGCAGAAATCTGCTTCCAGACTTCAGAAGTCAGCTGAAGAGGGAGAGCTCTGGGTCCGAATGGGTCAGACTCGCACCTCCTGTAGTTCTACTTATTCTATAGAAAACAAGTATAACTGTATATCATCTGGGGCCCTCTGTTCCTTGGGGATCTAGATAAACCATGCCCCCTGTTCTATGTGCAGCAGGAGTCCAAGGCCGTCCCCAGGACTTCAGTGACTTCTCAGAGGCCTGAGGTTCTTGGGGCTCCTACTTTTGCCCAGGTGGCCAGTAGCCTTCAATTCTCAAATGTGTAAATCAGGCCCTTCTTCAAGGGCCACAAAAAGTCCACTCTCATAATGCATTCCAGAACATATCAGACTTTAATGAAAAGTTCAGGGGGAGACAGAAGTGGTTGGTATCAAAAGTTGCAAACAACTGAGTTAGAGTACGCATCACTGACTAGAATGCCCTGTGGCCACCTCATCACCACGGCTGCACTGCCCTCACCTTGTGCATTCTTTCCAGACTGAGCCCCTCTTGGCTCCAAATGTTCCCCCTCCCTATCTTAACAGAAGAATCTGCTTCCAAACTTAGATAACCAGACAAAAGAGGCTTGCATTTCCTGCAAGCATTCTTAATCTGGAGCTAAGAGTTCAGAGGGTCCAAAAACATGGATAGAAAAATGTTACTTTATTTTCAGTAACATTTAACATTTAGTATTTGCTTCTATTATGAATCTAGGCAGCAAACCCCAGCAGCGTTAGCAATACCTAAGTCTGTTGCCACCTTGAGAAATCACAGATACTTTCATGTCAGATTATAGTTGTTACAGCTAAATCATCATCTTTGTTCACCACCGCATTGAAACTGTACCAGATATTAGTCTTGCTTGCTAGCTCTTGCTATTAATGCATTCATTAAGAGACATATATATGACTGTTTCACTATTTGTTCCTTAAAAATCTGACAACAAAATTTCAAAGTAATTGGCTTCCTTTGAAATTCTATGTATTTTATTTTATGCATTTAAAAACATGGTTCTGAGAAGGGGTCCATGGATTTTACTACACTGCCAGTGGGATCTATGGCACAAAAACGATTAAGAAGCCCTGATTTAAAATAGAGAATTTTATGTCAGTTTTACCACAATAAAAAAAGAAGAAGAAGCAGCAGCGCTGGTTCTGATTTAGTAAGACCCACCCTACTGAGAAGGCCATTGTGACCATTAATAAACTTTTTTTTTCTATAACTTGAGTTTGAAAGTTTCCCCATAGTTTTTTTTTCTTTCACTGCTTTTTTTTTTTGTTGAGGTATAGTCGATTTGTTGTGTTGTGTTAGTTTTAGGTGCAACACAGCGATTCAGTTATACATATATATTCTTTTTCAGATTCTCTTCCCTTATAGGTTATTACAAAATATTGAGTATAGTTCCCTGTGCTATACAGTAGGTCCTTGTTGGTTATGTACTTTATATACAGTAATATGTATATGTTAATCACAGCGTCCTAATTTATACCTCCAGCCATCCCCATTCCCCTTTGGTAACCATAAGTTTGTTTTCTATGTCTATGAGTCTCTTCCTGGTTTGGAAATAAGTTTATTTGTATCTTTTTTTTAGATTCCACATATAAGCGATATCATATGATATTTGTCTTTCTCTGTGTGGCTTACTTCACTTAATACGGTAATCTCTAGGTCCATCCATGTTGCTGCAAATGGCAACGTTTCATTCTTTTTTGTGACTGAGTAATATTCCACTGTATGTATATACCACATCTTCTTTATCCATTCATCTCTTGATGGATGTTTAGGCTGTTTCCATGTCCTGGCTATTGTAAATACTGCTGCAATGAATATTGGGGTGCATGTATCTTTTCAAATTATGCTTTTCTCCAGATATATGCCCAGAAGTGGGATTGCAGGATCATATGGTAGCGCTATTTTTAGTTTTTTAAAGAACCTCCATACTGTTTTCCACAGTGTCTGTACCAATTTACATTCCCACCAACAGTGTAGGAGGGTTCCTTTTTCTCCACACCCTCTCCAGCATTTATTATTTGTAGACTTTTTGATGATGGCCATTCTGACTGGTGTGAGGTGATACTTCATGATAGTTTTGATTTGCATTTCTCTAATAATTAGCAATGATGAGCATCTTTTCATGTGCCTTTTGGCCATCTGTATATCTTCTTCGGAGAAATGTCTATTTAGATCTGCCCATTTTTCAATTGGGTTGTTTGTTTTATCGATATTGAGCTGCATGAGCTGTTTGTATATTTTGGAGATTAATCCCTTGTCAGTAGCATTGTTTGCAAATATTTTCTCCCATTCTGTAGGTTGTCTTCACTTTGTTTATGGATTCCCTTGCTGTGCAGAAGCTTTTAATTAGGTCTCTTTTGTTTATTTTTGTTTTTATTTCCATTAATCTACGAGAAGGATCCAAAAAGATATTGCTACCATTTATGTCAAAGAGTGTCCTGCCTATGTTTTCCTCTAGGAGTTTTATAGTATCTGGTCTTACATTTAGGTCTTTAATCCATTTTGAGTTAATTTTTATGGATGGTATTAGAGAATGTTCTAATTTCATTCTTTTACACGTAGCTGTCCAGTTTTCCAGGCACCACTTATTGAAGACACTGTCTTTTCTCCATTGTATAGTCTTGCCTCCTTTGTCATAGATTAATTGACCATAGATGCGTGCATTTATTTCTGGGCTTTCTATCCTGTTCCACTGATCTATATTTCTGCTTTTGTGCCAGTACCATATTGTTTTGATGACTGTAGCTTTGTAGTATAGTCTGAAGTCAGGGAGCCTGATTCCTCCAGCTCCATTTTTCTTTCTCAAGATTGCTTTGGCTATTCGGGCTCTTTTGTGTTTCCATAAAATTTTAAAGTTTTTTGTTCTAGTTCTGTGAAAAATGCCATTTGCAGTTTGATAGGTATTGTATTGAATCTGTAGATTGCCACGGGTAGTGTAGTCATTTTGACAATATTGATTCTTCCAATCCAAGAACATGGTATATCTTTCCATATGTTTGTGTTGTCTTCGATTTCTTTCATTAGTGTCTTATAGTTTTTGGAGTGCAAGTCTTTGCCTCCTTAGGTAGGTTTATTCCTAGGTATTTTATTCTTTTTGATGCAATGATAAATGGGATTTTTTCCCTTAATTTCTCTTTCTGATCTTTCATTGTTAGTGTATAGAAATGCAATGGATTTCTGTGTATTAATTTTGTATCCTGTAACTTTACCAAATTCATTGATGAGCTCTAGTAGTTTTCTGGTAGCATCTCTAGGATTTTCTATATATAGTATCATGTCATCTGCAAACAGTGCCAGTTTTACTTCTTCTTTTCCAATTTGGATTCCTTTTATTTGTTTTTCTTCTCTGATTGCTGTAGCTAGGACTTCCAAAACTATGCTGAATAAAAGTAGTGAGAGTGGACATCCTTGTCTTGTTCCTGATCTTAGAGGAAATGCTTCCAGCTTTTCACTGTCAAGTATGATATTAGCTGTGGGTTTGTCACATATGGCCTTTACTATGTTGATGTATGTTCCCTCTATGCCCACTTTCTGGAGAGTTTTTTTTTATCATAAATGGATGTTGAATTTTATCAAAAGCTTTTTCTGCATCTATTAAGATGATCATATGGTTTTGTTTTTTGTTTTTTGTTTTTTTTG
Organism: Orcinus orca; assembly: GCF_937001465.1. Classification (NCBI taxonomy): domain Eukaryota; kingdom Metazoa; phylum Chordata; class Mammalia; order Artiodactyla; family Delphinidae; genus Orcinus; species Orcinus orca. The sequence goes on along the minus strand of NC_064580.1, from coordinate 35,295,332 downwards.
CGGTACGCGGGCCTCTCACTGTTGTGGCCTCTCCCGTTGCAGAGCACAGGCTCCGGACGTGCAGGCTCAGCGGCCATGGCTTACGGGCCTAGCCACTCCGCAGCAATGTGGGATCTTCCCGGACCGGGGCACGAACCCGTGTCCCCTGCATCGGCAGGCGGACTCTCAACCACTGCGCCACCAGGTAAGCCCGATAATATGGTTTTTATTCTTCAATTTGTTAATGTCGTGTATCACACTGATTGACTTGTGGATATTGAAAAATCCTTACATCCCTGGGTAAATCCCACTGGATCATGGTGTATGATCCTTTTAATGTATTATTGGAATCAATTTGCTAGTATTTTGTTGAGGATTCTTGCATCTATGTTCATCAGTGATATTGGCCTGTAATTTTCTTTTTTTGTGGTATCTTTGTCTGGTTTTGGTATCAGGGTGATTGTGTCCTTATAGAATGAGTTTGTAAGTGTTCCTTCCTCTGCAGATTTTTGGAATAGTTTCAGAAGGATAGGTGTTAACTTTTCTCTAAATGTTTGATAGAATTCGCCTGTTTGAAGACTATTCGCCTGTGAGTTTTGTTTTTTGGGGAGTTTTTAAATCACAGATACAATTTCAGTACTTGTAATTGGTCTGTTCATATTTTCTATTTCTTCCTGGTTCAGCCTTGGGAGATTGTACCTTTCTAAGAATTTGTCCATTTCTTTTAGGTTGTCCATTTTATTGGCATATAGTTTCCTATAGTCGTCTCTCATGGTCCTTTGTATTTCTGTTGTGTCGGTTGTAACCTCTCCTTTTTCATTTCTAGTTTTATTGATTTGTGCCCTCTCCTTTATTTTCTGGATGATTCTGGCTAATGGTTTATCAATTTTGTTTATCTTTTTAAAGAGTCAGCTTTTAGTTTCAATGATCTTTTCTATTGTTTTTTGGTTGGTTTTTTTTTAGTCTCTATTTCATTTATTTCTGCTCTGATCTTTATGATATCTTTCCTTCTACTAACTTTGGGTTTTGTTTGTTCTTCTTTCTCTAGTTGTTTTAGGTATATGGTTAGGTTGTTATTTGAGTTTTTTCTTGTTTCCTGAGGTAACCTTGTATCACTATAAACTTCCCTCTTAGAACTGCTTTTGCTGCATCCCTTAGGTTTTGGATTGTCATGTTTTCATTTTCATTTGTCTCTAGGTATTTTTTAATTTATTCTTTGATTTCTTCAGTGATCCATTGGTTGTTTAGTAACATAATGTTTAGCCTCCACGTATTTGTGTTCTTTTACAGTTTTTTTTTCCTGTAATTGATTTCTAATCTCATAGCATTGTGGTCAGAAAAGACGCTTGATATGATTTCAGTTTTCTTAAATTTACCAACACTTGCTTTGTGGCCCAGCATGTGCTCTATCCTGGAGAATGTTCCATGTGCACTTGAAAAGAATGTGTATTTTTCTGCTTTTGGATGGAATGCTCTGTAAATATCAATTAAGTCCATCTGGTCTGTGTTTATTTAAGGTCTGTATTTCCTTATTGATTTTCTATCTGGATGACCTGTCTATTGAAGTAAGTGGGGTGTCAAAGTCCCCCACTATTATTGTGTTACTGTCAATTTCTCCCTTTATGTCTATTAACATTTGCCTTATATATTGAGGTGCTCCTGTGTTGGGTGCATATATATTTACAATTGTTATATCTTCTTGGATTGATCCCTTGATCATTATGTAGTGTTCTTCTTTGTCTCTTTTAACAGTCCTTATTTTAAAGTCTATTTTGTCTGGTATGAGTATTGCTATTCCAGCTTTCTTTTGATTTCCATTTGCATGGAATAACTTTTTCCATCCCTTCACTTTCAGTCTGTATGTGTCTCTAGATCTGAAGTTGGTCTCTTGTAAACAACATATATACAGGTCTTGTTTTTCTATCCATTCAGCCAGTCTATGTCTTTTGGGTGGAGCATTTACTCCATTTACATTTAAAGTAATTATCTTGAATTCCCTGACAGTCCAGTGGTTAGGACTCAGTGCTTTCACTGCCATCGGCCCTGGCTCAATCTCTGGTCGGGGAACTAAGATCCCACAAGCCATGTGGTATGGCCAAAAAATAAAAAATAAAATGAAATAAAGTAATCATCGATATATATGTTCTTATTGCCATTTTGTGAATTGTTTTGGATTTGTTTTTGCAGGTCATTTTTCTTCCTTTCCTCGTTTGTTCTCTTCTCTTGTAATTTGATGACTATCTTTAGTGTTTGGATTTCTTTTTCCTTTTTGTGTGTATACCTATTACAGATTTTTTGTTTGCAGTTACCATGAAGTTTTGATATAGCAGTCTATATACACACACACACATACACACACACACACACACACACACACACACGATTGTTTTAAGTTGCTGATCTCTTAATTTCAAAAGCATTTCAAATATTCTGTACTTGTATCATATTTGTGTGTAGATGATTTTCTACCTCTACTATATGTTTACCTTTACCAGTGAGCTTTCCCATTTTGTAATTTTCTTGTTTCTGGTTGTGGCATTTTCTTTTCCACTTAGAGAAGTTCCTTTAGCATTTGTTGTAAAGCTGGTTTAGTGGTGCTGAATTATTTTAGCTTTTGCTTTTCTGTAAAGCTTTTGATTTCTCCATCAAATCTGAACAGGAACCTTACTGGGTCGAGTATTCTTGAGCCCAAACTCTTCCAAAGGAACCTAGAACAGTCTTGCTTCACTTGCACAGAGTGGCTTTATGTGTTAAAGTCTGCTCATGGCACCAGAAAGGTTAGCTGATGGGAGAAGATTTGGCAAGACCCTTACCTTCTTTAGGCTACTAAATACTCAAGAACCTGTCTTTGGAGGTGCTGAATATTTGCATCCCCCCAAGTTCATATGTTGAAACCCTAGTTCCCCAATGTGATGGTATTTGGAGGTGGGGCCTTTGGGAGATAATTAGGTTTAGATGAGGTCATGAGGGTGGGGCCCCCATGATGAGATTAGTGCCCTTATAAGAAGAGGAAGAAACCAGAGCCCTTTCTCCACCATATGATGATATAGCAATAAGACAACCCATCTGCAAGCCAAGAAATGGACCCTCACCAGGATGAGAATAGCACCTTGATCTTGGACTTCCCGGCTTCCAGAACTGTGAGAAATAAATGTCTGTTGTTTAAGCCACCCAGCTTATGGTATTTTGTTATAGCAACCTGGACTGACTAAGGGGGTTGCTTTCTTATTGACCATTTCCAGATGCTTCAGATACTGTAAACAAACTATGCAGATAACAAGCAAACCCTGTGCTCACCTACATTTCATCAACAGCACATCCTCTGCCCTTCCAACACCACCTTCTTCATTTGAAATCTGGCTTAGTACTATATTTTAATTTACCTTTGTTTTGGCAACCACTGTGTCACTGCTCAAAACCTGTAGATCCTTCTGATCAAGGATCTAGGCTTAATTAGAAAAAAATCTGTAATAAATTAAAATTTTAAATATAATGATTATTTCTGAACAAGCCATCAGAAAGTAATTGCTTACCATCTATCTTCTGTTGACCAGCATAAATGGTAAATAGCAATAACCCATGCTGGAGAGGCAATGCTATGGTTATGCATGCCCGGGTGAGAGCCCACTCTAGCCCTGAGCTCAGCTGGCATTATGAAAGCCATCCTCCAAGTGTTGAAGGGGGTGAATAAGAAGGGGGGAAAGGTCATTTATAATAACAGTGTGCTTAGTTTGGACACTAATGCTGTCACCAAATTTTTCTAGATTCTGTTATAATTACACTCATTGAACTCACCCAAATTTCCATGTTTAAATTATTTTCATACCAATTAAATCGCATTGCATTACTATTGAGTCCACTTTTTCAGTTTGCCTTTTTAAATTTTTTTTAAAAAATTTTGTTTGTTTGCTTCAAGAAAAGCCATATGAAACGTTGGAGACGATGGAACCATTAAGGCAGAATGTAGCAACCCTTGTCAATGACTGTCTTTGTGGGTCTGGGAAGGGAGAAAGCAGTGGGGCCCCAGTAGGGAATAATATAAATTTTCCATTGAGAAAAGGATACTTATGTGAACAGAAACAATCATCTGCAAAGGCCCTCTCCCATGGGCAGCACCAGAGGAGACCTCAAGAGATTTCAATGCATAACCATAGCAAGGAAACATGATTTGTGGATTCACATGTTATAAAAGCTACTTCTGTTGATTTTCTGTAAATGTCATGTGAAATAAATTGCTCTACATCTTGAAGATTGTTTTGCAAGTAAAAAATGTTTAGGGTGGCATTTTCCTTTAGAGGAATGAATTTATACTGAACTAAAAACCTTGAACAGCTTTTTTTTTTTGGCTTCTTTACTTTTTTTTATACATTTATTTATTTAATTTATTTATCTTTGGCTGCGTTCGGTCTTCGTTGTTGCATGCGAGCTTTCTCTAGTTGTGGCGAGCGGGGGCTACTCTTTGTGGCTGTGCGCAGGCTTCTCCTTGCAGTGGCTTCTCTTGTTGTGGAGCACAGGCTCTAGGTGCGTGAGTTTTAGTAGTTGTGGCACATGGGCTCAGTAGTTGTGGCTCTTGGGCTCTAGGGCACAGGCTCAGTAGTTGTGGCGTACGGGCTCAGTAGTTGTGGCACACGGGCTTAGTTGCTCCGCAGCATGTGGGATCGTCCCGGACCAGGGCTTGAACCCATGTCCCCTGCATTGGCAGGCGGATTCTTAACCACTGCACCACCAGGGAAGTCCCATGTTTACTTTTTCTTTCATGCAGCAAATACAGTTTCACAGACCACTGTAATACATACTGTATATGTTTTGCTGTCCATGTTGGAACATGATGGAAGTGACAAAGTTTATGGCCCATGAGCACAGGAGTTGTTTATATGTTGCAATGCAGCCACCCCCTCTTCCTCCATTTTAGTATATATGAACATTTTTCTTTGGCTTCTGGCTATAGCCACTGTCCCAAAAGCCTATTTCTTACTGCTACAATAATCTGTGGTCATTTCCTATAAATCCGAAATTTGGCTTCACATGATAAATATTCAGGTAGCGACAAGTGATGAATTTTGTGTCACGATCTTTTATGGCTCCACTTCCCATGCTCAGCAGTGGGTAAGGCCAATGATATTTTCTCAGCTCTAGTTACTCAAAAAGGTAGACTCTGAGAAAGGATTTAGGTTCAGGCGGTTTATTGGGGAGGTCATCCCAGGAAACACAATTGAGAGGGTGGAGAAAGTGAGATAAGGGGAGAGAAGATAAGAAAAGGGTGCTTTAATGAATGAGCTTCTGCTGTGGGCAATTGGAGCTTGATTCTTCTGGGGACACTCTGAGGAATCTTGTAGAACATGCCTCAGAATTGTGCCACCTAAGGACCGGGAAGCCGGGGTACTTATGTGCCAAGTCCCACTTCTTATTGGTTGAGGATTTTCCTGGGCCTTTATATGCCCCAGCATTTTTGGGCTGCCTTGCCAAGAAGTAAATAAGCTCCTGAGGTGCCTGAGGAGGCCCTTGGGCAGATGAACCAAGGAAGCCCAGCACTAAAGATGGGAACCCACTGACTTGCATAGGAACTCAGAGGCAGCTGCAGGCAAACTCAGAAGTGGGCCAAGGCAATATGGGGCAGGATGGCAATAGCATCTACTACAACCGCCACCATTCATCGGGCACTTACTATGTTCCAGGCACTATTTCCTTTACATGTATTAACACTTAATAAAAAGATGGTTTTAGTACCATGTCTTGAAGTACCTTTGACATGGTTACTTACACAATCCATTAGCTTTCTTGAAGACAATTCGGTATTGATGCCTTCATCAGGCAACAGAGAAAGCAAGTACGTAGGTCACTCAAAAGACTGGTCAAGATAGTCCAAGCTGCTTTCCCAAAGCCTAAATTAAGTCATTTCTTTTGAGTAGTGAGGGAGATATAGTAGTCAGAGAATTTCCTAAACACCACCTTACACTTTCTGATGGTTTCCTAAGCTTCCTTTGAAACTTTTCCTATTCTATTCTCTCTCTGCTTTGGATTCCCTTGCAAGGAAAATACGAGAATCTTTTCTAAAGGCCTGCTCCTCAAAGAAGACATATTCCTGTTTTTCCAGAGACAGTGAAACGTACCTTTGCATAACACAGTCATTGTTACACAACACTTTATCAGGAACACTCAGTGCTTTCTATCAGTAGTTTCCCATCTCACATTTCAGTAGTGTTGACAGGAAAGCCAATCCAAGTTTTTCTGGAATTTGTGTTTGTCTGTATCATCATTCATGCTGCTCTCTAAAGGGCCAGCTGCAATGGCACAGTGGTACTTATCATTCCCTCTGCTGGGTACAGTGCAGAAGCTGAATTTGGCAGAACTTCCTAGGCGGCAGTAAATCGCAACCTTAGATCAATAGGTATAGAGCCAGGCATCCCTTGCCAACTCTTCTGGGCTTACTTATGTATATACGAAAGCCTGGTCCTCAAAGTCAGTTAGGAGTGAAGTTTTATTGATGGTATCTGCTTACCATGATGGACTAGACAACAAGGCAGAAATGTTTTTTCCAAGGCCCCTTTCTCCATTTCCATTGGTGAGGGGAATCCTTGTCGGGCAAGAGAGAAGGTACGAATGTTCTTTGTTAATGTTTTGTTCCCTTCTTAATTATTCTAGTTTTATGCTCGTCTGATGTAAGCCCAAATCATAACTCAATAGTAGTCTCCTCAGAATAAATGTGGAAAGGAGATAAAACCCTTGCCCTATATTAGTTGCCATCTAACACTTCACCTTCTGGCAATAGGACAGCAGGTTCCCAATTTTTAAATTCAGAAGGGAAATTGGGAAAACCAGGAAGTATTTGCCACTCTCAAATAGTGTTAGCTGAAGGGGCTTCCCTGGTGGCGCAGTGGTTGAGGGTCCGCCTGCCGATGCGGGGGAGGCGGGTTCGTGCCCCGGTCCGGGAAGATCCCACATGCCACGGAGCGGCTGGGCCTGTGAGCCATGGCCGCTGAGCCTGTGCGTCCAGAGCCTGCGCTCCGCAATGGGAGAGGCCACAACAGGGAGAGGCCCGCGTACCACAGGGAAAAAAAAAAAAATAGTGTTAGCTGTTGACTATATGTGGCTGGTGCCCTGGAATGTGGAGTTGACCTTGTGCTAAACATGGCTGCTTTGAGGCATACTGACCAGGCTGAGGTCGGTCAGCTTGCTTAACCATTTAGTCAGTCTTGGTCAAAACACGTCAGATAGTTATGATCAGAGAAATCTCTGCTCTTGGCCACCTATGGAGTGGGAACACAGACTTTTGTTTATTCATGATTCTTCCGGAAACTAAGATATCGATATCGGCACCTTCAGCTCTTGTTTAGATATTCAAACTCCATAAACAGCAGCAACAGCCTGATAAGAGTCTGCAGAGCTGAGATGCTTCCTTCAGTTCTGTAGTTTGGGAATTTCTCAGCTGAAATCGCCAGATCACATCACATGGGGAGAATACAATGAAACCCTCAAAGCAGAACCTCTTGGTTCATCCAAAGTAGATCTTTATGGCGCCCCAAGCAAACAGCCCAGAGAGGCAGGCAGCATCGTTATGTTTCCTATACACACAGGCAGATTGCTCTGCCCACCGGGTCAGCAGAGCTCTGCACAGGGCAGGTGCCCCAGTCTCTGCCTCAGGCTGTCTTGATGGTCTGCTCGGACTCTCCCCCGTTCTGAGGCCGCTGTGCAGGCCTTAATCAGAGCCCACTCTCTGCTGGCAGGTTAAAAGGTATGCTGCACAAATTCTCTAAGAGAAGACCATTGGGACAAAGGAGAACTTTCAAAATCCCCCAGAAGGGCACACTAAGACAGTCATGGCTGTTCCTATCTGCAGACGTCAGGTGACACAGATACTGTCAGCCCCTTGCACACACCTCCGCCACACTCTCCTCTATACACCCAAGCTGCTGACTGCCAGCGATCTGTATCTGAGGGCTTTTGTTTCCTTTTTAATACTTTATTTTTTAGAACTTTTTAATTTTATTTTTTAATATTTATTTATTTGGTTGTACTGGGTCTTAGTTGCGGCACATGGGATCTTCATTTCAGCATGCAGGATCTTTAGTTGCAGCATGCGGAATCTTTGGTTGCAGCATGCAAACTCTTAGTTGTGGCATGTGGGATCTAGATCTAGTTCCCTGACCAGGGATTGAACCTAGGCCCCCCTGCATTGGGAGTGTGGAGTCTTAGCCACTGGACCACCAGGGAAGTCCCTAGAACTATTTTAGATTTATAGAAAAACTATAGCTATTGAGTTACAGATAGTACACAGAATTCCCATGTATCTCACACACAGTTTCCCCTATTGTTAATATCTTGCATTTGTGTGGTTACAATTAGTGAACCACTACTGATGCGCTATTATTATCAAGCATCCACACTTTATTCACATTTTGTTGGTTTTTACCTAATATCCCTTTTCTGTTCTTAAACTCTTCTTGACTGTGACAATGTCTCAGGCTTTCCTTGTTTATATTGACCTTGAAGATTTTGAGGAGTATTGGTCATGTATTTTGTAGAATGCCCCTCAAGTGGGATTTGTCTGTTTTTCTTATGATTAGGCTAGAGTTATGGGGAGAAAGGCCACAGAGGTAAAGTGCAATTATCATCACATCATATCCAGGGTACATACCGTCAATGGGATTTATCACTGTTCATCTTGACCTTGTGATCACCTGGCAGAGATAGTGTTTGTCGGGTTTATCCACTGTAAACTTACTCTTTTTTCCCCTTTCCATCACTGCACTCTTTGAAAGGACGTTACTACCTGCAGCCCACGCTTAAGGTGAGGGGAGTATGTACCACATCCTTGAGGGTGGAGCACCTACATAAATTATTTGGAATTCTTCTGCACTGGAGATTTGTCTATTCTCCTGCATTTATTTATTTACTCAATGACTTATTTATATCAGTATGGACACATAGATATTCATTTTACACTTCTGTTACTAATCCAATACTACTTTATTTTGTTGCTCAAATTTTTGAAGCTTTGGCCATTGGGAACTCTTTCAGTTGACTCCGGTATACTTTTGACATACTCATATCAATGGATTTTTTTTTTTTTTTAGCATTTCCCTACTTTTTGGCACTAAAAGATGCTCCAGGCTCATTTGGCATACTTCCTGCCCCAGCCCTAGAATTAATTTGCCCCATTTTCTTTTATTAGAGTACTGTATTATAAACTACAGCCTTGATACTAGATGTGTTTTTGCTACTGGGGTGTCATTGCTTCTAGCCCCTTTCAGCTGGCAGAGCAAAGAAAGATATGTGTGTAATAATTTGTGTATATACACATGTCTATAAATATTTCTATAGGTAATCTGTATTGATATAAGCTAAATAAGAGTTCATACCTATGTCTCCACGTGTAACCTGTTACCACATGGATTATTCTAGACTCCTCCCCTTGCTGACTTGTAGATTCCCACTGCAACAGTGAGAGACCTGGCTCCGACCATCCACCACCCATTTACTAAATTGTTCAGTTCCAGTATATATGCGTACCAGAGTCAGAATCGTTCATCTGGGCCCCCATGGGTACAGTGCTTCTGTGCAGTCCCTTTTGCCTTTCATCTTAGAGAATCCAGTCATTCCCTCAGTTACTTATGTCAGCACCTCCTCGCCCATCCCCTTCAGTGAGGTTGCTTCATCCATTTGTAATACAGTTAAATTCTTTTTATCACAGTCTGCATTCTATCTTGGGATTCCTACCTGGGGACCTTTTTTTCTCCAACAGTGGGAAAACTGACTCCCTTTATTCTCAACATATTTACTCATTTGCTCAAACTTAAAATGCACAAATAACTTCAAAATTGCTAACCCTTACAATTGTACAAAGAAAACCTATTAAGTAGGGTTCAATATTTGTTTGCAGTTTTTTTTAATCTCGAGGTAAAATTTTCATAAAACCAACTGCACAGATATTAAGTGTACAATTCGATGAGTGTTTGACAAATGCATATGCCTGTGTAACCCATACCCACATTAAAATGACAATATTTGCATCACCCCAGAAAATTCTTCATGCCCCTTCACGGTCCAGTTACCTCCTCCCTCCAGAGGTAACTCCAACCTGATATTTTTCACCATAGATGAGTTTGCCTGTTTTAGAACGTCATATAAATGGAATCATATAGTATGTAATCTTCTGTGTCTGGCTTCTCTCACGCAGAATCATGCCTATGAGATTTATCCATGCTGATCTGTAGCCTTTTAATTAGTTTAGTAGTTTCCAGGAATGGAGTCAAGACAGTAGTATGCTGGTAAATGTTTAACGACCAGATCCCTGAAAGAAAAAAAAAAAAAAGCCCTGATTTGTAGCACTCGCTAATTTTTGTGGCATAAATACTGCCAACATTGCCAGTTTCAAGATACTTTCCAGAATTTCACGAATGGCTCTGGTGAGCTGGTACAAGCAGGCTTCAGCCCAGCACAGCACTGACAGCAGAAGCTAGAGGCCCCCTTCAGTGGTGGTCTACCAACAAGCTAGTGAAACCCTTATTGTATTATCTTCTGTAGTGCCGTAGCGACCAAGTGGTTTGCGAGATCAGAAGTCTCTAAAAAGACTTTTGATGAGAGTATATCCAGTCAGTCAAATATTGAGGACCTATTGTGTAACAGCCACTACTTGGATGCATGTTTACGAGAGGTCTGCTGTCCTTTGTTTCTTTGGCATCTAGGCAATAGAGGGTCCTGCCTAGCTCTCAGTAGCGTTATCACAAGGAATTGTGGTAGATTTGGCCCACTGAAGCTTTTTGACCTTAAGTCTGTGGAATTCTGGGGATCTTTTTAAAGCCATATTAGTCCACTTACGGTGACACTAATTCAAACAGCTGAAATTAGGAAGATGCATCTGCCAGCTTCTGCCTCTGGCAAGTTACAAAATAAGGGTCAGGTGCAGCCACATGTCGCCTAAAAGAAAGAAGACACATTACGGTGTGGCAAGGAGAGTTTCAAACAAATGGTCTGGAGTGAAATCCTCAGTCACTTGAGCAGGCAAGAGCTCTTTCCACATGGCCTGGCCCACTTAGCCCCTGCAGCTTCCACGAAGAACGTTCAAGTCAGGTCTTTCTCCCGGCTGCTTTTATTTTACATTTTCTAAGTGCTTTTCTTAAAGATGTTTAGAATTAGGGCCAGGAAAAGGGAGGGAATTGGAATAGGGAAGGAAAATCCTTCAAGATCCTGCTCGGGGCTTCCCTTCAGGTGGAAGTCCCTTTATACTGCAGAGCTGTGGGTGAGAACCATTTGAGTTCATTAACACCCTCTTCAGAACAACACATGAAACGAAAAGCTTCTCTTCCCCATATCAATGCCTGAATTTGGCTTTTGTATGTTAGTGTGTGGCCAGGGCCTCTGAAGGCTGATAAAGCAGTATAATAAGCAGCTAATGCAATCCACAGACCTTGAACATCTCATGTAGATGCTGCTTAATAAATATAAAACAATGGTTTTCTCTCTCTGCAATCCAGACTTTACTATAAGCCCTATTTTTAATACAATCGCTCTCTGGATATTTCATCACCATCATTACTAAAACCACATGCCCTGGACTTCCCTGGTGGCGCAGTGGTTAAGAATACGCCTGCCAATGCAGGGGACACGGGTTCGAGCACTGGTCTGGGAAGATCCCACATGCCCATTAAGCCCGTGCACCACAACTACTGAGCCTGCGCTCTAGAGCCCGCGAGCCACAACTACGGAGCCCGCGCACCTAGAGCCCGCGCTCCACAACAAGAGAAGCCACCGCAATGAGAAGCCCGCGCACCGCAACAAAGAGTAGCCACCGCTCACCGCAACTAGAGAAAGCCTGCGCACAGCAATGAAGACCCAACGCAGCCAAAATAAATATTTTTTTAAAAAAACAAAAAGAATAAAATACAATCACATGCCCTGTCTACCCCACCTGTCTCTTTTCTATTCCTCTTTGGATACAGTCTCTCATCAGACCACATGTCCCTGTTTCTGATTCAAGACCATGGTCATGATATCAGGTCTCAGCTTGGCACTCTCGGCCTCCCTCTCAGTGGTGCATCCCTGTTCTTGAGCTTGCATTCAAACCAGACTCGATGACTATCCAGTGCTCCTGCTGCCTTTAATCCTATGCTCCACCTGACCCCCGTGCTTGGGGCAAGAACACTTCCTTCCCCCACTCATCCCTGCTAACCAGGGTTTCCTTCCTTGCCTCCACCAAAAAGGGGGAAAATCTATTCTTCTCCAACAAAGAAAGCAACTCACATCCCACCCACTGCAAAGTGTTCTTTTCTTGATCCAAAAGTGACACCATGTATTGTCCATGTAGGATATTTCCAAGTCATCTCTGCCCCCAACCATACCTTTCCCCACTCTATGCCCTAAAAGCCACCATAGATGAGCTATTCTGGACAGCAAAGGCCAGTGCACATTCCAAGATTGAGGAAAATGATAACTCATGCTGGATGAGGAATCAGCCAACAGAAGGTACAGCAGACGTCCTCAAGGTCAAAGATATGAAGTGAGTAGATGAGGCTCCCTCCTCCCACCTTCCTTTGCTCCACATAGATGCTGATAGATAGTCTGATGATCACACAGTCGTGTGTGTGCACATACACAGGCACAGTCTACAGATTACTGTTACTATTTAGAGACACCCACAACCCACAACCCTCGTAACACAGCACACACCCTGCACCCTCTCTTTCCTTACTGTGGCACTGGGCTTACTGAAGAACTCAGTGCATAAAAAGGCTTGACCAAGGCTTTCCACAATAGGTTACATAGGAAATTTTGAAATGTATATTTCCTACATCAGCTTAACATATTGTGAACTTTTGACAGCAGTCTTTCCAGTGTATAAGCTGAATTTGCTTTCACCTGAGTTTTATAGCACTTTGAAATTCATCTCTCTGCCATAGTGCCACCGAGTCGTTGCAGAGCATTTTCTGCCGGACTTCGTTGAGGGTCCCACCTAGGCCTTACCTGTCTTGAATCATCGGTAGTTAGCACAGATCTTCTACATATCGGTTACGTGAATGTTTGCCAAATCGCTGTTAACCGTTTTCACACAGCACACTGGCTGGATCAAGCGTGAGTCCTCAGGATGAGGGGACTGTATCTGTTTTATTTTTTGCACAGAACCTAGCCCATGCAATTTAATAAGTTCCTTTGAAAATCGATGCTCTAACGTGTATCAGCTTCCACTACCTGTCTTTTCTTGTCTCTGCATTTTTCTTTGTCAGCCAGACACATTTGCAAAAAGGTAGGGAAACCAGGAAGGCAGAGATATCTTGTCCGCTGCCTTTAAAAGCTAAACAGGAACAAATCGCTCTCCGTGACCTCACTGTTATCGCCTTTGGAAATAAACATCAAGGACTATGGTTTTAGATGAGAAGTGAATGACATTAAGACCAGGAAAAGCCTTAATAGATGATTGAGCCCATTTCACCAGCTCCCTCAGGCCACCTGCCAGTACGAGAAGAACACGAAGTAACCCTATCAGCCAGCTTCACAATTAGAATGAATTCATAAGAAACAAAAGATCTTGTTTTCATGGGAAAATATCCTTTGTGATATCCAACAAAGGGAGAATAATTTTGAAAGCATGTGACTTGGGGTTCCATCCTGCAGCTCTTGCACAGACAAAACTCTCATTGACTTTATCAATAGAATTGTTGCTACATAAAAGTCTTTTGCAAAATTTCCATGAGGCTTCAAAGCGCATTTTAAGTGCATCAGCCCCAGCGTCCCCCCTCCCCCATTTTAATAAAGCCGGAGAAGGTTTCTCTTAGATTGCACTATGGTGCAGCAAGAGACGAACGCAGCACAGGATTGGAAGCTGATGGACACCCCTCACCTCCACCCCTGCAGACACCATCATACTAAAATCCGTGACGATAGAGAGAAGGTCAAATTTCAACTGATCTCTGAGCTCAAATTTTCCATTTCAAATTGCTTTTGCCAGGTAGACAGAAAACGATTTCTTGCAGGCTTCCATAAAAACCATCTCCAAGTAAAATCCACATTTTTCAAATAGATAACAGTATAATGATCGGTATTGCTATTCCAGCTATGGTTGAATAGCAAGCAGGCCATTCCTTTTTATGTAGTAGGCGCTTTAAGAGCCGCAAAAGACGAAATTGGGCCTTCAATGCTGCTGGAATGAAGGACAATGGGCCTGATCTCTTCTTTCGAATTATCTTAGCAAATGTACTGCATAAAATAGAATGCAATGCTAGGAAAGACTTCCCTTCTCAAAAAAAAAAAAAAAGGCAGTATGTGTTCTAATAGATTATCCATTCTCACCCATATCTGTGTTGTTGTTCTCTCAATTGATGCAATTTTTAGTGGGTAGCATATTCTTAAACTAAGAAAAAATATTCTTACTTTAATTCATGAGTTTTTACCCTAAAATACTACGTAATAGTTTCACAAATGGGCATAAAAATGGGGGAGTCTGTGGCCTCTCCCCTGGAACTTTTAAGAATCAGGAGGATGCTTCCCAGTCTGAGATGGCGTAGGCCAGCAGTTAGCTTCTCTGTATTATGCTTATCCTTAATCATTAGGTGTGACAGAGACACCTATTAGCTTCCCAATATCCATTCTCTTCTTCATTAGAAACAAAGCTCTGATTTCCTTCCCCAGAATTCCTTGCAGTTAGGTATGGCCTTATGGCTAAGTTCTCACCAATGAAATTTATATAGAAGTGTTGTCTGGTATTTCTGGGAAGATCTTTAAAATAAAGGAGACCAACCTGTCTTCTCCTTCCTCTTTTCTGCTGATATTCAGTGGCCTTTTTGAAGCATGAGGTGACCTTGGGAATTGAAGCCACAGTGACGCCATCACACCACCTCTGGCTGTCTACATGTAAACTGTTTTTACATAAAAGAGAATGGGATTTCTAGCCTGTTTAAGCCACTGTTAATTTATTTCCTGTTATATGCAGCCAAACGTAGAGCAAATTAACAGTTGGCATATACACCAACAAAAATGTTTCTTTGATACCTGTAACAAAAGGTTATATTCATATTTGAAGGAGATCAAACATTATTTTAAAAAGTAAACAGTTTTTGGGCTTACTCATAAAATTTTTTCTGATTATGAAAGTAATACATTTCTATTTTGGAAAGCTTAAAAAATACAGAAAAGCAGTAAGAAGAAAATTATACTTGTCTCTAATTCTACCGATCAGAACAAATGCTCTTAATACTTTGGATTTTACACAAATGTGTAAAATTCATATAGAAATCCTCAAATCTTAAAGCCGCAAGGAACCTAGAAGTCATATTGTCTGGCATTATACCAGAACCCTCTCTGATGTCTACCCAGCTCCTCCTTCAATAGTCCCAATAGTGAAGAGCTCAAAGCTTTATGAAAGAGTTTAGTCCACAGCTGGGGTCATTTTATTTTCAGTTCTATCTTATATTAATGAAAATTTGCCTCCCTAACATCTGAAGCAACCAAAACTGAATGTTTTATCTCTAGAATATCGTGTTCCTTTAAATTCTGAAGATAAACACAAAAGCTATATTTTCCGTAATCGGTCACAAACTATGTGTCAAGCATTACGGCGTGAATGAAAACACAGCTCATGCCTTAATCCAGGTGACAGATAGTGAAGGCAAATGAGGTGAGGACAGAAGTAAACATGTTCAAAAGACTTTTTTTTTTTCTTAATGACAGAATTTGGTAACCAACTAAATATGGCGGGTCAAGGAGCCAAGGAATAAGGTGGGTGTTGATGTCTTCAATGAAACGGGTAATATTCAAATAGCAGCAGAAGTGCATTTGCAAATTAGTGGTAGTGGTGGGGAATCAGGGTAAGAGGGTTCAAAGAGATAAATTTTGAAAATAAATTTTTGACGTACCTATAGAACACTCAAATAGGGATTTGCCGTAGACAGTCAAAAACATATGTCTGGAGTATAGGGGGATGTTATCTGCTATATTGTCCTCTTAATTCAGCTCTTAGAGACAGTGAAGGGATTAGAGTGCTGTGCTCTTGAGTGGTATTACGATCAAAGAATTGAAGAATATGGGGGGGCTTCCCTGGTGGTGCAGTGGTTAAGAATCTGCCTGCTAATGCAGGGGACACGGGTTCCGGCCCTGGTCAGGGAAGATCCCACATGCAGTGGAACAACTAAGCCCGTGCTCCACAACTACTGAGCCTGCGCTCTAGAGCCCGCATGCCACAACTACTGAAGCCTGCGTGCCTAGAGCCCGTGCTCCGCAACAAGAGAAGCCACCGCAATGAGAAGCCCGTGCACTGCAACAAAGAGTAGCCCCCACTCGCCACAACAAGAGAAAGCCTGCACACAGTAACAAAGACCCAATGCAACCAAAAATAAATAAATACAAAAGTAAAAATTTTTTTTAAATTAAAAAAAAGAATATGTATGGCTTGCTCTAGACACTGCCATCCTCCCTTGAAAGGTTCATGAAAAAGATACAAACAAAATAATAGAAAAGGAAAAATTAAATAAATCCTTATCACTTTATGGGCTTAGACCCCCCAACCCTGCTCCCACAAAAGACACTCTGATGTTTAGGCTGGGTCATGTGGAACATGTGTTCATTTGGTGCATAACCTTTCCTATGTTACTTAGCCTACATGCCTTCAGCCCAGAGCAGATTGTGAGTGAGCCCTGCTAATGTTTCACCTGCCTCCAAGTTTGGGATCTTACCATGCTCCAGGCCCATGTAAAGAAAAAAAGAAAAGTGAGTTAGTTGGTTGGCTATGATTCAAGATGATAGCCCTGAGTAAGCTTATCACTTCTGCCATATGGATGGCAGAGAACGAAGAGAGGAAGAAAGTCTCCCATGGCGGGGAGTAGCCCCTGACACCTCCCATTTCAGCAGTGTTTCAGGGAGCCTAGCAAGCCAGCCACACCCTAGTGCTGACCTGTTAACACACATTGACTGTGCCCACTGGCAAACATGGCAGAAGCATGTCCCAGAATCTGATGATTCCAAAACAATCCTCCTCCTCCCCAGAGGTAGATTTAAGGGAGGAGGGAAAACAGAATATTCCTCCTTCAGTAACTTATATAGCCAAAGGAATTATAACTTTGGGACAGTTTCCTAGACTTATTGGCTTATATTAAACTTGGGGCCAATTAAATCCCCCTGGTTATTTTCATAAGAATCTCCTCCATCATATACCCATGTAATTAAATTATGAACACTTCATGAGAAATTTGCATTTATCTCTGTTAGTTTTAATCTCATTGTTTTTGTTTCCTAATTCCAGTCTATGACAATTATCTTTCAATCTTCATTTCATCATCTAACATATTACCTAACACTCCCAGCCTATTTCTCCTAGCTTTGGTTCACTTCTAAATTTGCTTCATGTGGCTTTGGGCTCTTCATTCAAATAGCTGATAAAAGTGAAAAAAGAAAAGGCCAAGTTCAGGGGTCTGGAACCCACAACCAAAACCTCATTCTAGGTTGACATAGATGTAATATTTTTTAACATTCAAGTTACCTTGAAACTCCCCAACCGAAGAATATTTGGCCTTTACTTTTCTATGTTGACCACAAAGGCAACATGGCTACCAAACAGTGGTTTAAATCATGCTATTCCACTGGCCATTCCATTATTCTGTCAGTCTTGGGACTCTGTTTTTAAAAAGGAAATGAAAATAGTTAACATTTTAATTATATGTAAATGCAATACCAGAGAGAGAGGTTTAACAAAATGCTCATTGTAGTCATCGTCTCTAAACATTCAAGTTTTCATGTGTATATGTGACAGATTATATCCCTAATCTGTTTGCATCAAGCCTGGAAGAAAGAAATTTTATAGCTAGTAGCAATATTTTCTTATGTACACTTGCCACACAAAAGCTTATTTTATTTTATATTTTATAAATTTATTTATTTTTTTACTTTTGGCTGCATTGGGTCTTTGTTGCTGCGCAGGCTTTCTCTAGTTGCGGCGAGCAGGGGCTACGCTTCGTTGCGGTGCGCAGGCTTCTCATTGAAGTGGCTTCTCTTGTTGTGGAGCACAGGCTCTAGGCGTGCGGGCTTCAGTAGTTGTAGCACGCAGGCTTCAGTAGTTTTGGTGCATGGGCTCAGTAGTTGTGGCTCACGGGCTCTAGAGCGCAGGCTCAGTAGTTGTGGCGCACAGGCTTAGTTGCTCCGTGGCATGTGGGATCTTCCCGGACCAGGGCTCAAACCTGTGTCCCCTGCATTGGCAGGCGGATTCTTAACCACTGCGCCACCAGGGAAGCCCCAGAAGCTTATTTTAAAAAGAAGACATACAGATGTCCAAACAAGTACATGGAAAGATGTTCAACTTCAGGGAACTGCAAATCAGAACTACAATGAGATACCACCTCGTACCTGTTTGAATGGCTATTTTCAAAAATGAAAGAAATAACAGTGTTGGCAAGGACATGGAGAAAAGGGAACCCTCGTGCACTATTGGTGAGAATGTAAATTGGTGCAGCCACTATGGAAAAGTAAATGTACCCGTACATTCAAGGGACACTTAGGTTGACTCCATATCTTGGCCATTATAAATAATGCTGCAGTGAAACATGGGGGATTAGGAGGACAGAGGAGCCAGTGTGGTGAAAATGAAATAAAGAAAATCCAGATTTACATACCACAAATATGAGAAAGAGATAGAGATAGATAGAATAAGACGAACTGTCTCAATTTTTCCCTGTCTCTCCCTTCCTCCTTGGCTCCCACTTAAGGACATCCCTATGGGGACTTCCCTGGTAGTCCAGTGGTAAAGAATCTGCCTTACAATTCAGGGGACGCGGGTTCGATCCCTGGTCAGGGAACTAAGATCCCACGTGCCACGGAGCAACTAAGCCCATATGCCACAACCACTGAGCTTGCGTGCCTCAACTAGAGAGCCTGTGTGCCACAAACTACAGAGCCTACATGCTCTGGAATCTGCATGCCACAACTACAGAGAAGCCCGCGCACCACAACTAAAGAGAAGCCTGTACACTGCGATGAAGAGCCCGCGTGCCACAACAAAAGATCCCACATGCATCAACGAAGATCCTGCGTGCTGCAACTAAGACCTGTCGCAGCCAAAAATAAATAATAAATAAATCTTAAAAAAAAAAGACATCCCTATGAAAAAAAGTAGAGCAAAACCAGTAAAGGATTTATGTCCCCTGCATGCTATCGACAGAGCAGCCAGTGCTATATTAACGATTGCTATGTCACATCATACTTCAAAGTAAGGACGCAATTTCCTATTCTTCATCCATGAATTATCTTTGAAACATAACTTTGAAACTCTGTGTTTGGGTTTGTCCAGAGCCACTGGACAAACTCATTCTCAGCCAAGTATTTTATCATTTATTCAAGTAAGACTGTGTGGCTTAAACCTTAAGATCAATTGAAACTTCCTTTTGCTCTAGCAGCTCATCAATGCCCAAAGAGACTTTGAGACAAAGGGCAAGATGAACAGCGTAAGAGGGAAAGTTCACAGTGGACAAGGTAAAAAAAAAAAAAAAAAAGCTCAAGGGCTAGTTCTCTCTTCAGAACTAATTAGATGTGTGACCTTGGAAAGCCACTTAATCCCCCTGAGACTCAGTTTTCTCATCTATAAAACGGATAGATGACCATTTTTCCTCTGAGAACCAAAACTGTCTATGCCACACTCAGCCTGGGCACTGAGAACCCAAACCACACCTTACCGGCTACACTAATGTGACTTCGCTATTCCATTGTCTTCATTAGTATTACTTTACTTTTCCAGGATGGTTTGATTTTTTATTATGGGATCTTGCCAAGAGAACCATCAACTCTTCGATAGAAAGCATCAATAGATAATTTGTACTCTAGTATTCATTGAATCCCTCATCTCAAAAGCATCATCTTGCTGTTTTCACCAATCCGGGACATATGGTGATTCTCATCCAATCCTAGTCAAGCCTCCCTACATTGAAAGACTTGCCTTAAACCAAACTTCCAATTCTCAATAAACTCTAACCTTACCTTCGTCCCTCTGAGACAGTACCAAAGCGAGAAACTCACCTTTGTCTTATCATGTGTTGGTGATGTTTGGGAAGCCAGCTTTCAACACCTCCCAGAATCATTGTGCTAATATATGTGAAAATTCTTTGAATGCTGTGAATTGGAATGAAAAAATGAGTTGGGGACTTCCCTGGTGGCACAGTGGTTAAGAATCCGCCTGCCAATGCAGGGGACACGGGTTTGAGCCCTGGTCTGGGAAGATCCCACATGCCGCAGAGCAACTAAGCCCGTGTGCCACAAATATTGAGCCCACGTGCCACAACTACTGAGCCCGCGAGTCACAACTACTGAAGCCCGTGCACCTAGAGCCCGTGCTCCGCAACAAGAGAAGCCACCGCAATGAGAAGCCCGCGCACTGCAACGAAGAGTAGCCCCCGCTCGCCGCAACTAGAGAAAGCCCGCATGCAGCAACAAAGACCCAACGCAGCCAAAAATAAATAAACAAAAAATTTTAAATCCCTTTAAAAAAAATGAGTTGGTAGAACGACCATGGGCTAGCCTTTCCTCTCTCCTGTGTGATATCTTTGCAGTGGGCAGTAAATCCTACCCTGCTAAACTGGAAGTGCCGGTATGGCAGAAGGGGATGTAAACATCCCTGTGAATGGTGACTCCCTGAAAGTATTGTATGATGTTGGGGGCTCCTGTACCCACCATTGGAAGGAGAAACTTTTTCACCGGTATCTGCCATTGGACTGTTCTAATTAACCTACGTAGGCAAGAAAGCTTCATGACACAGTTGTCAGATCCAAGTTGACCTTTTAATCTAGGATATAACTAGACAATGGCTGTGCAGATGGGTGGGTGGTACCACTGATGCCTCCACTTGAGTTGCCAAATGTAGGACAGGCTTTTCAACCTGAGGATTCAAAGAACACTTTAATTTGGATTGAGTGCACAAACTTTACACATGCTAAAATTGTTTAGTTTGGTTTACATGGTTTATATATTCTTCAGACCCTTCTCGTCACCCAAATGTGATTAATTCATCACTATACATCTCTACACTTTTTTTTTCCTTTTTTTTTTTTTTTTTTTTGCAGTACGCGGGCCTCTCACTGTTGTGGCCTCTCCCGTTGCGGAGCACAGGCTCCGGACGCGCAGGCTCAGCGGCCGTGGCTCACGGGCCCAGCCGCTCCGCGGCATGTGGGATCTTCCCGGACTGGGGCACAAACCCGTGTCCCCTGCATCGGCAGGCGGACTCTCAACCACTGCGCCACCAGGGAAGCCCTTTCTCTACACTTTTTGTAGTGAGTCCATCCACCCATCTCTGCTTCATGTATATGTATGAAATTTAAATTCATACCACAGCAGTTACTTAGTCCGAATTATAAACATAGCATCCTCAACTCTGAAGAATGTGGCCAAAACAAGGAAGTGGCAAAACAGACTGTGAATTAGCCAAAGGAGGCTAATCATCAACCAGGAAACTCAGAGTGCTTCACATATGGTCAAGTTAAGCATTCAGCCCAGTGCTTGACATGAAGAGCACCTTCAATAAATGGTGTGTGATCAAAGCTTGGTTCGTGTCTGTCTTGATACAGATATGTTCCCACGATATATCTAGCAATGTCTGGCACGAAAGAGGTGTGATAATATGTGTTGATTGATGGGCAAGACAATTCTCAAAAAAAGAAAGATGTACAAAAAAATATTCAATGTCACTAGGTAACCAACAAAATTCATATTTAAATGAAATATCATTATTTGCCTATTCATTAGCACAGCTACAAAAGATGGTACACAGTGATCTTAAGGGTGGAACCAGATGACCAGTGTTACACAACACTAGTGTGGGTACAAATAGATACAGCTGGTCTAGAAAGGCATTCAAATCAAGCCTTTAAAATGTTTATGCCCTTTACTCCACTGCTAGGAATTTATCCTGAGGAAATAATTTTGGATGTAGGCAAACATCTGACATTATAAACAGCAAAAATATTGGGAACAGGTTCCATGTCCAGCAACTGAGCAATGATTCAGTACTAGCTAATGTATATTTCACATTTATTATCTACAGAAACTATGTAAGGGTTTTGCAGGTATCTCAGTTAATCCTTCCAGAAATCATATGAAGTAGCTAATATTATCCCCATTTTATAAAAGGTGAAACTGAGGTCAATTGCGCATTTACAGAACTGGAACCTGAAGGAATCAGGATCAGAGTTGGGATCTGTTTGACTCCATAGCATTTTCTCACACAGCACTTCCATACTATAAAATGTTATGCATTCAAATTAAATTTTAATGAGAGGGTAAAAATTTAATGTTGAGTGAAGACAGGATAGAAAAGCATACATATTTCATCTTAATTTTGTGATACACACACACTGGAGAAACGTTTTCATGAAATGCACCAAATATTATTAACAGCGGTTATTTCCAAGGGGATGTTCTAATGTTCTAAGTGATTTTCTACTTTATAATTTAGGCATATTTCCTATTTCATGCTGTTATTAATAAATTACTTTTATAAGGAGAAAAACAGAAATGTTATTAAGAAAAAAGCAAAGTTGTGAGAGGCATCCCTGTCCCACAGATAGGCACGGGCTTATACAGCAGTAACGATTATTTGCTTGCTCTGGAGTCTGGTCATAGGAGCACCAGCATACTTTGCTGGGATCCCAAAGTAACGTATGTTTCTTTGTTTTCATTTCTGTATCTCCGTCTATGAGCTACGCATCTCGTGGATGGATCAAGGTGGATTTTCTGTATAACCCTGCTTTGCTGTATGGGTTGTAAGAAGCAGCCAGATGCCTCCTCTCCGTCCCCTTCAAGCTAGCAGGTGTCACACACCTGGTGCTTGTGAAGGTGCTCAACCCTCTCCAATCATCACGTGACAGAGATGCATGTGGTGACCTTACGGACGGGGTCAGATTAAGCAGATCATAATCTTCTGAGTCACAGCAGACAGGCCACATGGGAGAGCCCTGAAAATACAGAGCTTTTGGCACCTGTACCCTGAATACAGCCTGAGCTAAAGAAATGTGGACACATGGCAGAAGCCAAGTCCACACAGAAGCATACAGATCATTTTTATGGTTGTTGTCTCCTTGGTTGCTTGAGAGACTTGACCGGAACATGCCAGCAAAGGATAATTGCTAGGTAGAGGTCTGTGGTCCTGTTGTAATCGCACTGTCGTAGAAGCTTCTCCACTTGAGTCATAAAAATAAGATATTCTTTAAGCCATGGCAGAGGAAACATTCTCAACTAGTAGGAGGCTGAGCCACGTAAAGTAGGAGGATTAAATTGAATTTTGCCATCTCTTTTTCTGTGACTCGACTGCAGTCACACTGAGCTCTGTGCCCACACTATTTGTTCTTATTTACACACAGTTTCTATACAGATGGCAGAGCCATCAATTAAAGGTCTGTGACTGTGGCCTTATCAATTCACTACCCTTCCAGCTGCCAGTTGGCTATAAAATCTCTCTCTTCTCATCCTGTTCCTAGTCCCTGAACTGGAATTACTTTTAACTTCTATTGCTCTTACTGCTCAGCTTCATTGAACTTATTTTGATGCAAACCTAATTAACTACTTTTTCCCTACATATTCATGAGGTAGTCAAGTTGGGCATAAACCTGCCTTATGAAATTTTACAAAGAGAAAGAAGATGGAGAAAAACAGAATCAACTTTCATTACTATAACAACATCTACACGAGACAACAACAACAAAAAACACAGCAGCTATTAGAGCTTCTAGGCTCTCATACAAATGGCGAAGTACTATGTTATCTAGAGAAGAAACTATACCAGGTGGACTCTTCATGGAACCTTAGAGTTGGACCAAAGTATTTTTGAGATAATATGATCCAGCATCCTACTTACAGGACAAGTAATGTAAACCAATCGGGAGCGATCACTGCTAATTCGCCTCTTAAGATTCTTCTGGAGTGATAACACACCCCTAGCTCAGAAACCCATTGGGTTCTCTTGCCCCAGTTGACAAAAAGTTTGTGGACCTGATGAAATTAGGTCCTATCAAAGTCTATTCTTTCTTGTCTCTCCATGAGCATGTTACAGAACTTCTTAGGACTCCTTTCCACCACCCTTGATCGCATTATACCGAGGCAGTCATCAGCTTTTGAAAGCTCAGCCAGATGGACAGATGGGGAGTGAGGAAGTCCACAAGAAAATCCTCCTCCCTATGGTGTAGACAACTGCCCCGGCTCTGATTAATTCTGAACCCTTAGAGAACCACACATTTTGAAAAGTAACTTCTAAGAAAATCCAGGTGAGAAGTTCCTGACGTCCCTGCTAGAAACTTTCTCCATGGCTGGTGGTCCGGTTGCCTATTCTCTCCACATGGCATCACTCTTCAAGGCCTCTCCTTGTAGCTTGAACTACTCACAGCATGATGGTCTCATGGTAGTGGCACTTCTTACATGGTGGCTGGCTTCCAAGAGACACAAAATGGAGGCTAGCACAACCTTATTTCTGCTGTATTCTATTGGTCAAAGCAGTCGTGAAGTCTGCCTAGATTCAAGGGGAGGGGACATGGACCCCACCTCTCTGTGGAAAGAGTGTCAAAAGCTTGTGGCATCCTCAGTCCATCACAACTGGGGAGTCTGAATGGATTATCTGCCTCCCTGAGACAATGGGACTATTGGGATATTAGAAACTTGCACAGATATCCTTGAGTGAGAGAGTTTTCTGTCCCTACCAGAGTGTCTTCCTTACTGTGTGTGGCAGACAGAGCTTAGAGTGAAGCCCACAGATTCCTTCATTCACCAAATATTTAATAAGTACCTTCCATATGCTAGATACTGTTCCATGTACTTGGAATATCAGTGAATGACATTAAAAAAATTCTCCACAGGTGAATTCTGTCATTTAGAGAAAAGCTCACACCCATCATTCTAAAACTCTTCCCAAAAATTGCAGAGGGAGAAACACTCCCAAACTCATTCTACAAGGCCACCATCACCCTGATACCAAAACCAGACAAAGATACTACAGAAAAAGAAAATTACAGACCAATATCACTGATGAATATAGATGCAAAAATCCTCAACAAAACGCTAGCAAGCAGAATCCAACAGCACATTAAAAGGATCATACACCATGATCAAGTGGGATTTATCCCAGGTATGCAAGGAATCTTCAATATATGCAAATCAATCAATGCGATACACCATATTAACAAATTGAAGAATAAAAACCAGATGATCATCCCAACAGACACAGAAAAATCTTTTGACAAAATTCAACACCCATGTATGATAAAAACTCTCCATAAAGTGGGCATAGAGGGAACTTACTTCAACATAATAAAGGCCATATATGACAAACCCACAGCAAACATCATTCTCAATGGCGAAAAACTGAAAGCATTTCCTCTAAGATCAGGAACAAGACAAGGATGTCCACTCTCGCCACTATTATTCAACATAGCTTTGGAAGTCCTAGCCACGGCAATCAGAGAAGAAAAAGAAATAAAAGGAATCCAAATTGGAAAAGAAGAAGTAAAACTGTCACTGTTTGCAGATGACATGATATTATACATAGATAATAATAAAGATGCTACGAGAAAACTACTAGAGCTAATCAATGAATTTGGTAAAATAGCAGGATACAAAATTAATGCACAGAAATCTCTTGCATTCCTATACACTAACAATGAAAGATCAGAAAGAGAAATTAAGGAAACAATCCCATTCACCATTGCAACAAAAAGAATAAAATACCTAGGAATAAACCTACCTAAGGAGGTAAAAGACCTGTACTCAGAAAACTATAAGACACTGCTGAAAGAAATCAAAGATGACACAAACAGATGGAGAGATACACCATGTTCTTGGATTAGAAGAATCAATATTGTGAAAGTGACTATACCACCCAAAGCAATCTACAGATTCAATGCAATTCCTATCAAATTACCAATGGCACTTTTTACATAACTAGAAGAAAAAAATCTTAAAATTTGTATGGAGACACAAAAAACCCCTAATAGCCAAAGCAATCTTGAGGGAAAAAAACAGAGCTGGAGGAATCAGGCTCCCTGACTTCAGACTATACTACAAAGCTACAGTAATCAAGACAGTATGGTACTGGCACAAAAACAGAAACATAGATCAATGGAACAGGATAGAAAGCCCAGAGATAAACCCATATACCTATGGTCAACTAATCTATGACAAAGGAGGCAAGGATATACAACGGAGAAGAGACAGACTCTTCAATAAGTGGTGCTGGGAAAATTGGACAGCTACATGTAAAAGAATGAAATTAAAACACTCCCTAACACCATACACAAAAATAAACTCAAAATGGATTAAAGACCTAAGTGTAAGGCCAGACACTGTAAAACTCTTAGAGGAAAACATAGGCAAACACTGTTATGACATAAATCACAGCAAGATCCTTTTTGATCCACCTCCTAGAGAAATGGAAATAAAAACAAAAGTAAACAAATGGGACCTAATGAAACTCAAAAGCTTTTGCACAGCGAAGGAAACCATAAACAAGCCAAAAAGACAACCCTCAGAATGGGAGAAAATATTTGCAAACAAAGCAAGTGACAAAGGATTCACCTCCGAAATATATAAGCAGCTCATACAGCTCAATATCAAAAAAACAAGAAACCTAATCCAAAAATGGGCAGAAGACCTAAATAGACATTTCTCCAAAGAAGATATACAGACTGCCAACAAACACGTGAAAGGATGCTCAACATCACTAATCATTAGAGAAATGCAAATCAAAACCACAATGAGGTATCACCTCACACTGGTCAGAATGGCCATCATCAAAAAATCTACAAACAATGAATGCTGGAGAGGGTGTGGAGAAAAGGGAACCCTCTTGCACTGTTGGTGGGAATGGAAATTGATACAGCCACTGTGGAGAACAGTATGAAGGTTCCTTAAAAAACTAAAAATAGAACTACCATTTAACCCAGCAATCCCACTACTGGGCATATACCCTGAGAAAACCATAATTCAAAAAGAGACATGTACCACAATGTTCATAGCAGCACTATTTACAGTAGCCAGGACATGGGTGCAACCAAAGTGTCCATCCACAGATGAATGGATAAAGAAGATGTGGCACATATATACAATGGAATATTACTCAGCCATAAAAGGAAACGAAATTGAGTTATTTGTAGTGAGGTGGATGGACCTAGAGTCTGTCATACAGAGTGAAGTAAGTCAGAAAGAGAAAAACAAATATCGTATATTAACACATATATGTGGAATCTAGAAAAATGGTACAGATGATCCGGTTTGCAAGGCAGAAACAGAGACACAGATGTAGGGAACAAACGTATGGACACCAAGGGGGGAAAGCGGTGGGGGCGGGGGTGGTGGTGGCGGGATGAATTGGAAGATTGGTATTGACATGTATACACTAATATGTATAAAATAGATAACTAATAAGAACCTGCTGTATTAAAAAAATAAATAAAAGAAAATTCAAAAAGAAAATTCCTGCCTGCATACAGCCTACATTCTAGCAGAATGTAGACTGAAAAAATGGGATAAAGTAACGAGTTTCATGATCAGATGCTTGCTGTCCGCCAGGCACTGTACTTGGCACTTAGCTGTACGTTAATTCATCTAATCCTCACAAGAGCCTCCAATGGAAACCCAGCTTATATCCACACAGCTGGTAAATAGCCAAGCTGAGATTTAAACCCAGGGTCTCGTTGAGTCCAAAGTCTGTGTTCTTAATGGCCATGCTACACCATCTCCCTCATGCTAATAATTTTCTAAAACTGCAAAGGAGCCTAGGATAAAAGTGTCTATGTAAGTCTCAGGTCAAAATAGGGATCTGGATAGGAAAAAGCACCAACGTCTGAGAAGCACCTACCACTTATAAAGAATTTTCATTTACCCTACCCCAACTATCCCATGAGGTTTGGAATTTTCTTTGCAGATAAGAAAATGGAGATGCAGGAAATTTCAGGGAATTATCCAACATCTGACTTGAACCTTCCACAGACCTGTCCAGCTGTGGAGACCCGGGCATAAGCACAGCCATCAGAAGACATGGAGGTCAGCTCACAATCAGTCAGAGAAGCCTATCTGGCAGAATACAATTCTTCTTCTGTCATACAGAAAGCAAGTGTCATGGCTCACAAAACTCTGTCAACTGCTCCCACAGGTCAACACTAAAAGAGTAATGAGAATGATAGGAGCATGTTGAAGAAATATTTCTACCTCCCATCGGTTTGTATTTCTCTCTTCTTCATAATAGCTTTTTACTACCTAATCCAGGCTTGGGCCCTCCCTCAGCCCGAATCACTACAATCTGTGTTGTGGGAAGGAAAAGGCTCTCCCATTATAAAATAACGTTTTCTACCTTGTTGTTCCTGTAATAAATAATTTCACCATTACACCAAATGGTGCCCTTGTTCAAGACTCTGAGTTCCTGGAGAGCAGGGACCAGATGGCATCCATCTTCATGTCTCCAATAACCAGGTCAATGCGTGGCATGTAGTAAGTGCTCAAAAATTTTTTTATCCAATTTGATTAAATCTTATTTAGCTCCAACGTGTCCTGAGCAGATTTTAGGGTCGTTTATGACTTCAAAGGTCTAGGGGTAGATGGCAATGATTTAATAAAATGTCTTTGGCATGTTTGTGGTTAAGCAGTATTAAAAACAATAAAATAAACAA
The DNA here is from genome assembly GCF_937001465.1 of Orcinus orca. NCBI lineage: Eukaryota > Metazoa > Chordata > Mammalia > Artiodactyla > Delphinidae > Orcinus > Orcinus orca. The sequence goes on along the minus strand of NC_064580.1, from coordinate 35,266,746 downwards.
CAAAAAACCGTAAATGTAGATTTCTGAACACTCTAAACTCAGTGTAAATATTAAAAGGGCTTACTTTTAATAAAAGTTTTTTTAAGAAAAGTTTTAGGTTTCTAGAAAAATTGCATAGATAGTACAGAGAGTTCCCACACACCCTACATGCAGTTTCCACTATAATTAACATCTTACATTAGTGTGGTACATTTGTCATAATTAATGAACCAACATTGACATATTATTATTAACTAAAGTCCATACTTTATTCAGATTTCCTTAATTTTCATCTCCTGTCCTTTTTCTGTTGCAGGATCCCATCCAGGATCCCACATTACATTTAGTTGTCGTGTCTCCTTAGGCTCCTCTTGGCTGTGACAATTTCTCAGACTTTCCTTGTTTGTGACAGTTTTGAGGAGTACTGGTCAGATATTTTATAGATTTCCCCTCTGTTGGAATTTTTCTGGTGTTTTTGTCATGATTAGGCTGGGGTTATGTGTTTTTGGAAGGAAGGTTGCCATTCTCATTATATCCAGTTTACATACTATCAACATGACTTATCACTGTTGATGTTGCGCTTGATCACCTGACTGAGGTAGTGTTTGTCAGGTTTCTCCATTGCAAAATTACTCTTTCTTCCCAAGGGGCTTATTTTTATTTATTTTATGCAGTATGTTTTATATACAGTAAAATGAGCGCAACCATTTAAAGTGTGCAGTTTGACAAGGATTGATGAACCACAGCGGTGGTTTTCAACCAGAGGTGGTTTTGTCACCCAGAAGACATTTGACGATGTCCAGAGACATTTTTGGTGGTTTCATCTCAGATGAGGGGAGGTGTTACTGGCATCTAGTGGGTGAAGGCCAGGGACACTGCTAAATATTCTATAATGCACAAGTCAGCCCTCCTCAAGAAAGAATTATACAGCCCAAAATGTCAGTAGTAACAAGGCTGAGAAACCCTGATATACACTCATGTAACCACTGTTCCCAATTTAGACCTGGCAGCACCCCAAAAATCTCTTGTGCTTCTTTGCAGCCAATCCCCCAATACCTGTCCCTGGAAAGCGCTATTCTGTTTTTCTACCATTGAGCAGTTTCGCTTGTTCTTGAACATCATATAGATGGAATAATACTTTCTTTCTCTTTTTGTCTCTGCCTTCTTTCACTCAGCATAATGTTGAGATTCATCCATGTTGTTTTAGGTATCAGTAGTTTGTTCCTTTTTATTGAACAGTACTCCATTGTATGGCTATACTGTACTTTATTAATGGACATTTGGGTTGGTTCCAGTTTGGGGATTTTAGGAGTAAAAGGAAAACTGTTTAGAAGTCTTTGTGTGGACAGATGTTTTTAGTTCTTTTGGATGAATACCTAGGAATGGAATTGCTAGGTCATATGGTAAGTATACATTTAACTCAAAGGGCTTACATTTTTAAAATAAGAAAGACAAAATAAATCTTTCTTTATCTTATTTTGGACTATATGGATTCTCTCACTACTTCTACTTTCTCATCTCAGCTAGGAAATAAGTTTTGAATTAAATAAGAAAGTGATGTCAGGGACATCCTCTTCTACTTTTTCCATCCCCAGGCAGAATTCCTTGGAATAGGTGATCAGACCTCATCAATTCCCTTCTCACTTGCACTTTGCCAAGCAAAAGTTGATGTCTCTTAAGATCAGAACCAGAAACAGCTGTGTCTCTGGTTCTTTGGGTAATGTGTGTTTGATTGGTTTTTTTTTTTTTTTTGAGAAGATGTTTATAGAAAATGGCCTGCGGTATTGGCAGCTGTGAGAACAGATCTAACTTCTGCTTGGAACTGCTATAAATTTTTAAAACAAACCAAACCCTAACATCACAATATGGCTATGTAAGGTACCTCCAAGCCAAATCCATTAGATTGGGAATGAAATATTTATTATGATCTGAATGAGACAACGACAAAGAAAGGACTTTAGATTTTCCTTAAAGTTGTACTATCAAAACTTTGAACGTTTATTTTCCTACAGTGAGTTGGGGGATTTAATCCTTGATTTAAATAAGGGCTCAACGTGATCATTCAGGAAGACAAAGTTTGCAGAATAAAGAAAAAGGAAATCTTTTCAAGGTTAAAAGTAAAGACTTGTTTTGCTAATAAGCATTCCCAACCCGTGTTTGAGGTAGAGAAAGCTATTTCTTAGGCTTAAAAATTGTCTATAATATACACTATCAAATGATCCTTCCCCTTAGAAACTAGTAAGTGATAGCCCCCAAATTTTAGAAATTCATATCCAAAGACAAAATTTTAAAAGCACCTTGGTAAAATTTTTACTTTTCTCAAAAAATTAAATAGTTTAAATAGGGACAAAGGTCTAGAAGTTGAGAGACCTAAATTCTAGTCTTGCCTCTGTTGCAGACAATGGAAAATATACTAGATGATCCCTAAGGTTCATTTCAGCTCTAACCTTTTATGAATTCCATTGTCTGATTTTCAATACACACATAAATAATAGACTACATGTATTTGTATAAGCAACCTTTTCATCCAAGTGTTTTAACTCCCTTCAAAATAATCCTGGAGATGGGGGGTGGGGGACCTTAGATTAGAAGCATTTGCTAAATTCTTTTCTTGTGTGGAGTTACTATCCTCCTTACAAGAATTAGAATACTAAAATGTCTTCATCAATTTTTTCAGTTACAATCTGATGAAAATTTAGCATTACCTTTTACATCTTTATTTTGGGGTAGATTTATGTCTCCTTGTTGTAAGGTTAAGCATTCATATGACACTTTGATGTTTACTAAGTGGTTAAATATCTTATGCAAGTTAATTCTCATGGGAGATATTTTAAAGGCTGTCTGGCTTATTTAAATGGAAAGAAGTTGCTTTGGGAAGAAAGTATGTACAAATGGCGTTAACTTTGAAGGGAATGTATGCCACCTTAATCTGAAACCATCATGAGAAGCTGAGAGGGGTACAACTGTTGTCAGAGTGCATGGCTTCTGTTCCTAAGGGTTAAATAAGGTCACCTCTTGGGTGTTTCCCTTTCATATAGTCAGTCAGGATTACCATTTTGACAACTTTTCCATGCTTCACATTACTCTTTTTATATCTGAGTTTTCAGTATTTGACACCTCCTTTCCCACACAATAGCCCTCAGTGAGGTACATCCCTTATTCAGGTGATCATCTCAAGGTCATAAAATCATCTGCTTTTCAACCGGGGAAAAACCTAATAGAGTGGACAGTTCTGATGTTAGCCTAATAGTATGAACCATAGGAACTCTCCTGGTGTGAAGATTTTTTTTAAGACCCCTAATTCACCTGAGGGACAAGTACAAATATACAGTAAGGTCATCTGCAAATTATATTCGCCATGAAAATAGAACCTTGACTTCTTTGACTTAAGTGATTAAAATATCAGATTCGAATATCACAGTGGCTTGTCTTTCTGCATTTTAATTTGCATGGTTTACAAACAAGACACTATCCTTTTAAGTTAAAGAAAATCCAAACATAATGGCTGTAAGCCTATGTGAATGAACCATAGTCTGAAAACCATGATGTTCAGAATGAGTAGAGATAATTATATTGTTAAAATGACCAAAAAAAAAAAAATTGCCCTGCCATTGCCATAAAGGTAACATTATCACCTGAGTCCAGAAGTAAAATTTACCCACAGGGCTTCTTTCTGATATAACAGTGCTGGTCATGATGCCATGAAGTGTCAGGACATCGTGTCCATGACTGCATAGAGTATAGACTCACCTCGAAAAGGGAATTTCTACCACAATAAGAACTTACACTTTTTAGATTAGATTGTTTTCTCAGCTGAAAGAAGAAATGGTTTCTTTGGACAAGATGTTTAAATGAACAAATGTAGACAATATTTTTACCTTGCAATAATCATCAGATCTCTGTAACCCACTTTGGATAATAGTGTGTTTCCATGAGAGACGAATTGCTAGTAAGAAATTGACCTTTACGGAGACAAGGCTAGAACTCCTACCAGGCATCATATTAGAGAATTAGGCTGTTTCTACAGATTTACAAATACATCTTTGGGGAAGGAATTAGCTTGCTGAGGTGGGAATGTGTTGGATCCTAGATAGCAAGATGTTTATTTCTACCTTTCTGAGAGGCATCTTCCAGAGGAAACATGTTGAGATAGACTCCTGTCCTCTCTTCTCATAGACTTGGCTCTAACCTTGCATGTGGACTCGCCCTCTTGCTGAGGGACTCCCCCTCTTTCCTCAGCAGCAGGAGTGTCCTGCCCAGCTCTGCCGGGCTTCCTCGTGGTCTCCTTGCTATCAGCAGAACTGCCTTCCATGCCAGTCATGCTAGCTCATCTTCTTTGTCTCCATTTCTCCACGGTTCAGTATCCAAGCCCCCATCTTACACCTTCCTCTTTTGCTATCTATGCAACATACATTGAAATGTTTTGCCAAAAGTCCATATCACTGTTGGCATAAAAGTTTGGAACCATCTCCATTTCCCAGTGTTCCACACCTAAAAGATCCCTATTCTTTCCCCAATCTTCCCCCAAAGAAGATTGGTCGATCTTGATACGAGTTGGACATTTTAGAACAAATCATTTGTGTTGGCTATGGTCTGATTATTGTGCCCTGGGCTTTTGAAGAGAGCCAATCCAGGGACCACTTGGTTATTTGTCCTGCCTTGGGTTTCAGGGGTTTTGTACACATTAAAAAAATAATACAAATTGATCATTTTAAAAGGAGATAATAAAACTAAAATTCCTCCTATCACTCCCGCAGAGATACCCAATGGTTGGAGAATATTGGTTATCCCTAAAGACATTTTTCTATGGGATATACTAGTCTAAGATGTATACTTTGCCTGCCTTGATTTTAAAAGGTATTTGTGAACATGTCAAATTCTAAGAAATGATCTCTTGGTGTTTATTTTTTTTAACTTCCACAACCCCTCAGTTCTGCTAGTTTATTAAAAGAGATAAATTTATCTACACATTCCTTTCACCAAGAAGTTTACACATCAGAAAATATATTATTATAATTTATGGTAACATTTAGTCCTTTCTATCTCTTTGTAGCAAAGCTTCACTCACACTTGGGTCTCTTCTTACAAGTTGCACTAGATAATAGCACATGTGGCCAAAAAGCATTACCAATATCCTAGACTGAAATGAAAATGCAAAAAGAACGGGAAATATGAGAAACTCTGAACACAGACACATTTCATACACAGGCCCAGCAGAACACCTATGTCTTACGCCAGATCCCACACAGACCACCCTGAGTGTGAATGATTACAGTGGAAAGAGACACAAGGATAAACATCAATAGTAAGACTCAAACCTCAATGTAGTCTTAGATTCATCAAAGACCAGAGCTCTGATTCCTGCATGTATTTCCCCTCGCCCTTCCTACATGTCCAGGGCTTCCACACCCTCTCTCTCAGCCTATCTGTCCTTCTTACTACCTCACCAGTGTGGCTCGAAACCCAGGCTCCCCACTGCCCACCCACAATGAAGATGGGCAACATGGCATCAGGCCTTGTGGCTGTGCTGGCAGAGGATAGGGTAGTGGTGAAGTCATCAACATTAGAAACAAGATATCTGTGGCAAAGCCTGCTAGCTACCTATGCCAATATCCATTCTCCCCTTTCTCCTTAGGAACAGGAGTCTAATTTTTAGCTGGGCACGTTGCCACTTGAAATAAACAACTGTATTTTTCAGCATTCTTAGCAACTAAGTATGGTCTCTCAATGTAAAAGCCATAGTCCTTCCAAAGGCTTTCAAATTGCAAGTTGTAAGATGTAACCAAAGAACTCTACACAGAATTATTTGTGGAAGGGCTAGGATCGCTGCTTATAATGGAACTGACTTGGTTGAGAGTTTCTTTCTGCCTACCCTCCTGCTGACAGTGTAAAATATGAACATGATATCCGGGGCTCCAGCCATCTACCTTGTGCCATGGAGTATCCTTAAGGAATGATGCTGAAGCTGTGGAAGCATAAATTTCTGAGCCTGGAGCCTGATGACACACCATGGGGTCACAGTAGCATCCCTGGACACCTTGCCTTTATATTGCCTTTATGCAGAGAGAAACGATTCTAAGTCCTTGTAATTTCAGAGTTTTCTGTTATACTGATATCTGAGGAAAGAGTGTTCCAGAAGAGAGGACAGTAAGAGCAAGGGCCCCAAGGCTGGAGTGCATCTTGCAAGTTTAAGGAGAATCGAAATGGTTGGTGTGGCTGGAACAGAGTGAACAAGGGGGAGAGTGGAAGATGAGATCAGAGTGGTCCTGGAAGCCACTCCATGTAGTCTTAAAGGCCCTTGGAAGGATACTGCCTATTACACGGAGAGATGCTAGGAGTTATTGCAGAGTTTGGATCAGAGAAGTAACATGATAGGACCTCTGTTTCAACAATATCCATCTGGTTATTGTACATAAAAATGTGTAGAGGCAGAGAAACCTGTTAAGAAGCAATGAAATAATCCAGATGAGATATCATGGTGGCTTGAACCAGCACAGTATTAGTACAGGTGGTGAGAAGTGGTTAGATATCTGGTATTTTATGAAGACAGAGCCAACAAGATTTCCTGATATGAGAGAAAGAGAAAAGTCAAGAGTATCTCCAGAATTTGGGGCCTCAGCAACTGGAAGGGTGGAGTTGCCATCAACTTCATGAGGAAGGTTGTAGCTAGAGCTGGCTCACTGGTAAGGTAACTAAAATCATCCTCCCCCTAAAATCTGCTCCTTTGCTTCTGGTGCTTAGCTCACAAACTCAACGAAGACCTACTCAATGACTCCAGGAAGAGTCCCAGAGGTCACCCTGATTCCTCCCTCTCGCTCCGTAACATCCCATCATGTCCTCTGATTTCTACTTCCTAGATATTCCATTTATCCATCCACTTCTCTCATCCATTGCCATCACTTTATTCAAGGCTGCCATCATCGCTCATCTGCATTTTCACAAGAGCCTCTGAACTGGCGATGAGTCCACTGCAGATTGCGCCATTCACTGCACTGCACTTGAAAGCACCAATCCCTCCGATGGCCACCGTTTCTTGTTGTCCTTGGATATAGCCCAAAGTGCTAAGTGTATTTTTCTTTAACTTTTTGTTTTAAAATAATTTCTGACTCACAGAAAAGTTGGCAGAATAGTACGAAAACTTTCTATATACCCCTCACCCAGATATACCATTTTACTACTCTCTCTATATATATATAGAGAGAGAGCGAGCTATAGTAGTAATATATATATATATAAAATATGAGAATGCATTGTAAACATAATACTCTTTTACCCCTAAATACTTCAGTGTATAGTTTCCTAGGAATGAGAACAATCACTTATATAACTGCAACACAATTATTATAACCAGAAAATGTACATTGTTACAATACAATTATGTAATATACAGACTTTAGATTTTTTCCAGTTGAACGAACTGTGTCCTTTACAGCAAAAGAGATACAGCTGTAGATATAGATGTTGTTGACACTACTGGTCCAGGAGCTAATCCAGGATCACACGTGGCATTCAGTTTTCCTGTCTCTTTGGGCTCTTTTATTCTGGAACAGTTCCTCAGTCTTTGCCTTTTATGACGTGGACACTTTTGAAGAGTATAAAGCAGCTATTTCGTAGAATGCCCCTCAGTTTGGATTTGTCTGATGTTTCCTCATGGTTAGATTTAGGTTGTGCCTGTGGGGCAGGATGAGCACAGAAGTGATGTGTCCTTCTCAGTGTATCATATCAGGAGGCAGATCCTTAGCATGTTTTTAAAAGCCTCTTCATAACGTTGCTTCTGTTTATGTGTCATCCTCGTCGCTCACCCTCTATCCATCCTTGCTCCCAGGTTCTCAGACATAGTCCCAGATAATCCTTGCCAGCCCCATTTTCACCATTTCACCACCAGCACATACCCAAGGTCTGGCGCATAGTAAGTAGCCTCCCAACAAATATTTACTGAATGAAGCAGTGCTTCCATGCAGGCTTCCTCCTGCATGTTCCCAGAGCCCTGCATAACTCCATTGTGTCTTTCATGGTGTTGCTAGATTGTTTGCCTACGTTTGGTGTTCCCTGCTAGAAAATTCCTGGAACCACATCTGAGCTCTTGCATTTGATTCCAGTACACCTGAACACAGAAGGAAAGAAAGAGGGAGGGAGGAAGGAAGAGATTGGACCTTTTGTCTTAGAACATTGTTCCTTCTGAGTTTGTGTTGAGCAGGTGCAGAGCTTTTTGGAGCCTCTCTCCCAGCCACCCCTCCCCTCGCACCCCACTTCCTGTTTATTCTGCCTTCCAGCATTGCACTGGGGAGGGGTGGGGCTGGGAACCATTCCAGTTGCTTTAGCCGCCTTCTCACTCCCTGTCAGTCCCAATTCTGGAATGGTTGCGTTAAGGTTGAGTTTATGCTCTTTGTGAGAGTTATTAACAAGATTCTAAAGCTTTTCTAGGGTACATTCTCATCAGTGTATATACTAATAAGCAGTGAAATAAATAAAGGAAGAAAAAAGAGAAGAAAGAAAAAGAGGCCTGGAATACTCACAGATTAAATAGTCAGAATAATCCAGAACTTGGCTCTACTGTCTTATGAAGCCTAAATGAATAAATCAGGTGAGAGAAGGAGCTCCTTCCCCAAGGGTTTCCTTTTTCTCCTTTCCCTGGCCCTCATATTTAATTAACAACTAGCAAACACTTACTTCAAGATTTTACAAATTATAATTTAATCTTTGTAATATCTTGAAGGTTCGGTTTTCCTTATAACAACTTCTTTAAGCCCTTTCAGTATTAGGATTAGATTTGGCCATGAGCAATAGACATGGCAGTGGCTTAAACAAGATAGCAGTTTATTTCTGGCTTTTGAAAGCAAAGTTCAGAGGTAGGCTATCCATGAAAATCAGAAACCCAGGTTCCTTCTCTCCTGTTGTTTTGTTGTTCTGAACATGTTGCTGCTACCTTATTAGCTAAGATGGCTGCTGGAGCTCCAGCCGTCCCATGTCATTCCATTCAACAAGAAGGAGAAAGGAACAAAGGTACTCTTCTATCCTCTAAAGACACCTTTTGGAAGTCAGATGTGGAACTCCTGCTTTCAGCTCGTTGGCTACAGCCTTGTCACGTGGTCACTCCTAGCTGTAAGGGAAGCTGAGAATTATAGCTTTTATCTGAGGCGATCCAGTTCCCAGCTAAAGCTGGAGGAATAAGGAGAGAACAGATAATGGGAAACAATAAGCAGTCTTTGACACAATTTACTCATCTGTAAAATGAGAATAATATTAATACGTACCGCATAGAGTCCTTGTGAGTAGAAACTGAGATAAGGCAGGTAGTTTGCCACACTCACAGTAATAAGGACTTCCTTCATAATAAGACGGAAGTATACACAATAAGTGTACACTGAATGGTAGTTTACTGCTATTACTATGAAGCCTGTGAGCTGGTATCTCCATTTTGCAAAAGAGAAAACTGAAAATCCAAACAGTTAACTTCCCCAGGACACACAGAATGAACTGGCAGAACGGGGGCTAAATAGAGATTCTTTGACTCTAAATCCTGGTTTTCTTTCACCACTGGGTACCACCTTGCCTTCTACCTCACCTCACCACAACCACCTCTCTTAACGTCTCTCATGTTCACCAAGGCAACATCTAATATGTTTCTCCACTGAAAAGCTTTTATGCTCCATCCCAGCACTAACTGATCACCATTCAATGAGAGCTAGGAGTACCAGGTCCCAGTGCTGAAGACATCACTAATCAGAAGGGGCCGCATAATTGTATCTCTCATATATTACTGGTGAGAGGGTGTATGGTATAACCACTGTGGAACACTCTTTAGCAGTTTCTTATAAAGTTAAATATATACCTATCTTATGAACTAGCAATTCCACCCCTATGTATTTATCCCAAAAAAAAAGACTTGAACTAGAATGTTATTTATAGATTTATTCATAAAAGCTAAAAGAAATAAGTTAAAAAATGAAACAACCTAAATGTCCATCAAGAGGAAAATAGATAAATTGTGAAAATTTATAAAATGTAATACTGCTCAGCAATAAAAAGGAATGAACTACTAACTTAGGCAAAAGTATGGGTGAACCTCAAAAATATGTTGGGTGAAGAAAGCCAGACCCTAGAGTACCTACTGTACGATTCAATTTATATGAAGATCAGTAACAGGCAAAACTAATATATGGGGATGGAAATCAGCATAGTGGTTGCCTGGGGGGGGAGATGATCAGAAAGGAATATAAGGAAATTTCTTAGGGTGATGAGAGTGGTCTGTACCTTTATCGAGGTGTCAGTTACATGGGTGTATGCATTTGCCAAAACTTAACAAACTATACACTTAAGATCTCTACATTTTATTGCATGTAATATGTCAATAAAAAAGAAAATAATAATGAGATGGGGGCTGCAGAAATAAATGCTACACATAAAGATCCAAAAATATCTTCAGAAGGGAAAGAAGTGAGAATTAAAAAAAAAATTAGAGAGAGAGTGGATCTAAGATCTTAACGACAAAATATGTAATAAATAATGCCGCTATATTTGAATCAAGCCCTCTCAGTGCTACAGTGGCAGCCCCATAAGTAGTGTCTGTTTATGCAGGGCTACTGTCAACAAGATTAGCGCTTAAAAGAAAAATAAAGTCTCTTTCACAAAAGAAGACTAAAAGTACCATTCAGTCCTGTTTTCAACAAGTGGCTGTGTTTGAAATTCTCTATTTTAGCCAGCCCAAAAGCAACGAATGGATTAAGTGCCACAGGCTAGAGGCAGAGTGTTTTAGTGTCCTATTGCTTCCGTAACAAACTCCAACAAACTTGGTGACTTACAACAACGCAAACTTATTCTCTTACAGTTCTGGGAGTCAGAAGTCTATGATGGGCCTCACTGGGCTAAAATCAAGGTGTTGGCAGGGCTGCTTTCCTTCTGGAGGCTCTAGGGAGAATCTGTTGCCCTGCCTTTTCCAGCTTATAGGGTCTGCCTACATCTTTTGGCTACGGTGCTTTTCTCCATCTTCAAAGCCATCGAGGGCAAGTCAAATCCTTGTCATGCTGCGTCACTCTGACTCTGGCTCTTCTGCCTTCTACTTCCATTTTGAAAGACCCTTGTGATTACATTGGGCCCATCTGGATAATCAAGGATAATTTCTCCATCTGAAGGTCAGGTGATCAGCAACCTTAATTCCAGCTGCAGCCAACCTTAATCGCCCCTTGCCACGTAAGCGATATATTCACAGGTTCCAAGGATTAGGACACAGACATCTTTGGGGGACCATTATTCTGCCTACCATGTCGAGCTTTAACAGAACTGTAAAATGTTACTTATAACATCTCTCTCATCATCCATCACTTCTAATCCTTCCATTCTCTACATCAGCCATCAGATGAATGTTTCCAAAGGTTCTGGATTTATTTTAAGCTGTTACTCAGGTACAGGCGATAAAATAGACCGTGTTTCATAGATTACATTCTACTTTCAATTGCTTTCACTTATTTCTACAATCTCCTGAAATTTGGAAAAAGGTCTCTGTTCCAATTATCTAATGCTGTGTAACGAACCACTTAGTGGCTTAAAAGAATGAAAATATTTTGCACACAAGTCTAAAATTTGGGTAGTGCTTGATGGGGACAGCTTGTCCCTGCTCCACTTGGCATCAGCTAGAGTAGCTCCAAGGCTGGGGGCTAGAATCAATTGAAGGCTTGCTCACGTGTTTGGCAGTTTGATGCTGGCTGGTGGCTGGGACCTCAGTGAGGCTGTCAGCAGGAACACCTACACGTGACCTCTCCATGTGGCCTGGGCTTCCTCATAGCATTGCAGCTGGGTTCCAAGGATGAGTATCTCTTAAGAGACAGCCATGGATCTCATACAAGAGGAAGATGTATCACCCTTTATGGTCTGGCCTTGGAAGTGATGGTCACATTGATTTTGTCAAGGCAGCAACAAAGCCCCACCTAAATTCAAGGTGAGGAGACAAGAGATTCTACCTCTTGATGGAAGAGCATTTAGGGCCAGAAATAACCTTGCAATCTCTTTGAGAAAATACAATTGGCCACAACGTCTCTGCCACTTTCCCATTTCTTCTCTTCATTTTAAGTCTCCTCTTTCTTCCATTGTATGTGTCTCCCTTATATAGTTGCCCACCTTGGTCTTTTTTTTTGTCCCTCACTCCTTCTATCTCAAAATCAGGTCAACCCTGAGTTGGCAAACAACAGTTTCATGAGGTGATGTAAGAAGACTATAGCATGTCCACAAAGGGACATCTAATTGCTGGAATCAGGGATTATTCAACCACTTTGGACTGACAAAAATGGCAATTTCATATGCTTCAACCTAACATTTGCTGCCTGTCTAGGGAGAGGAAAATATACCACAACCTACTATCAGAAGAGAAATGATTCCCTCCCCACTCCTCAGGTTTCCAATGGTGGGGAGGGTCCTGAGAGATACCTTGCACTTCTCCATCACTTCCCATATCACATTGACCCAGGAATGGTGGAGTGACATCTGGTAAATTTGGAAAGGCAGGCGTGGCTTGGCTTTTCCACTTGGGGCCAAACTGGCTGCAGGTATCAGGCCTTTTCCTCAGCTCCCCAACCCACTAAAGGGAAAGGGCTGCTGGTTTCTGAGATTCCCCCTACGCCCCAATAGCTGGGTTAAACATCTAAGTTTCTGGCACTTTCCTCTCAAACGTTTAAGCTATGAAAGCACTGTCAACAAGTATTTACCACAACAGAAATGAATTATACCCCCAAAGCATCCATGAGTTACAAGCTGCAATGTCCATCAGATGCCACAAAATACTACACCTTGTTTTGAATGACCAATGTACACTAACTACACTCCTTGCATTCTACACATAGTTTGGCTGCTAGGGGATATATGCATGTTCTTTCACAATGTATATGTTTCATTAAAAAAAAAACAAAAAACAGGGCTTCAAATTAACATCACATTGTGAACAACTAGAAAAACTTAAATACCTCTGTCAGAATTAACAATGTGGTACTTTTGTTTTCATCTTTCCTTGACTACCAAACAGGAAATCTCCTCAATTAGATGTATGCTAAGTAGAAAAAAATGCCATTATCCAAGGACACAGAAAGTCCTGTCAGGTATTTCAACATGGCGGAAGAGTAGTCAGGTTTTAACTGGCCCTATTGAGCTCACCCACAAGCTACAACCTTCTTTACCTCAGCAGTGTGGTATTCAAAAGGAAAAAAAAAAAACTACAAAGTTAGTTTCTACCTTTGAAAACATCAAATGAATCACGTTCAGTTTCATCCTGTTAACTGAATGCTTGTTGATAAAAGTGCACATATCAACACTAGTAAGATTGGGATTCAAAACTAAAATAGATTTGAGAAAACGCCCCACCTCCAACATTGTTTATTTCCTCACTAAAATAAAGAGCTGGGCTCTATGTTTTGCTAGTATTTTCCCAGTCTCCTTGTCTACTGGGTTTGAAGGCACTTTCTCTAGACAGTTCAAAGTCAGAAAGTGACCTTCTATAACTCTGTTCTTAACTAAATGATAAGAACTTTCTCCAGTCAAAATTCTTACCAGTTTGGGATTATTGAAGTTGGACACACCGGCAGATATATTTTTAAAACTGCTAGGCAAAGCGTTCTGAAACAATAGACAAAGAAGTAATAAAATATAAGAAAAAGAATGGGAAGATACAAAAATTTTCCTCTTAAAAATAGAGAACGCCAAAACAGGAAGGGCCGATGACATAGTTGTGGTTTTAGCAGGCTTTGTTTAGACAGATGCACAACTATTAGTTTTCTGCTTTAACCTGACCAAGACTTTTGACGCCAAAAAGAAAACAGCTAACTCAATAATAATAATAATAAAAATAAAAACAAGATGAAAGAACATTTGAGGAGGCGAAATCTTCATGGTTTTATGGAAGATGTATCCATTTAGGTCTTTACCATAATCACCACCTTTCCAGCACTGAATAGCAAGCAGCTGGAAAAGGCCTGTATACAGATGTGGTTTTCCTTTTCCTTAACCAACATTTCATTAATTAAATAACATTCTATCAATGGCACAAGAAGACTCATGAGGGATGTGGGAAATAGTGAGAAAAACCATAGAATCCTCGTTTGTCAATAATGGAAGAGGCCTTAAAGCTTGAGCTGCTTTCCCCTCCTATTTCCTTTCTGCAGGCTTTCAAAACGTTTGTTCACCCTGAAACCCAGGGAGGCCAAGACAAGAGGACGAACGGGAACCTCCAGCCTACATTCTACCCCCTTATCTTTCCACCCAAGTTCCATCCTTGGACAGCCCAGTTTGCATGGCTAAGCCTTGTCCACCAACCAAACCTGTCCGCTATCGGGAGGATAAACTCAGGGCAAATGCCTATGAAATCCCTGGAATGGGCTCGGGGCCATCTGGACAGGGAACTCTGGGGAGCCAGGAACCCAAGTGTGGTCTAGAAGGAAGGGCACAAGCTCTGGGCATTCCCTTGGCTCTGAAGATTCCTTGCCCATGGGGAATTGCAAGGCCTTACAAAGAGTCAGTGTGGAGGCCCTCTAAAGTGGGGATCCCAGAGAAGGAGCCCTGGTTGCATGAGGCAAAGGACAGTACTGACTTCCAGATACTGAAATAGTTATATTGGTCATAGACTATCATTATCTCCACCACTTATCAGAAAGTTCCCCATAGTTTCAGATGAACTAACTGGAGACCTAATATTTAGAGTAACTCAAGGACAACCTTTAAATTTTCTTGAGTTATTTTAAAAAAAATGAAACATGGCCTTGAAAGAAAAAAAAGTTTAAAAAATAATTTTAAGCTTAAATTATCTTGCTAATTAAAGCAACTTAGCCTTGATCAGAAACTACATAAAGTTTGAAATTTTAAAACGATTAATAATATTAATTTTTGAGACCAATCCAATAGTCCACATGTTTAAATTTTCCATAAGCTTCTGATTCCGAATTTTTTATCTGTTGGGAGTAAAAATTACCTCTAGAATTTTAAAGAAAACATTCTTTCTGTCATTATTTTGTTCAAAACTCTTCAAAATAAATCACCCAAGGATGTGATGATTGGTATAAATGTACTAGATGCCCCATAAAAAGATAATTACCTTTGAAAAAGAAAAAAGGTATATGAACTTCGAGCCCTCAGTCCACCAGAACTGTATCCAATTTGGAAACATCTGAGAACCACAGGAGTAAGGGGAGAAGGCGTGAGCGGGGAGGCGGGTGGAGAAGACGAGCCTCCCAAATGATTTTTGTTCAGCAATTAAAAGCGAGGAGGCATACGCAAATGACAATAACTTTCATTTTTTAAAAACATTGTTAAGAGTAGACTAGTTTTCAAGTTGGTCCAGAGAAGGATAATCCCAGCAGCTGTGACATGCTAACAATGGGTTCAGGTTCAGAGCAAGAGTAAATCAGGCTAGACCACTAAGGAACACTGTGTAAATGTAAAACACGAAAAGCCCCATGTGCGCAAAGCAGAAAGCTGTTTTTAGAGGCAAACGCAGGCCTTCTCAAAGGCTCTGGTGTGAGGTTTTGATGTAGAAAATTCTTATCAAATGTAAATATCTGGAGGGTAATCAACTCCAATCTAAGCTGTTCCTCTTTGCCCAGCTCATCTATCCCTGCCTTCCCTTTCGTCCCAAATTGCCACGGAGATGGGCACTTGCAGAAAACCATGATCCCTGAGAGCTCTTTGAAGGAGGGTCCACACAATTTTGCAACTTTTAAAATCTATGAAGTACTTTGAGCTTCCTCAGGAAAGACCTAAAAATATGAAGTCACTTATCACTTTACCTCAGAAGTTGCAAAGTTTTAAATGGCTTGAGAAGTTTTAACAGGTAAATCTGGTCAGGGATCTGACTTTGTATCATTGCATAAACTGAACTTGAATAAAATAGTTATATCAGTGGAATAACACTTACTGGGCCTGGGAAACGCTACTGGTTCATGAAAAAATCCAATCCTCTTTTAACAGTGATCATCACTACTCCTAGGTCAGAATCACTATTTATATATAAAAATACTCTCACATGAATATTTTCAAAAAATAAAGTTAATAGCTTTATTTACAGTTTGGTTTTGCTATCAACATCTACCTTTCTGTATTCTATATACAAGAATGTTCTGAAAACATCGTGTTAACATGTCATAAAACTCTTGCTATCGCTTGCCCAAACTATGACTATTTGATTTTAATTCAGCTTCTTCCCTGAGACTTTGAGAAAGGAAATAGTTTACCTGTGGTTTCATGTATGTAATTGAAATTATGCTTTTAAAGTGAACATATTGTCCTAAACTTCATATATTCCTGGAGAAAGGCAAGGAGGGAGATAAAGATACAAGCCACGTTCAGAGAGCTGGAGAGAACCTGTAGTGCCCTTCAGTAGCACCTAAAGAAACTTCTAAGCATCAGACATTCTATATACCATCTCCTTTCACTCACTGCATCTCCACAAAGTAAGCCTTGTAGTTATTATTATGCCTAATTTCAAATGTGGCAACAAGCTTGGAGTTAAATTCTCACAGTTAATATGTAATAACAAGAGGACTTGAACACACAACTTTCTGGCTCCAAGTCTTGGCGTTTCTACCATGTGGCTTCTGTAGTTTCCTTCCTTTGTATTTTTTGCTTGCACTTTGGGATTTTCAAGGGGATACAGGGCAAGAGGCCATACACCTTACTTCTGGCGCTGCCTAGCTTATCTTTATATATTAACTATTAACTTTCTCTGGGAGCACAGGCACCAGCCTTAACACTTCCCCATTTTTTCACTGCTGCTAAAAGCTGATAATAGGTTTGAGCTGCCCACAGCACAAAAAAACTTTTTGCCTTTTTTTTTTAAACTGCAAAGTTATATGTATTTTAAATTCAAGCTCTATGAGCTTAGAGAATGTCTCATGACTTCAAGATCGAAAACTGAAGTCGATCCAACACTTATCCCCCCTAAACGAATCACGAAATAGAGAAAATACAGAGCATTGCGTTTCACCTGTCCCACCCTCCCAGGAAAGCATCATAATGGCATCTAAGGAAGTGTTCCAAAGGGCCCTACTGCAGCCATGCTCAGATCTGCTGTCCACAGCGGCAGACTGGCTCCCTGGAAAACTGGAAGCATTGCTGGACACTGCTTAACAAAGCTTAGCACTTCACTGGGAACTAGTCAAAGAGGCCACAGCACATGTTATAACACATTTAAGTCTCTCCTAAGATTAACGCAAAAGACTTGTAAATAAAGACCTGCAAGATGCGTGCACTAGTGTTAGCTGGTGTTTTTCTTCCGACTCTTTACTTCTCAGTAGCCAAGTGAAATTTCTGCCTTTAAAATAAGTTTCTAGGCCTCAAAATGCATAGGTCGTGCTTGAGCCCCTTAAAAGATTCAAAATGTTCACTAAGCACTCCAATAAGCTAGTCAAGTTGGTTGAAAACTGTAATATATGTACCTTCCCAAATTCTTTGAATATTTATGAACTTTTTGTTGAGATGTTATGTGCTTACCTTGGTACTGAATTAGAAATAAAAAGCTTGGTAGCTTCTTCCCAAACAAAACTGAACACTTACGGAGATGATTATCTACCACTTTGAAATACCAGAGAAAAATAAAATTGGTTTTTGCTAAAAAAAAAAAAAATCAATTAACTGTATTTTATTTAACTACTAAGCCATCCATTGGTGGATTAGAAAGCAACAAACTTTTGTCAAATTTCGTTAACACATTTGCTTTTTTTTATTTTTTAGAATATAGTCTACATCTGGATTAAAAAAGTTTTAAATAAATTTAAGACACATAACAGTGGAACCCTTCATCATTCTATGTACAACACGGATAGAATGTCAGTTGGTTCCATTTCGGGTAAGTCCGCTTTCTCATAATAACATTACTTTCACTGAGTGGCACGCTTCGTACGAGCTGGCACAGTGCCAGCTTACACACTTTGAGGGGGTGGTGTGAAAAGGATGGGATAGGGGTACCACAGGACAACTCTACAGTGTAACAGAAAATCATTAATAAAGTAGTACCGGTTACCGACAGACAGTGCTGTTTGTGCGCCTACCACAATGGAATCGCCGAAGTTTCAGAGCGAGGAGATTGGAAATACTTAAGACGGGGCCACGGTTACAAAAAGAAATAGTGCAAACAGGAAAACTGATGCAACCCTAGCAGCGCTGCGGCCTCCACCAGCCCAACGGCAGGGCGGCGGGAGGCTGTGCGCCCGCCCCGCCTTCCCTAGCGCCCAACTCCAGGCGGCGCTCCCAAATGTGGCAACCCAGCGCCGCGCCCTGGAATGGCTCTTTCTCGGCCCTTCTCCGGAAAGAACAGAAAAGAAACTCCAGGAAAAGCACAGACTGAATGCAGGGCGTCAACTCAGTCCTATTCCCACCAAAGTAGAACACAGCCCCCTCATTCCCCCTCCCCACCCCCGCGGGAGAGAGGGAAATCCTTGAGCACTACCCCACCTCTTCTGCCACCGCTTTCCTCTCCTCTCCCCAAAGAAGACCCCTCCTCCATGCAGCCCTGCCGCGTCCCCTGCACGTACGCAGCCCCCCAACTTTGCAGTTTGCCCATCGTGCCCTAGAGCCAGAAAGAAAATAGCTTTGAGGAAAGAGAGGATGAGAGATGGGGCCGGGAAGGGTGCTGGGCAGCCGCGGGCAACCCGCCTCAGTGCCCCCAATTGCTGAAGCCGATCTCCTGCTTGTATCTATTAGTGAGGATGTTGGCTTTGCGCGTGAGTTTGGAGAGCACAGTGTGCAACCCGCGCAGGTGGTAGTGGAACTGCTGTTCCAGGTCCTCCTCGCCGGCGTCCGCGCCCTCCAGGTGGCTCAGGTCCACCAGGATGTCCTTGGACTTCCAGGCGCTCCCCTCCTCGCTCCCCGCCGCCGGCGGCGGCTGCTGCAGGACCCCCCACTCGATGTCGTTGCGGATGGACTTGAGCAGCACGTAGTGGCTGTACATGTCCCGGGAGGGCGCGAAAAAGCTGCCGTTGCCGCCGCCCGCGCCGGGGGCGGGGGGCTTGCGCTCCTCCAGGCAGCCGCCACTGCCGCCTACCTCCACGCCGACGCCGTTGTCCAGCCCGGGCTCGGCCAGTGGCACGTCGCGCAGCAGGCTGGGCACCATCACCGTCTGGTCCATGTTGTTCACGGCGCCGATGAAGCGATTCATGGCGTTAAAGAGCGAGTGCTTCTGGTTGTAGGTGTCGCAAACCTGCATCATGGTGGCCGCGCGGGCGCCGAAGCACAGGGACGCAGGGGCACGGGATGGCCGGCCGGGGCGAGGGGCTGTACGCCTTTCACGCGCTCTCTGAGGCCCGCGCCGGGGGCCTGGCTACAGCCGGTGCGGCGGAATTCCCGGCTTCCTCCGCCCTCTCCAACTCTCGTCTAGATCGAAGCCCGGCCCTGCGGGAAGCACGACTTCTCCTGGCTCTGGCGTCCGGAAGCTCGCGATATCGGCGCGTGGTCTCTGGGTCGAGCCCTGGCCTGGTTGGGAGACGGGGACGAAAGAGCAGATTATTCACGCGGCTAGGGTGCCCGGCGCCCCCACCCGCGCGCACCTCCCTCCCTGGTTACAGCTTGTCTGGGACGGCTGCCGGGTGACTCCCAGCAGGAGTCCCACCTCCTCGCCCCCCGCCCAGGGCCGCGGAGAAAAGGAAGGGGTGCTCCCCACTCCCGTCTCCCTCCGCAAAGCCTGAGTCCAAGCACCCACGCTGACGGGGCAGAGGTGGGGCGGGGGCACGCACTTCCTCCGGCGCCTCGAGATCCCCTGCTGCTGGGTAGCTCAGTGTTCCCGCTGCTGGATGCTGCTGCCTGCGGACGCTGCTGCGGTCAGTGGCCGAACTGTGACTGCGGGCGGTGGTGGTGGCGTCGGCCCCCTACCCATCCCAGGTGCTCAATTTATAGAGCCCCGGAAAGGTGTCGCCGGCGCTCAGGGCCACTCGCCGTGTCTCCTCCTCCCGCCTCCCCGGTAGCGCGGAGATAAAAGGCCCGAGCTGGGGATGACCGCGAGTAACACTCCAGGCCCTTTCTACAGCGGGGGCGGGGCGCGCCGGGCCAGCCCCGCCTCTCGCCTGATACCCGGGCGGAGGGAGGGCGCAGTAGCAGGGCAGGGCAGGGCAGAGGAGGGACAGAACAGCCGCACCCAGCCATCGCCGAGTGCAGAGCAGGCCAGCTTGGGGGGAGGGCCAGGCACAGTGCGGGTAAAGAAGGTGCCGGCGTCCGGTCCCGCAAGAGGGCGGGCTGGAGTGCGGGGGGATGGGTGCGCCTTGCTCACGCTCCCAGGGTGGGATGACCGAAGTGCTGGCGCCCAGGTTGTAAAGTGAGGCCCCCAACCCCGCATCTATGCTGGCAGTGGCCCGGAAACTACCGATCCGGTTTATTAATAGCCGTCGGGGAAGAGGGACCCGCAGCAGCAGCAACTCCATCCCAAGACTCTTACGTAAGAAGGGTGACTGGGCATGCCGGGTGCACGTGGACGCGTGGTGCTCCCGCCGTGGCCCTGGCCTTGGCCAGCTGCTGGGGGAGGGGGACCTCAGAGGCTTTTGTCTCCCTGCTGGCGATGTCTTCCCCCATATTTCCTGTAACAGACTTTGCCAGGGATGAAGAGCGACCCACAATCGGATCTGCACATTTTTCCAAGAGATCAGATGTGACAATGCGGTGAAGCAGCCAAATTCCTGACTTTTGTCCAAGTCCCGCTACTCAGAGATCCCAGGCCCCAGGCCCTGTGGCCTTTTGGCTGCCAAAGGGCCAGGACAGAGTGACAGTAGGTAGGTCCAGTGTTGGGTGTCTTTAATCATTTAACAGAAAAGGGGGGAGGTGTCCAATATTTTTTTTTGGAGGGGAGTTTGAAATGTACCTTTCCAAAAATAGTTCTTAAAACGCAAGGTCATTTAATAGGCCCTAAACTAGGTACCAAATCGCTGGATTTAACTTTTAAGAGCCTTGCACCTTCAATTTCACTTTGAGACTCCAAACCACAGCCTGTTTTCATTTTTGTTTCACCATCTCAATCCCCATGCCATGTCTGTCCTTCATACACCAGCCTTCTCCAACAGTCCTACAGATAAGAAGACTCAAGTTTCTAATTTTGAATCTCTTTTCTCCAAAACCTTTCAGGGGTGCTTTCAGTACACTGTTTTTTCACGGGACAAAAAGTGCCAAAAGGGAGAAGCACATAATAAGAGGTTTATTTTTTCCCTGTTTTTCCCTGTTTCACCTTAGTAATATATATTTAATTTTTTCCCACAGCAAACCATCTTCCTAATTGTCTTTTGAATGAAACTGTGACTTGTTGTGACAAGGGCTGGACAGGAGTCAGTGACTTATGGAGACAGAGCTCAGCCTGGGGAGCCCCCTTCCCAGGGCTTATTAGCTCTGCTAGGTCATAGCCCTTGTTTTCTTATCTAGAAAAACTGGAATCATGTTACCTGCTCAACCTATCAGGGGCTTTGGGAGAATCAATGGAAAGGAAAATATAGAGCCAAAAAAGCATTATATAAATTTCAAGCATTAAAATAATCTCACCCCCCTCTTTACACACGTGGAGACTTGCAAACTTTTCCAGCCCCAGTTTCCTTATCAATAAAATGGAGCTTATCCCATGGGCTGTGCCAGATTTGTGAATAAGATAATAGATGTACAAATTATTATGTAAATACAAAGTACTTTACAAAGATGAAATTGTACTTTATGTAGGATCTTATAGTCTAAAGGTGTTTATGTGAAGAGTCAGAAACCTTGAAATGTGGAAATGGTCTATGATGATCCACAGACCCTCCCCCCATTGCTTCAGCAACCGGCAAGTACAAAATAGTCCAGCTTGATTTTAAGCCCTATGTGCCATGACATACAAAAAACATTGCAAGAAGTAATCTCGAAAAAAAACACACACACATCCAGTTTCCAACAACTGATTCTCTATAAATTAAAACGTATTTTGTCTCCCATGGCAGACCCTCTGGATATTTTAAGTCCGTATACCTCTGATGAAAACTTGGTATTCAAATCTGAGTTACAAAATGCCGGGATCCTGCCTCTTTTCTTCCCAGTTTCAGCAAAGTGTGATAATGACTCGCAGAAAACGGAAATTCAAGTGATCTAGCAAAGGGATCCCAGCAAAAAAAGCCCAGCTTGGGAGAAAGCCCCTAATGCCTTCTTTTTGGCCTCCACTCCTCCCCGGTCTGTTTCCTTCCTTCTTCTGGTGTCGAGGTCACTCTCCATCCCCCAGCTTCTTGACTCCTGTTCTTTCACATTTCTTAAACACTATAAGAAAAAGATGGCTCATGCACCTGCTTGCAAAACTTCCCAAACCGGGCCTTCTCGGCTCCCGCAGGGCCGGAAGAACAACTCACGCCCACCCGGGTAACTCCTGAACGGAAAGGTCCGGAGCCAGAGCTCCAGGCCCTTGGAATCACCCCACCACCGCCCCCCCGGCTTCAGCCAATCAAGGAATATTATGCAAATAAGCCTTCGTGCCCCAGCCAGTCAGGAGCCACGGCCCCCTCCCCCCAGCGTCCTCTTTCACCCCAGCCGAGCCGAAGTGGCGGCGGCGTCTCTGGCAACCGGAGCGCCGCCAATTTTCCCCTCCAATTGCGCCTGGAAAAAAAAAATTGGTTCCTTGGGGTCACCTGGGAGGGGAGCGGGCGGGTCTGGCCCGGCCGGAGGCGAAGAGCCTCTGCGGTTGCCCTAGGCGTTTTCCCAGTTACAATCCGGAACAGGCTGGAGATGCTGAGCAACCTGCCCAGGCCTCATTTTGCCTCTGGAAAACAGAAGTCGTCTGGTGAGCAAACAACTTTTGAGTACTTTTTGCAGGCCAGCAGGCTCCAGGCCTCTGGTCTCTGCTTCCTCTCCAATACGCTAAATTCTCAGTAAAAGCTTTGTCTGGTGTCTGGCACCCACCCCACTTCTTGGTCCACAGCTCCAACTCTGGAGCTCAGTTCAGATTAATTCCCACATTTACCTTCTTACTTCAGCAACCATAACATCACGTTTTGCTGGTCCATCTCCCGAAAAGCGTTCACAAATGACCCCTTCTGTGTCCTTTGGATAGTTCCGGGAAAGATGGCATTTAAAGTAACCAGAAATTCCTAAACAAAATACAGAACAACAGTAAACTGGTCAAAGAAGGCACATTGGAGAAATAAGAGATTTAGAAATAAGAGCTGGTGGGAGGGTGGTATCCTTGAAAAGCTAGAAACCAGCCCAACTCAAGATAGTGGAGACTCTGCATTACTTTGAGGTAGAAATTAGAAGGAACCACTTCATGCTAAGTGTCATAGAAATATGACAATCAGACTGTCTCGTTAAAGGTCATGTAGTCCAGCCATCCACTTGTGCTGAAATTGCTCACAACATCCCCACCAAGTGGTCACCCTGGCCCACATTCTTGTAATTTCCATCTTCTAGGTTAGTTCTCCCATCTTGGAGCCCTCTGGGAGGCCATGCAGCACACCATCAGATACCAATAGATAGGGTCTCCAATCCACTATTTTTCAAGCCAGCTATTCCAAGTTCCTGCAGCAGTTTTTCGTGGTCTCTCTGGAGTTGCTCATCCATCCTGCTCACTGTCTCCGGAAGTAGCTCCACTTTGCTTGTAAGTGTGGCACCTGGAATTCATTCAAGCACCATTTTTTCTAGGACAGAATGGAGTGGCGTGGCCACCTATTTTACTGTAAATGGTAACTTTTCTAGATCATATTGATTGCACACAAGTGCTTGGAACTTAAACATGTTAACACATTTTAACTTCACAACAACCCTGAGAAGGAAGTAAGGATCACAGAGTTTAAGTAGCCAAAGTAGCAGAACTGGGATTTGACCTAGTTTGCTGATGCCGGAACCAATGTTCCTTCTACTACCCAATAAATATCTATTTCTTACAATGCTGCCTACTATTTAAATGGACTTCTTTTAACTGCTACATCCATATGCAGCTGGTTAACAAAATTCTATGTATCCCGTTCTTTTTTTTTTTTAATTGCAGTATAGTTGATTTACAATGTTGTGTTAGTTTCAGGTGTATGGCAAAGTGATTCAGTTATACGTGTATATATGTTCCTTTTCAGGTTCTTTTCCCTTATAGGTTATTACAAAATATTGAGTAGAGTTCCCTGTGCTATACAGTAGGTCCTTGTTGGTTATCTGTTTTATATATAGTAGTGTGTATCTGTTAACTCCAAACTTCTAATTTATCCCTCCTCCCCCTTTTCCCCTTTGGTAACCATAAATTTGTTTTCTATGTCTGTGGGTCTATTTCTGTTTTGTAGATAAGTTCGTTTGTATCATTTGTTTTTTAGATTCCACATATAAGCGATATCATAAGATATTTGTCTTTCTCTGGCTAACTTCACTTAGTATGATAATCTCTGGGTCCATCCATGTTGCTGCAAATGGCATTATTTCATTCTTTTTTAATGGCTGAGTAATATTCCATCGTATATATGTACCACATCGTCTTTACCATTCATCTGCCAACGGATGTTTAGGTTGCTTCCATGACCTGGCTATTGTCAATAGAGCTGCAATGAACATTGGGGTGCATGTATCTTTTCAAATTATGGTTTCCTATGCTTATATGCCCAGGAGTGGGATTGCTGGATCATATGGTAATTCTATTTTTAGTTTTTTAAGGAACCTCCATACTGTTCTCCATAGTGGCTGTACCAGTTTACATTCCCACCAACAGTGTAGGAGGGTTTCTGTTTTCCACATCCTCTCCAGCATTTATTATTTGTAGACTTTTTGTTGATGGCCATTCTGACCAGTGTGAGCTGATACCTCATTGTAGTTTTGATTTGCATTTCTCTAATAATTAGCGATGTTGAGCATTTTTTCATGTGCCTGTTAGCCATCTGTATGTCTTCTTTGGAGAAATGTCTGTTTAGATCTTCTGCCCATTTTTTGATTGGGTTGTTTGTTTTTTTGATATTGAGCTATATGAGTTGTTTGTATATTTTGGAAATTAATCCCTTGTCGGTCACATTGTTTGCAAATATTATCTCCCATCGTATAGGTTGTCTTTTCGCTTTGTTTATCGTTTCCTTTGCTGTGCAAAAGCTTTTAAGTTTAATTAGGTCCCATTTGTTTATTTTTGTTTTTATTTCCATTACTCTAGGAGACGGATCCAAAAAGATATTGCTGCAATTTATGTCAGAGTGTTCTGCCTATGTTTTCCTCTAGGAGTTTTGTAGTATCTGGTCTTACTTTTAGGTCTTTAACCCCTTTTGAGTTTTTGTATATGGTGTTAGAGAATGTTCTAATTTCATTCTTTTACATGTAGCTGTCCAGTTCTCTGTATTCCATTTCTTGAGCAGGGCAGATCTTTTTGGACCAAAGTACAGAACTTTTAATTTATCTTACTTAAACTTTATCTCATTAGATTTAGCCCATTACTTCATTATTTTAGGTCCTAACTTGGTGCTCTAATGTGTTTGAGTCTTACGAATACATTTGATAACTATCCTACGTATTCATCCAAGTTATTGATAATTTACAGGCAGCACTGGCTAGGCAAAGGGCAAAGTACTTTGGAACATTTGGAAAGCTTCTTCAGCTTGATATCAGCCCATTAATTAGCATCTTTTATTAATTAATTAATTAGCACCTTTTGGCGTATGTTGTTTCAGCCAGCTATGAATCATGTTAATTGTATAATCATCTAGCCTATATTTTTCTTCTTGACCACAGAATATTATGAGAGGCCTTGCTAAATGCCTTGCTAGAGTCCCAGGTTAATGGCCAGTTTTTCTTTTATGGAATCGGGAAGAAGGGCATTTTTGTCATCTGCCATGGAGGAGCCACTGTCACGTGATACAAAAATGCAGAAATCGCATCATAATATTCCAAGTTAAAATTGTAGGGGGTGGTATTTAATCTCAATGTAATCGTCATTATAGGAAACACCCTCATGAAGATTTAGTTGGGAGAAGATAGGAAGATGCTAAAACCTCGGAACATGGCAGTAGTGAGTCTGCTGGCCTCCAGCCTTAAGCTTTCAGGTTCTGGCATGTCTGAATATGTTGTGGTTAGCATTTTGTCCCAATCTTATTTTTAAAAAGCCTCTTTATTATTTTTTTGACTTTTTATTTTATATTGGAGTATAGCCGATTAACAATGTTGTGATAGTTTCAAGTGCACAGCATAGCGACTCAGCCATACATATACATGTATCCATTCTCCCCCAGACTCCCCTCCCATCCAGGCTGCCACATAACATTGAGCAGAGTTCCCTGTAAAATACAGTAGGTCCTTGTTGGTTATCCTTTTTAAATATAGCAGCGTGTACATGTCAATCCCAAGCTCCCTAACTATCCCCTCCCTCCCCCTCCCCCCATCCACCGTAACCATAAGATCATTCTCTAAGTCTGTGAGACCGTTTCTGTCTTGTAAATACGTTCATTTGTATCATTTCTTTTTAGATTCTGCATATAAGCGATATCATACGATATTTCTCTTTGTTTTACAATTAGTAGAAATTTGGAAACAAATTCATGTGTACACCATTAATAAGCGACTTTGTCATAATTATCATGGTTATAATTGTCATTTTGTTCCTGGAAGAATATTAGACAGGGAAACGTTTTCCATCTTTAAGACACAGAACGTCTCATGTAATTTCATTTTGTGCCAAATGGGTGATTGCTTGGCTGGAAGTAGAAAGTGTTTGTGGCACAGCATTCAGTCAGCAATATTTATCAAAAATGTTTATTTGGGGCTACACAGTATCTTTAGAAACGACTTACTTGGTTTCTATTGGAGGGGCTCAAATATCATTACAATCCTGATTTAAACTATAGATGAGAGACTTCCCTGGTGGTGCAGTGGTTAAGAATCCGCCTGCCAATGCAGGGCACACAGGTTCCATCCCTGGTGGGGGAAGATCCCACATGCCGCAGAGCAACTAAGCCCGTGCACCACAACTACTGAGCCTACACTCTAGAGCCTGTGAGCCACAACTACTGAGCCCGTGTGCCATGGCTACTGAAGCCTGTGCGCCATGTCTACTGAAGCCCGTGCGCCTAGAGCCCATGCTCTGCAACAAGAGAAGCCACCGCAATGAGAAGCCCGCGCACAGCAACTAGAGAATGCCCACACACAGCAATGAAGACCCAACACAGCCAAAAATAAATAAATAAATAAAATAAATTAAAAAAAAACCTGTAAGTGGAAATGCTGAGGTGATTCACATAGTAATTAGATTTTGGTTTTAGAAAGAACAATCTTTATTTACTTAACAAAAAGTCTATAAGAGAAAAAATGAACAACGTTGCTGTGTATGAAAACTTCTCTCTCTCATTTAGTCTCCTTCACTAGCATATTATCTAAATCACTGGGGCTTTGGATTCAGAATCCAGAATATTACAAATTGAAGATTCTTAGGAATCTATGAAGTATTAAATTAAGAAATTCTAATGTGGGTCTAGGGTTTGTTCATGCCCTCCTGATTTTTCATTTAGTTTCAGACACCATGTTCAGCTTCGTTAGTTCCAGATTGAAGCAAACTGATGCCGCTAAGAATGACCATTTCAGCTGCTTTTATAAATGTCACTCTTGACCTATTCTAGGGACCAGACCTCTGTGCATTCAACCAGTTGGTTCAAGTACTTTGCATTTCTTTGTACCATTTGTGTAATTCCTCCAAAGCTGGAAAATAGAGTGCTTGGGTTATTACTATCTAATGTCATGTTTACTCAAAATTCTATTTTTTATTTATTCAAGCATAAGGTATTAATTTGCCTTCCTTCTAGAACACAATTCTTAACCTATCTTCCAGACAGAAACAGTCTCCTCTCCCCTCCCCTCCCTCCCTGCTCCTACCCCCCTCCTCTTTCTCTCCCCACCACAGGGCCAGAAATTGAAATGGGAGGAATGCTTAATAGGAGTATGATGTACTCCCAAGTCTCGAACTATTTTGGAATCCTTCTATGATCCATTCCAAACAATGAGGTGTGCAAGGAGGCCAAGTTCACCTACAAGATACTGTATATGATGGTATAATATCAATAAGTCAACCACAGAAAAAATTAAACCCACCACACATTGCAAAGTAAGTGATTAATTCCAAAATTATGACTGCATTCTTATTAAGGCCATAGAAACATCCAAGTAAATTTGTGTTTTAATACCAAAATTAGGTAGAAATAAGTTTTCTCTAACAAACATTCTATCTACTTGAGAGGGTGGAGGTGTCAGATCACATAGTGTAATGGAAAGAGCAAAGCTTCTGGAGTCAGACCCATCTCCATCTCCCACCCCACAACCCCCAGGTGTAAGTCACTCCTCTGCCACTTCCTAGCCTGTGGGCTCAGAGGAGACACATACCCTCTGTAAGCCTCACTTTCCTCACCTTGCAGAGTTAATGGAAGCATTAAAGATGAAGTATGCACCTTATAGAATATCAAGCATGTGGTAGGCTGTTAATATGTCACCTGGCTATGATATATTTTCACTGTATATTGTATTAGTCTGTATCATGAGGCTGTATATGAGAATTGTGAATGACAAGAAATGCCTGTATTTTCTTGTAGCTCATCTATCTTTTGTAATGTGAAGCATTGTTTGGGGCCTTGGACCTCTTCCGCTTGCAAGTTTTTGGGATATATGATGTCTTTTTCTTTCTTTTCTCCCCCCCTCCCTCCTTCCCTCCCTCCCCTCTTTCTTTCTTTTTCTTTCCTTCTTTCTTTTCTTTTCTTTCTTTTCTTTCTTTTCTTTCCTTCCTTTCTTCCTTCCTTCCTTCCTTCCTTCCTTTCTTGTCAGTTCTGTCACTATGCTTTCTCTCAGCACACATTCTTTTTTTTGCTTTTTTTTTAAAAGAAAGTTATTTATTTATTTGTTTTTATTTTTGGCTGCGTTGGGTCTTTGTTGCTGTGCATGTGCTCTCTCTAGTTGTGGCAAGCGGGGGCTACTCTTCTTTGCAGTATGCGGACTTCTCATTGTTGTGGCTTCTCTTGTTGCAGAGCACGGGCTCTAGGGACGTGGGCTTCAGTAGTTGTGGCGCGTGGGCTTAGTTGCTCTGCGGCATGTGGGATCTTCCCGGGCCAGGGCTCGAACCCGTGTCCCCTGCATTGGCAGGCGGATTCTTAACCACTGTGCCACCACGGAAGCCCTCAGCACACATTCTTAAAACAGTTCACAAATTCCTCATCATACATAACGTGAACATTTACAACATTCATGGTTTAAATCTCTCAAACTTATTTAGCCAAGAAAGGTAGTATTTGAAGAACAAATAATTTAAAGAGAAATCATAAATGAAAGGAGGAGAGGAAGTTAGCCATGCAGATAGCTGGGGGGAAAGCAGGGCCAACGGGGAAACAGCCAGTGCAAAGGCCTTGAGGCAGAGGCGTGCTTGAAATATTCACGGAATGACAAAGAGGCCAGTGTAGCAGTAGCAGGTAGAGTAAAGGGGAGAGTGTTAGGTGATGAGATCCGAAAGGCAATGGGATCAGATCACAGAGGGATTTGTAAGCTGTTTTAAAGACTCTAGCTCTTAGTGGAGGAAGAGGTGTCGTTGGAGTGTTTTGAGCAAAAGCATGACATGCTTTGATTTACATATGAAAAGAACCCTGTATTATTCTCTGGGTTGAGAATAGTCCCCAGAGGAGCAAGGGTGGAAGCTAGATGGGCAGTTAGAAGACCACTGAAATCATCCAGGAGAGAGATGAAAGTGGCTTAGACAAAGATGGCAGTGGTGAGATGTGGTTGTGTTCTGGGTATATTTAAAAAGTTGAGCCCGTAAAATCTGCTGATGGATTGCATTTAGGTGTCAGAAAAAAAGATAATCAAGGAAGACAAGTTTTTGATCCAAGCAACCAAAAAGAGCTAACACTGAAATGGGAAAGAGTCCTGGCAGAGCATGTTTGAATGAGAGGATCAAGAATCCAATTTTAGGGGCTTCCCTGGTGGCGCAGTGGTTGAGGGTCCGCCTGCCGATGCAGGGGACACGGGTTCGTGCCCCGGTCCGGGAAGATCCCACATGCCACATGCCGCGGAGTGGCTGGGCCCGTTAGCCATGGCCGCTGAGCCTGCGCGTCCGGAGCCTGTGCTCCGCAACGGGAGAGGCCACAACAGTGAGAGGCCCACGTACCGCAAAAAAAAAAAAAAAAAAAAAAGAATCCAATTTTAAACATGTTAATTTCAAGATACATATTATACATCAAGCAGAGACACTGCATTGGTGGTCAGATATCAGCGTTGAATCACAGTGTTTTTTAAGTGCTGCCCCAAATTCTAGTTTTTATAAGAGTGCAATGGATCAAAAAGGTTTTGATTATAAAAACTCCAGCACCAACAGCCACACCATCTTTCTTGTTCCCTTCACGGGCTACCTTCCCCAGAGTTGCCTAAGCATCTCTGTCACCTCCTTTTCACTCCTCAACCCACTCCACTCTGGCTTCCAGAGCCATCACTCCACAGAAATTGCTTTTGCTGGTGCTACTAGTCACTGTCTATATGGTGCAAAGCAAGTTTTCAGTTCTCCTGATACTTGATGTTGTCAGCACTTGACACTGCCGACCACATCCTCATTGGACTGTGCTCTTTCCTCAGCTTGTATGTTTTCCTCCTTTCTGTCTTGCTTAGTCTCCATTGCTAGTTTATCCTTCTCTACCCAGTCTTTAAATGTTGGAGTTCATAAGGACTCCCTCTTAGACCCTGTTCTCTTCTCCCCTTGTTCTTTTGCCCTGGGCATCGCCATGGTGTCAAATGTCATCCATATGTGGTTGACTCAAAAATATGTGTCTCGGGGCTTCCCTGGTGGCACAGTGGTTAAGAATCCGCCTGCCAGTGCAGGGGACACAGGTTCGAGCCCTGGTCGGGGAGGATCCCTCATGCCGCAGAGCAACTGAGCCTGTGCGCCGCAGCTACTGAGCCTGCGTTCTAGAGCCCGTGCTTCTCAAAGAGAGAGGCCACCGCAGTGAGAGGCCCGCGCACCACAATGAAGGGTAGCCCCCGCTCGCCACAACTAGAGAAAGCTCGCATGCAGCAACGAAGAGCCAACTCAGCCAGAAATAAATAAATAAAATAAATAAATTGAAAAAAGATATGTCTCTAGCCGAGACCCCTCTTCTTAGCCTCTGACCCATATATTCACCCCATTTCTCCACAGTCATGCCTCCCAGGCATCTCAAACTCAACATGTCCAAAACCATACTTTCACCGCTGCCAAGCCTGCTTCCCTTAAGTATCACGTTTCTCATGAAATGGTACCATTATCCAGCCACTTAGTTATATATGCCAGAAACTCGGAAGTTACCCTGGACATCTTTCTACTCTTCATCCTTCACATCCAATTAGTCACAAAATCCTAAACATATCTCCGATCTCTCACCTTCAGCTCCCTGGCTTTGTGTTTGGCTGGCTCATTCTTGTCTTTCCGATCTAGACTCAAGGGTCTTCTCTAATCACCCTACCTAAGACAAATCTCTCTCAGCTGCTCCATATCCCAGCCCTGTGGAGCTGCTCCTCTGAGCACTGGGACGCTAGCAGCAGCTGGCAGGACCCCTCTACAAAGGTCTGAGCAGCAACTTCTTGGAGCCTCTTGTCTGACCTCTTAGGTTTGAGTAATGCCAACCTCTCCTTTCTTGTTCCCCCAACCTTATGAGTGGCAGCTGCTTCTTACAGCTATTATCTCTGCACTTCCTCAATTTTGCCTTTTTGTTCTTTCAGCCCTCCACCACCTGTGTAATTAAATTCCAATGTTAAAACCTCTCTGTTAAAATACCTAGGGCAGTCTCTGTTTTCTCGGATGGGCCTTACTGACACAATAACTTTGGTTATGAGTCCATTTGGGGTTTTTAAATCTTTTCTTAAGTCATTTTTAATACTTTTTATCTGCCTGGAAAAGTATCCATTTTATCAACAGAGTTGTGTAAAGTATTTTCTTCTAGTTCTATCAAGATCCTCTGTTTCTATGATAATAAACCTAATCTCATTTGTAGATTTTTGTATTCATTCTCATAGTCATCCTTTTTTCTCATTTAGGCCATTTAGCTTTTTGTCCCCTTTCTGAAGAAACAACTGCTTTTGAATTGATTTATGAATTCTGTCATTTTTTCTAATTTACTATATATATATTTTTTAACATCTTCATTGGAGTATAATTGCTTTACAATGGTGTGTTAGTTTCTGCTTTATAGCAAAGTGAATCAGCTATATGTATACTGATATCCCCATATCCCCTCCCTCTTGCGTCTCCCTCCCATCCTTCCTATCCCACCTCTCTAGGTGGTCACAAAGCACCGAGCTGATCTCCCTGTGCTCTGTGGCTGCTTCCCACTAGCCATCTATTTTACATTTGGTAGTATATATATGTCCATGCCACTCTCTCACTTTGTCCCAGCTTACCCTTCCCCCTCCCCGTGTCCTCAAGTCCATTCTCTACACTTGCATCTTTATTCCTGTCCTGCCCCTAGGTTCTTAAGAACCATTTTTTTTTTTAGATTCCATATACATGTGTTAGCATACGATATTTGTTTTTCTCTTTCTGACTTACTTCACTCTGTATGACAGTCTTTAGGTCCATCCACCTCACTACAAGTAACTCAATTTCGTTTCTTTTTATGGCTAAGTAATAGTCCATTGTATATATGTGCCACATCTTTTTTTTTTTAAACATCTTTATTGGAGTATAATTGCTTTACAATGTTGTGTTAGTTTCTGCTGTATAACAAAGTGAATCAGCTATACGTATACATATATCCCCATATCCCCTCCCTCTTGCATCTCCCGCCCACCCTCCCTATCCCACCCCTCTAGGTGGTCACAAAGCACCGAGCTGATCTCCCTGTGCTATGCGGCTGCTTCCCACTAGCTATCTATTTTACATTTGGTTTTACTGTATTTTTTATCTTATGAGTTTCTTCTTTCTGCTTTCCTTTGTTGTTTTGCCAGTTTTTTAAAACTTATTAAGTTGACTATTTAATTCATTTGTTTTCATCTATCCTATTTAGTAATGAAACTGCTTAAGGGTATGGATTTTTCTTTGATTACTGCTTTAGTTCTTTTAATTATTCTTCTTTAGATCGACTCTATTTGTGGCTTTGATATCTTCTTTGGCCCAAAAGTTACTTGAGATTTTTAAAATTTCTATATAATATAAGTTATTTTAGTTTCTATGCTTGTTATTAAGTTAAGTTTCATTATTTGGGGTCAACAGCTATAATCTGCATGATTTCTACTCTGGGAATTTATTAAAGTTTTCTTTGATTATGCCTTATTCCTTCAATTCTAATATAAACTTTAATTTTACTGCCCTTTTTATTGATTCTAAGACACATTTTAATGTTTATGAAATGGGACATCTTATCAACAATTAATGGTATCTTGCAGTTACATAATTGACAGCGTTTTTACTTTCTTAGTGGAACATAAAATAATGTTAGATTTTACAATCTGATGACATCTTAAATTTGATGAATGTGTTTTGTTTAAATCACTCTAAAATTGTAACATACCTCAACATGTCTACTAAAAGAAAATTGACAACTGTTAAGGTTTTTTCCCTACAGCTATTTTTTTTTTTTTTTGGCTGCGTTGGGTTTTCGTTGCTGCACGTGGGCTTTCTGTAGTTGTGGCGAGCGGGGACTACGCTTTGTCGCGTTGTGCGGGGCTTCTCATTGCGGCGGCTTCTCTTGTTGCGGAGCGCGGGCTCTAGGCGCGCGGGCTTCAGTAGTTGTGGCACGCAGGCTCAGTAGTTGTGGCTCGTTGTGGCACGCAGGCTCAGTAGTTGTGGTGCATGGGCTTAGTTGCTCTGCAGCATGTGGGATCTTCCAGGACCAGGGCTTGAACCCATGTCCCTTGAGTTGGCAGGCACATTCTTAACCACTGTGCCACCAGAGAAGCCCTCTACTGCTATTATTGAATCATTGGTGTATCTTATTGTTGATGAAATCTTAGAACTAAAGACAAAGTCTTTCTTATAGTTCTATGGATACATGAAAAAGAAATATTACCTGTTTTCAGGGTATAAAGTTTAATATATATCTATTCAATCAGTTATCTTAATTATGTTATTTAAATCCTCAATAAAACCTTACTTAGATTTTGATGATGGTGGGAGGTGGGGAGTTGGTATACTTGGTCTGTGTTACTGCAGAGTAAGTCAAAGTCTCCAATTTTGGACATGTTATCGCTTTCTCATTGTAGTTCCTTCAGGCTTTTAATGTATGCATGTTGAATATATATTACTTGTTGCACAAATGTTAGTTCGTTATTTGAATTATACCTTTTATCATTAAAAATTGATTCTCTTTGCCATTTTAATGTGTTTTTAAAAATTTAACCTTACAGGATATTAATTTTGCTGACTAATTTTTCACTTTCGTTCCATTTGCCTGATGCTTTGCCCATTGTTTTAATTTAAATCTCTGTATATCAAACTGTTTTTATGGTAATTGGATTTTACCAGCTTCCTCATTCCTTGGTGTTTTAATTTCAATTCATCTCTTGGTTGGCTTGATTTTGTCATCAGGTGATTTTTTTTTTCCCAAGAAGAGTTTGTGCGTGCAATATTCTGTGAGTTTTTGTAGGTTTTAAAATATATTTCTTTTTTTCTTTAATCTGGACAACAGTTAGCCTGACTATAACATTATTGGATCACACTCTCTGCCCCAGAACTCTGAATATACCCTACTATCTTCCATGGCTGAGTGTTGCTGTGGAGAAGTCTGAAGTCTCCCTGATTTATTCTAGCTTTTTTTATGGATGCCCATAAGATTCTATGTATTCATTGAGGTTCAGTAACATTACTTGTATATGTCTCACTATTTACTATTCTAAATCATTTTTTCCCTTGAATTTAGTATACATTCAATCCACAGATTCGTGGCTTCCTTAATTTCAAGCGAGTTTCCTTTAATTTTATCATTGAATATTTTTTCTCCTCTAGGTTTTCTACCCTTTTCTTCTGGGGCTTATCAGTATTCTTTTGTCTCCCTTTCATAGCTGTTACTTTTTTCCTATTTAGTTTCATTTATTTCCCCTTTTCCATTTCATATTGGACAATTTTTTCAAGCCTGTCTCCATATTACTTTCTTCTGATAGCAGTAATACCTATTCTACTTTTTGCCTTTCAAATGTGGTGGTTTCTTTCCAGCAATCTGAAATACTTCATTTAAAGAAGCATTTTTAAAAATCATGGTGAATAGGTCAACATCTGATAAAATTGGGTTGGGGGTACCTGGGTTGTTTATTAACATCTATATTTTTCTGTATGCTTGGTTTTTTAAAAATAGACTTTTTAATTTTTATTTATTTATTTATTTTTAAATTTATTTATTTATTTGGCTGTGCCGGGTCTTAGTTGCGGCATGCAGGATCTTTGTTGCAGTGCGTGGGATCTTCAGTTGCGGCGTGTGAATTCTTAGTTGCAGCATACATGTGGGATCTAGTTCCCTGATCAGGGATCAGACCCAGGCTCCCTGCATGGGGAGCACGGAGTCTTAGCCACTGGACCACCAGGGAAGTCCCCGAAATAGACACACACCCACAGCCTCCTCCATGCTCAGCATCCCCCACCAGAGTGATGCCTTTGTTACAATCAATGAACCTACATTGACCCATCATTATCACCCAAAGTCCATAGTTTACATTATAAATGTAGTTGTTATTTCTATAATTGTTTTGTTATTATCCATATTTCCTGAGTCCTGTCAGTACATTTTATATCTCTTACTCAGCATCTTATCATCCCTTACTATCTCTTCCTTGAGCCCCTTTCCTTTTCCTCTTCAAAAACATATAACTTACTTTTTTTTAACTTTTTATTGGAGTAGAGTTGATTTACAATGTTGTGTGAGTTTCAGGTGTACAGAAAAGTGATTCAGTTATACATATACATATACCCCCTCTTTTTTAAGATTCTTTTTCCGTATAGGCCATTACAGTGTTGAGTAGAGTTCACTGTGCTATACAGTAGGTCCTTATTAGTTATCTATTTTATATATAGTAGTGTGTATATGTCAATCCCAGTCTCCCAATTTATCCCTCCCCCCTTACCCCCCGGTAACCATAAGTTTGTTTTCTACATCTGTGACTCTACTTCTGTTTTGTAAATAAGTTCATTTGTACCCTCTTTTTAGATTCCACATATAAGTGATATCATACGATATTTGTCTTTGTCTGGCTTACTTCACTCAGTATGACAATGTCTAGGTCCATCCGTGTTGCTGCAAATGCCATTATTTTGTCTTTTTTAATGGCTGAGTAATATTCCATTGTATATATGTACCACATCTTCTTTATCCATTCCTCTGTTGATGGACATTTAGGTTGCTTCCATGTCCTGGCTATTGTAAATAGTGCTGCAATTAACATTGTGGTGCATGTATCTTTTCGAATTATGGTTTTCTCTGGGTATATGACTAGGAGTGGGATTGCTTAGATCATACAGTAGTTCTATTTTTAGTTTCTTAAGGAATCTCCATGCTGTTCTCCATAGTGGCTATATCAATTTACATTCTCACCAATAGTGTAGGAGGGTTCCCTTTTCTCCACACCCTCTCCAGCATTTATTGTCTGTAGATTTTTTGATGATGGCCATTCTGACCGGTGTGAGGTGATACTTCATTGTAGTTAAACATGTAACTTATTTATAATTGTACATTTCTTCTTAATTGAGAGCAGTTTCATTTTTCCAGTTGTGTATTTTTTACTTCTTTACATCTCTCCTAACTTCACATTGAACCCATCAATAAATCACACTGGCTAAATCTTCAAAATATCTCTAGGATATGATTGCATTTTATGCCCTCTTGCAGCTAGGAGAGGTCAGGTCTGGCCAGTGACTTGAAAGATGAAATTTCTCAGCGGCTCTCAGGAAAAACTTTTTAAAAGAGGACAGACCACACTGGCATCTGCCTTTCACCTTTTTCTGTTTGCCCTTCCTCCCTTCCTACCATTGGAAAAGCAGCTTGGTACCTCAGATGCAGCATGCATTTGTCACCATAAGGAAGATAACCATATATACCCATAATAAAGCATGAATCTATAAGAAAGTGGGTGTGGTCAGTTTTATGGTATGTGCAGCTGAACACCATCTTGACTGATGAACACCATAGATAGAGTATGTATTAGTTTCCTCTGGCTGCCACAACAAAGTACCACAAACTTGGTTTTTTAAAACAGAAATTTATTCTTTCACTGTCCTAGAGGCCAGAAGTCCAAGATCAAGGTGTCAGCAAGTTCGCTTCCTTCTGTAGGCTCTGAGGGAGAATCTGTTCCAGGCTTCTCTCGTGGTGTCTACCAGCTGCCGGCAGTCCTTGGCTTGTGTATGCATTACTCTGATCTCTGCTTCTGTCTTCACATGGCCTTCCTCTCTGTTTCTGTATATTGTCTTTTGTTGTCTCTTATGTGGACACCAGTCTTTGGATTTAGGGTCCACCATAATCCAGGATGATATCATCTACAGATCCTTACCTTAATTACATCTGCAAAGACCTTTATTCCAAATAAGGCCATATTCTGAGATACGGAGTGGGCATGTCTTTGGTGAGGGGCACTATCTAATCCACTGCGTGTGTGTGTGTGTGTAGATACATGGGATAATATACATGTATTTTTGTTTTAGAGCAATCCTTTTATTTATGTATTTATTTCTTTATATTTTAATTTTTGCTTGATTCTTCTCCCTCTCTTCCCACATCAAACTACATGATACTAATAATACATAATCCTGGTTAACCTATTGTGAATACTTTTATTTTATTTTTATTTTTTTTTAATTTATTTTTGGCTGTGCTGGGTCTTCTTTGCTGCACGCAGGCTTTCTCTAGTTGCGGTGAGCAGGGGCTTCTCTTGTTGTGGAGCGCTTCTCTAGGTGCTTGGGCTTCAGTAGTTGTGGCTCACAGGCTCTAGAGCGCAGGCTCAGTAGTTGTGGTGCACATGCTTAGTTGCTCCGCAGCGTGTGGGATCTTCCCGGACCAGGGCTCGAACCCGTGTCCCCTGCATTGGCAGGTGGATTCTTAACCACTGCACTCCGAGGGAAGTCCCACGGATACTTTTATTTTATCCACAGACATTTAATCCTATGCAGACAGAATGTATATACACAGATAAACGCATACACATGCACACACACACAGTATTGGTTAGTTATTCTGCATAATGAACTACCCAAAACTCAGTAATTTAATATGGCAGTTACATAATATTGTAGTTCATAAATAATGAGATTGGGGTTTGGTCACTCTTGGTTGGGTTTGCTCATACATCTCAGGATCAGCTAGGGGCTCTGCTGTAGATTGGGTTTGTCTGGAATACCTTTTATCTTTGCTAGAGTTGCTCTGATTCAAGGATCCCTCATCCTCCTCCTGGGATCAGTGAGCTAGCCCAGGAATATCCTTCCCATGGAGATAGGAGAAATATAGGCAGGCAAGTCCAATCACCCAAGCACTTTTTCAAGAGTCTGCTCGTGTCACATCAGCTAACATCTCATTGGCTCACATCATAATCAATGGGCAGGGAAATCTATTTCATCTCTTGATGGAAGAAACTGTGAAGTTACATGGCAAAGGCATGAGAAAAGAGAGGAGCACAAAATTGCAACCATAATGCAATCTATCTTACAAACAGATATGATAAACAAACATATATGCCTTCATCTGGTGAGTGTTTAAAAACGTAGTTTCATACTACGTAATTTGTCTGCATCTTCCTTTTCTCAGTGACACCTCATGGAAATATCTCTAAGTCATCTTATTTATCTCTGATTCAGTTTTTTTTGCGGGCGGGGGGGCACACCACACACATGGCTTGCTGGATCTTTGTTCCCCGACCAGGGATCAAACCTGTGTCCCTGCAGTGGAAGTGAGGAGTCCTAACCACTGGACCTCTAGGGAAGTCCCTCTCTGATTCAGTTTTTAAATGCTGCATATTTTATTCCATCTTGTAAATCTACTATAATTATTTAACTGTTTTTCTCCTGATGGGTATTCAATTTGTTTCTTGTTTCTTTTTTTTTTTGGTCATTTATTTTGAACAGTACAGAAAAAAAAACTCTCCTGGGTCAAAAGATATTTGTATTGTTAATTTTAATAGGAATTTCCAGGTTACTTTTTAAATAAGGCTGCAGTGCTTCAGTTTAATCAACAATTTATGTCATTCTTCCCTACATTACCGCTAAGAAGTGGTGGTGCTGTTCTTTATTAATCTTTGCCACTTTGTTGTAT
The DNA here is from genome assembly GCF_937001465.1 of Orcinus orca. NCBI lineage: Eukaryota > Metazoa > Chordata > Mammalia > Artiodactyla > Delphinidae > Orcinus > Orcinus orca. Next base: position 35,227,645 of record NC_064580.1, on the reverse strand, counting down.
ATAAAGTGACTATTGCTTCTTCATTTTTCATTTCTCTAACTGCTTATGAATTTGAGCATCTTTTCATATGATTTTGCCATTTAAATTTGCACTTCTGTTACTAGTCTGTTTATACCCTTTCCTCCGTTTTCTATTGAGTTGTTTTTCATTTTCTTGTCAATTTATAAGAGCTCTTTGTATATTGCAGAAAGTATGCCTTTGATTGTCTTATGCGATATCTTTCCAGCTCTTTGTTTATTCATTTTGTTTATGGTATCCTTTGTCATGCAAAAGTTTTGTTTGAGGCTGTTTTTACTGTTTAAATACTTATTGAATTAAAGGGTTTTAGAAACACTGCTGTGCTCACTAAGCCACTGTAATCATTAGGAGACTGAGCGGGGGAGGTGGATCATCTCTTGACACTGCCCAGAGCTTCCCCCAAATTCTCAGTGCATGCAAAAGAGAAATGAAATAGGGCATTTCAATTATACCTCTACAAAATTGAAAAAGGAGAGAGATAAATGAGAAGTCACAGGCAAAGGACATGTGACGAAGCCCCAGCAACTGTTATTTAATAGAAGAAAGCCCACTTGGGTTAACTAGCACTGAAGGAGAGGCTCAGCTAGGGCACTGTATTCGTTTCCTAGGGCTGCTGTAACGAAGCACCACAATCTTGATGCTTTCAAGCAACAGAAATTTATTGTCTCACAATTCTAACCATCTGAAACCAAGGTGTTAACAAGTATGTTTTTTGTTTTTTATAAATTTATTTATTTATTTTTGGCTGTGTTGGGTTTTGGTTGCTGTGCGTGGACTTTCTCTAGTTGCGGTGAGCGGGGGCTGCTCTTCGTTGCGGTGCGCGGGCTTCTCATTGCGGTGGCTTCTCTTGTTGCGGAGCACGGGCTCTAGGGACGCGGGCTTCAGTAGTTGTGGCACGTGGGTTTCAGTAGTTGTGGCATGTGGGCTTCAGCAGTTGTGGCACGCGGGCTCTAGAGCTCAGGCTCGGTAGTTGTGGCGCACAGGCTTAGTTGCTCCACGACATGTGGGATCTTCCCGGACCAGGGCTCTAACCCATGTCCCCTGCATTGGCAGGCAGATTCTTAACCACTGTGCCACCAGGGAAGCCCAAGGCTGTTTGTTTTTGGAGGCTCTGAGGGAGAACCTGTCTCCTGCCTCTCTCCTGGCTTCTGGTGGCGGCTGGCCATCCTTGGCTTTCCTCAGCGTGTAGACACATGACTTCAGTCTCTGCCTCCATCATCACCTGGCCTTCTTCCCTGTGTGTCTTCACATGGCCTTCTTATAAAGACACCGGTCATTGGATTTAGGGCCCGCTATAATCCGTTATGATTGCATATTAACCTAACAAATTACATCTGCAAAGACCATATTTCTCAATAAAGTCACATTCTGAAGTGGAGATGAATTTTTTAGGGGCACTATTCAACCCAGTACAGTCTGCCCTCTGCCTGCATCCCACCCCAAAAACAACCACATCAATCTCGTGTGCAAAATACATCCCCCAAAGTCTTGACTCATTTCAGCATTGACTCTGAATCCAAAATCTCATATAAATATCATCAACTCACAAAGTTCAAAATCTCAAAAAGTTCAAAATCTCGTCCTGTAAATCATCTAAATCAGGTATAGGTGAGGATTTGGATATGATCCACCTTGGGTCTAACTTCTTCTACATCTGTGGACCTGGGAAACTAGAAAATAAGTTATCTGCTTCCCAAAATGCAATAATGAGATGGGCATTGGATAGACATTCCCATTCCAAAAGAGAGAAGTAGTCATGGAATCTAGTAGTCCCTCAGTGGAGAGCCTGATTCTGTAGCCCGCCCCCCTCCACTAGCTTTCTGTCCCATATAGAGTGATGCAATCAGCCCCTACCAGCAACAACTGTCCTTGCAAATTAGATACTTTTTTTATATGTAAAGCCAAATACATCTGTCTTTTTCTTTATAGCTTCTGTGTTTTTAATCTTGGTTAAAAATGTTTCCTCTGACCCTATATTGTACATGTAGTCGCCTAATTTTCTCTGAAGATTCTAGTTGCTTAATTTTATATTTACATCTTTAACTCTTCTGAAATTTATTTTTTATATCATGGAAGATGGAGTCCATTTAAATTTTTTCCATATGGATATCCAATTGTAATATACCACTTATTTGAATAAATTCATACTTTTCCAAAAAAGTGGTTTGAACTATGACTTGGTCATCTGTTAATTTCTCATATACACGGGCTATAATTCTTGATTCTCTATCCTTTTATACTGATTACTATGTTTCTTCTTATGTCAATATCATATTGATTGGCTAAAAGTGACTTTTCAGTATATTCTGATAACTGTTAAAACAAGTCTCTCACTGACTTGATTTTCTGAAAGTCTCCCTTTTTATCCCCTTAAAAGTTCGTGTGAGAATATAGAGTGATACTAACCATTTGGTAACCACTAGCCAAAATTAATTAATATAAGATTAATTAAAATTAAATGAAATTTAAATTAAGTATCATTAAAAATTCAGTCCCGGGCTTCCCTGGTGGCGCAGTGGTTGAGAGTCCGCCTGCCGTTGCAGGGGATGCGGGTTCGTGCCCCGGTCCGGGAGGATCCCACATGCCGCGGAGCGGCTGGGCCGGTGAGCCATGGCCGCTGAGCCTGCGCGTCTGGAGCCTGTGCTCCACAACGGGAGAGGCCACAACAGTGAGAGGCCCGCGTACAGCAAAAAAAATTAAAAAATAAATAATAATAATAATAATTCAGTCCCTCAGTTGCACTGTCACATTTCACGTTCTCCACAGCCACATGTGGCTGGTGGTTACCATACCGAACAGCTCAGAAATGTACTCAGAAGTACATTTCCATCATTGCAGAAAGTTCTATTGGAAAGTGCTGCTCTAGAGTATCTGACATTTTTTTGGTTTCTTCTGATGTTTCTTCTGATGTAAATTCTTCCTCTAACTTGTGTTATATGTTTATTTTCTCCTCTTTTTCTAGTTTTGCAGGTGGGGGAGTAGAGATGATACTAATATCTATATAGGCCATGCAAGGTCCTTCCTCCCTTTTGCTTATATGGTGGCAGTTCAGAAAGAGGCCACTACTTCATAATAGCGTGAGGAAGCTTTCAGCTTCCATCCATGACAGAGTAACTGGAAATGGACTTACCCTCCCATCATAAAACACTAAAAAACTGGAAAAATATAGGAGACAAGTGTTTGCAGGCTTTGAACAACAGGCAGTACAGGAGTATGATCCTTGAGAGGATGGAAACACAGGAGGGAAGCCTCAAATTCACATCACCTTTCTGACTTAGGGTACTTTTTGGATCATGGGGCAGACCAAGCAGAGGATGCCAGTCTTACTGAGCTGAGGAGGTCAGAGTTTGGGGCAGCTGGAGCATATGGAATTTTCTGACAGTGTACTAAAGAGGAGGGATCAGAGCAGAACAGGACCTAGAATGGCCAATATGGTCTTGGGATTAAAAAAAAAAGTTGTAGGACTCAACACCTATTCAATTTCAAGGATTATTATAAAGCTATCAAATCAAGGCATAAAGACAAATAGATTAGTGAAACAAAATATAATAAATAGATATAGACACACAGTCAATTTATTTATGATATAGAGGCCAAGACAATGGGAAAAAGGAAAGTCTTTTCAAAAAGTTTTACTAGAACAACTAATCATCCACACATTAAGAGAAAAACTTACCTCATACACAAAAATTACTTCTAGATGAACCACAGACCTAAGCAAACAAGCGAAAATGATAAACTTCTAGAATTAAATGTAGGAAACTATCTTTTTGAATTTAAGAAGGCAAAGAGTTCCTAATCAGGACACAAAAGAAACTAATCATTAAAATTGTAAATTGGGCTGCATCAAAAGTAAAAACTTCTGCTCATCCAAAGTCAGTTAAGAAAATGAAAAGGCAAGCTATCTATGGTCTAGTTGAAAATATTCATAATGCATATGTCTCACAAGGGGTTTGTATCCAGAATTCGTAAAGAATGCCTTCAGTAATAAAATAAGAAGCAGCCCAATTTTAAAATGCATAAAATACTTTTGAAAAGACACTTTGCAAAAGAAAATATGTGAAGGCCAATAAGCATATGAAAAGGTATTCGACATTACCAGTCATCAGAGAAATGCAGATTAAAACCACAATGTGATACTTCTTCACACCCACTAAAATGTGATACTTCTTCACACCCACTAAAATGGCTCAAATTTACAAGTCTGATAACACTAAATTTTGCTGAAGATGTGGAGTAACTGAAATCCAGCATTGCAGCTGGGGTATAAAATAGTACAACCACTCTGGAAAACTGTCCATTTCTTGTAATGTGAAACACACACCTTTACTATGACCATTAATTCTACTCCAGTTCATTCAAAGAAATAAAAACTTATGTCCACAAAAAGATTTGTACAAGAATGTTTACAGCCCTTTTATTCATAATAACCAAAAACTGGAAATCATACAAATGTCTGTTAACAGATGACTGGATAAATAAATGTGCTATAGTCGCACAGTGGAATACTAGTCAGCAATAAAAGTGAATGAATTGCTTATACATGGAACAACGTGGATGAATCTTAAAGACATTATGTTGAGCAAAAGGAGCCCAATACAGTGGAGTACGTACTCTGATTACGTTGATATGAAGTTCAAGAAGAGGCAAAACTAATCAATGGTGACAGAAATCAGAACAGTGATTGTGTTAGAGGGAGGGGAGAAGGGGAAGTTAGAGCTTGACTGCAAGGGGGCACAAAAGAGCTTTATTGGGTGATGGAAATGTTCTATTTTATTCTTGATTAGGATGGTAATTACAGAGGTGTATACATTTGCCGGAACTCATTGAATTGTAAACTTAAGATTTTCGCCTTTTATTGTAGGTAAATTTTGCCGCAAACACACAAACAAAAGGAACACTGTGATGAATATGAAAGGAAGTATGCTGCGGTAGCCTGAAGCTTTAAATCAGGTATGATGGCTTAGAAAACTGTATCCAAATCTGTATCTCTTCCGCGGGGTAAGGGGAAGGTATTGTTTACTGGGGAGATGGGTTAGTTTAACTTTTCAGCTCATTGGAATTTTTTCTTTTATGGAGCCTATGCTTTTGTCTGGTTTGGTTTGGCGTGGTTTGACTTCCCTTTGCTCTCCGACTCTGACTACCAGTTGCCTTACTTTCTAGAGAACATTTATCTGGGCTGGGGAAAACAAAAATGGCATATCCAATGGCATATCCATTTCTTCACCATTGCTTTCCCTATAGTTTTTCAGGGTGGAAATAAGTCTATACAGCGATGGTCTCTATTCCACCATGGCCCACTCACACACACCCCCCTCCCCAGCCCATTCTCAAAGAACCCATTGCCTGTAGATGCCTCAAAACCCTCTCACTTATGTGCAGAGATATTTACACCCTGCTTGAGATCTGGAGAGTTATTTGTTAGCTCTCTGCGCCCCCTACTCCCCGCCCGACATTGGCCCATAACTTGGCCCAGGGTTCACTTCGCTTAGCAAATATCCTTCGCTCTTTGGGGCATAGTAGGCATTTCTTAGTTTCAGTATGGATGGAATTTTCCTTTGATTTCCTTCATTCAAATCTGTGGGCTTGGAACAAAAGAGTGTAACAAATATACCTTTACTTCACCATCTTTTGTTGGAAACCCTGAATCTAGTGTGAGCCCTAACCCATGGTTAAAACCTTTGACTGGCCTTCCATTGCCATTCAAAGATAACAAGTCTCAAAGCCCCGAGGTAGCTTACAAGGCTCTACATGGCCTGCCTTCTGCTTAGCTCTCCAGTGTCATCTCACTTCTGCTTCCCCAAATCTAGGATGCCCCAGTCATTCTCACCTTCTTTTATCCTTTTAAGATAACATTTATTGTTCTTTTTCAGATTATTAAAGTAACTGTATTCAGTGGTAGAGAATTGGAAAATACAGAGAAGTATAAAAAAGAAAAGAAAATCACCTGTAATCATGCTTCCTAAAAGATATCACTGATAACATTTTGTCTTATTTTATTCCAGTATTTCTTCTTTTTTAAAAAATATTTATTTATTTTGGTTGCGCCAGGTCTTAGTTGCAGCATGCGGACCTCCTAGTTGAGGCATGCGAACTCTTAGTTGCGGCATGCATGCGGGATCTAGTTCCCTGACCAGGGATCGAACCCCGGCCCCCTGCCCTGGGAGAGCAGAATCTTACCCACTGGGCCACCAGGGAAGTCCCTATTCCAGCATTATTTCTATGCATAATATCCAGATATTATTTTTATGTTATATATACATGTGTATGTGTGTGTGTATACGTATATATATATGTACGTATATATATACATATAATTTTAAGGTAATTAGAGTCATTTGGACTTCTTCTTCTACTCCACATTTTATTATAAGCATGTTCCTGTGCTATCATTTCCCATCATCATTATATTTTAAGTTCTAGTGAATATTAATAAGCATTTACTATGCACCCAGTACTGCTTGGCTAAGCACTTTACATGTATTTTCTCCTTTAATCCTTGCAACCATCTGTGAGGTACTGGGATGTTCCCATTTCACGGAGAAGGAAATCAAGCCTTAGAGAGGTTAAGTAACTTGCTCAAAGTCACACAGCTGGTAAGTATTGGAGCTGGGATCTGAACCCTGGTAAAGAAAATCTCAAAATTCTCCTGAGGTGTGAATAGAACAGTCTTTTAAACATTGATTGAATATTGAATAGATAGAAAGGAATAATTATAAACTATATGTAAGGTATAAAGGATCATGATGCAATGAACAAAAATATTACCCACCACCCAGTTTAAGGCAAATACACTTGCTTTTGACAGTTCTTCAAAGTGGCCTTCATTGAAATGATCACAGTTGGAATTAACTAACATTTGGGCCCTAAGATTAAAATTCCTCAGTGTAAAGAAGACAGTGGCAGACTTCCCTGGCAGTCCAGTGGTTAAGAGTCCATGCTTCCAATGCGGGGGGGCGCAGGTTTGATCCCTGGTCGGGGAACTAGGATCTTGCATAACGCGCAGCGTGGCCAAAAAATTAACAAAAAAAAAAAAGTAGGCAGTGGCTCCCCCAGTCCCTCAGAGTACAGCAGGCCCTTTGTCTCTCCAGACAGTCAAATCAATTGGTTGCTGTGAGCCCAGTTCTGGTGGCTGCTTCTCAGGTGTTCCCTTCCCCAGCCTCAGGAAACTTTTGCACTGAGAGAGGCTGGAGAACTCAGAATGAGGCCACCTCAATGGGGTTGACTGAATAGGCTTGGGAGCAGTGGCATCAATGTGGGAAGTGACTAGGGGACAAGCAGAGTCAGTGCTGGTGGCAGGATCAGCTTGTGATGAGTGCTGTGGATAGACAAAGCAAAGCCCCAACATAACCAGTGACAGCCCCTGTGATGGCAGTGGGAAAAGTTGAGCAGCTAAGGTGAGGGGGTAACTTTCATTGCTACCTAATTGAGTGACTCTGAATCATTCTAGGAGAGGCGAAAGGACATTGAGGTTTTAGGAACCCTATGAAGTTCAGGGGGCTCAGCGCCAAAGGTATTTTTGTCACCACAGCCATTTTACCCACACCCGCATCTGTCCACCCTCCTGGCTAGTGTGGGCTGAGCAAGTAAGGATTAATCAATATTTCATAAAATGCAAGTTTCACTTCCCAAACTACTTCCTTCCTTCAACTATGGTGGCTCTCCCATTGCTCTCTGTTGTACCCCTGGGGGTAAACTCTAAAACTGCGTGAATTGTCTTCAATCAGACAGACACCTCCAGTAGACATGGGAAAGCAGCATTCAAAGGTGATGACTTTGCCACCACCAGTGTCTGCACCTCTTCTCCACCTCCCGCCGCCCTTATATATGAGCTGAATTCTTGCAATAACCTCTTAAGCAGCATTCTTGTTTCCAGTCTCTCGGGTATATTTGCCACCAATTTGTTTCCTTTTTAAATTGTTTTTAATTATCGAAAATATATCTCTATTTCCAAAGTCAAAATAATTTGACAAGCTGTGTTCAAAAAGTTTCACTTCAATTATTGTCTCTTCCACCCTGCTTCCTTCCTCTCCTCAATCCAAAAAGGAACAAAAAACAGGACATTAAAAACAGAGAGAGGGCTTCCCTGGTGGCGCAGTGGTTGAGAGTCTGCTTACCGATGCAGGGGACACGGGTTTGTGCCCCCGTCTGGGAAGATCCCACATGCCACGGAGCAGCTGGGCCCGTGAGCCATGGCCGCTGAGCCTGCCAAAAAAGAAAAAAAAAAAAAAAAAAAGGTATACGGATCTAATCTCTTGGAATCCATTAGAAAATCCTTGGAAATATTTGATTTACTTCTTTTCTGTTTTAAAAAAAGAACCCGCAAACTTTATTAAGCATCATAAGAAAGAGTTATAATGAGTTCTTTCAAGGGAATTTTATCAAAATTAAGACAATGCTGTACAGAGTTTCTGATTCTAGAGATCGAAGTCTTTTCAGACTTTTTGGAAGACCTTGAAGATTACATCAACACTGATGGGATTCTGTCAAGTTCTAATTGACGTGAATATTTCTGGTGGGTTAAATGTTAGTTGTGGTGTGTCACCTATTTAGTCCATGTATAGAATATAAAGTCTATACCTTAAAAGGCTTACGACCTCATTAGATATATAAAACCTCTCAATGGGAGAACTGTCAAGGGATGTGTGGCCATCTTTAATCCAGCACAGACTTGGTCCAGGATAATGACTATGAAAATAAGTAGATCTCAGGCCTAGCTCGAGCACAGGACCCCCATTTGTAGCATTGTTCCTGTCACTTAATACATATTTAGTGAATGAACAAATAGAAATTAGAGATATTGTGGAGGGAAAAAATAAACAGCTGGGCTTCGTAGTAAATTGTATGTGGGAAGCAAAGGGGAAGAGGGAAACAGAGATGCAGTTCTGAATTTGGGAAGTTGATGGGCCCTTTGATGGTAATACTGATAGCAATCTCAAGAAAGGAATATTATCTCATTAATCATTGTGGTGGATTAACTTTCAAAAACCACTGAGAGACCATCCCCAGAAATTTTAAGTTGCAAATAATAAAAATAATAATGTTAGATCATGCCTTCAAGATAAGGAGCATAGGGGAAGATTTGGAAATCCTAGAATTACCAGCAATGGTTAAAAATGAAACAAATGATTTCATCCATGGGAGAGATCGTAGCAGGAGCGATTTTAAACAGTCACTGAGCAGCGCTGTTAATGAACACTATTACAGGAACATTTGTGTTGACCTTATAGGGGTTGTTCTCCCATTAGTGGTAGTAGGGGCTCCGTAGAGATGGGCAGTAAAGATACCTCAATTCTGAGAAAGAACCATTTTCCTGCCAGAATTTCAGAGGCTTCCCCAGTTGTCTGTTAAATTTGTGATCAGATGAAATATGGGAGACTCGTATTCCATTCCACGTTTCAAGTTTACATTTTTCCATAAACGTTGATCTGGCCGGCTCGAAGGCAGAGGAAGCAGAAACTTCATGTGAATCGGGGCTGATCTGGCTGAGGTTTATGGAGGGGCCCTTCCAGCCTTGCATTTAAATCCCTCCCCGCCTAACTGGAGCGCAAGTTGTAAAGTGCTCCGTCACCCCGTGACCAGGAGAAATGAGAGGTTCTGCGGAGACCGTAATCTCGCTCTAAACAGGTCTCCGGTGAGGGCTGGTGAGTGGTGATACATCACGCCAATCGCTCCTCCAAAGGCGCCCAGTGTCACCTCCACCGTGTTCCTGCTCCCCTGAAAGATCGGAGAGCTTCCGGGGAGCGTCAGATTGGGGCCTCCCGAGGGCAGCACGCACAGTGCGTTAGCCGCTGAGCCGTGGGCCTGGCCCGCAGCCTAATTATTAACATCTGAAAGTCGGCTGTTGGGCGACTGCACGACTCGCTTTTATGACATTTAAAAATATGGATTTTTCTCCTCCTTCTTCCTGGACAGGCCTATCGCATATTAGTCTCTGGATATACTGTCGGTGTGGCTGAGGAAGCCAAAGCCACCGTGACGTCTGTCACTACTGATCACAGCCAGGACGAGGCCCATTCTTCTAGAGACAATAAACACTAAACACATTTTGGAAAATAAATGAAAGAAATATTCATATTACTATCATTATTTAATACTAATATTATATTTATTTAACCATTTAGGTTCTAAGTTCTATAAAAAGCAAAACACTATCAACACCCTATCACTATAGATAGTATCCCTGCCCATAGGACATTTTCTATTCTGTTTAGATAAGGCAGACGGATGTATTAGAACTGTATCTCACACATTCAATCAGTAGGCCATAATGATTCATAAATAGAGAGTTCACTGAAAATTAGGACCTCCCAGCCTCTGAAAACGCCTTTGGAGTTCCAAGGATTTGCAAGTATGCATCTAAGAGAGTATTTTGGACTGGACATACGACTGAATGCTAGAAAATGTGGGTTACCTTTCAGAAAAGGAATTTCCACCACGCCCTGTCCGATAAATGAACCTAGACTGAACGTGGCTTTGGGGAGAGACAAGGGGTGAGTTTCACTCCATCCAACATTTTCCCTCAGTCACTGACAGATTCTGAGATAAGTCACATCCTGAATATGGTTAGCGCTGTTGTGTCGCTGCTTTCTCCAGGGAAGGCAAGGACCAGTGCATCCACTGAGCACTCAGCAGATCATGGGAAGGAAGCATCTGTTACAGAGATGCGCCCAGTGAGATGGTTTGGAGCCTCTCTTCTTAACCCTAGATCACCCTCTCATTAAGGGCTGGTGCTTGCCTGATCTCCGGCTCATCGATTTGAGAGTCATTTTGTACTGCGGCTGCAAGGGGAAAATAGACATGTTCGAAGTTATTCACTTCATTATCCTGCGTCTCAGCCGTTTCACCTAAAAAGCTAAAAGAATCAGAGGAAGAATACTTAGCCCAAAGTGGCTGTAAAAAAGTAGTGAACACAAATATTTTAAAAAATACTTTTAAGTAAATAATCATAAAAATAATCATTTACATCTACAGAAAAATGTATACTAGGTCATGCTTTGTAAATCACTTTGTATACATTACACAGGACGTTAAAATCTCCAAGCCAACCTACATAGTGTACAATACTTTATAAGTAATAAATAACTAATACCAAGAGCAGAGTAGCTTAAAAATTAACTCGATAGCTGACATTATTTTAAATGAATAGAAAATCATTCTTTTAGCAATTTAACATTGGCACCAATACCCCAGAAAGACAGACGATTTGACCTTAGCTTTAAAGTTGTCTTCATTGTTAATTTCCATAAAAACCTTAACATTTGTCTAATTATAGGGTTCTGCATTCATTGATCTCACTAATTCAACTGTTTTATCTGACTGCCTCTCCTGAATTGATAAATCTAAATTGCACATTTTCTAAACTGCTAAGCTCAGGAGAAATCTTGAAGGTGGCCCAAATGGCTGTTGGATCTTTTGCACCCGTCTAGCACCATCTACTGTAACTTTGTAATATTGGACTTATCGTTCTTTTCTCAAAACCGTGATGTTCAGATTCCTTTACTCTGTCCTGGCAATACACAGTCCACCAAAGTTGTATATTCATAGTTAAACTGAAAACCAAGCAATTTGGTGGCAAAACATATAATAAGGAATGTTTTGCCATTAAAATGAGTTTTATTCATCCAATTGCCTTTTATTATCAAGGAAAGTCAATATTGTATAATCATAATTTTTTTATAGCAAGGAATTTAAATTTCATGGCACTGTTCAGTTTTATCATCAAGGAATAGGTTTCTCAGATCTGGGTTATCTTTAAGTCTGTTGCGCCATAAGCTATATTTCCACTAGAAATCTTTCTAAAAGGAGTGAGTAGTTATCTATGAAAGAAACTGTGGAGCCCTGGCAATTGCTTTGTCCTGGGAGAATGTGTTCACATGATTCACACAACTTACTGTTTTATCATTTATCTACCTCCCTGGAAATAGCAGGACATAAAGAGAATGAAATCAATATTCTTTTCTACTTACCTAGCACAAGTGGATACTTACTTGGGGTCAATAGTCCTTTTTGAGAGTTTTACATAATGTTCAAAAATACCTCTACTCCAGGTAGGGAAAGGCTGGAGGATGGAACGATGGGAGAAAATGTAGAGTGAGCCGTATTTATTACCAAGGTCCTGGCTTTCGTTTGGGGCTGTGGATTTGCAGGTGATCATTACATTTTTCAAACTAACCAAATAAACAGTAAAAAAAAAAAAAAAAACTAATTGAAATAGACCAGGAATGGACCAGTAATAGAGTCCATTGTGGACCAAGGATTATGATAAATACAATTTCTTGCTCCCACAATCCAAAGTGAAAGGAAAATATTCCTACTTTGGTTTGAATATTAGAAACCAAAGACCTTCTGCCTAGTGAGTTTTTGACAAGTGAGGCAACATCCCGAGTCAGATCCTCAAGACTAGTTAGGATTTTCCTAACTAGTTTCTTGATCTTTAAAGGAGTTTCCTTGTCACTAGTCTCTGTGTAGTCCACTCCTTCTTTAGGTGTTGTTGTGATGCTGCCAACATTAGGAGATGGTGTGTACATCAAGACACAGGTACAAGAAGGTTCCTAGCAGCGCTATTCATGATGGCCACCAACTAGAAACAATCCAGATAGCCATCAACAATAGGATGGAAAAATGTGATATATTTACACTCAGACATACTCTAGAGCAATGAAAATGAATGAACACAGCAACGTGGGCGAGTCTCACAAATACAACACAATGTAAGAAGCCAGACACACGAAAGAATATATACGAAATTATAGCATTTATATAAAGTTCTCAAAACAAGCAAAATTAAACTATGTTTAAGGAGTGCATGCCTAGGTAGTAAAATTATTTTAAAAAGCAATGGTGTCATTACCATAACAGTCAGGTTAGTGGTTACCCTTAAGGGAGTGATAGAGTGACTAGGAGGACACATGAGGAGAGGCCTCTGAGGCACTGGTAACATTCTGCTTCCTGGGTGCTGGTTTGTTAGGTGTTTGCCTTATAATAATTCCCTTAGCTATACTTATGATTTATACACTTCTCTGAATTTGTTGTATTTCACAGTTACAAAAAGAGTTTAAAGACAAATAATGAAAATCCTGCTGTGTATCTCCATGGCCCACCCATTTCCTCATCTTATTAATTAGAGCTCCTCATATCTGCTCCCAGCTCCTGGCCTTGTCTGGTCCCCTCTTTTCCTCATCGTGTAATTCATGTTCTGACCATATTTTTTTTTAAATAAATTTATTTATTTATTTTTGGTTGTGTTGGGTCATCATTGCTGCACGCGGGCTTTTCTCTAGTTGCGGTGAGCGGGGGCTACCCTTCGTTGTGGTGCGCAGGCTTCTCACTGCGGTGGCTTCTCTTGTTGCGGAGCACGGGCTATAGGCACGCGGGCTTCAGTAGTTGTGGCACGTGGGCTCAGTAGTTGTGGCTCGCGGGCTCTAGAGTGCAGGCTCAGTAGTTGTGGTGCATGGGCTTAGTTGCTCCACGGCAGGTGGGATCTTCGCGGACTAGGGCTCGAACCCATGTCCCCTGCATTGGCAGGCGGATTCTCAACCACTGCGCCACCAGGGAAGCCCATGTTCTGACCATATTATGCTCTTCCGTGACTTTGTACTTTTTCCACCTCTATGCCTAAATGCACCTCTTTTCCCAACCCCATTCCCACCCATTGAATTCAAACCCATCTTTCAAGGCATAGCCAAACCAAGACTTCCTTTAGGAAAGAATCCCTGAACTCCTTGGTCAAAGTAGTATCTTCTGCCTCTGAATTCTCATTTCCATTTGAGCCTCTCTTACAGCAACTACTATATTCTTCTTGGCTTGTTAGGGTGTGTGTGTGTGTGTGTGTGTGTGTGTGTGTGTGTGTGTGTCTGTGTCCTCTTTGTTCATAAGCAAAACAGTTTTGAGGACAGTAGGTGCTCAATAAATGTAAAATAAATTCATTCTTCAATAGATGAGTGAGAATGATTATCTGTTTAGCCGCTTGGAACCTAAAATACCTTTGCAGAAGCTTGTCTAAGGAAAAGGGGTCATTGTTTGTTATGGGCGCCCTGAAGAATAACTCAAGCCCTACAGTAGAGTTTATGAGAGTTGGGTTGCACCACTCTGGGAACTGGCCTGCAGCCCCCAACTAGGTTACACAGGTCATTCTGTGCTGTTGGCCCTGGGGTAAGTGACCCGAATCAGTTTTGTGGAACATATCTGGAAGGCTTGAGAAGCCCCTGGATAATTCCTAATGCATATATCAAGACACCCTGTCTGCACGTGAGTGAACATTTAGGGAGATCACACATAGAGCCATGACTTTGTGAGCACGTGTATAAGCGTGTGTACTGGGGTGGGCGTGTGTAATCACTTTGGTGGAATTCAGCATACCTCACCCCTTCCTCCTCTCCCCAAAGTCTGTGGATCAGTCTGAGGAGAAAATGAAAGTGGGCAACAGAGGAGACTCTTAAGGCCACTAACAAAGCAGTTGATGCCATCCCTGGATAGCTGTTTGTATGTATAGGAAATTCATAAGCTAGGCATTTCTGAGTCAAGAAATACCTACATTATGAGTATGTATGTTTATGTGTATGTGTTGTGGCCTATATTTGAGAAACTGTGCACTAGCAAATCAGCATCTCTAGTTTGGTTGCTTCAGAGAATCATGCAAAAATAACTCGAGTGTCACCAGATTTTGAAGGTGGGCTTGTAGTAATACAAATGTTGACTTTGGTAGAACTTAAAGCTAAACAGAAAAAACCAAAACGATGAACCATTTAGAGAAGATTCTGGAGGACTTTCCTTGGGTGACTTTGAAAGGCACAGAAAGTATCTTTGGATGATAAATCCTGTTAATCTGTTTAGTTCCAGTCAGAACCAATTGTTCAGATTTGGGTGGGAGGGAGGGTCAACCTTAGTGGTTCTGGGCAGGGCCATTACTAGAGTTATAGGATCACAAATAAGTTAGTTTTGCATGTGGACTCCAAAATGCACATATGAAGTATTAGAGGCAAAATGTAGTTAATGGCTAACAAATGTTTGAAATTCAAAGCTATTCCAGGAAAGGAGGAATGAAATGAGTCCATGTTATATTCATTAGGCAAATAGCCTCAAACACTGGTATGTTTCCCAGACATTCTCTGAATTGCTTGCCTTTAACATGTTGCAATTTTGTTGGTTAAAAAATTATCAAGGAAATTCAATAGAAGTCATCGACAGGACACAATAATCTGTGGAGTACTTTTAACTTAGAAGTGGTAGAATACTCCCTGAACTTTTTCTCAGGTCCTAGATGAAATGTAATTCAGGAAATGAAGTCATGCGATTAAAAAAATATCATTAACTTTCTTTGTTATTATGTCATGATAATTTTTTGTGGTTTGTATAATTTCTTTACAAGTCCCTTATGCAGACTATAAACCAAATAATTATTTCTGTTTTGGAAAAATTTGGAGCTGTCAGTGAATTTTATCTAGTTGTCCATAAGGAAACACAGAAAAAAAATGGGTGGCTGTTTGATTTTATCTTGAATTTGTTAGTTTAAAAGTATTACAGCTGCGGTGCTTTGTGACCACTGAGAGGGGTGGGATAGGGAGGGTGGGAGGGAGATGAAAGAGGGAGGGGATATGGGGATATATGTATACATATAGCTGATTCACTTTGTTATACAGCAGAAACTAACACAGCATTGTAAAGCAATTATACTCCAATAAAGACGTTAAAAATAATGTTATAAACAAAAACAAAGTATTGCAGCTGCATTTTTCATTGGGGTTCTCTGAAGAAATGTAGAGTTTTGATTTTGAATTTCATGTTTGTTCATTCTTTCTCTCTCTCTTTCTTTCTTTCCTCTTTACCATTGTCACTGGCTGTTTACAAGTGTTTCTCAGTTGTGGATGCTGGAGAAAATGAAATAAACCGTAATAAAAATAATTTTGTCCAGGTGGTATATAAATCAGTTGAGGAAATACAGTTCTTTGTGGCAAATAAAAAACATATGTATTACCTAGTGCACCGAAATGTTATTATTCATCAAATGAATGTTATAGATGTGTTAGGATTTAGAGACATAGGAAGAAGAATATTAGGGTAAAACATAGCAATATTGCATATTTTTGCCTAATGTGGAATAATCGGAAACAAATACGTGGGGAATTTTACAAGAATTTGGCAGAGCTGAAGTTCATTTCAGGGGTATACAGGAATTTCCTCATTAGGAAGATTATCTGTTATTTCTTCTTAATTTACGATTTGTTGAATACTGCTGAATTACCATCAAACACCAACTAGGGAATTCAAAAATAGAAACTGCAGTGGATACAGTGTTAGCTAGAAAAATACCTGATTATCAGTGTAATCTGGAAGCAACAGGAATGTCTAATTATATGTATGTGCGTGTGTATATTTAGAGTATATGTGTATACAATACATCTTTTTATATTTCGCTAATTACTAGGGGTTGTGAATTCTTTTTCTAACCTGAAATCAGACATTTCCATCTATGTTCTTTCTGCATTTGTCTAGACAGATTATGCTATATTATTTTATGTTTCCTTATTAATGTATTATTTTATAATTTTCTGATTGTTTTATGTGTATTACTTCCCAATTTAGTTACAACTTAGAAATGATTTGAAACTTCTCTTGTAACCCTCCTTCAGCTATTCCCATAAAGTGCTTAATACGCAAGACACGCAGGTACTTGACAACTGCTTTTAAACAAGGGAATTAATTTTTTTTTTTTGGTATTATTTACCATCGAGTTATCTTAGTAGATTATATCGAGTTCAAGGAATTGATGCAGGAATATTTAAAAAAAAAACTTTAGAACGCTATAATTTCTTGGCTTTAGTTATAGCAATCATTTTCATATTTTAATATTTTCTTCAATTGTGTTTTACTTATATTTTTATGCCAATTTTACACAAAAGCTAGATGTTTCAGACTTTACTGAAAGTAAATGAAAATGTAATTTTGCTCCTTTTCTATGACATTTACTAAGCAGGAAGGAGTCATTTCAATTTTAATTTTTAAAATATTTTTCATGCATTATTTTTGTACTCAAAATATTCCTTGATTTAACCAGAGTGATTATTGTGTATCACAAAGTCCAGCATCTGATAACAACTTTTTTAAAATGGGAATTTTTTAGTTATTTTTCTCTTAAACCCAAATCTATAAGTTATTTTGATGAATTTAATGTTGATTAAATGAATGCTACCATCCTTTACCTTTTTAATGGACTTATGTATTTATCACTCAAAACGGAGGTTTGACCTATGTCATTTGTTATTCACAAATCATTTCTTCTTTGATAGTAAATTCCATCTCTTTAAATTTCACCCTCTTCCTCCCTCTCCTCCTCCCCCCTCCTCTTCCTCCTTTTTGACCTGCAAATCCTAAAGGGGACAGAGGTAATAAAAATAAATTATCAGAGGGTTATGAACATTTTGAAAAATAATATGAGTTAGAAAAGAGCTGTGTGAACAATGACCTAAAACAAAACCAGAATGTTCTTTCTGGTGTAAGAATGTTTTACATTAAGACACATGTTTATTCATCTCAGCACACAGGTCAGACTATGGTTAAAACATATTCCATGCTTTAATACAGTCAATTAATACAAGTTAAAATTATCACAGGCACAAAATTATATCTTCCAGCATCAGAGTTTTTGATGTAAACCTGTCATTGGGTGACAGTTCAGATCTGAGGAACATGTGTAGTCCCTGTGGTTGTCCCTTAAGTGTGTGAACATGTCACATGGTCAAATATCAAATGGGGACTTGGTTGAAATAAATAGTCTCACTTGACTTGTCACATAGTCAAACTTCATGTAACACTGGATTTAAAAGTGAAACCAGCCAAGGGGGTGGGGTGGAGGACGGATGGATTGCGAGTTTGGGGTTAGCAGATGCAAACTATTATATACAGGATGGATAAACAACAAGGTCTTACTGTACAGCACAGGAAACTATATTCAATATCCTGTGATAATCCATAATGGAAAAGAATATGAAAAAGAATGTATATATATGTATAACCGAGTCACTTTGCTGTACAGTAGAAATTAACACAACATTGTAAATCAACTATACTTCAATAAAATTTTTTTAAAAAGTGAAACCAACTGGTGATTAGGCTATGTTGGCAGGAGTACTGATCCTGATTCTATTTTAGTGCTTAAAACATGGTCAGACATGCTAAATGAATGAACTGTTTGGCCGAGGTGTGGATCATTTTTTAAAGAATTAAGATTGGGGCTTCCCCGGTGGCGCAGTGGTTGAGAGTCCGCCTGGCGATGCAGGGGACACGGGTTCGTGCCCCGGTCCGGGAGGGTCCCACATGCCGCGGAGTGGCTGGGCCCGTGAGCCATGGTCGCTGGGCCTGCGCATCCAGAGCCTGTGCTCCGCAACGGGAGAGGCCACAACAGTGAGAGGCCCGCGTACTGAAAAAAAAAAAAAAAAGAATTAAGTTTGGCCTATTGCCCTTCCCAATTCTGCATCCTCATTTACAAATAGAGGAGAGTATCAATTTTCGAAGTGCTTTAGGAAGTTCACAATTGGTGTGTATTGTGTCAGGTGTGTGGGAAGGAAGGGTAATTATGACCGGGTACCTTCTCTACTCCGTTGTCTTTCGGAACCGGAAAAGGAACAACAAGTGCTTCAAGGAACTTGGGAGATCAAAGAGCTGATAGCTTCTTGGTGGTTCAGGGTGCTCAGATTTTATGACATTTTCAACATCCTCTAGTTAACATAAGAAATGTCATAATATGTGAGATCAGTGGTCCACCAATCTTGTGTTCTCTCTCTGAAGGTGATACCACTCCTTTGTAAGAATGTGGCAGTTTGCATCCATGACATCAATCTCAGAGGCTAGGGATGTAACTTGAACTTCCCTAATTTTCCCTTAGTGAACTGTTAAGGTTCTGTTATCCATGAATTGATCCAAATTCTCCTTGACCACATTTACCTTCTCATCTTGCCCAGCTTTGCAGATATAATGAGTTCCATGTGTTTACATGTCACTGCAAAAACAAATTCTTCATGTTTTTTCCAAAACCATATCCCGTAAGTTTTAGGGTACATTGTACATTCTAGACTTTCATCAGTAAGTTCATCTTCGTGCTGGCCATACTTTCTTGGTGTCTGACATGTTGATCCTATTCCCTCTATTTTAGGGGAGAATCATTGTACAGGGGAATTAAGATGTTCTAATACAATCTTTCGCAGCTAAGCCCAAATAAAATACATCCATGTTTTTAAAGTTCAGAAAAATTCTTTCAGAATGGAAGTTTTTCAGTGTTAGATTTTCGAAACTCCCAACATGCTTACAATAGATTGGTTCTGTAACAAAGAAGAAGATTTGGTATGCAAACACTCCTAGCCAGAGCACATACAGACTTTCATAATTCACTCAGATATACCAGCCTAACCCTCAATATGTGATAAAAATTGATTATCCATTTAAAGTTGTTTCATGGTCCATGCATGTGTTTCCACTGGTGTTTTAAGTGGCTTTACACAGAGTGAAATACCATTACTTAAACAGTAAAGTATAAACATAATATGGCTCGTTTATTAAAGTCCCAGTGCTGCAGCTGGAAGGCATCCCAGGCAGTCCTGATGCATAGGAAATGTCAATGTCCTTGGCTTCATAGCTGCTGAGACAATTGAGACACCTTGATGTAGACTAGGACCCTTCTCTCCTTCCTCTTCATTAGTAGATGAGACACTGTGCTTTCATCTTTCCTTCTAATCCAAGCCATTTCTTGTCTGTTGTGCATTGTTCACCTGAGTTGTTTGGTAATAAGTGTTTTCGTTAAAATTTCAGAGTGGATTGAAATCCATTTCAGTGTAAAAGGTTGGAGTTGTCATCTTTGTTGGTGGTTGTTGTCAAAGGATGGAGTGTGGTCAGCAAGATCATGGAGAAAAAAAAGGTAAATAAAAACTATTGAGTTTTTACATAAAATCCTAGTGAGGTTTCCCAAATCTGGCTTCTTGTGAGCCTTGGCTATATCCAAAACACCCAGGATGCTTGTTGCAGCTAACACTGTTAGGGCCTACCTGTGTCCCCTGGACATTCACCATCCCTGTGCAAGCCAATCAGATGGCCTCCAGCTGATCCCATCTGCAACTCCTTGCCTTTGCCTTTGGGCACGGGGGCCAGAGCGCCCTTGGTTCACCTGTCAGTCAGGCTGGCAGGGCCAGGGAATCAATGATGGAAATTGACTAATACCCCAGCTAATACCTACCTTGGGTGGAATATTTCTAAGATGTGATTTCCCACAGTGGTAACCTGCTCAATAACATGTCTTATTGGACTTCTCCCCTTCCTCACTTCCCTATCATTACCCCCTGGAATTACCTCTCAGATAAACTCCTTGCTCTCACATTTTTCTTAAGGTCTGATTCTGGGAGAATCCAACCTTAGACAATTTTTTAAAAAAATATATGTTCTCTGGCTCAACCTCAGATCAACTGAATCAGTATCTCAGGGAAGTCAGTCGCAGGAAATCCATATTTTTAACACATATAGTGATCCTTATGTGTAGCCCAGTTTGGGAAACACTACATCCTTTCACCACAATCCCTGTCTCCCAGCAGATCTCAACAGTCAGAAAGGGAGCTAGGAATGTGTTCCAGAACATGGTAGCCATCAGTGGAGTGGTACTCACGGTGTTAAAATATGGCTTTCACCACCTTCTTCCTGCTAGGAATCCCACAAACTCTAGGGAACTGTAGGTGAAGTTTGGATTGGGGCAACCTGCCCTCGTATTTTTAGACTTTCAGGAGATCTTTCTGTTTTATTTCCCGCTTGGATGCCATAGGTTAAGCAGAAGGTTCTCAGTTGCCTAAGGACCAAAATCACTGGGATGTATTTAAAACCAAAGCACATAGCATATTTAGAATTGACGCTGGCTGTTCTCAACAAAAAGGTGGGCTTCTGCTCTGCCTCTCAAGACAAAAGCCCTTACTACTTAACAATGAAGAGTGATGCTAATTGAAGTTAGGGGAAAGAACCTCATTGTACCTGTTAATATCTTTTAGTAACCAGAAGGAAAAGCTATCCAAAGCCAACCCCAAGCCTGTGCCAAACCAGGAGTAGAGAAGCATCGATGGTTCAGAACTCACTGAGGCCTTTTCTGACTCCATAACACTAAATGTTTAAGAATAATTTCCAGACGTCTGAACAAAATCACTTTGAAACCTAAAGAATGAAAATACATTTTCTGAGGAAAAAAGAAGGAATTATGTTTATTTAATCTGAAGAAGATACTACTGATGGGGCATGAGAATAAATTGCCGTGGAACTGGGTCTTGAAGGATCAGTAGGATTGTTTTAAGCATATACTTTCAACAGAGATTCATTCATTTGGTTCAACCTATGCCTTTGTGCTGCTAATTGGGGCCAGGTGCTATGTTAGACAGGGTTACAAAGGTGAGTCAGGTGCAACGCTGCCTTTTAATAAACTCACAGTCTAGTAGACAGAATGAACATCTAGTTTTGGGGGCATATGAACTGATAAAGTGTTACATTCCTGTAAGGAACAGAGTGCTATATAACTACAGAGGAGAGAGTAGTTAATTAAGATAACGTATGTAAGAAAAGGTATGCGTGATTGCTTTTAAGCTGTAAAGCACTACATAAACGTTATTATTAATGAGAACAGCTGTGCCTGGGACGGGCTCCCAAGAAAGATTTCAGAGAGACAGTGGCTTTGGTCCTGGGGCTTGAAGAGGAGAAGGCTTCCAACAGGCAGGGGAGAAGCTGAGGTAATATAGGCAGTGGGCCCAGTGTGGACGATGCTGGGAAGCTTGTGTTTGGGGCCTCTTGCTGACTGCCAATCAAATTCTTCATGTTCCAAACATTTTCCATTCTCCCAAAGACCACCAACCTCTTCCTGCCTCCATTTTCCTCTCCTCAACATCACAGACATCTCTGTGAGCTTGCTGACTTTTCTTTCTCGCCACTTCAACATCTCTGGATCTTTCTCCACCTTCTCACCAACCTCAGAGATGACATGCTCCGAAAGCGTCAATTCAGCCCACCTGCCGACACCATGGAGCTGAATCCTCTGCTCCTAGACCAGCCCCTTCCTGTGTGTCCATGATGTCACCTACCCCGGTCTTTGTGATTTTTGAGCGCTCCCTCAACCCTCTCTGATGTCTTAAGTCTTTCCTATTCCACCGATTTCTTCTTTTTTGCTTTTTCTTGAATTGCATATTCAAAGTTTTCCCCTACCTTTTAAAACAAGACCCCCCAAACACCCTTCCCTTTTCCTTCCTTCTCCTATGAAATGCTAGCCCATCTCCCTTTCTTTCTTCCCTAGACTTCTAGAAAGCTTCATCTATACCTGCTGCCTCTGCTTCCATACCCACTCCCTCTGTAATTTCTTATAACTTCATCCCATTTCCTCATAACCGATCTTTCCCTCATACCCCACAGCTGCACATGCTTCCAGGGCTTACCAAGGACCCTCTATGGGTTTGCACTCCCCATACCAATTGGCATTACTCGCATCTCTCTGCCGTTCTCTGGTCTGTCTCGACCCTCAGCTTTAAGGGGTGGAATTCACTCCTTTGTTCAGTAAAAATCCTAGGTCTACCCTATCCAGCTTCTCTGCTTCTGTGCCAGCTTGATACATATGCAAATGAGCTTGTTTTTCCCTTAAGATGCTCACCCTCAGACCTCGACACTCACGTCAATGTGTTGGAATAAAAGTATGTGCCGAGGACTCCTGGAACACTGAATAGGCTGTGATTAAGTAAGTCTGGGGTTGAAAAAGCTTAGGGGATGACCCCCAGGGCAGCTGTTGCCTAAATGGCTGTATAGACAGTCTTGCCATTAACAGAAGTCGAGAAGGCAGGAGAGGAAGCTGTAGCTTGTGGATGGTGAGTTCAGATTCAGCTGTACTGAGTGTGAGATGGCAGCTGGACATCCAGGAAGTCAAAGAGGTACAGACTAAAGAGGTAGGTTTGGTAGTCACCTGCCAAGGGGGTGGCTGACACCAGGAAGGTGGGTGAGATCACCAGGAGACAAGGCTATAGAACAAGCAAAGAGAGCTGGGGCGGGGTTTGGGGGGGAGCTTTGTGGTGAAGGCAGAAGAGAAGCTAGAGATGCTCCGAAGAGGGGGTGTCTCCCCTCCTTCCACATCCTCCTCCACACCGTCCTGAGAGTGATGGATTGGAAGCACAGATTTGTTCTGACCACTTCCTTCCTTAGAAACCCTCAGTGGCTCCCATATTGCCTACAAGGTAAAACAAACAGAAAAACACCGATCTCCTCAGCACAAAGCCCTTCAAGGTCTAACCCCTGTGTAGCTTCCCTTGTCTATCAGCCCTCCCTGGCAGGGGCCATACTCTAGCCCTGTGGTTCTGGACCTTAAGTGTGCATTAGAATCACGTGGGGGACTTGTTAACACACAGATAGCTAGGCCCCAGCCCCAAAGTTTCTCAGTCAGTAGATCTAGGGTGGAGCCTGAGAATTTACATTTCTAACAATTTCCTAGGGATGCTAAGGCTGCTGACCAGACCACACTTTTTTTTTTTAACATCTTTATTGGAGTATAATTGCTTTACAATGGTGTGTTAGTTTCTGCTGTATAACAAAGTGAATCAGCTCTACGTGTACATATAACCCCATATCTCCTCCCTCCTGCGTCTCCCTCCCACTCTCCCTATCCCACCCCTCTAGGTGGTCACAAAGCAACCCTGCAGGCTCCCCTGACCCGGACAGAGTTCTCTGCCTCGGTGTGGGTAATATTCTGGGCCTGTAATTCCACCTTCTCTTCATTGCTCATGGCAGTGTTCTAGAAAACTTCCTGGATCAATTCTCCTCAATGTCTGTACGCCATGATGCGTCCCTCTCTCCTGCTAATAGTTATTCTGCACTTCTGATAAGGCAGGGACTCTGCTAAATTTGATTTGGGCAGGCAAATCAGAGAGCAATACAAACTCAGCCCTGAGCCCCTGGATGGGGCCTGCTCTTGGTACGCTGACGTGCTGCCTGCCCGGGTCAGGACCCTGGGTGGTCCCAAGGCTTGCAGGGGGTGGGGGAGGAAGGGGGGACCAGCAGCTTTAACTGTGAGGCTCCGGAGAAAGAATGATTCAGGGGCTGATGGTTGACAGTAGTGCCACATTTGTCTTTTGTCCCCCTCTAGAACACCGATTTCTTAAAGGCCAGAATAGAATTCTCTTTGTATTCTGTGCTGCCTACAACTGCCCTGTACATAAGAGGTGCTTATTCTTGAATGAATGAAATGAGCAAAAGCAGTGTGTCCAATTTGTTATTGGCTTCTATGTTTATTTAAACAAAAGAGGCCATGACAGATGACATCTGTGCCGTATACATTTGTCACATTTATGTCACATTTCTGTTAACATGCAGCTTTTGAAAGTACATTTCATACTATCTCCATTATCTTCTGTTATCCTCCCGTTTTTATCTGATCAATTAGGAGGTAGCTTTTGACCAGCTGGCCATTAGGCAGAGACATATATTTACCTACTTGATAGAGCCTAGGAGACTGAGACCATCCAAAATAGTTCATTTCTAAACAATGATTTTTAAAAGTTAAGATATTAACTCCACATAGAACTTTATTTTCCAAAAATAAACATTTTTTTAAAAAAAGGACAGTTCAGCAGATTTGGATTTGGGGGGAAGACTTTTATACCAGGCTTTTTCAGATAACCACACAGTAACATAGCACCATTTTGCCATCTAGTGTTGCAGGTCAGTATTACCTGTGAAGGAAGCACCATGCAGTTTTCTTCAGCCTTTATGAAAGCTCGCCAAGAAGTCTGAGTCTGCGGGGGGGTGGGGGGTAAATATATGTTAGAACCCCCAAGGATTCCGACCTCCAGAAAGTCAGTCTTCTTTCTCATCCTTACTTTCTCAAAGTAAACCAGGTAAACAACCAGGCTGAGCTAACTTCAGACCAGATTGCAGTTGTGTCCTTCTATCACCCACGTGCGTCTGCCAGATTTCCTTCTTGGTGGCGGTGGATGGTGGAGAGGACAGCACAAACGGAAGCGGGTCTAAGTTACTCAGCTGCGGCAGCCATGGGAGCTGAGCATGGCTTTGGAAGTGAACCTCAGTTGACGAGGAAGCCCAGAGTAAAGGTCTACTCAGGTTGCCTCCATGCAGTGCTACCAGGGTTCAAATCCTTGTTCTGCCATATACTAGCTATGGAGCTTTGGGGAAGTCATTTGACCCTCATCTGTCAAGTGGGGACAATGATACTGGTTGTGGTTAGTATCAAATGAGTTCATAAATGTAAAGGATACATGTTTTCTGCTGACCGTACAATATTGTTTGAATCCTTGGTCTCTGACTTGCTACTTTTGTGAATTTCAGCAAATTTCTTCACCTCTTTGAGCCTCAGTTTCCTTATTTATGGAGATGATACTTTTTGGTTATATGCAGTAGCTTATCTATTAATATTTGACACCCAGAGCAGATTATTTGTAAAGCTCCCTTCCTCTATATGACAAAACCTTTTTCAGTAATAATTATGAAATAAAACAAATGATTATAACGGCCAACTAAGAAACAGAGAGTGAAAATCTTTCTTTTGTTGAACCTTCCTTCTAGTAGAAATAGAAAATCAAGTACAAATAAAAAATAAATACTTAAAATAAACAAATAAATATATAAATAAAGTAAAAATAAATATAAAATAAAATAAAAATAAATAGTGCCAAAAAGGAAAAAGAAATTGGATTAATAGTTTTATTTATGTTAATGTATTGTAGTGTAGTTGATCTACAACATTGTGTTAGTTTCAGGTGATTCAGCAAAGTGATTCAGTTATACATATACATATATTCATTCTTTTTCAGATTCTTTTCTCATATAGGTTATCATATGTTAATATATTTTTGAAGGAAGGGGAACCACATGAAAAAAACATGTCCAATAGAGTGAGCACCTCATGGTTCAAAGTCACTGCACCTAGAATGACAGATCGAAGCATCTCAAGTTCTGTTTCTTTGTTTTCACGATCACTGTGCCATCACTGTGTTTCCGAATCTACCACTTGAATGCAGGAATCTGTAGTACCGCCAGGACTGGAGACGCAAACTTCAGCCAAGGTGAGCCCAAATGATTCTGAACCAACGTGAACTTACTCTAGAATGGAATGTGTGTAGCTGAGTCCACTGTGTGTGTGGTCTACTGTATAACTGGGGTTCTTTGTATCACCTCCCGTGCAGAAAACAGTGTTTCTTACAGGGTAAGTAATGAAAATGTGCTCATGTGAAGCTTACATATATATTATTTAAAACTCAGCTGTAAACTTGGCAGTTTTAGAACTTAAACCAATATATTTGGAGTTTGAGGGGAGCAGTATTATCACTGACATTGTTTAGAATTATTTGGACATGTTGATAATAAAAGATACCAACTTTTAGTAGGTTTTATTATAGTTTTTAAGTTCTCCACAAACAATGCATCCTTTTCTTGCCTGCACCTGGGGCTGACTGCTCCCACGGCCCTGCCCTTGGTACTCCTTGCCTGCAAGAGTTAAATGAGGAAAGCTGCCAGGACAATACATCCGATATTGAATATTTAACACATCCAGTATTTTTCTTCCATGAGTTATCTCCTTGTTCCCTTCCTCCTACCCACCCAAAGCCTGCTCTCCATCCTCCCATACATATATATGCATGAATAAATGATTTTGAACGTTCAGCTCAAGCGAACCAACCAGTCCAGTGTTCTATACTGTTTGATGATAAATAATCCATAGCTTAGGTCTTCATTTGGAAACGTGGGCCTTCTATGGATTTCCTCTCAAGACATCTCTCAACGCCAAAAGGTAGAGCTGGTCCAAGTTGCCTTGGCATTAGGGTGTGGAGGTAGCCCTGCAGGCTGGGGCCCACGAGCCTGTCATTTGCCTCTTTGTTCTCATATCTCCTCCCAGACCTTCGTATCTCCACCCTGTATCACAAAGCACTCCATGTCCCTGGCTTCCGGGCAGGTTAGGGCAATTGGAGGCCCAGGCAGAAGACTGGACGGAGAAGGGAGAGGAGAAGCCTGGTGATTGCCTTCTCCCCTCACCGCCTCAGGCAGTGTCTCTGCAATAGCTCTATCTTTTCCACGGAGACAAATTTTCTGAAAGGTTAATGAAGCCTAAGCTCCAGGGCCTCTCACTTTCACGGGTCCCTTCCAATGTCCTGTGTGTATAATTTTTTTAACAGCTTTATTGAAATATCATTTACAAACCATGAAAATCACCCATTGTAAGTGTATGGTTCGTTGGTTTTTAGTAAATTTATTGAGTTGTACAACCGTCACAACAATCCAGTTTTATAAAATTTCCATCACCCCAAATTTCCCTCGTGTCTTTTCAGTCAATCCTGGCTCCCAAGCCCAGGCCCTGATAGCCACTAATCTGCTTCTTGTCTCTATGGGTTTGCCTCTTCTGGACATTTTCATGTAAATGGAATCAAATAGAATGTGGTCTTTGGTGGCTGGTTTCTTTCACCGAGCAGCATGTTTTTGAGATTCATCCATGGTGTAGCATGAATCAATACTTCATTCCTTTTCATTGCCAAATAGTATTCCGTTGTATGGCTATTCCCCATTTTGTTTATACTTTCACCAGTTACTGGACCTGACTGTGATTTTTATATTTGTAATTTTACATGCTTTGTCTTAAAAGGGCTCCCCAGATTGCATAAGCTTTGGGCCCCCAGACTAAGAGTTGCTTCTGCCTCTGCGGGTGGCTACAGTCCTGTGGCAGGCAGCCTCTAAGATCTTGCTTCTTGCTATTCATGCCCTTTGTGATCCCTTCTTCTTGAGTGTGGTCTGTGCCTAATGACTCTGTTCTAACAAAGAGAATATGACTAAAGTGTTGGGAAGTCACTTCCAAGATTGGGTCACAAGAAGACTGTGACTTCCATCTTGCTCTCCCTTTTTCACATGCTCTCTCAGAGCCCTTGCTTTTTTTTTTTTTTTGCGGTACGCGGGCTTCTCACTGTTGTGGCCTCTCCCGTTGCGGAGCACAGGCTCCGGACGTGCAGGCTCAGCGGCCATGGCTCACGGGCCCAGCCGCTCCGTGGCATGTGGGATCTTCCTGGACCGGGGCACGAACGCGTGTCCCCTGCATCAGCAGGCGGACTCCCAACCACTGCGCCACCAGGGAAGCCCAGAGCCCTTGCTTTGTAGGAAGAAAGCCACCATCTTGTGATTAGCCCTAGGGAGAGGCCCACATGACTAAGAACTGATGTCTTCAACCAACTAGTGAAGACCTGAGGCCCGTCAACATCCATATGGGAAACAGACCCTTCCCAGTTGAGCCTTGAGCTAACGGCAGCCACAGCTGACACCTTGATCATAGCCTTGTGAGAGACCTGAACCGGAACGACCCAGCTCAGCTGGTGGTTCCTGACGTGCAGCAACTGTAAGGTAATAAATTTAT
Source organism: Orcinus orca (assembly GCF_937001465.1). NCBI lineage: Eukaryota > Metazoa > Chordata > Mammalia > Artiodactyla > Delphinidae > Orcinus > Orcinus orca. The sequence continues at coordinate 35,199,228 of NC_064580.1, read as the reverse complement.
TGTTTACAGCTGCTAAGTTGGGGATCATTTATTACACACCAGTAGACAAATACAAGCCCCCACCTGGTAGCCCCTCTTTCCTGGCAGCCTTCAGCATGTCTCTAGTTCCTGACATGTGACCCTAGCTTCTCGTCTCTGAGGACAACAGCTCTTCCCATGTGCCCCCCGTCCTCAGGGTACTAGCACCTTTCTGCTGTGGCTGATCTCTGTGTTGCCTTATGGACCCCTCTTTGGCTTCTCACTCTTCTCTGACCCATGTAACCAGCTGCTGGTATTAACCCCCCTCTGTTTGAAATACCTAGGGTGGTTTCTAGCATTGCAGGGGAAAACATTTCATCTCCTATGACGTGTAGGCTCAGTCGAGCCTTCACAAGTCTTAGAGAAAGAAATTAGTGTGGGACGGAGAGTCCTGTAGGTCCTGGAATCAGTCTTCATGAATAAAATAGGTTAAGACAGAAAGCCACCCGCTGAGCTACCAGATAGCACAGCAACAGCTCTGTAAGATGACAGAGTGGCAGAGCAGCCCTTCTCACCATTCCAGTCCACAGTGAGCATTCTCGGGTACGGAGGGAGGGTGTGTGAGCCAGAGTGTGTATTCCCCAGTGGCAGCGGCCATCCTGGGGATTCCCCTTTGCAGGGTCTCCCTGAGGCTACAGCAGGGCAAGGGGAGGTCTAAGGGCTGTGGACACGATTGTGATCATAGAGGGCTGAGCCCACCTCTCTGGGGCTCGGACGGCTTCACTGAGGGCTCCATCCTGCTTACGTCATGTTCTGGCTGCTCTGGGGATGGAGTTCAGCCCGCAGCGTGGTGAAGCAGTCTCTACAGACTGCTGGCGGGCTGGGGCACAGCAAAGGTGCTGTTTCCTCTACCCCTGGTGGACAAAGGATCCGCTCTTTCCTAGACCGACCTGGGAAAACAGAAAAGAAACCTTTGGGCTTGCTTCCTCGTCTTTCAATCCCTAGCTTGTTCGAGAGCAGGGGATCTTGGCTGGGGAACTATTTTCCTGGGAAATTCTTTTTGCTTCCAGCCCCTAGCACCGTTACTGCCTCTTCTGGGTGGGAGCCCAAGAGTAAAGAGAGCAACAGATGCAGCCCCTGGCATCTTTTGGCCTCTCAGGGGCTCAGTGTCCTACACAACCAGCTGTTATTCTCCATCACACCCTGCAGCCCAGGATTCGCTCTCCCCTGCTTCTGGAGGCTTTCCCCTTTCTCCCGTGTAGTTTCATGGGCCAGCACCTTCAGACCCACCCTGCAGCTCTGACTGAGGAATTGGCAGGTTCTTCTGACACAGTGAGCTCGGCCACTCTCCCCACTCCGCAGAGGTGAGGAATTGCCTCGGACTCATCATGCCCCTCTCAGTGGTGCACACACCCAGCTGACAGAGGGACAGAGTGTTGGCAATAGGCAAGTCTAATGTCAGAAACCCTATGTGGAATTTGTTTCAGAGTGCACGGTCTGAACAGAAAGGGTGGACAAACAGGGAAATTAGGAATACAATGGCTAGAAGGATTATAAGATTGATTTCACTCTAGCTGCAACCGTCAGCTGTTGGGGGAATCTGAACCAAGGCCTCGTCTAGAGCCGGTGAGAAGTTACAAAGAACAATGCTCGTAAGAAAGCCAGCTCCCCGCCTCTACCGACCACTGCTGCTTCTCTTGCTGGAATAGATTCACCAAGCAATTCAGTATTGACTCTAATCATTTACACCTTCGTTCAGTATTAATTTGGTACCCTGGAATTGTTTATTACTTTTCAATCTGGGCTGGATTCTGTGAGGCACTGTGCTGATTTCTTCGGGATGTCATCACCACAGGCTGTTGGGCATGGGGCTTGGATCCAATGCAGGATACAAGCTCAGAAACAAGGGAGTCCCTCAGTACCCACCAGTGTGTTTGATGGTTATTACTCGTGTGATGATGGGGAGGAACGGACATTATGCAGCCTCTCAGGGCTCTGTCAGTGAATTACAGGTCACTTTGTCCTTTCGCCTGTTAGCACATCCATAAATTACAGCACAGCCTGGGCAGAGCTCAGATGGCAAACTACCATTTAAAAAAAAATCTTTTCTAGTGCCTCTAATTTCGGGGCCACAAATCAATTAGGTTACCAGTCATCATAAACACTTAATGAGTTGAGAAACAGGAACCATCTCCATTTTGTGGATGAAGAAGACTTGAGGACACACAGTACTGAATGTGGAAACGGATGGGGGTTTGGGAAGGACCTGTTCCCCTCAGTGGCAACACGCACATTTTGTCCGGCACATTAAAGGAAAACTGGGTTTAGGTTCTATTGAGGTATTTGAAAAGGAGAGAACTCCTTCAATGTATTAGTTATGCTTTTGGCTGCAACTAACATTGCTTCAACACAAGGATGCTTCTTATTTAATATACAAAAAAAAAATCCAGAGGTGGGTGGGATCAGGGTCAGTTCAGTGGCTCCACAATGGCACCAAGGACCCTGACTCCCTCCATCTTCTGCTCTGCCTTCCTTGGGGTATTAGCTAGGTACCTAGGCTCATCCCCTCAGGGTTGCAAAGTGGCTGTCATGGTCCCAAGCATTGAGTGCAAACACAGCAATGTCCAACTGAAGAAAAGATGTTTCTACTCATGAAGTATTTCTTATTAGGGAGGAAGTCCTCCCCAGAAGTCCCCTTCCTCACTTATCATTGGCCAGAATTGGGTCACACGTCTGTGCCTTAGCTACAAAGGAGGCTGGAAAGTGAGAAGCTGGCATTTTCAGTCTCTGGGTTGGGAGGTTCTCTGCCATCAAGAAAGGAGGAGGAGATAGCCTTCGTGCTTATCATCAGCAGTGCCTTCTACACTTAGATTCATTTTCATTGAGTGCGTAGCACGGGCTTAGCACGCTGTTAGGCACCTTCACCTGCATTACATTATTTCCCTAATTAAGCTGTAAGAAAGTTAGGATGGTCAGTAAATTACCTGTTGGGGTCTTAGAAACCACTTGTTCATCTATTTATCTCTGAAGCCCTGAGCTGTTCATTGGCAAATAAGAATACTACCCAACTGATTCTAATAACCAAGTGAACTGAAAATCAGTATTAGAAAGACTGAAAAATTCCATCAACGTGGGTTCAAACAATCTGGATTGTTGAGACTTGGATTTTCTTTGTTTCTAGCAGGGAGTTAACCTAAGGAGACTGAACAGGCCACTCGTAACATCCAGAGTAAAAGTCACAAGCTAAAAGTTCTTAATTCTAGTTCTTTTAAGTTGGGGAAGAACCAAAATTGGCCACAGATCTAGACCCACTACAAGGAATGGCTCAGAAATAAGGATCCCAAGTACTACAATTTATTAGCTTAGGCCAACCCCATTGGCTGGGCTTATTTATTTGAGCCCAGGGAGAATACATTGCTGTTCACCTGTGTTTTGCATTGGAGTTTCTGTCAACAAGTAATCAAGTCTCTCCAGATGTTTCACTTGCTATAACAAAGCTACTGTCACGAACAATAACACACAGATGTTCCCTTTGAAAAGCAGATTAAAAATGTTTTTGTTAATGTTTCAAATTATCAAATGAATTGTGAAGAATACGGATGCAGAATTGGTTGCCAGAATATCTCCTTGAAACTGGATTTTTAAAAAATTAATTAACTATAACCTCTTTAGGTAAGATTAACCAAACTTCAACAAATAAAGGAGAAAAATAAACAGTGTTTTTTGTCAAGTAGGATTCAAGTGGTTAGAGATTATGAAATTTGCTTTTCACAGAAGGATTTTATTTCTGTTGGTTTCATTTCCTTTTCCTATCCCCTATTTCTTATTGTACTTCAACATGGAGTCTCTTCACTCTTGTGTTACTCTGAGTCTCTGTTTCCGAAATGGTTTTTTTCTTTATTTGCTAATTCGCTCCTAAGTCATGACAGCTTTTTTCAGATATTTTTTTTTTTTGCCTGTTTCTGATCGCTGCTTTTGTAAATGAGCAGGACCCTACGGGGCCTTCCCAGGACAGACCCCTCCCCCATATCCTCTGCTGTAGCTCCTCTCTGAAGTACCCAGATAATAGCATCTGATGCATATTCCCTGAGTTTTTCAGATGCTAAAACCACCACCAAATGGAAGGAATTAACTACTTGATGATCATGAGCACCTTGCCTTTAAAAATGTTTTGCTGAAACCCTTCAGGGATTTGCAATCAAAAGGGGAAATAATGGAAAAATCTCCACATTTTTGAGGTATGGGGAAGTCCTTCTGGCTTATACCTGATTTAACTTATACTTTACTGACCAAAGCAGCGTGTTTTATGACCTTTTGAACATGCATTGTACATCTGCTTTGGCCTTGGGGAGGGGAATGCTTTTGAATATCAAAATGGAGTAGCTGTGGTTCAGACATCCAAGGTAAAACTAGGTTGCCATTGTGGACGTGATTTCAGGCATGTCCCTGTATTGTTGGGAACTCGAATTTTCTGAGCTGTGTCATACTCAGGACGCCACCAGCTATTCTCAAAGCAGTGTCTGCTGGCAGATGGCAGCTGCAACCTTATAACCTCAAGGTCTCCTCTTGTAACTATTAGATTTTTAGACAATAAAATTGCTTTAGATCAGATGTTAGCAGAAAAAAGGAGACATGTGTAGTGGCCAATAGCTCCTGTTATGTATATGTTAATACCACGTCAGAAGTTAAAATTGGCTTAGATAATAATAGACAACTGGCTACCTGCCTACAAGTCTCCCCCAAACTGGCAGGTCCAGACTGGTTTTCAGACTTATTCTCTGAATTCCTCAGGAAATGACATGTCTCTTGGTATATGATCAGGCGACTCAAGATGGCTGCTCTCTTGCTCTCTGTACCTCCCCTGCTCGACCAGTGCCTGCTTCACCTACACCCTGCTCAGAGAACTGACCTTCCTACCTACTTGCCCCAGGGCCCAGCTAGTGATTGTTCTTACCAAAGGAGTAGTGAGGGGCGTGCCCCTCTACTGGTTTCCCTGGTAACCGATGAGTCCACCTGATGTCAATTCCCCTGTAACTGGTAATCTCCCCTTCCCCCTGGGAGCAAAGCCTGCCACCATGTCCTGCCCACCACCTGCTGCACATGGTGGGGTGTCGCTCCAGGACCTTGCTTCAGATGTGTAAGCTCCCCCATCTACTAGACCATTGATGTCTCTGTTGCTGACTCCAGGCTCTTTCTTCGGTCTTAAAACAGCAAGCACAGGCCTTGTAGGCCTGCGGGTCACAGCCCAATACTCGTCCGTTAAACTTCCAGTTGTCACTCCTCCAACTACTTCTAATTGGGTCGGCTGGCACCAAAAGGGTGGACTAAGGGACTGAGATCATACAAGACTCGGATCGGGACTTGAAACTCGGGAATATTTCCAATTCTGTGTCCATGTTACCGAACCAAACTTGGGTCTGCACACCTGCGTGCAGTGAAGCCAATCTGTTGACACCGGGTTGTGGTGAAGGAAAATGCAGCTTTTATTGTAAAGGTGCCAATACTAGGAGGACGGATGGCTGGTGCTCTGAACTCCCGAACTCCATGAAGGGTTTCAGCAAAACATTTTTAAAGGCCAGGTGAGGAGGGGTGTCCCAGGGTATGGGATCAGCTCATTCTCAATTCTCTGATTACTTGATGGTGATCATTCCTTAGGTGCCAGAAGGTCTGGGTGCCACTGCTCAGATCGTCAAGCAGTTAATTCCTTCCATTTGGTGGTGGTTTTAGCATCTGTAAAACTCAGGGAATATGCATCAGATACTATTATCCAGGTACTTCAGAGAGGAGCTAAAGCAGAGGATATGGGGGAGGGGTCTGCCCTGGGAAGGCCCCATAGGGTCCTCCTGCTCGGTTCCATCCATTACCCAAATTGAGGCAGGACTATGCCCCATTTGAGCAGGAAGTAGCCAGGTGTTGTCACCCCATTCCCTGAAAGATTTGGGGAAGGATGAAACGGGATTGGAGATTGAAACCGAGTTCCTCTGCCGAGTTTATGAGGAACCTCTATCCAAAACATTATTCCCTTTCTTGTCCAACACCTGTTTTCAAGATTGAGAGGTACCAAAGAAAAGGGGGGAATTGTAACCGAGCAGGACCCTACGGGGCCTTCCCGGGACAAACCCATCCCCCATATCCTCTGCTTTAGCTCCTCTCTGAAGTACCTGGATAATAGTACCTGATGCATATTCCCTGAGTTTGTCAGATGCTAAAACCACCACCAAATGGAAGAAATTAACTAGTTGATGATCCTGAGCCCGTGCCCCGCCCCCCCACGCACCTTCTGGCGCCTAAATGATCACCATCAACCAATCAGAGAATTGTGCACGGGCTGATCACGTACCTTGGGACGCCCCTCCCTCACCTAGCCTTTAAAAATGTTCTGCTGAAAGCCTTCGGGAAGGTCGAGGTTTTCTGAGCGCTAGGCGTTCAGTCTCCTTGCTCTGCTCTACAATCAATCTCCCTCTGTTCCAAACTCTGACGTTTTGGTTTGATTGGCTTCGCTGCGCGTCCGGTACAAGAACTTGCGTTCGGAAACACTTTTTCATAGTTTTATAATTTTCATAGTTTCTTTTAACCTTATTTTGTACTATTGCATAATAGGTTTTGTATTACAATTTTTTGCTGCGCCTTCGTGACCTGTTGGTATGTTTATTCCTCTTTTGCCTTCTAACATCATTGTAAAGGGCTTGATCGCCCTCTGTTTCTTATTGCTCATGTTTAAGTGATGCGGGTTTTTCTCTGCTTTTAGGAGGATCCTGAATAGGGAGAGAGGAAACCAGAGCTGCTTTCCTGGCTTCCCTGTTTAGGGGTTCCCTTTCTGCTTTGGCTCGGAAGCAGGGCTGGCTTCATGGGCATGTGGCCTGTATAGCCACACAGGGTCCACCTCCGGGTTTCATGCTCTCCTGTTACCGTCTTGAAATTTTTAATCATTTGTGAACAAGGAGCTCTGGATTTTCACTTTACGCTGTGCTCTGCGAGTTATGTAACTGGTTCTGCTGGGGAGTACTAAAAAACACAGCCTCTCTGTAGCCACCTACTCAGTTTGGAACTCTCTTGGCCAGGGTGAAACTTCTGTCTCCCACCAGTGTTTCTGGCTTGCTCAATTCAGATTCCACTCCCAACAAGACTCTTTTTCAGGGAGGCTCTCAGTTCCTCGGGATGGCAGGTGTTGTGTATTTGTGAAGTTGTTATGGGCTTAATTCACCTTAGTATCCCGTGACAGCCCCTTAGTGGGTTCTCGTGGTCCTCTCTAGACTTACTTACAAATGGAAGCTATGAAGATGTTTGTTAGGTTCTCAGACTTGCCTACTGAACATTCCACTCAAAATAGAATACTTCTTTTGGAAGTATCTGGCAATTTCTGTGTCCTGGGTCTCCTAAGATGGTCAGAACGCTGCTTTATCCCCCCTCTATTAACCTCCCACAGCTGTTAAACCCATAGGGGTCCTGCTGATGTCAGGGTTTGGATCTACTCACCTGCGTTCTGGAGCTCATGGGTGTACAGTCACTTGCTTTGGTTGACGATGGTGCCTGTGGACTGTTTATTTTGCTATCCTAGTTCTGAGGCGATTTGGAGAGATTAAAAAAACTACATTGCCATCATGATCTTGCCCCCAACTAGAAGCCATTATAAGAATGTTCAGGTTTGATGTATTTATTATAGAATTATTAACCGTTAGACAAGTACTACACCACATTTCCAAAGACTGCTTTCTATAACCGTCTTCATCCAGGTGTATATTATCTAAGAGGCTGAAGTATACAATAAGAAAAGAAGTGTAAATATAATTGGCAGGGCACATGTGCTCTCATTTAAGTACTGAACATTATAAATTTTAAATTTGGTTTAAAAAGTAAAAACCTTCATAAAAACTTCTATTTACGTCTTGTTAGCTGAGAACATAAATACGTCCATTACGTTCTCCAAATCTGGCAAAGTAGTAAACCCTGGGATAACGAAAGCATCTGAGAGGTACCCAATCAATACCTAGAAAAAGACACCAGTGTTTTAATTTTTTTTATTGAAGTATAGTTGATTTACAGTATCATGTAAGTTTCAGGTATAGAGCACAGTGATTCAGTTATATATGTGTGTGTATATATATATACTTTCAGATTCTTTTCCATTATAAGTTATTATATAATATTGAGTATAGTTCCCTGTGCTATACTGTGGGTCCTTATTGGTTATCATAATAGTGTGTATATGTTAATCCCAGCCTCCTAATTTATCCCTCTCCCCACCCCCCTATCCCCCTTGGTAACTAATTTTGTTTTCTGTGTCTGTGAGTCTCTTTCTGTTTTGGAAATAAATTCATTTGTCTTTTAGATTCCACGTATAAGCTATATCATATGTTTGTCTTTTCTGTCTGGCTTATTTGACTTAGTATGATAATCTCGAGGTCCATCCATGTTGCTGCAAATGGCATTGTTTCATTCTTTTTAATGGCTGAGTAATATTCCATTGTGTGTGTATGTATACATATATGTGTGTGCATATATATATATACACCACATCTTCTTTATGCATTCGTCTGTCGATGGACATTTAGGTTGCTTCCATGTCTTGGCTATTGTAAATAGTGCTGCAGTGAACATTGGGGTGCATATATCTTTTTGAATTATGGTTTTCTCCAGATATATGCCCAGGAGGACACACCATTGTTTTTAAAAAATCATTTATATCACAAATAAAATGCAGTAATATATAATTTTCGCTCAGTATATGCAACAGTATTTTGGCAGAATAGGATTGTGGAATAGGTACCTGTCAAAAGTATTTAAAATCATAATATATGATATCACGATGAAGTCCTTTTTAAACCAAAATTCACCTGCCATGCATTCACTAGATAAATGTGAAATGTACCATGTGCCAGAGATACTTAGATGAGAAGAGAGAGTCCCTGCTTATTAGAAACTAGGCAGGCAGCCTGGTAAGTTCTCAGGAAATGTGATGGATGCTCAGGCAGGGACCAAAAGAGGGAAACCTGTGTTAGTTTAGGAGGTCAGAGAGGGCTCGGGTCCACACTCTGACTTTGGCTCCTCCTATTTTCTAAAGCCAAGCTGCCCTCCAAGCTGAACTAAATCACACTCTTCTTCAAGTCTTAATGATTCTACTTACCAGTTAAGCGTTACCTCTTCAATGCCATTTTATAGTGACATTGCCCTTTCTTTGAATTCTAAAGTCCTTAACACACCCTTTCATTTGTCTATATATGATTGTAGAACCAGTCTACAGTCTTTTTTTTTTTTTTTTTTTTTTGGGCTGCGTTGGGTCTTGGTTGCTGTGCACAGGTTTTCTCTAGTTGCGGTGAGTGGGGGCTACTCTTCGTTGCCATGTGCAGGCTTCTCATTGTAGTGGCGTCTCGTTGCAGAGCATGGGATCTAGGGTGCGTGGGCTTCAATAGTTGTGGCACACAGGCTCAGTACTTGAGGCGCACGGGCTTAGTTGCTCCACAGCATGTGGGATCTTCCCTGGACCAGGGCTCAAACCCGTGTCTCCTGCATTGGCAGGCGGATTCTTAACCACTGCGCCACCAGGGAAGCCTAGTTGTTTTGTTTTTTAAGTGTCTATTTGTATATTGCTTTTCTCCAGCTGAATTATAAGCATTTCCATGAGAAAAGGCAACTGAAGATACAACTTTTCTCTAACGTCGAATGTGACACTGGGCACACAATAGACATGTAATAAATGCTTGTTTAATAATGGGAACAAATAAGTAAACGAAGTTATAGAGCTCAATTGCTGCAAACTAAAAAATAAGATTTGTATGTTTGGTTTGCTACATGAAATTTGATTAAATTGGTCATACATATTTCCAAATGTAGGAGAATGGAGCTGCTTCTGAGACTTAAATGATACAGCCATATTGGCCCATTCTTGTGCAAGGTAAATAAGGATTCTGGTACTGATAGAAAATGTACCTTCAAGTGAATTAAACTCTTAGCTCAAAATATGCAGCTTGTGGAGCATATGGCAAAATCGTGTGGTGGGAAGAACATAAGCCTTGGAAGAAGGGACACCTAGAGTCAAGTGCTGAGATGTCGTTCACCAGCTAGGTGGCCTTGGAGAAATTAACGAGCATCACCCAATCTGCCTCAGTCTTTATGTGTATTTTGTGTACAATTACAGGTCTGCATTCTTCATATACTCTCAGCTCAGCCCAATATAATAGGTTTATGAGTCTCAACATTATGTATCAATTGATACTATAAGCTTTGCATTGATGTTCTAAAATTGTGTCAGTGCCCCCAAAGTTTCTATAGTTATGGGACAGATTTAGAGAATAGGTCTTTAGCTTCCTGTCACATAGACAAGATCTTTCACCCCAAGCCCCAGTCACGTACCATTAGAATATTGTTTGGAAATTGTAACATCTGAACCTTTTTAAAAAGACAGTCCTAATTCTTAAACTTGTCATATATGCAAGACAGTAATTATAGGCTTCAGAACTATAGAATTTTGTACTGAGTTTGATGTAAAAAGGAACAAAAATATCTTTTACCATATCAATACGGCAACTCATCCTTCAATGGAGAAAGAGATCAGACTCAATTCATTATTTGTTTGTCGTCATTCTGCCAATACAGGTTCTCTTAGGCTGTCAGGTTAACAGTAAGATCAGGGGAGTGTTTAATAAAGCAATGAGTTTCTCTATTCCAGCTATTTTTTTTCTCAGACTACGGAGCTAAAGAGACTGTTTAAATATGTTGAAAAGAAAGAAAAAATATTTTTAAGAACTCATATTTTTGTCTACTGTCCTCCATTTCATCCTTGCTACCAAAGCTTTCAGTTGAGGTCCAACTGAGAGCTCACAAATTTCATTCATAGATAATGAATAACAAATGTTGCCAACACCACCCTTCTGATGAACAGCTCAAAAACACAATGAAAATAGCAACACATGGGCAGTGAATCATATGAGACGGTATCTCGAGCAAACAGGAAAAACCCCTTTATTTCTTAGAAAACTTTCACTCTCTGTTCTCCGAAGATATGTGCATTTGGTGTGCATACACATGCACGTGTGAGCAAACACTAAATAAGTCAAATGGTAGATGATGTAAGGTAGTGTAATGATTTCTCTATGAAAATTTTTGCCTGGTAGTGAGATACTATTTGAAATTTTAGAGACATTTTTATAATAAAGTACATAGTCAATTTTTGTAAGTATTCTCCAGTGTTTGAGAAAAGTATTCACAAGTTGTTGGATTCAGTTCTACACATTCCATTAGCTCAAGCTTGTTAATTGTGTTGTTTGGCTCTTCTGTACACTTAAGTTTTCCTCTTCTTGATCTGTATCTCTCAATGAGATGTGTTAAAATTCCTCACTAATTGAATAGTTTTAAAATTCTCTATGCAGTATTGTTTTTTGGTTTTTTTGGCTTTGTATATTTGGAAGATCTGTTGGATGCATTCCAAATCATGACTGTTTTATATTCCTGTTATATTTTTCCTTTCATTACTGTGTAAATGTAATGAGTTACTTAATCTGAAATAATGCCTTTTTGACTTGAAGATTATCCCATTTGACATACGTATTGCTTTGTCTGATTTCTCTGTTCTTTGCCTCCTTTCTGTCATCATATTTAAGGAATTTTTCTGGATTAAAAAATCTGAGGTGAGAAACTATAGGTGAGTTGAATTCCTCCATGTTTTTGTGGTTACTAATATATCTACTTTTGCATTTTCTTTGTACCGTACCTTCTCACGGTTTCTACTTAATTTTTTTCCCTCTGTTTTCATTTTCTCACTTGGAAGTTATTCCATTTCTGTCCTTTTAGTGGGAACCCTTAATTGCTTAACATACATACTTGACCTGAAAAGTTACTATCTTTACCCTCCACCTCAACAAGAGAAGACCTGGGAACACAAACTCCAAGCATCGTCCTCCCATCTTCCATGTTTTTCTTGTCTAATATTTAGTCGCTCCTTGTTTTTAACCTCCCATCACTCATTTTCATTGTCACTGTTTTTATAGTTAATATTTATTTAGATTTTGAACTCCGTGTTGAGCAGTGACAACTCACATTGCCTCTCACATCCCACTTCTTCATTCTGGATTGTTTCCTCCTTATTGAAGTATATCCTTTAGAGTTTTTCCAGCAACGTTCTATGCATGTCAACTCTCTTTCTTTGTTTTTCTAAAAATGTCTTCGAGTTCCTTCAAGATCGAGTCAAAATAGCTGAGAATAGAATTGAGGTTAACAATTGAAGATAGTATTCAATTATCTTCTGACATTATTGTTGTTAAGTCCCAGTCTAATTTTTGTTCTTTGGTCTTTTCCCTGATTACTTTACAATTTTTTGGTATTTTGCAGTTTCACTATGTCGATCTCTACCCCATACTCTCTCTACCCCATTCTCTCTAATCTTTCCTTCTGGAACTCTTATTAGATATATGTTGCACATTCTTGCTTCTATGTTTCTTAGATTTTTGGCTATATTTTCCACCTCTTCATTTCCCTTTGCTGAATTATAAGTAATTTTCACAGGTTTTCAGCTGTGTCTAACAGACATTGGATTTTAATTCTAATAACTATTTTTCATTTTCCTTCTTTAAATACTTTTTTCATGTTTTTTTAAATGGTTTTTATTTTTGGCTGTGTTGGGTCTTTGTTGCTGCATGCAGGCTTGCTCTAGTTGTGGCGAGTAGGGGCTACTCTTTTTGCGGAGCGTGGGCTTCTCACTGCGGTGGCTTCTCTTATTGCGGAGCACGGGCTCTAGGCGCACGGGCTTCAGTAGTTGTGGCACATGGGCTTAGTTGCTCTGCGGCATGTGGGATCTTCCGCACCCAGGGATCGAACGTGTGTCCCCTGCATTGGCAGGCGGATTCTTAACCACTGCGCTACCAGGGAAGTCCTCATGTCTTTTTCTTTAACCCCTATTTTAAAATGTCTCAAAGCCTCGTTTTATTTGTATAGCTTAGGATTCAAAACAACACATTCCTCCCTCAATAAGTAACTTCATTTAATAGTTTCCTATGTATTCTCCCAATGTCTCTTTATACAAATATAAGGATTTTTGAATATATATTCTGATTTTTTTCTCCCTTGTTGACCATAAGGCAGCACCATATACTATATTAACAGTGGCCTGTTTTACTTTTTGCATATAAAAACAGGACCTCATTCCTTTTTGCCATTACATAGCATTCCATTGTGCGGGTATATCATGGTTAGTTTAACCAGTATCCTACACTTGGGTTGTTTGCAGTTTTTTACTCTTAAAGATAATACTGTAGTGAATATATCATTTTACAAGCACTCGACTATATTTATGGGATAGAGTCACAGAGTGGGATTGCTGGGTGAAAGGGTAACTAGTAATTTTGATAGATATAACCCAATCGTTCTTCATAGCAGTTAGAACATTTTGTGCCCCACCAACAATCGTGAAAGTGCATGATTCTCCACAATATCACTAACAGAGTATGTGTGAAATTTCTTTAATCATTTAAAAAAATTCCATTTTATATTAGAGTATAGTTGATTTACAGTGTTGTTAGTTTGAGGTGCACAGCAAAGTGATTCAGTTACACATGTATCGATTCTTTACCACCCTGATAGTGCCTGATCTTGTCTTTAATCATGGTTAACATACCTCATATAGTCTCTTTCAGATTATTACATTGTCTCTAGTTCTTGGTATCTTCCTGCATAATGTCCTTGGATTTCTCCCTCATTGAGGATCCTTTCTTCTCATTTTCATAATTTGTGGTGGTGAGCATCTCTTCCCCAGAGATTTTCTCCCCCCCTTTTCTGGTTGTCTGTTGCTACAAACAAATTACTCCAAAGCATATTGGTTTAAAATGACTGTTTTATGTTGCTCACGATTTTGTAGGTCAGAAATTCAGGAAGGACCTGACTGGGTAGTTCTCGCTTGAGTTCTTTCATGGTTTTTGCAGTCAGATGCCAACTGGGCCTAGAATCATCTGAAGGCTTTACTGGGTTAGACATCCATGATGGCTCACATACAGGGCTGGTCGTTGATTCTGGCTATCAGCCAACAGCTTAGCTCATGTAGTTGATTCTGGCTATCAGCCAACAGCTTAGCTCATGTAGTTGATTCTGGCTATCAGCCAACAGCTTAGCTCATGTAGTTGTAGGTGGAAACAACTGCATGTAGGTGGAAACAACTACATGTGAACTCTCCAGCATGGCAGCCTCAGAGTGGTGATACTTCTTTACATGGAGGTTTAGGGCTCCAGCATGAATAATTCAGCGAACAAGGTGATAGGTTCAAGATCTCTAGGTTCAAGTCCTCTTAAAGTCTAGCCTCAGAAATCATGCAGCATCACTTCAGCTGTACTCTGGTCAAAGCAGTCACAAGCCTGCCTGGAATTAAGTGAAATAGCAGTGGAACATCAAGAATATTTTGGACATTATTTTTAAAACCACCACATTTCTGAAGTTCTGTGTGTCTGGGATTGCAGAAGGGTCCCTACAGGGTGTTTCCATTTCTCAGCCAGGTGGCTCACATTTTATTGGTCTAGAACCAGTTTTTATATTGATTTCTCAGCTTAGGGATTCTCATATCATATAGGTAGTAAAAATTCATACTACACATCTTCTTGTAGCATAAACCTGTGGCTTTATATTCTTAGAAACTTTAAATCCATCTAAAGTTGTGGGTGGAGACCACCTCCTTGTTAAATCCTTGAGCCAGAGTTCTTCTAATCTACCTTCAATGAGGGGACAGCTCTTTTGGAAATCTGGTTTTACAAAACAAATACATTCCAACTCATTGTCTTGCATTGACCCAAGGCCATATCTTCTGTCCCGATATGACCATTAAATCCCAATACTTGACCACGAGGACCTATAGCTGGAATCTGATGCTGTACCCTATCCCCACTCCAAACCCATGCAGCCTTGCTTTTGATTCCCTTTTAGTTTTGTACTTGTAAGGATTTGCTTTCCTTTATTTTGAACTAAGCTATATATTTACACATTATTGTTAATTTATTCTATCCAGTGCCTCTATGTGTTTGTAGTAAGAGGGTTATCTATAGTAACTCAGTCCAAGATGGTCCCAGAGGTCCTCAATCCTCAAATTTTTTTTTTTTTTTTTGCAGTACGTGGGCCTCTCACTGTTGTGGCCTCTCCCGTTGCAGAGCACAGGCTCCGGACGCGCAGGCTCAGCGGCCATGACTCACGGGCCCAGCCGTTCCGCGGCATGTGGGATCCTCCCGGACTGGGGCACGAACCTGTGTCCCCTGCATCGGCAGGCAGACTCAACCACTGCGCCACCAGGGAAGCCCAGTCCTCAAATTTTGCGGTTAAAAAACGGAGTATTGTTGAATGACTGTCCTTGAAGGTAAGTTTAAGAAGTCCTCATTAGTGGACAAGAATAAATGTTTTCCCTCTGCTGGTCTGCTTTTCTGTAAGGGCATCTCTTTCTTACTTTCTGATCTAGATCAATGGGCAGATGCTATTTCAGCCAACCTCAAATGGCAGCTGAAGCATGTGTAGTCACTGCCTTTTTGCCATCCAGCAAAGCGATTCTTCTTGTCATAGATTTGGCAGGATAATCAATAGGATCCAAATGGCAATCAATTTTATGTGATTGCACTTGGTTTCCCATTGATTTCAATGCTGACTCTATGGCAGAAGAATGAGGGAAATCTGATGCCAATCATTGCCTGTGAATGCCACTGCACATGTTTCTAGGTGACTGAACAGCATCAAAGAGATGGGAGAGAGAGACATGCTGGCAAAAAGAGTGAGGACGGAGCAAAGCCCCAATGCTTAAGATGAAGAAAAAGATGTTAATAGAGACGTGGTAAGGGGAAGCTTGAACTATGATACTCCTCTGATCCAGAACGCCATTGAGAAACCTGGGTTGGTACAGTGGAGGATAAAATCAGCCTCAAGGCCGCATAGCCTGAACAAGATTTCAAGGTATGTTTCCCCAGCAATCATGATGTTTGATGGCTTAATCTTAGGAAATCTTGGTTGTAAGTTCGCACCTGGAAATGATTAATCACTTCTTGGCCATCAAATGTCACTTTCTTGAAGCCAAGAATCACTTTTTTTTTTTTTTTTTTTTGAGGTACGCAGGACTCTCACTGTTGTGGCCTCTCCCACTGCGGAGCACAGGCTCCTGACGCGCAGGCTCAGCGGCCATGGCTCACGGGCCCAGCTGCTCCGCGGCATGTGGGATCTTCCCAGACCGGGGCACGAACCCGTGTCCCCTGCATCAGCAGGCGGACTCTCAACCACTGCGCCACCAGGGAAGCCCCATGAATCACATTTTTATTTACCCAGAGTACTCAACTATCCTCTACCATATGGATTCTCAATGAATAATTGATGGAAATATGTTATAGTTTTTATGGATAGCTTTTTCTAATCTGTGGACCTAAGAATGTATTATAGTATTCTCCAGACTTATCCAGCCAATATTGGCATCCTAGTTTTACATATGACAGAGCCATCACACCAAGCAAAGGATCACAGTAGAGTCTAATAAGGAGGCAAAGTTAATAATACAATAAAACACATTTAACTTGGAGCTTACGCTTTAGAATAAATCTACTCCACTCTTGTGTTGTTTAGCTCTGACTTTGGCAAAAGTTTTCTGCAGAGTATGTATTTTTTTTTTAATTTATTTTTGGCTGCATTGGGTCTTTGTTGCTATGCACGGGCTTTCTGTAGTTGCGGCGAGCGGGGACTACTCTTCGTTGCGGTGCGTGGGCTTCTCATTGCAGTGTCTTCTCTTGTTGTGGAGCATGGGCTCTAGGCACGCAGGCTTCAGTAGTTGTGGCACGTGGGCTCAGTAGTTGTGGCTCACGGGCTCTAGACCGCAGGCTCAGTAGTTGTGGCTCATGGGCTTAGTTGCTCCGTGGCATGTGGGATCTTCCCAGACCAGGGCTCGAACCCGTGTCCCCTGCATCGGCAGGCGGATTCTCAACCACTGCACCACTGGGGAAGCCCCAGAGTATGCTTTTAAATGTTATTTCTAGTTTTTGAAAAGGAAATGCATTCACAGTAGTCAAAAGTTAAATATGGAAAGGCATATATTAAAGCATATCCCTTCTGCTGTCTCCATCTACTCCTTTCTTTCCTGTCCCTTTTAGGCAATCAGTCATGCTACTTAATTGTGTCCCAGTGCCTCCTTATGCAATCACAAGCAAATATGAGTAATTATTCTTAGAGTCTTCATTTCTTATACAAAAGGAAGCATGCTATATATGTTAGTCTGCCTCTTTTTTCACACTATAACCTAGAGATTTTTTTCCGTATTGGTACATAGAGAATAATAACTTTCATTCGAGTTGAACAACTGCATAGTATTCCATTGTATGGATGTGGCAAAGTTTATTTAACCAATACCCTATTAATGGGCAATTGGGTTGTGTCCAATCTTTTGCAATTACAAACAGTGCTGCAATGAATAATCATGAACATATGTCATTTCTTACATGGGCAAGTGCATCTGTGCAATAGGTTCAAAAGGTAAACACATTTGTAATTGTGATAGTGTCCATTTGCCCTCGATATGGGCTATGACATTTGCATTTCCACATGTAATGTGTGAGCATGCCTGCTGCCCCACAACTTTACCAGGAGGATGTGTTGTCGAGCATTCAGACTTCTGCCAATCTGAGAGGTGAAAAATAATACCTCAATGTAATTTTAATTTGCATTTCTCTAACAATGACTGAGGTTGGGTATATTTTTACCTGTTTTAGGGGCCATTTATGTTGGGGTTTTTTTGGTGTGTGTTAACTGTATATTCTGTTTACCCATGTTTCTTGGAATGCTTTTATGGATTTCTTGTTTCTTTTACATTTAAATCTCCAATTCACTTGGAACTTGTTCCAGTGTACACTTGTACAGTTTGAGGTATAGAAACAACTTTGTATTTTCTTTTTTAGCTCACAACCCAGTAGTATAAAGTCCTTATGAGTCTACCAACTAGAGACCAACTAGAGATGACATCTTTATCATATGCTAATGTCATGTACCTCATTTAATTTCTGGACTTCCTGATTCTCTTCCATTGGTCTCTTTATTCAAGCACTTTCTCAATTGCTAAGACATCCCAGTATATTTTAATGTCCGGTAGGGTCAGTGTCCCTGTATTGTCTTTCTCTTTCAGAATTCCACTGGCTACTCTTGCTTATTTTGTAGTGAGTGTTTCTTATAGTTTTGTTATTGTTTAACCTTGGGTGTGAGGACATGAAGGATGAAGCAGAGTTCTGCATACATCATAGGAACTTCTTTCTATGGATTATTTTTCTCTCCTTGTTAAAAATGAGGCGGAATGTTCTGATGGAGAGTTTTCTTGTGAATCCAAGGTTAAGTTTGCATTGGCCAACATAACCCAATGGAAGCTTGCTCTGAAGAATGAACTTACCTCACTAAGTAAAATAAAATAGGTGAACCCGTGGTAGTCAGAGCCCAATCTTCCCTGGCCCTAGGATGGGCTAAGCCAATAAGACGTAAGCCCCTGGCTGCAGGTCTAACAGCCTTAAGGGAAAGGGTTCAGGTAGCAGTTGTCTGGCTCTGAGTGAAAGCTGGGAGAGGTGCCTTGACATATGTGCGTGAACACTGCACCCAGATTGGGGCGGTTGTCACATGCATCCCATACCCTACTTTAAGCCATTCCTTCCTCCAGTTGGAAAATGGTGACCCAAGCAGCTGGCAGACCTGGGAGGAGCCCTTCTTAGCACATCAGCTGAATCGCAAGCATTCACATCCCAGGGAAAGCACTTCTGAGCGCATACCTGCCTGGGCAGGGATTGGGGTTTGGGGCGGTCAAGAAAGACATCCAATAGGAAGGTGCATTTGAACTAGATCTTGAAGGAAAAGAGGAAGTTTTCTGACAGATGAGTTTGGAAAGGGCATTCCTGAGAGAGAGGAAACAAATAGCACAGAAATTCAGGGCTGCATAGTGCATTCTGGGAGCGGCAAGTGGTTTGGTGGGGCTCTAATGAGGCACACAGGGGCACGTGTGAGACCTGTGTGGCCAGATAGACCCTGCAGGGTCCTCCGCGTTCAGTGCCTGAACCCTAACTCTAACTCCTTTCTCCAGTATGTGGGAAATCACTGGAGGATTCTTTATTTTGCTCAGTTTTTACTGTAAAAAAAAAAAAAAAAATTGTACTTTCACATACTAAAAATAGTGCACCTAAGTCTTTCTTGTCCCTACTCTTCTCCTCCAAAAAGGCCACTGCTACAGTTCCTTGTACATATTTTCACTTTTCTCTCCAGAAACATGTATTATGGATTTAAGTCCTTTTAAAAAGGAGATTGTACTATGTTGTCCTGCAACTTGCTTTTTCTTCTGCTTCACTTACTGATCTTTTCTATAAGTGCTGTTAAAGTCGCACCATTTTGGGGGACAGTACCTTCTTCCAACTGGTATAATGACTTTTCCTCCACAAAACGTCCTAAATAAATGCACTATAATGAGAATTTTGATATTACGGTTTCAGACAAAGTCACACTCCCCAATTTGCTCAAGTAACAATGGTTTCTAGTCAGAGATTATCGAATAGAACTAATTTAAACTGCACCGTGTTGGAAGCCCAAAGCGTCTGGTTTTGTATATGGAGACCCAGGAAGAGGGGTGAAGCAGTGGCACCTCCCACACATCTTCAGCCTGGAGTTCAGGTGTGCTGCTTCCACGGGATCCAAACACCCTGCGTTGTAGCCTTCACCTCTCCTCCCCAATGTTTTTCTGTGCTATGACTTTATTTTTAACAACAGTCTCAGGGCAAGGTAACTGAGCCACAGAAAAGTGGAGAAGATGGCACAGAAAGCAGAATTCTTAAAGGAACAGCTCCCTTGCTCCCACCCCACCACCCACCATCCACTGTGGGTAAGAATAATGAAACGATTATGTTCACGCTCGCAAACTGATGAGTATCACTTACACAAACTTGTTTGCATAGTTCAAGTCATTGCTCATTCTATCTGCGAAATGTTTTGGGGTATTTGAAGTTGGATTTAGAGCCCAACACAATTTACCCAGTAAGATTCATGTAGGTGTTCTTTCATGAAACAGCTCTTCACTTAGTGGCCAGTCTTTCAGGAACAAATGGGAGTCTATGAGGGAGGATGTAGTGGGTCTGAAAGGGTGTAGACGACGGCCAAGGCCACAACAGTGTCTGCAGATACCACAGTCAGTCTAACCACCCCCCTCTTACTAGATGACCGAGATTTTATTTTGAAAAGAAAACTCACCAGAAATGCTGCAGGGGAGATTCTTTTACACACATCTTGAAACCCTTGAGCAACAATATCAGTGGGAGACATTTGGGAGTAGAATTGCTGGGTCAAGAAGGGCACAGATTTACAATGTGAAAGCCAATGTCAAATTGTCCTTCCCAGAAGATGCACCAGTTTTACACTCTGCCATTAACATCGGACAAGAGTCCCTACACCCTCACCTGTGGAGGATGATAGCAAATACTTTCAGATGTGAAAGCGGTGATTCGTCTGTTTTTATATGCATGTCTTTAAATGTTAGTGAAGTATAAGAGTGAGTGAGAAGCATTTTTCATGTGCTTATGGCTATTTGCAATTGTTTTCTTTGAACTGCCTTTTCATGCCCCTCACCCACTCTTCCATTAACTTGTTAGCCTTTCTTTTATTGAATTGTAAAACTTAAGGATTTTAAATAAGGGTGAAATACAATCATATTTTAGAAAGTTCTTTTGCTATACAGCACCACATTGATATCACAGTTTATCATTCACTTGACTAAAGTACCCATATTTAGTGATTTCTGAAGATTCTGGGCATAGATTTCTCTGAGGCTCTCTGAAGGAGGAGAAACTACTATAAAAGTGAAGTGTATAGAATCTGACAGGCTAAAGCTCACTGAAGTACAATTTTATTTTTCCTCAAGTTTGAGAGTTAGGCAGAAAATAACAGTAACCAGGAAACTTGACAACTAAAAATAGCACAGGAATTATGCTTTCTGAAAATAAAAATTTGATTTGTCAGACTATTTCAAAAGTAGAAAATAAGAGAGACACCAGCATTGTATTTCTTAACACTTTTCATTTGTCTCTGAAGGTCAGAAAGAGTTCTTACTCCCTCTGTGGCGAATGCATACTTCGCAGCTGTTGTTAACGAAGGCAATCCTTTTCCTGCACTGAACTTTGCATCTCCCCTTAAACACAATCTGCACCGCCCAGGTGCAGATTCAGGCCCTTTCAGTCCTAGCTTTGAGCTACGTTTCCAGTAGCACCTGTCTCTGTTGTCAAATGTGAAGTGGCTGCTCCGTCTACAGTAGACATTACATTGTGCTCTTCTTGGCCTCTGTTGTCAAGTTGTCATTCTTAGGAGGATCTCCACCTATGGCCCATCTGGCCCCCAAGGTCAGCCAAGTCCTGCTTCTCGTGGAAGTCTTGGTTCCCTCACTCCCACAAGGTCCTCTGGACCTTGCCCCTCCCCATCTGTTTGGCTCTTCCTTAGGCTTTCATTTAACCTCTTATATGAAGTGAGTTTTGTTTTCCCAACTAGATTATAAGGCTCTTGAGGTCAAGAGTCCTGTGGTAGATTTCTTAGTGGCCCCCTCCTGTGTGGGACCTATCACACTGCTGAGCATTCAGGTAATTACTAACTGAATATTATGGGTAGGACCTTGAGTGCTCCTAACCTGTAATCTGAGGTCCTTGTCGGCACTTTCTTCCACAAGGTGCTTGCTTCTGACCGTTCCTTCTCTACCCCAGCCTGATGACCCACGTCCTCCGCCTATCCCGTCAACCTTGGGGTTCTCTGACCGTTCAGTCCTGGCCCTTCTGCTCTACTCATCCTATGGCAAAATCTCATCCACTCCATCTTTTCTGCCACCAGTGACAAGAGGCCTAACCAAGCTCTGCAGCTCAACTCAGACTCGCCTGGCTGATAGTCATGTGTCTGTCAGACATCTGCACATGGACAGCCCTGAGGCACCTCAAACTCAGCCTGTCTAAAACTAGACCCCTTGCTGTCCCCCAACCCTGTTGCTGTGTTTCCCGTTTCCGCTGGTGGTCCCGCTGCCCTCTTAGTCATCCAGGCTAGAAATCCAAGAGTATTCTTGATTCCTCCTCAAATACCAAAACCTATCCATTTGAACCCCCCAATGTAACCCCTTTCCACCCCAACTCTCAGTGCCTTACCTAAGGTTGGCATCATCTCTGGATAATCGTAGCCTCCTCTTAACTAGTCTCTCTGACCTTAACCTCGTGCTTCTCAATTTCTTCCAGAATGATCAGTTTCCCCCGTTCAAAACAGTTCCCCAGGGCTTTGTTGCCTACACGGTGAAACCCCCAGTTCTCAACCTGTTGTTATGGGCCCAGAGAGCTCTGTTCCTGGGTACTCTTCCTGCTGTGTCCCCAACTCCCAGTGAGCACAGAACTGATGATGGTACCTGCCCTCCCACGGACCACCACACCCATCCTATTCTTACCTCGTCTCTTGCTCCAAACGCCTGCCTTGGCTCCAACACTCTTCTACTTCCTCTTGACCTGGCCAGCTCTATTCATCCTTTAGCACTGGACTCTGGGTGTCCTTCCCCAGGAAGCAAAGCGTTTATATCAGATCCCTCGCATTTCAGTCCCCCACTCCTAGCTAAGCAATACCCCATCCAAATCACTGGGATTTCACATAGAATGCAATATTCTATTTATGCTATCTTTCCTTTTCTGTATCTGTCTTCCAACTCGACTGAGCTCTGTGAGGACAGGGTTCATATTTTATGTATCTTTAGTCTAACACATTTTAAGGGCCCAGTTTGCCTAACGGAAAATCAACAGTGTTTACTTCTCCTCAGCGTATAGACAATTACAGTGATATGTGGGTGCAGTTCAGGGTGCTTTGTAATCCAGCCTCTGCTGCCTTATAAAACATTTCTGTGGGTTTATGTGGGGTGAAGTTTTCAGAATTGGCATCAATGCCATGTTTTACTACATATATTGGGTACTTGTTTGTTCCTTTGCAACTTTTCCTGGCTAAATTTCAACACACTGTGACAGTGGGAGTGGGAGGCATGGACTCTATGCCTGTTAGGAAATGACTATGGTATAGGTTAAACGTGTATGGTAATGGGCTGCTTATATAATCAGACTTGTGTGGATGTTGCTTCTGGGATGAGAGCACAAGTTGCCAAGTATTGAGGGGCAACCACACGCATAAGCCAGAGTAAACCAAGTGGCTGTCAGGATAAAAAGGACTGTAAAACTGGAGTGGAAGAGGAGCAGAAAACAACAGTAGTGCCTTGTATTCATGTGGCTGCTCTCACGGCTCCTGGGTCAGTATTTCTTACCAAATGGTAACTCAAGCATCAGAACAGAAAAGAGGATTAGGCAATTTTATCTTGGTTTCTGGTTCTTAGTAAGAAAACATGAATTTTCAAATACGACTTATATATTGGAGGCAATTATCAGTAGTCTTTCAAGTCACTCCAAGTGTGAATGGGGTCTGAGAGGAACCTGTTGGTCAGCTTCTGTCTGCTTCTGCCCCCTAGTGGTTCATTTGGAGTTGTTGACACTCTTAACCTTGAGCAGTTTTGGGCCCCTTGTGCAGGAAGACAGTTTTGCCTAGAAATGCCTTGTATATAGGCTCTTACATTTTTAAACTTAGGATTTATGGAGCATATTTCATTTCTTTTGTAACTATCCAGAAATCACCCACTCCTGAAAGCCTAGTTTAACTTACAGAAAACAATATCAGGGCTTCCCTGGTGGGTCAGTGGTTGAGAGTCCGCCTGCCGATGCAGGGGACGTTGGTTCGTGCCCCGGTCTGGGAAGATCCCACATGCCACGGAGCGGCTGGGCCCGTGAGCCATGGCCGCTGAGCCTGCGCGTCCCGGAGCCTGTGCTCCGCAACGGGAGAGGCCACAACGGTGAGAGGCCCACGTACCGCCAAAAACAAAAACAAATATCAACTCTTACTTTACAAAAGTCTGGCCATGCCCTCAAAAAACACTGTGTCTTGATTCTGGTAGAATGATTGACACATTGATTTGATTACCTTCATCCTGTCTAGAATTATTAATAGTTTGTTGTTCCGCTTGATCTTCCTTCCCCGTTAATCTTTGTGAGATTTGTGGTTTGTAATCGTTTTGTAGCCAGCCTTCTCAAACAACGTAGTTTTCATTTTACGTTAGTCTGAAATGGAATGTTATTGGGTAAAATACCCCTTAGGAGTATAATGAAAAGGACCTATTAATTTTCAGGGCAAGAGGGCTAATTACTCCCCTCCCCCTTAATTCTATATTAATTGCTAATAACTTAATAGAATTGAGTACATGAAGCTAATTTTGATTATTTCTTTTCAACATACACCATATCTGAAATGCTTGCCCAGAACAAGAAAAGAAGCTTTAGAAGGTCGAGTGCTTAATAAATATGCTTTATGATATTGCAGTTTGTAAATGAATCAAATTGAAAGAAATTTGGGGCTCCAAGAGGGAATCCTCATCTTTTTAATTAAAGGGGCGTGTAGTTGGGAGACCAGAACATTTTACGAGCACACATATGAGCAAAACTCCATAGGAGATACTTTATAGCATCATTACAGACAATAAAGAAGAGGCAATATAACATGGTGGTTAAGTGTGTGGTACTGGTGCCAGACTGATTCATTGCGAGTCCCAACTCCACTGGTGTGACCTTGGGAAAGTTGCTTAACCTCCTTGTTGCTCAGTTTATTAATCTGTGAAATGGGGATAATGAGAATGCTTCCTAATTCATATCACTGTGAAGATTAAATGGGATAAAGCCTTTAGAACGTTCCTGACATGACTGTCATCAGTCAACGTTAGATACTTCTGGTACTAAAAGACATTCACCTATCTGCACTCCCATGTTCATTGTAGCACTATTCACGATAGCCAGGAGGTGGACACAACCCAAATGTCCATCACTGGATGAATGGATAAACAAAATGTGGTCTATCCATACAGTAGAATACTATTCATCCTTAAAAAGGAAGGAAATCCCGTCACATGCTACAACACGGATGAACCTCGAGGACATGATGCTAAGTGAAGTAGGCCAGTCACAAAAAGACAAATACTGTATGATTCCACTTACAAAGTATCTAAAATAATCAAATTTATAGAAACAAAGTAGAATGGTGGGGGAAGAAAAAAATGCAGAGATGTTTAACGGGTATAGCGTTTCAAATTTGCAAGATAAAAATTTCTGCAGATAGGTTGCAGTACAATGTGAATATACTTAGTACTACTGAAATGTACGCTTAATAGTTAAGATGATAATTTTCGTGTTTATGTGGTTTTCTACCACAGTTAATAAAAAGCATTCTCTTCTGAACATGAGTTTCCGAGAAGCTGGGAATGTTCTTGATCTTGATCTTGGTGCTAGTGAAATGAATGTGTTTACTTCGTGAAAAATCTTCAAAAACACGTTTGTGATACGAGCACTTTCTGTTCGCCTCTTACACTTCAATGAAAAGTTTAAAAATGAGGAGACTCCCTTCAGTGACTTGAGCTTGCAATCTCATAGCCAGGTAAAGCACACAATTGCTTATGGAAACAGATTTTTTAAATATTAACATATACAGAAATGACTATTCTGTCAAATAGAAATGACTATCTGGCAAGCAAGTGACCTAAGAATTCAAGGAATTGAAACAATCTTTGTATAATGTTACAACCTGAAGAAACTTGACTTAAAAAATGTGACACAGGCAATGGCGAAAGAACTCTTGCTAACCTGCACAAGGATTTTATTTACTTTTACAATCAACCATACTTAGGGGAAGACCCAGAAGAACTAAGTGACACAAAATATACCTTTTACAAAAAAATAATTGACATAAATATTTTTATAACAACTTCATCGAGATATAACGCACTTACCGTAAAATTTGCCCATTTAAAGTGTACAATTCAGTGATTTTAGCATATTCAGAGTTGTGCAACCATTGCCACAATCAATTGTAGAACATTTTCATCACCTCAGAAAGAAACCCTGTATCCTTTAACACTCTCCATTTCTCCCCAACATCCACGCCCCCCGCCCGTCCACCCATAGGCAACCACTCATCTACGTTGTGTCTCTATAAATATGCCTATTTATATTCATATAAAGAGAATCATACAATATATGATCATTTCTGACTGGTTTGTTTTACGTAGCTTAGCGATCATCAAATTCAGCCATGTTGTAGACGCATTTTATCTCTTCTGGTGTGATCTGGCTAGAACTTTCAGTACAGGTAGAAGAGAAATGCTAATTCCTGGGATAAACCCTACAAATTAAAACATATTATCGTTTTTATATATTGTGGGATTCAATGTGCTACAATTTTGTTTAGAATTTTTCTATACATGTTCATTGGGATATTGGTCTGCAGTTTTCTTTAATATCTTTTTTAGGTTTTGGTATAAGAGTAATGCTCTCCTGGCAGAATGATTTGGGAATTATGCCTCCCTCACCTTTTTTTTTTTTTTTCTCAGTTTTCTGGAATACTTTGTGTAGAACTGGTATTATCTCTTTCTTAAAAGTTTGGTAAAATTCACCAGTAAAGCCATCTAGACCTGGAGTTTTCTTTGTGGGAAGATATTTTCTCCCTCCTGCTCTATATTGATTGATTGATTGATACTTACTGACTTGTTTACCTACTTACTTAATTCTTGTGATAAGAACATTTAATGTAAGATCTACCCTTAGCAAATTTTTAAGTAGGCAATGCAGTATTGTCAACTGTAGGCTCTATGCTGTTATTCTAGGAGTTGTTCATCTCTTATAACTGAAACTTTTAATCCTTTGACTAATCCCTCCCTGTTTCCTCCCCACCCCCCCACCCCACCCCCAGCTCCTGGCAAACACCATTCTATTCTACTTCTATGAGTTTGACTATTTTAAATTCATAATGTCAGCGGTAGCATGTAGCCTTCGTCCTTCTGTGTCTGGCTTATGTCACTTAACATAGTGTCCTCCAGGTTCACCCATGTTGTTGCAAATGGCAGGATTTCCTTCTGTTCTAAAGCTAAATAATATTACACTGTTTGTGTATACTACGCTTTTAAATCCAGTCATCCAATGGTAGACATTTAGGCTGTTTCCATGAATTGGCTATGGTGAGTAAAGCTGCAATGAACATGCGAGTGCAGGTATCTCTCGGAGATCCTGATTTCAATTCTTTTTGCTATACCTAGAAGTAAGACTGCTGGGTCATGGTAGTTCTATTTTTACATTTTTTAGGAACGTTTGTACTTTTTTCCATAGCGGCTGCATTGCTACCAATAGTGTGCAACGGTTCATTTTTCTCCACACCCCGGCAAAAATTACTTTAAAAAAAATACTAGCCATCCTAACAGCTATGAGATGATATCTCATTGTAGTTTAGATTTGCATTTCTCTGGTGATCAGTGATATTGAGCACCTCCTCATATACCTGTTGGCTATGAGTATGTCTTCATTGGAAAAATGTCTATTCAGTTCCTCTGTCAATTTTTAAATCACATTGTTTTTTTTGCTACTGAGCTGTAGGTGTTCCTTATATATTTTGGATATTAACCCTTTATCAGATTTATGGTTTGCAGACATTTTCTCCCATTTCATAGATGGCCTTTTCATTTTGTTGATTGTTTTGATGTAATCTCACTTGTCTATTTTCGCTTTTGTTGCCTGTGCTATTGGTATCATATCCAAGAAATTATTGCCAAAGCCAATGTCAAGAAGCTTTTTTCCCTGTGTTTTCTTCTAGGAGTTTTACTGTTTCAGGTCTTTTATGTAAGTCTTTAACCCATTTTTAAAATGTGACTTTTGAGTAAACTATAAGAGTCCAATTTCATTCTTTTGCATGTGGATATCCAGTTTGCTCAACACCATTTATTGAAGAGACTATCCTTTCCCCATTGTATATACTTGGCACCTTTGTCAAATATTAGTTAACCGTAAGTGTGTGAGTTTATTTATTGCCTCTCTATTCTGTTCCATTTGTCTGTGTGTGTATTTTTTTATGTCAGTTCCACACTATTTTGATTACTGTAGCTTCTGCACACGTGTGTTTGTGTGTGTGTATATATATATATATAATATGGATATAGTATATACTTTATTGAGGCATAGCTGTTGTACAATATTATATAAGGTTCAAGTACACAACATAGTGATTCAGAGTTTTAAAGGTTATACTTCATTTATAGTTACTATAAAATATTGGATATATTCCCTGTGTTGTACAATATATCCTTGTAGCTTATGTATTTTATACATAGTAGTTTGTACCTCTTAATCCCCTGCCCCTGTCTTGCCCCTCCCACCTTCCCTGTCCCCCCTGGTAACCATAAGTTCGTTCTCTAAGTTTGTGAGACTGTTTCTGTTGTGTTCGTTTAATATTTATTTATTTATTTGTTACTTTATTTATTTTGGCTGTGCCGGGTCTTAGTTGTGGCATATGGGATCTTCGTTGCGGTCTTGGTTAGTATAGTAATTTTGACAATATTATTTCTTCCAATCCAAGAACATGGTACATCTTTCCATCTGTTTGTGTCATCTTCAGTTTCTTTCATCAGCATCTTATAGTTTTCAGAGCACAGGTCTTTTGCCTCCTTAGGTAGGTTTATTCCTAGATATTTTATTCTCCTTGATGCTATGGTAAATGGGATTATTGCTTTAAATTTCTCTTTCTGATATTTCATTGTTACTGTATAGAAATGCAACAGACTTCTGTGTATTAATTTTGTATCTTGTAACTTTACTGAATTCATTGATGAGCTCTTGTAGTTTTCTGGTAGCATCTTTAGGATTTTCTATGTATAGTATCATATCATCTGCAAACAGTGACAGTTTTTCTTCTTTTCCAATTTGGATTCCTTTCCTTTCTTTTTCTTCTCTGATTGCTGTGCCTAGGTCTTCCAAAACTATGTTGAATAAAAGTGGTGAGAGTGGACATCCTTGTCTAGTTCTTGATCTTCGAGGAAATGCTTTCAGCTTTTCACCGTTGAATATGATGTTGGCTGTAGGTTTGCCATATATGGCCTTTATAATGTTGAGGTATGTTCCCTCTATGCCCACTTTCTGGAGCATTTGTATCATAAATGGGTGTTGAATTTTGTCAAAAGCTTTTTCTGCATCTATTGAGATGATCATATGGTTTTTATTCTTCAATTTGTTGATGTGATGTATCACACTGATTGATTTGCAGATATTGAAAAATTCTTGCATCACTGGGATAAATCCCACTTGATCACAGTGAATGATCCTTTTAATGTATTATTGGATTCGGTTTGCTAGTCTTTTGTTGAGGAATTTTGCATCTCTGTTCATCAGTGATATTGGCCTGTAGTTTTCTTGATTTGTGGTATCTTTGTCTGGTTTTGGTATCATGGTGATGGTGTCCTCATAAAATGAGTTTGGGAGTATTCCTTCCTCTGCAGTGTTTTGGAATAGTTTCAGAAGGATAGGTGTTAACTCTTCTCTAAATGTTTGGTAGAATTTGCCTGTGAAGCCATCTGGTCCTGGACTTTTGTTGGTTGGGAGTTTTTTAATCAAATTTTCAATTTCAGTACTGGTAATTGGTCTGTTCATATTTTCTATTTCTTCCTGGTTCAGTCTTGGGAGAGTGTACCTTTCTAAGAATTTGTCCATTTCTTCCAGGTTGTCCATTTTATTGGTATATAGTTGTTAGTAGTAATCTTACGATCCTTTGTATTTCTGTGGTGTTGGTGGTAACTTCTCCTTTTTCATTTCTGATTTTATCAGTTTGGGCCCTCTCCATTTTTTTCTTGATGAGTTTGGCTAAAGGTTTATCAATTTTGTTTATCTTTTCAAAGAACCAGCTTTTAGTTTCATCGATCTTTTCTGTTTTTTTTTAAATCTGTTTCATTTATTTCTGCTCTGATCTTTACTATTTCTTTCCTTCTACTAACTTTGGGTTTTGTTTTTCTTTCTCTAGTTGCGTTAGGCATAAGCTTAGGTTATTTGAGATTTTTTTTTGTTTCCTGAGGTAAGCTTGTATCGCTATAAACTTCCCTCTTAGAACAGCTTTGCTGCATCACGTAAATTTTGGATCACTGTGCTTTCGTTTTTGTCTCTAGGTATTTTTTGATTTCTTCAGTGATCTATTAGTTGTTTAGTAGCATATTGTTTAGCCTCCACATGTTTGTGTTTTTTGGAGTTTTTTTTCTTGCAGTTGATTTCTAGCCTCACAGCATTGTGGTTGGAAAAGATGCTTGATATGATTTCAGTTTTCTTAAATGTACTGAAACTTGTTTTGTGACCCAGCACGGGATCTATCCTGGAGAATGTTCCATGTGCACTTGAAAAGAATGTGTATTCTGCTGCCTTTGGATGGAATGCTCTATAAATATCAGTTAAGTCCATCTAGTCTAAGGTGTCGTTTGAAGCCTGTGTTCCTTATTGATTTTCCATCTGGATGATCTGTCCATTGATGTAAGTCGTGGGCTAAAGTCCCCCATTATTCTGTTACTGTCAATTTCTCCTTTTCTGTCTGTCAACATTTGCATTATATATTGAGGTGCTCCTACGTTAGGTGCATATATATTTACAATTGTTATATCTTACTGGATTGATCCTTTGATCACTATGTAGTGTTCTTCTTTGTCTCCTGTAACAGTCTTTATTTTAAAGTCAATTTTGTCAGATACGAGTATTGCCACTACACCTTTCTTTTGATTTCCATTTGCATGGAATACGTTTTTCCATCCTTTCACTTTCAGTCTGTATGTGTCTAGATCTGAAGTGAATCTCTTGTAGGCAGCAAATATACAGGTCCTGTTTTTGTATCCGTTCAGCCTGTTTCTTTTGGTTGGAGCATTTAGTCCATTTACATTGAAGATGACGTTGAAATTTGATTATTTTTTAATGTAGGCATTTAGTGCTTTAAATGTACTCCTAAGTATTGCTTTTGCAATATCTCATAAATTTTTTTTTTTTGTGTGCTACGTGGGCCTCTCACTGTTGTGGCCTGTCCTGTTGCGGAGCACAGGATCCGGATGCACAGGCTTAGCTTCCATGGCTCACAGGCCCAGACGCTCCACGGCATGTGGGATCTTCCCAGACCGGGGCACAAACCCGTGTCCCCTGCATCGGCAGCTGGACTCTCAACCACTGCGCCACCAGGGAAGCCCTATAATACTCTTTTTTATTTCTTCTTTGAGCCACAGGTTATTTAGAAGTATGTTTAGTTTTGAAATATTTGAGGAATTTTCATAGGTCTTCCTGTTATTGATCCCTACTTAAATTCCACTATGGTCAGAGTATACTTTGTATAGGTTTGAATCTTTTTAAATTTATTGAGACTTACTTTACGGCCCATATGTTCTGTCTTGGTAAAGTTAGTTGATTTTGTGCTTCAAGTCTACTATATCCTTGCTGATTTTTTTTTCTCTTTAAAAAATCGATTGTTCAGAGAGGGACATAGAAATCTCCAACTACTAATTGTAGATTAGATTTGTTTATTTCTTGCTGTAGTTCTATCATGTTTGCATGATTTATTAGGTGCATAAACTTTCAAGATTGTTATTCTTCCTGATGATCCATTTATTATTATGAAATTACATCCCTTAACACTGGAAATATTCTTTACTCTGCAATCTAATTTGCCTAATAGTGGTATAGTCACTCCAGCTTTTTGTCAGTGTTAGCATAGTATATCTTTTTCCATCCTTTTATTTGTGCATTTATAGTTAAAGTGTGTTCTTCTAGGGACCATATAGTTGGGTCTTGGTTGGTTAATACAATCTGAAAATCTCTACCTTCTAACTGGAGCATGTAAACCATTAAAATTTAACGTGATTATTGATATAGTAAGGTTTAAAAATTTCATCTTGCTACATATTTTATTTTTGTCATATCTGTGATTTGTTCTTTTTTTGCTTTTTTCTACTTCCTTTTAAATTGAATACTTTGTTTTCCTTTTTTTTTTTTTTTTTTTTTACATTTATTGGAGTATAATTGCTTTACAGGGGTGTGTTAGTTTCTGCTTTATAACAAAGTGAGTCAGTTATACATATACACATGTTCCCATACCTCTTCCCTCTTGCGTCTCCCTCCCTCCCACCCTCCCTATCCCACCCCTCCAGGCGGTTCCAAAACACCGAGCTGATCTCCCTGTGCTGTGCGGCTGCTTCCCACTAGCTATCTACCTTACGTTTGGTAGTGTATATATGTCCATGCGTCTCTCTCGCCCTGTCACACCTCACCCTTCCCCTTCCCCATATCCTCAAGTCCGTTCTCCAGTAGGTCTGTGTCTTTATTCCTGTCTCACCCCTAGGTTCTTCATGACATTTTTTCCCTTAGTTCCATATATATGTGTTAGCATATGGTATGTGTCTTTCTCTTTCTGACTTACTTCACTCTGTATGACAGACTCTAGGTCTCTCCGCCGCATTACAAATAGCTCAATTTCGGTTCCTGTTACGGTTGAGTAATATTCCACTGTATATATGTGCCACATCTCCTTTGTCCATTCATCCGACGATGGGCACTTAGGTTGTTTCCGTCTCCGGGCTATTGTAAATAGAGCTGCAGTGAACATTTTGGTACATGACTGTTCTTGAATTATGGTTCTCTCAGGGTATGTGCCCAGTAGTGGGATTGCTGGGTCATATGGTAGTTCTATTTGTAGTTTTTTAAGGAACCTCCATACTGTTCTCCATAGTGGCTGAACCAATTCACATTCCCACCAACAGTGCAAGAGTGTTCCCTTTTCTCCACACCCTCTCCAGCATTTATTGTTTCTAGATTTTTTGGTGATGGCCATTCTGACTGGTGTGAGATGATATGTCATTCTCCTTTTGATTTGCATTTCTCTAA
The DNA here is from genome assembly GCF_937001465.1 of Orcinus orca. Lineage (NCBI taxonomy): Eukaryota > Metazoa > Chordata > Mammalia > Artiodactyla > Delphinidae > Orcinus > Orcinus orca. Next base: position 35,166,514 of record NC_064580.1, on the reverse strand, counting down.
TGACTAATGATGTCGAGCATTCTTTTACGTGTTTGTTGGCAGTCTGTATATCTTCTTTGGAGAAATGTCTATTTAGGTCTTCTGCCCATTTTTGGACTGGGTTCTTTGTTCTTTGTTATTGAGCTGCATGAGCTGCTTGTAAATTTTGGAAATTAATCCTTTGTCAGTTGCTTCATTTGCAAATATTTTCTCCCATTCTGAGGGTTGTCTTTTGGTCTTGTTTATGGTCTCCTTTGCTGTGCAAGAGCTTTGAAGTTTCATTAGGCCCCATTTGTTTATTTTTGGTTTTATTTCCATTTCTCTAGGAGGTGGGTCCAAAAGGATCTTGCTGTGATTTATGTCATGGAGTGTTCTGCCTATGTTTTCCTCTAAGAGTTTGATAGTTTCTGGCCTTACGTTTAGGTCTTTAATCCATTTTCAGCTTACTTTTGTGTATGGTGTTAGGGAGTGATCTAATCTCATACTTTTTCATGTACCTGTCCAGTTTTCGCAGCACCATTTATTGAAGACGCTGTCCTTTCTCCACTGTACATTCCTGCCTCCTTTATCAAAGATAAGGGGACCATACGTTCGTGGGTTTATCTCTGGGCTTTGTATCCTGTTGCATTGATCTATCTTTCTGTTTTTGTGCCAGTACCAGACGGTCTTGATTATGGTAGCTTTGTAGTATAGTCTGAAGTCGGGGAGCCTGATTCCTCCAGCTCCGTTTTTCGTTCTCAAGATTGCTTTGGCTATTCGGGGTCTTTTGTGTTTCCATACAAATTGTGAACTTTTTTGTTCAAGTTCTGTGAAAAATGCCTGTGGTACTTTGATAGGGACTGCATTGAGTCTGTAGATTGCTTTGGGTAGTAGAGTCAATTTCAGAACGTTGACTCTTCCAATCCAAGAACACGGTATATCTCTCCATGTTTGTGTATCATCTTTATTTTTCTTAATTATTTTTTTAACATCTTTATTGGGGTATAATTGCTTTACAGTGGTGTGTTCGTTTCTGCTTCATAACAGAGTGAGTCAGTTGCACACATACATATGTTCCCATATCTCCTCCCTCTTGCGTCTCCCTCCCTCCCACCCTCCCTATCCCACCCCTCCAGGCGGTCCCAAAGCACCGAGCTGATCTCCCTGTGCTGTGCGGCTGCTTCCCACTAGCTATCTACCTTACGTTTGGTAGTGTATATATGTCCATGCCTCTCTCTCGCCCTGTCACAGCTCACCCTTCCCCCTCCCCATATCCTCAAGTCCGTTCCCCAGTAGGTCTGTGTCTTTATTCCTGTCTCACCCCTAGGTTCTTCATGACATTTTTTCCCTTAGTTCCATATATATGTGTTAGCATATGGTATGTGTCTTTCTCTTTCTGACTTACTTCACTCTGTATGACAGACTCTAGGTCTCTCCGCCGCATTACAAATAGCTCAATTTCGGTTCCTGTTATGGTTGAGTAATATTCCACTGTATATATGTGCCACATCTCCTTTGTCCATTCATCCGACGATGGGCACTTAGGTTGTTTCCGTCTCCGGGCTATTGTAAATAGAGCTGCAGTGAACATTTTGGTACATGACTGTTCTTGAATTATGGTTCTCTCAGGGTATGTGCCCAGTAGTGGGATTGCTGGGTCATATGGCAGTTCTATTTGTAGTTTTTTAAGGAACCTCCATACTGTTCTCCATAGTGGCTGAACCAATTCACATTCCCACCAACAGTGCAAGAGTGTTCCCTTTTCTCCACACCCTCTCCAGCATTTATTGTTTCTAGATTTTTTGGTGATGGCCATTCTGACTGGTGTGAGATGATATGTCATTCTCCTTTTGATTTGCATTTCTCTAATGACTAATGATGTCGAGCATTCTTTTACGTGTTTGTTGGCAGTCTGTATATCTTCTTTGGAGAAATGTCTATTTAGGTCTTCTGCCCATTTTTGGACTGGGTTCTTTGTTATTGAGCTGCATGAGCTGCTTGTAAATTTTGGAAATTAATCCTTTGTCAGTTGCTTCATTTGCAAATATTTTCTCCCATTCTGAGGGTTGTCTTTTGGTCTTGTTTATGGTCTCCTTTGCTGTGCAAGAGCTTTGAAGTTTCATTAGGCCCCATTTGTTTATTTTTGGTTTTATTTCCATTTCTCTAGGAGGTGGGTCCAAAAGGATCTTGCTGTGATTTATGTCATGGAGTGTTCTGCCTATGTTTTCCTCTAAGAGTTTGATAGTTTCTGGCCTTACGTTTAGGTCTTTAATCCATTTTCAGCTTACTTTTGTGTATGGTGTTAGGGAGTGATCTAATCTCATACTTTTTCATGTACCTGTCCAGTTTTCGCAGCACCATTTATTGAAGACGCTGTCCTTTCTCCACTGTACATTCCTGCCTCCTTTATCAAAGATAAGGGGACCATACGTTCGTGGGTTTATCTCTGGGCTTTGTATCCTGTTGCATTGATCTATCTTTCTGTTTTTGTGCCAGTACCAGACGGTCTTGATTATGGTAGCTTTGTAGTATAGTCTGAAGTCGGGGAGCCTGATTCCTCCAGCTCCGTTTTTCGTTCTCAAGATTGCTTTGGCTATTCGGGGTCTTTTGTGTTTCCATACAAATTGTGAACTTTTTTGTTCAAGTTCTGTGAAAAATGCCTGTGGTACTTTGATAGGGACTGCATTGAGTCTGTAGATTGCTTTGGGTAGTAGAGTGATTTTCACAATGTTGATTCTTGCAATCCAAGAACATGGTATCTCTCTCCATCTTTTTGTATCATTTTTAATTTATTTCATCATTGTCCTATAATTTTCTGCATACAGGTCTTTTGTATCCTTAGGTAGGATTATTCCTAGATATTTTATTCTTTTTCTTGCAATGGTAAATGGGAGTGTTTTCTTGATTTTACTTCCAGATTTTTCATCATTAGTGTATAGGAATGCCAGCGATTTCTGTGCATTAATTTTTCATCCTGCATATTTACCAAATTCATTGATTAGCTCTAGTAGTTTTCTGGTAGCATCTTTAGGATTCTCTGTGTATAGTATCATGTCATCTGCAAACAGTGACAGCTTTACTACTTCTTTTCTGATTTGGATTCCTTTTATTTCCTTTCCTTCTCTGATTGCTGTGGCTAAAACTTCCAAAACTATGTTGAATAAGAGTGGTGAGAGTGGGCAACCTTGTCTTGTTCCTTATCTTAGTTGAAATGCTTTCAGTTTTTAACCATTGAGGATGATGTTGGCTGTGGGTTTGTTATATATGGTTTTTATTATATTGAGGAACGTTCCCTCTGTGCCTACTTTCAGCAGGGTTTTTTATCAAAAATAGGTGTTGAATTTTGTCAAAAGATTTCTCTGCATCTATTGAGATCATATTGTTTTTCTCCTTCAATTTGTTAATATGGTTTATCACATTGATTTGTGTATATTGTAGTATCCTTGCACTCCTGGAGTAAACCCCACTTGGTCGTGGTGTATGATCCTTTTAATGTGCTGTTGGATTCTGTTTGATAGTATTTTGTGGAGGATTTTTACATCTATGTTCATCTGTGATATTGGCCTGTAGGTTTCTTTCATTGTGACATCCTTGTTTGGTTTTGGTATCAAGGTGATGGTGGCCTCGTAGAATGAATTTGGGAGTGTTCCTCCCTCTGCTATATTTTGGTAGAGTTTGAGAAGGATAGGTGTTAGGTCTTCTCTAAACGTTTGATGGAATTCGCCTGTGAAGACATCTGGTCCTGGTCTTTTGTTTGTTGGAAGATTTTGAATCACAGTTTCAATTTCAGTGCTTGTGATTGGTCTGTTCATATTTTCTATTTCTTCCTGATTCAGTGTTGGCAGGTTGTGTAGTTCTAAGAATTTGTCCATTTCTTCCCCATTGTCCATTTTATTGGCATACAGTTGCTTATAGTAATCTCTCATGATCTTTTGTATTTCTGCAGTGTCAGTTGTTACTTCTCCTTTTTCATTTCTAATTCTATTGATTTGAGTATTCTCCCTTTTTTTCTTGATGAGTCTGGCTAATGGTTTATCTATTTTGTTTATCTTATCAAAGAACCAGCTTTTGGTTTTATTGATCTTTGCTATCGTTTCCTTCATTTCTTTTTCATTTATTTCTGATCTGATATTTGTGATTTCTTTCCTTCTGCTAAGTTTGGGTTTTTTTGTTCTTCTTTCTCTAATTGCTTTAAGTGCAAGGTTAGGTTTTTTATTTCAGGTGTTTCCTCTTTCTTAAGGTGGGCTTGTATTGCTATAAACTTCCCTCTTAGATCTGCTTTTGCTGCATCCCATAGGTTTTGGGTCGTCGTGTCTCCATTTTCATTTGTTTCTGGGTATTTTTTGATTTTGTCTTTAATTTCTTCAGTGCTCACTTTGTTATTAAGTACTGTATTTTTTAGCTTCCATGTGTTTGTATTTCTTACAGATCTTTTCCTGTAATTGATACCTAGTCTCATAGCGTTGTGGTCGGAAAAGATACTTGATACAATTTCAATTTTCTTAAATTTACCAAGACTTGATTTGTGACCGAAGATACGATCTATCCTGGAGAATGTTCCATGAGCACTTGAGAAGAATGTCTATTCTTTTGTTTTTGGATGGAGTGTCCTATAAATATCAGTTAAGTCCATCTTGTTTAATGTATCATTTAAAGCTTGTGTTTCCTTATTTATTTTCATTTTGGATGATCTGTCCATTGGTGAAAGTGGGGTGTTAAAGTCCCCTATTATGAATGTGTTACTGTCAATTTCTCCTTTTATGGCTGTTAGTATTTGCCTTATGTATTGAGGTGCTCCTATGTTGGGTGCATAAATATTTACAATTGTTATATCTTTTTCTTGGATCGATCCCTTGATCATTATGTAGTGTCCTTCTTTGTCTCTTGTAATAGTCTTTATTTTAAAGTCTATTTTGTCTGATATGAGAATTGCTACTCCAGCTTTCTTTTGGTTTCCATTTGCATGGAATATCTTTTTCCATCCCCTTACTTTCAGTCTGTATGTGTCTCTAGGGTCTGAAGTGGGTCTCTCGTAGACAGCATATATATGGGTCTTGTTTTTGTATCCATTCAGCCAATCTGTGTCTTTTGGTGGGAGCATTTAGTCCATTTACATTTAAGGTAATTATTGGTATGTATGTTCCTATTCCCATTTTCTAAATTGTTTTGGGTTAGTTATTGTAGGTCTTTTCCTTCTCTTGTGTTTCTTGCCTAGAGAAGTTCCCTTAGCATTTGTTGTAAAGCTGGTTTGGTGGTGCTGAATTCTCTCAGCTTTTGCTTGTCTGTAAAGGTTTTAATTTCTCCATCAACTCTGAATGAGATCCTTGCTGGGTAGAGTAATCTTGGTTGCAGGTTTTTCTCCTTCATCACTTTAAATATGTCCTGCCACTCCCTCCTAGCTTGCAAAGTTTCTGCTGAGAGATCAGCTGTTACCCTTATGGGGATTCCCTTCTGTGTTGTTTGTTGTTTTTCCCTTGCTGCTTTTAATATGCTTTCTTTGTATTTAATTTTTGACAGTTTGATTAATATGTGTCTCGGCATATTTCTCCTTGGATTTATCCTGTATGGGACTTTCTGTGCTTCCTGGACTTGATTGACTATTTCCTTTCCCATATTAGGGAGATTTTCAATTATAATCTCTTCAAATATTTTCTCAGTACCTTTTCCTCTTCTTCTTTTGGCACCCCTATAATTCGAATGTTGGTGCGTTTAATGTTGTCCCAGAGGTCTCTGAGACTGTCCTCAGTTCTTTTCATTTTTTTTTCTTTATTCTGCTCTGAAGTAGTTATTTCCACTATTTTATCTTCCAGGTCACTTATCTGTTCTTCTGCCTCAGTTATTCTGGTATTTATCCCATCTGGAGTGTTTTTCATTTCATTTATTGTGTTGTTCATCATTGTTTGTTTCATCTTGAGTTCTTCTAGGTCCTTGTTAAATGTTTCTTGCATTTTGTCTATTCTATTTCCAAGATTTTGGATCATCTTTACTATCATTATTCTGAATTCTTTTTCAGGTAGACTGCCTATTTCCTCTTCATTTGTTAGGTATGGTGGGTTTTTATCTTGCTCCTTCATCTGCGGTGTGTTTTTCTGTCTTCTCATTTTGTTTATCTTACTGTGTTTGGGGTCTCCTTTTTGCAGGCTGCAGGTTTGTAGTTCCCCTTGTTTTTGGTGTCTGTCCCCAGTGGCTAAGGTTGGTTCAGTGGGCTGTGTAGGCTTCCTCGTGGAGGGGACTAGTGCCTGTGTTCTGGTGGATGAGGCTGGATCTTGTCTCTCTGGTGGGCAGGTCCACGTATGGTGGTGTGTTTTGGGGTGTCTGTGGACTTATTATGATTTTAGACAGCCTCTCTGCTAATGGGTGGGGTTGTGTTCCTGTTTTGCTAGTTGTTTGGTATAGGGTGTCCAACACTGTAGCTTGCTGGTCGTTGAGTGAAGCTGGGTGCTGGTGTTGAGATGGAGATCTCTGGGAGATTTTTGCCTTTTGATATTATGTGGATCTGGGAGGTCTCTTGTGGACCAGTGTCCTGAAGTTGGCTCTCCCACCTGAGAGGCACAGCACTGACTCCTGGCTGTAGTACCAAGAGCCTTTCATCCACACGCCTCAGAATAAAAGGGAGAAAAAGTAGAGAGGAAGAATTAGTAGAAGTAGTAAGGAAGGAAGGAAGAAAGAAGAAAGGAAGGAAATAAAGAAAGAAAGAAAGGAAGGAGGGAGGGACGGTGGGAGGAAGGAAAAAAGAAAGAAAGAAGATAAAGTAAAATAAAATAGAGTAAAATATAATAAAGTTATTAAATTAAAAAATAATTATTAAGAAAAAAACCTGACAGATAGAACCCTAGGACAAATGGTGGAAGCAAAGCTATACAGACAAAATCTCACACAGGAGCATACACATACACACTTACAAAAAGAGGAAAAGGGGAAAAAATAATAAATCTTGCTCTCGAAGTCCACCTCCTTAATTTGGGATGATTTGTTGTCTATTCATGTATTCCACACATGCAGGGTACATCAAGTTGATTGTGGAGCTTTCATCCGCTGCTTCTGAGGCTGCTGGGAGAGATTTCCCTTTTTCTTCTTTGTTCTCACAGCTCCCAGGGGCTCAGCTTTGGATTTTGCCCCGCCTCTGTGTTTAGGTCACCGGAGGGTGTCTGTTCTTCGCTCAGACAGGACGGGGTTAAAGGAGCGGCTGATTCGGGGCTCTGGCTCACTCAGGCCAGGGTTGGGGGAGGGAGGGGCACGGAGTGGGGGGTGAGCCTGCGGCGGCAGAGGCCAGCATAATGTTGCACCAGCCTGAGGTGCGCCGTGCGTTCTCCCGGGGAAGTTGTCCCTGGATCCCGGGAACCCGGCAGTGACGGGCTGCACAGGCTCCCCAGAAAGGAAGTGTGGATAGTGAGCTGTGCTGGCACACAGGCTTCTTTGTGGCGGCAGCAGCAGCCTTAGCGTCTCCTGCCCGTCTCTGGGGTCCGTGCTTTTAGCCGCGGCTTGCGCCCGTCTCTGGAGCTCCTTTAAGCAGCGCTCTTAATCCCCTCTCCTCACGCACCAGATAAGAAAGAGGGAAGAAAAAGTCTCTTGCCTCTTCGGCAGGTCCAGACTTTTCCCCGGACTCCCTCCCGGCTAGCCGTGGCGCACTAACCCCCTGCAGGCTGTGTTCACGCCGCCAACCCCAGACCTCTCCCTGTGCTCTGACCGAAGCCCGAGCCTCAGCTCCCAGCCCCGCCCACCCCGGCGGGTGAGCAGACAAGCCTCTCGGGCTGGTGAGTGCCGGTCGGCACCGATCCTCTGTGTGGGAACCTCTCCGCTTTGCCCTACGCACTCCTGTTGCTGTGCTCTCCTCCGTGGCTCCGAAGCTTCCCCCCTCCGCCACCCACCGTCTCTGCCCACGAAGAGGCTTCCTAGTGTGTGGAAACCTTTCCTCCTTCCCACCTCCCTCCCACTGGTGCAGGTCCCGTCCCTATCCTTTTGTCTCTGTTTACTCTTTTTTCTTTTGCCCTACCCAGGTACGTGGGGGGGGGGTTCTTGCCTTTTGGGAGGTCTGAGGTCTTCTGCCAGCGTTCAGTAGGTGTTCTGTAGCAGTTGTTCCACGTGTAGATGTATTTCTGGTGTATCTGTGGGGAGGAAGGTGATCGCCGTGTCTTACCTTCCACCATCTTCCCCTCGTCTCTAAATTGAATACTTTTAAAATCCTATTTTATCCCACTTAATGACTTACTAATTATAACCTTTAAAATTTTATTGGTTGCTTTTGGAGTTACAATATATATCTTTAATTAATCACAGTCTAACCTACATTGTGCCACTTCACATATATTGAAGGAGCCTTACTATAGTGTTCTTCCATATTTCCTCTCCTAATCTTTTTGCTATTGTTATATGTTTTGTTTTACATATATTATACAACCCATGCTACATTGCTATTATTTTTGTTTAAATAGTCAATTATCTTTTAAATTTATTAAATAACAGTCTTTTTTTATATTTAATGATATTTTATTTTTTATTGAAGTATAGTTGATTTACAACGTTTTGTAATGATATTAATTTTTATTTGACTACAACTGGGTCATATCATATAAGTTTTGATATCTAGCATTCTCTCTATTGTTTATATTTAAATAGTCTCTATTCAGTTTGGATTTTTGTTTGTTTGGTTCTTTTTGGCCACACCACACAGCATGTGGAACTTCCCCCACCAGGGATCGAACCCGTGCCCCGTGAAGTGGAAGTGTGGAGTCTTAACCACTGGACCATCGATGAAGTCCCAGAAAAAGTCTTATATTTACCCAGGTAGTTATCACTTCTGGTGCTCTTTATTATTTTGAATAGATACATATTTCCATCTAGTATCATTTTTCTTTTGCCTAAAGGACCTCCCTTAACATTTCTTACAGTGTGGGTCTACTGGTGGTGAATTCTTTCAGATTTTTTTATATCTGAAAATGTCTTTATTTCCCTGTGTCTTGAAAGATATTTTTGCTGAGTAAAGATTTCTGGGTTATTTGTTTGTTTTTTTCCTTTCAGTACTTTAAAGCTACTGTTCCATTGTTGGCTTAGTCTGCTCCAGCTGCTATAACAAAAATACCATACACTGTGTGGCTTAAATACAAACACTTATTTCTCACAGTTCTGGAGGCTGGGATGTCCAAGATAAAGGTACCAGCTGATTCATTGTCTGGTGAGTATCTGGCCCACTTTCTGCTTCATGGACAGCCATGTTTTCACTGCAACCTCACATGGTTGAAAGGGCTAGGGAGGTCTCTGAGGCTTCTTTTATAAGGGCACAGTCCCATTCATGAGGGCTTCACCCTTATGACCTAATCACCTCCTAATACCATCACCTTGGGGGTAGGATTTCAACATAAGAATTTTGGAGGGACATAAACATTTGGTCACTTGCAGCTGTCTTCTTACTTTACGTTTTTCTTTCCAAACAGAAGTCATCCTTATCTTTGTTTTCTGTGCATCACCTCTTTTTCCTCTGGTGAATTAAAAATTTTTCTTTTTATCACTGATTTTATACAATTTGCTTATGATATGTTCCTTAACGTAGTTTTCTTCATGTTTTTTGTACTTGGGGTTTGTTAAGCTTCTTGGATCTGTCAGTTTATAGTTTTCAACAAACTTGGGCAATTGTGTACTTACAGGAATACAAAAATATCCAGTACTTGCCTCAGTAGTGGGGAATAATTAGCCTTAGGATAAACAAGGCTCTGATCCCCCCGACAAATCTTAAATAAAAGACTTAAGGTTATTAAATGGTTTTAAAGTAACTGAACTATGTCTCAGACCCCTTTGAGTACTCTGCCCAATGCCCTGTGAAATTGTGAGTTTTTCTAGACTTGCTGATGTGTATAGGCACTATCCCTGTACCTATGTGAGCCCCAAGTACTGTTTCGCTGTAACATTTAGGGTGTCTCTTCCACCAGTCTCTGGTAGCTTTCCCACATACATGCACCAGTCCCTATTCTACTGAATATTTAAGGGAGTTCCTCTGTGATCTCTGGAGTTCTCTGTGCAGCTCTCCTCTCCAGTACTCTGTCCTGTAAACTCTAGCTGCTTTGGTCTCCCTGGACACTGAGGTTTGTCTCCTCAACTCAGGGATTCTGCCTCAGGATGTTTCCTCTCCCTATATCACAACCTGGAAATGCTCTCAAGTCGGTAAGCTGAGGGAACCACAGTGCTCACCTTCTTTGTTTCCTGTCTCTCAGGGATTACTATTCTTCTGTGTCTGATTTCAGTGTCTTCAAAACTTGTTTCATATATTTTGCCTGGTGTTTGGTTATTTTAGGCAGGAGGGTAAATCTGGCCCATTGTACTCCAATTTTGCTAAAATTGATAGTTCATTTTCTGTACCTGTTAAATAATTTCTTCCCTGTTAATCCTTCCCTGGTAGAGGACATGTTTCAATATTACTTTGTTGTATTTTATTTATCGTTTCCGTTATTCCTAATTCTACAAATTTATAATTCGTGTAGTCTGCATTTTGGTTCATGCTTTCAAAATTGTATGAATTTCTTCCTCAGGCAGTAACTCACGTAAAAAGGTAAAAATACTTAAATCTAAGAGATGACGTTCACTTAGAAATGTGATCTTCCATAAATTTTGCCGACAATGGTGTGTATGTGTGGCATCCCATAGACGCTGTGTGGATGTTGGTGGGATCGCCCTCTGCTTGGTGAGGTCTGACTTGACTCCGAACCGTCTTAGTTCCAACGAAACCTCAAAGTACTAGGGTGGTCATTGGACTGACCAATCATTGAGCTATAAGATAGCCAAGTAATTTTGAGAGTCTTTAGAAATATCTAGCCATCCTTATCATTTTGTAGATGAGGAAAAAGAATTGTTAAGCATTTAAGAGGCTTACACAAGTCTCCTAGGAAATTCTGAGGTCTAAGCTGAGACTTAGTCTCTGGACTCCCATCCTGGCAATGCTTCCACATGGCTCTTCTCACTAAATATGTCCATGTTAGTGCAGTGGTAATATTAGCATTTATCAGGCCTTTCCTGAGACACCGTTATTGTTGACTGGCACTTAATTTACCCTTTTTCTAAATTAATTTTTATTGGACTACAGTTGATTTACAATGTTGTTAGTTTCTGCTGTACAGCAAAGTGAATCAGTTGTACATACACATATATCCACTGTAATTGTTTAATTCCATGCACCTGCTAGGGTTGACAGTGGAGAACTTCATTAATTTGGGCAAGTGTTTTTGTTTGTTTTTAAACATCTTTATTGGAGTATAATTGCTTTACAATGATGTGTTAGTTTCTACTTTATAACAAAGTGAATCAGTTATACATATGTTCCCATATCTCTTCCCTCTTGCGTCTCCCTCCCTCCCACCCTCCCTGTCCCACCCTCCCTGTCCCACCCCTCTAGGTGGTCACAAAGCACCGAGCTGATCTCCCTGTGCTATGCAGCTGCTTCCCACTAGCTATCTATTTTATGTTTGGTAGTGTATATGTGTCCATGCCACTCCCTCACTTTGTCACATCTCACCCTTCCCCCTCCCCATATCCTCAAGTCCATTCTCTAGTAGGTCTGTGTGTTTATTCCCATCTTACCCCTAGGTTCCTCATGACAGTTTTTTTTTTCTTTTAGATTCTTTTCCCATATAGGTCATCACAGAGTATTGAGAAGAGTTCCCTGTGCTATACAGTAGGTCCTTATTAGTTATCTATTTTATACATTGTAGTGTGTATATGTCAATCCCAATCTCCCAATTTATCCCTCCTCCGCCCTTCCCCTTTGGTAACCATAAGTTTGTTTTCTACATCTCTATTTTGTAAATAAGTTCATTTGTACCATTTTTTTTAGATTCCACATATAAGTGATATCATATATTTGTCTGATTTACTTCACTCAGTATGACAATCTCTAGGTCATCCATGTTGTTGCAAATGGCATTATTTCGTTCTTTTTTATGGCTGAGTAATATTCCATTGTATGTATGTACCACATCTTCTTTATCCATTCATCCATTGAAGGACATTTAGGTTGCTTCCATGTCTTAGCTATTGTAAGTACTGCTGCAATGAACGCTGGGGTGCATGTATCTTTTTGAAGTATGGTTTTCTCCGGATATATGCCCAGGAGTAGGATTGCTGGGTCATATGGTAGTTCTATTTTTAGTATAAGGAACCTCCATACTGTTCTCCAGAGTGGCTGTACCAATTTACATTCCCACCAACAGTGTAGGAGGGTTTCCTTTTCTCTACACCCTCTCTAGCATTTATGGTTTGTAGATATTTTGATGATGGCCATTCTGACTGGTGTGAGGTGATACCTCATTGTAGTTTTGATTTGCATTTCTCTCATTTACCCTACTTCTTAATGCCACCCTACTTCTTGCTTATTAGCAATTTAAACTTCAGGGACTGGGATGGGTATGTTCAGTCTGAAAGTAGAAGAATGAGGCACTTCCTGATACCAAGGTAGAGTAGTCTAGAAAACTACTTTCACCAAGTAGTAACTGGTGAAAAGTGAGTTTGGAATATTTCACAGGAATTTAATTTGGGAACTAGAAGTTCTCATGATACGTTTTCTTTTCACCTTTTATTTCATAAGTTCTATTGAGATTTAAAATACATAAAGTGTAAAAAAAATTTAAGGCAGCTTGAAATTTTACTATTTATATAATCTTTTGAAATGAAATGCTATGATGTTAAAGGAAGTGGGTAGTTATAGAATCCCTTGTAATTATCTCCAAGTGGATTGGCTACTCTACGTTTACCCGTTGATCACGTGTGCACTGGTAGACAAGCAATGGGTATGATTAATTTGTGTGAAATGGTACTCATATATGGAGTAGAAATTCTAGCTTTGCAATGTAAGCACATTCTGGTATTTCAGCTGTCGTGGACACTGGGTTTGGAAGATCACGACTCTTAGAAGTCTTAGTACCTTCACCTATTAAGTGAAAACAATCCCTACCCTCTCAAGGTACTGGCTTAGATTTCTTGCTCGTTATTATGAGCAGGCATGCTTGTCCTGTAACCAAAAGCTCAGTTGTAGCCTACTTCTTGAGCAAGGAAGTAGAACTTCACACACACCTTCAGCTAACTCAGCTCCACTTGTTCTGTTAAAGCAACTTGGGAACCATGGAGAATGTAACATATGGGAATTTAAAAAATAGAGTCCAGAAAAAACATAAAAAGATCCTTTACATTGGTCTTAGCAACGAATGTTTGGATATGAAACCAAAAGCACACAAAAAAGCAAAAATAAACAAGTGGGACTACACATTAAGATAAAAAGCTACTGCACAGCAACAGATACAGTCACCAAAATGAGAAGGCAACCTACAGAGTGGGAAAAAATATTTGCAAACTACATATAAGGCATTAATGTCCAAAATATTGATATATAAGGAACTGCTACAACTCTATAGCAAATAAAATCCAATTAAAAAATGGGCAGAGGATCTGAATAGGCATTTTTCCAAAGACGTACAAATGGCCAACAGGTACTTGAGAGAGTGCCCACCATCACTAGTTATCAGGGAAATGCATATCACCTCACACCTGTTAGAACAGCTATTATCAAAGAAACGAGAGAACACACACAAGGATGTGGAGAAGAGGGAACCCTTGTGCACTGTTGGTGGGAATGTAAATTGGTGCAGCCAGTATGGAAAACAGTATGAAGGTTCCTCAAAAAACTAAAAATAGAGTTACCATATGATCCAGCAATCCCACTCCTCGGTATATATCTGAAGGAAACATAAACACTAATTCAAAAAGATACATGCACCCCAATGTTCATAGCAGCGTTACTTAATTGCTAAGGTATGGAAGCAACCTAAGTGTCCATCAACAGATGAATGATTAAAGAAGATGTGATCCATATATACAATGGAATATTATTCACCCATGAGAAAAAAGAAATCCTGCCATTTGTAACAACATGGATAGACCTGAGTGCACTATGCTATGTAAAATAAGTCAGAGAAAGATATACTGTATGATCCCACATATATGTAGAATATAAAAAAAAACAAACTCAGAGAAACAGAGTAGAATGGTGGTTACCAGTGGCCGGGAGGTGGGTGAGATGGGGAGATATCAAAGGGTTACCAACATCCAGTTATGAGATGCACAAGTTCTGGGGATCAGAACTATAGTTCAGCATGATGACTATAGTTAACAATACTGTATTATATACTTGAAAGTTGCTAAGAGAGTAGATCTTAAATGTTCTTGCCACAAAAAAGAAATGGTAATTGAGTGAGGTGATGGAGGTGTTAACTAATCCTACTATGGTAATCATTTTGCAGTGGATCAAGTCATCACCTTGTACACCTCAAGCCTACACAATATTATATCAAATACATCTTGGTAAAGCTGGAAAAAAAAGAATTGACTGTATGTGAAAAGTCAAATGACAGGCTGAGAGAAAATATTTGTAATAAATACATCCAAGTAAGGATTTGCATCACAAATACATAAAGAATTCTTACAAATCAATTAAGATAACTGAATTTCTAAAAACACACAAGACTTGAACACCTCATAAAAGAGGCTATTGGGACTTCCCTGGCAGTCCAATAGTTAAGACTCCATGCTTCCATTGCAGGGGGCACAGGTTTGATCCAGCGGGTCGGGGAACTAAGATCCCCCATTCCTCGTGGTGCAGCCAAAACAAAAAAATGGAGGAGGACATCAAGGTGGTCAACGACAGACTGAGTGTTCGGTATCACTAATCGTAATGTGAAGGCAAACTGAGATACCACCATGCACACCAAATGGCTAAAACGTAAGTCTGAGAATAACAAGTGTTGGTGAGGATGTGGAACCACTAGAACTTCTCTACACTGTGGTGGGAGTATGAATTAGTATACGACTTTGGAATAATGTTCAGCAGTACCATCTAAAGCTAAATATACCTTATTTCTGAGCAAGGTCAGAAATATCAATATTTTATAGTTTTAAAGTCAAATCAACCTTAGTCAAAATGTTTCACATTGAAATTATATAATGGTGAGATCTGAATTCAATTTAGAAAGTGTATAGATTTCTTGTTTACCAAAGTATAACAATATTTGTATCAGTATACTACTGCAAACTACTACAATATTTGTACAATATTTGTATCAGTATACTACTGCAAACTACTACAAACTACTACATAGTTTGCAAAAAGGTGAACCCTGGGTGGGACTCTATGTAGGATATTACAGAAAAGCCTCATTTTATTATAGAATAGAAATTTAAATGAAACTTTGAAAAGTTTTGGGCTACATATGTTTCCATAGAAGAGATCTACTTAACTCTCTAAAAATGCTGACCTTTTGACGAGGCAGTATCTGAAGGTGTGGGTCAGTAGCCTTCATAAGCCTTTTAGGGTTTACCTCAGGCAGAGTTCAGGCTAATAAATGCATATAGTTAAAACACCATCTCCATCCTAATTACAGAGAAGAGGGAGCTTTTTAATCCACTTATTTGGGGACAGATCAATATAAATGCTTTTACTAGTTTTTAAGGATGGTTCATTAAGAAGGAAAAAATAGATTGCAGATAATATATACTGCACCTATTGCTAAAATGCTCTTTAAATCAAGCGTAAGGATTTCATACTTTAGTACAAGCCAGGGCATTGGGACAACTGAATGGTATGATGTCATCTCTTCTCTAGACAGTTTATTCAATCCAGAGAAGAAGGAAGAAAGGGTAGAATACATGCTTGTTAGGAACAATAAAAGGAAGAATACATGCTCACTTCCTTTTTTTAAAATGACATCCAGACTTAAAAAAAAAAACCTCTGAAATCTTCCTCTAGCCTGAAATATGAAGGGTCTATGTTTGAATCCAACAGTACATCCTGTTTATGACAAGTGATTCAAGTTCCTGGAATGTCCATTAAAAAAAATCTAACCCTTCAATTTTTACACTGCCCCATGCTATTTCAGTGGAGTGGGAGCTTGTATGGGGGGATGTGTCATTGTGTAAGGTGGTCCACCTCCAATCCCCTGTGGAACAAGATGGAATATAGAAATGTGTTTAAAAACTTAACCAAAGAACAAAACCAGAGCACAGCAATCTGTAATGACTATTTATTAACACATGTATCACAAATGTTCACAATATCAATGCATTCTTGTTGGCATGCGAGACAGAGGAATTGTTTTTTAGGATCTTTTAAAAATATTTTGACTATTGTTCCCCCTTCACACTCATTTTTAAATTCATTTGATGAGGTCCTCAATGTCTGTAATGTCAATGCAAAGAAAAAATATAGAAAGAAGTAAAGTAACAATAGCAGTTAATTGGGGAAAAACAGAAGTAATATTATTTCCTTCACAGGAAGCAACAATACAGCTTTGTAAAAGGATTATACAGGTGCACTAAACTGTCTATAAGTTCCCAGGCATGTAACAGTAAGGAGCAAGGATGCCACCCAAAGCTCGACAATTCCCTTCGTGCATGACACGTGCCTTTTTCTCCTCATGGACAATTACCAATGCATCTCTTTACATGTCCTAGGCAGCCTGAAGAAGGCAGGCAAGAGCCTTAGTAAAAGGGAAAACCCAACCAAAGGAGATTAAGCCAAAAGAACAGGTAGCTATCTGCTTATCTACATCTAGGGGGGTGCGGCATTTATCAATCATGATCAAGGGCTAACAGGAGCCTCCCACACTACATGCAGGGCCCTGCAGGGCCAGTGATGGTATGGAGAACCAGTCACCTACAATGAGCTGCAGCTGGACCAAGTACAGATGGAGGAGGTGGCACACACAGAGCCTTGGGTGGGGTCCCCTAGGACTAGATGCAGGGAACCTGGCTCCACTCCGGCACAACAGGGCTTCACAAGATGGGATGCTACGCATGATGCAGGCTCAAAGGTGGAGCAGAGACTATGTGGGAGTGTCAGTTGCACGGGGTGAGGGTGTTAGGACAGGTGTATTATGTACTGTGCTCTAACATTCTTTGGAAGTCTTTCAAAGATTGCTGCAGTTCCTTTCGAAAACGGGTCTCTTCTTCCATCATTCTTGAAAGACTAAGAGAAATTAAAACATGTGAGTGACTCACCATTAATAAGGCCTTAAAATAAGGTAGCAAGGTGAAGAGAGCATTTCGACGTTTTCCAGAGCAGTGCTCACATCTCCTCCCCAGCACCACAGAAATGAGGCTTCGGCATGTGGCCAAGTGCCACCGAGATCAAAGAGTGAAGTGGCCAGGCAGCACTCTTGTCCCTTTGAAGGGGAGTATGTGCCCCAAAGGGAGAATCCTAGATGTAACCTCCCCCCACCATCACTCACCTTCTTACACCATCTCATACTGGTTGGCCGTGATGAACCGAGACAGACAGCAGGCCAGCAGCATGCCAATCAGCTGTTGGCAGAAGGAAAAAGAGAAGGAGGCTGTGAAGTCACTGAGCTAACACATTTCTAACACACCCCCTCCGATGTAATGTTTCGCAGCTGAGGGCTTTTGTACATGAATGGGGCAAGGGCACTAGGGAAAACGATCAAACCCGATTTCAGTAGTGGAATCTAACTAAGACTTAGGGAGTCTCAGTGCTAGTGGAGGTCAGCTGGAGGTTCTCCAACTGAACATAAGGTTCCAAGTCTAGCTCGCTCTGGCCGTTAAAAACAACTTTTGACACGTAAGTAGTAGTAAAATGTGTTCATGTGTTCTGAGAGTAATGAAAAAAATTAAGTACCACAGAATGCCAGAATTCAAAACCATAAGCGCATGCACTGGGAAGCTATCTCATAGGATGACACCCCAGCCATACCCGGCTGACAGGATAATAGTTCTTTTCCTTGAGACAATGGGACGCTAATCCTTGACTGGGTGAGTTTGCCAGTGAAGTCAGTCATGGCTTGTGAGAAGTGGGGCGGAGCGGGGGCTCTAATTTCTCTTTGTCTCTAAACCATGTAGATATTTTAGGCCCAAATGGGCCCATCTACACCCAAGGTCTACCTCTTGGTTTTTCAGGGGCCCTGGCACAACCAATATCTGGGTACCTCCATCTCCTCAGAAGACCTCAGTCTTCTGCCCACTTTGTGCCTTGACTTAACCTGTAACACAGGTGGATCTGCTAAAAAGCTGTTGTAACACTAGCAAGACATCCTTAAGTGCAGATGCTTAAGGATCTGCTCATAGGAAATGAAAGTTCCCATTCCTGCTGGAGGATCACTCTTTGGACAGGACCCTGATTGTGCACTGGAGTGTAGAGGGCTGCAGCTTCTCTTGGCCATGTGGGGTCCCTTCTCCTTAAGCAATTGGCTATGCTTAATTGGTTCAGAGGTGGCAATGACCTTTAGAGATAATCTAGTACAGTGTCAAATGTGGCCCCGGGACCAGCAGAATCGGCATCATCTGGGACCTTGTTAGAAACATTCTCAGGCCCCACCCCAAACCTGCTGAATCAGACTCTCTTGGGGATGAGGTCCAGCAATTGGTGTTTTAACAAGCCTTCCAGGTGAGAGAACCACTCATCCAGTCCATCTGCTCACCCTTATCTTACAGGTGACACGTTGGGTCCCACCGTTGGTCAAGGCAACACCTCAACTCTGTTCTAGCTCTCCGCTCAATCCTGCAGGTTCCAACCGGCCTCCCTTTCTTGGTGAAATACCAGAGTCTTATCTTCCTTTTTCAAATGGAAATCGTGCTGTGAAATCTGCAAACTATAACTTCTATCAGGTAAGGAAAATCACCCGACTGGACTTACCCTGTCTCCTACCAAGGCTCTGGCCACCATCATTTTGTGCCACGAAATACGTAGTATCGTGCATGTACCACCAAGTGGCCAGAGGAACCATGGCTGTCACCTCCAGAATACTGTGCCAAATGAGAAACTAAAATCCCCTCCGTGAGTGCAAGGACTTTGAACCTTATAGCTTGTCTCTTTTCATTAGAACTACCATTTTTTTAGGGCCAACATACACCAGATCACACTTGATACGCTCAAAATTCAGATGCCAGCCAAAACCCAAGTATTAGAGGCACATAGCACAATCAGGAATATCGAGTTATTTAATCCTTACTACATGCCTGGGCAGTATTACCATCCCAACTGTCCACAGAAGAAAATGGGTTCAGGAGAGGTTAAAGAATCTCCCCCAAACCATACAGGTAACCCACACAGAGTTTAAGGCTCCAGCCTCCTCTAGCCAAGGATAGCCCCTTTTCCCACCCTGGGGCCTAGACCCCTTTCCTCTCCAGAATAACTCCTTTGCCTCACGCCACCAAGGGTTCCTTCCTGCCTTACACTGCAGACTTCAGGGAGAGGACTGTCGGTGGGCATCTCTTTATTTGATCTCAAGTTCCTAGACCCTCCTTTCTTTGTAAAGCTTAGCGCTTTAGGTTTTTCTCGTTGACCTCATGTGTATTTTAGCACTTAACAGTAGCCAGCATTCCATTTCACAGTTTGCAATGCTCCTGGCCCCCATGGCAATTCACGAGCCACACAGCCAGAAAATTCTGCAGTACACTTCAATATTTCTTGCATCTGAGATGTCTGCTTTCAAGGAAATATAGCATGTCCCTCCATCTTTTTTTCCTCAAACAGAAACAGCATCACCCTTAAGGGCACCAGACAGACTTTCTCACAGAAATAATAACTTTTAAAAATATAAGTAAAAATAAAAGCTATTTGCTTTCAAACTAACTACGTTTTGTATTTCTAGGGCAACAATATACCTTCTGTTTGCCCATGGGAGAAGACTTTTTTAAATTATTTTTTAACATCACTGTGTGAAGTTGTTAGAGCTTAAAATTGATCAAGGGTTCATTATACAACTTATGATTGTCGTTATCACTCACACTTTGATCCGTTAGGTTTTTGTTCCAACCTTATGTATACTATGAACACAATTTATTACCGTAAAATTTTAAAAAATGACACATCATGAAAGTTTGAAGAAGAATTTTTCGGTGAATTTTAGGCAGATACTTTCTCTGATTGTCCAAGCGATATATATATATATATATATATACACTAGCGTCTCAGAAGATGACAGTTCTTCAGAATATAGTTCTGATTCAGACGATGTGAATATTAGACCAACAGAAAGACAAAAAAAACCTTAGTGATTGATTCTGATATGGAAAGTGAAAATGAAACTCATGGTGCTGCAGAATGCTTCTTTGCTTCTACAGAAGAGTGGATTGAAGACAACATTTCATGGAAATTAGACTTTATAGGAGTGTCAGGTGTAACTATTGACTAATAACGCACAAAGTGTTAGTGAAATAACAGAATTAATCTTTGGTAACGACTTTTTCGAGTTGATAGCTTCTCAAACGAACCTGTATCACCAACAGAATGAAAAATCGTATAAAAAGTATAAGGCTTTAAAATGAACTGATGCAACCAATAGTGACATGAAGAAGTTTCTTGGATTAATAATTTTGATGGGACAAATAAAGTCACACTGGAAAGAATACTGGTCAACTGATCCCTTACTTGAAACACCTATCTTTCCAAAGATTATGACGAGAAGAAGGTTCAAACAAATAATGGCATTTCTTCACTTTAACGATAACTCGGAAACTCCACTTCCTGCAGACAGAATTTCAAAAGTTAAACCTCTTCTGGATTATTTTCTACCCAAATTTCAACTGACCTATATACCTAAACAAGAGCTATCACTTGAGGAGGCAAAGATAAAGTGGAGAGGACGACTCAGATTCAAAACCTATAATCCCGGAAAACTTACAAGATATGGAATTTTGGTCAGGGTGCTTAGCGAAAGTGAAACTGGATATATACGCAACCTTGAGATTTACACGGGTGAAGGAAAGAAACTGCAAGAAACAATATTATCGGTCCTACAACCTTATCTTGGTTCATGGCACCATATTTACCAAGACAATCATTACAACAGTGTGTCCACATCTGAAATATTGTTGAAAAATAAAACCAGAGTTTGTGGGACTATAAGAGAGAGTCGTGGTCTACCAAACCAATTAAAGGAGAAAGCTAAAAATCTACAGAGGGGAGAAATGACATTCTTAAAGAAGGGAGAAGTGATTCTTCTTATATGGAAAGACAAGAGGCTAGTCCGCATGGCGACATTATTCATGACTCCTCCACAGCATCTACAGGAAAGTTAGACAGGAGGACTGGAAATCAGATAACTAAGCCCACTTGTATATTAGAGTACGACAAATATATGAAAGGAGCTGATCGATCTGATCAATATCTGGCAAACTTCAATATCTTCTGGAAAACTCGAAAATGGTATAAGAAAGTGGGTTTCTATTTGATTAATTGTGGTGTATTCAATGCGTTTAAAATTTATTGTAGCCTGGGCTTCCCTGGTGGCGCAGTGGTTGGGAGTCCGCCTGCCGATGCAGGGGACACGGGTTCGTGCCCCGGTCTGGGAAGATCCCGCATGCCGCGGAGCGGCTGGGCCCATGAGCCATGACCGCTGAGCCTGCGCGTCCGGAGCCTGTGCTCTGCAACGGGAGAGGCCACAACAGTGAGAGGCCCGCGTACCGCCAAAAAAAAAAAAAATTTATTGTAGCCTTATGCACAGAATAAAAAGTCTTACAGGCAATTTTTGTTAGCAGTAGCTAGAGAATGGTTAACTGACCATCCTGGTGAACGTAGTGGTAGTCCCGCATCTGGTCCTTCTTGTGGCGTTTCTGAAAGAGCCCCCTGCAAAGACCCACCTTGTCGACCACCAGGTAAAATAAACGAACATCTTCTAGCTAGAGGAAATGATACCCACAGGACTAAAATAAAAAATGCCGCCAGAAAGTATAGTGTCTGCTCTTCCAGGGGAAAGCACAGTGAAACACAGCATATTTGTAATAGATGTTCTGTTCCCCTGCACAGAGGTGCCTGCTATACCGCCTATCCTGTTCTAACGAAATATTAGAATGCTTCAGTAAGACGTGAACAAAGTTTCAGGTAAATACATTAAGTGCAAAAAAAGTTGTTGATATTTACTCAGACGCAGGTGTTTCAATATTCACTTACAGAACAAATCAACGGCCACAGGCGTTAGTTTCTGCAAAAATCCCCCGGGCAATAATGTTAACATCTACTCAGAAATTGTTCCGAAAAAAAGTCCTGAGCTGAGGCACACACAAGCTTTGTGAATACAGCAGTTTACATATATTGGCTTTTATTTTAGTTAATTCTAGTGCAAGAAAAACTAGGATTTGGGATATGGTGGGTGTTTTGAATTGTTTGCAGGATTACTGACGTCAAATTTGCTACAGTGTCTCATCATATTTGAGAGAAAACTTTGATCTCTCATTTCCCTAAGCACCAAGTTAAGGGAAAGCGGGGAGGGGGGGAAACATCCTATACTTAATACCATTTACTACCAGATTATTTCCAGGTACATAACTGAAAGCCTGGTAAAGACATCGCCTCTTTCTCAGAGTCAGGACCAAACGCTCGCTTGCCACTAGACCCGATTAATCTGTACACAGAAAAATCCATCTTTATTTTGTTTTAGGTTAAATATATGTAAATAGCGCCTCAAAGAACAGAGGTATGCTCTGTGGGATTCCAGGCTGCCCCTCAGAAGCACACTGCTGATGTGTCTTAAGGCTGGAGACTGTGGGCACCGGAACAAACTTCTGCTTTAAACCCCGGAGGAAGACAGGAAAAGGAGAGCTTGCCTCTTACGCTAAACAGCCCTCAGGACGGAGACCCCAGAGTCGCCTCTCCCTCTCCCCGTGACTGGCGAAGTGTCAAGTGCCGTACAGCCTAGGGAGTCTGAGGTCAGATTATTTATATTGGGTCGTCTAAGACTTTGTAATTAGCCTTCATCTAATCGTTGGAAGTAACATTTTCTTTTTACCGCTCTCGGCCTTGTCTGTACTATATATTCTGCTTTCTTTTGGGTCATGAAAACCTCCGGGAGGCCCTTTGAGAACTGAGAAGCCAGAGAGGGAAGGACAGACTTACAAAAGGTCTACTCTAACCTTCTTGAAGCATTCCCACAAAGAGAGCGCCAGTAACAGCGATCACATCGCTGGGGCTCTGCTAATTACCAGGACTCCAAGAGGCGGCAGAGGGGCTGAGAGAGGGGTGGGGTCCAGGTCAGCAAAGGCGACAAGGCAAGGCTGTCTTCCCCTGCGATCACCATGGGAGGTAAACGTGGCCCGGTCCCCGATTCCTGAGGGGCAGAGAGAGGCCAGCAAACAAAGTGTAAAAGGCAACTTTCTTAACAAGAAAGTGGCAAAAGCAATAGGTCGAAAATTTCGATCCTTAGAATGTCTGTGGAGATTTTATGTTCATGACTGAACTGGGTAAGTGCCAAGGTATCTGGTTTGAAATAAAACTGTATAAATGCTTTTAGGGACCGTTTCAGGGCCTGAAAACACTAGGGGAATAAGTAAAAACTTCCGTTAGCCTTATTCAGCCGTGTCTCATCAAGGCTATTGACACCTTTGTTCCCTGCCCTCTATACAGAAAAGGTAAACAAGTCCCAGAAAAGAATCCTTGGTCCGTAAGGAATCAGCTCAGTAGCCTGTGGGCCCCGGAGGAGGCCCTGCAGCGGGGAGGGTCAGGGGATGGATAGGTAGGAAGAGGATCTGTATTTTTTTAATGTATTTTTGGCTGTGTTCGGTCTTTGTTGCTGCGTGCGGGCTTTCTCTAGTTGCGGTGAGCGGGGCTACTCTTCATTGCGGTGCGTGGGCTTCTCATTGCAGTGGTTTCTATTGTTGCGGAACATGGGCTCTAGGGGCCCGGGCTTCAGTAGCTGTGGCTCACGGGCTCAGTAGTTGTGGCTTGCGAGCTCTAGAGCACAGGCTCAGTAGTTGTGGCACACGGGCTTAGCTGCTCTGCGGCATGTGGGATCTTCCCGGACCAGGGCTCGAACCCGTGTCCCCCCTGCATTGGCAGGCGGATTCTTAACCACTGTGCCACCTGGGAAGCCAGGATCTGTATTTTTTTAATGAGTACCTTTGTCTTTGCAATTCCACGGACTCAAATCCTTTCATTATAAAGGCACAAACTGAGCTCCATTTAGGTGCTACGTGAAGCAAGAACAAGGGTTGTCTCTGGCCTAAATGTTGAATACAGCAGACCAGATGAGACCCTCAGAATTGTAATCCTGGATCTCCAGTAGCCACCCAACCTCAAGCAAAACACTCAACTCTCCCTTCTGGAAAACAGCTCCACCGTCCTTACTCAGGACTGTAACATTCTGTGCTTTGGGGGATTAATCCAGCCTAATAGTCTCCAAGTCTAGCGAAGCTATTTACGTTGGATACAGAAGTGCTAAATCCAGAGACCCATAGCAGAAGGCCAACCAAGGCGGGAAGCAGTGTCACAAACTGAGCAATACGAGTGTCCAGACTCGGACGCTTGGTTTCCAGGTCATGTTAGGGACGAGGGAGGTGAGGCTATTTCTCTGTGTGTGTGTTCCCAAGACCCCTCGAATAAGAGAGTAGCTGCCGAAGATGCAGGGAGGAGGTACCCTATAAAAACACACTCAGCCATCTGCTATAGATTCAGGGCAGCAGGACCTGCCCATCAAGTCCAGACAAATGGCCTTTTCCTTGCGAGGGCAAAGGCACTGGGACTTTGTGCAGACAAATATTAAACACCTGCCCAAACCCTGCTATCCAAATATTAAACACCTGCCCAAACCCTGCTACCCAAAAACAGCACTCAAGAGCTTTAAGCTAGCTAAGTTAGGTAACAGGACAGAGTTCTCGCACGGTCTATTAAAAGGCTAGACTCGGCTTAGTTTCCCTTGTACTTTATACTACCTTTGATTTCTAAGACAACAGATGTGCAAGGCCGGTTTGTTCCAACAGGATAGCGTGGACGTCATGAGAGCAGGTGAGGAAGAGGGCAAGGAGAAGGTGGAGAGCAGGTAAGGAGTGGGGCAGGGTGCTCTCTTCTTTCCTACCCACTTTGGCCTCTACTCAGCAGAGCTTGCTTTCTTATACGAAGGCTACCACATAGGCCACTGTGACAACAACACAGATGTTGTTTTACTATAACACTTGTTCTAGAATTTTTGAACACCTGTGGCTAAAGCTTTGGTGGCAGGTGAGTAAGGCTGGTTCTTGAATGGGCATCTGGTAAGTGGCCACCGTGGTCCCACAGAGGCCCTGGATCTACTGACGACTGGAAGCCAGCTTCAGCTTCCAGGTACCCTGAGGCTGCTGGCACTGTTAAAAGCTGCAGTTCCTAGTGCGTCTGGCTAATAACAGCTGGCCGTGGCCATTCCTCCCTGCCCCAAGCTGAGCACAGCAGATCTCAAGTCTCTGCCCCACTGTGGTTGACCGGCCACGTGGGTGAATGGTACTGCCTCTGCGATGCTCCTGGGCTTTGGGTTTTGTTTTCTTATCCCAACAACTCTGCAGTACCTTGAAGAAACCTAAACTCTGAAGAGAGTCTGTCTGGGGCTTCCTTGGGGCCAAAGCCCCTTTCTCGTTGCCCCAGAGGGCCACAGAGCAAACTCAGCGAGCCCCACGGCAGGGGTTTCTTCCATGTAGCACACAGAGATGAGTGCTCATTGGGCCAGATAACCACTGGTCTACACCCTAAATCCCTCCACGGGGATGAGAGAAGTGCGAGAGGTATTAATCAGATTCTTTATGACCTGGTTCACCTCACTCATGAAAGTAGGACTGTTTTCCCAACCCCTCGTGGCCACATGGAAAGGTTCTTGGATGAAAAGATGTTTCATCCACGAGAGTCCTGGCTCTTCCCCAGGGAGAGTACCGGCTTCGTGTCCCTTCATGGGTCTAGGGTAGCCATGAGGGCCGACTGCAGCCATATTCCTTCCTCCAAGGGGACGGTCCTCCTCAAACACAAGCACAAGCCTGTCCTGTAGGTGGTTAACCCAACACTGCACGTACATGTGTAAAGCAGACCATATGTGCACCTGCCAGATGCCTCCTGCACACTGCATCGGACACATAGTCCAGAATCCTCTAAAATGTCCCCTGGCCATTACTGATATGTCACTGAAGTGTTATTACTGAAACAGGATAGCAACCAGAAGAAAGTTCAGGGCTGCAACTTCTTTTGATGTGTCTTTCGAGACCGAGTTAATCAGTACTGTCTGTGGCACCAATCTGGTCTGTGTGTGTTGGCGTGTTGAGGGTTTAAGCCCTTCCCGAGCCGCAAAAAAACAAAACGTGGTAAAAGATTTTTAAAACTGCCACAAGAAATACACACTCGTGCTGGCTGGGCCCACATGCCCTTGTGAGAGGAAATGTCACACACGGTTTGGTAACTTCTTGGGAAGAAAAGCTTATTAGACTTAACTGAGGCCAAGCCCTCCATGTGCAAAAACTACCAGGCTAACATGCTATGCCTTGATCTAAGTGGTGGTCAGTACACAGGTAAGCTCATTTTTTGATAACTTATTAAGCTGTATACTTACAATGTGTGCGCTTCTCTTTATAGGCCATATTTCAATAAAGATGTTTTAGGAACAAACTTAAATAAGATTAAAGTGCATCTGCATTGCTCAGCAAGAAGGGAAGTGGTATAGGGGCCGTGGAAGGAGGGGTAATTATAGTCTGGGAGACCTGATATAGAATTCAGGCAGATAAAACCAGAGCCATGGCAACATTACTGAGGTAACACTAATTGGGCTTTGTTGGAAAAATGATCTGTTGGTCTGAAAAAAATTCTGTGTTAAAGATAAATCAATTTTTTTTGGTTGTTAGGTATATATGCCGATCCTTCCACCCACAGCAACATTATAGCAACTGGCCGGGAGATCAGAAGCCTGTGGGGCAACACACCGCCTGGTGCAGGTGGGCAAAATTTTAGATTTAGCTTAATCATGTTCCATCCTTGAGTATGTGTGGCTTGCTTAGTTTGCATAATGGCTTCTCCCATTCTTTTTTAGAGGCTGGGTGGAGATAAAGGCATATAACATTTCATATACACAAATTCAGTTTCCTCTTAAGAAACAATAATCACACCTTGAGATCCAATAATGACGACAGGATGAAATTTGCTACATTTCGGTTTTCTTTAAAAGGGAGCGAGCGATCTCATGCACAATCCCCGGGAACTAAGAACCAAAAAGGGACAGGTCAACCAGGAAAAGAGTCCTACCCTCCTCCCCGAATCCAAATCAGCCATTTGATGTTTGGAGTTGTTTAGGCTCCAATTAAGGCGGCACTTCGTTCAGCTAACCTCCATTTGACCTACAGAAGAAGGGAGTTGTTTTTCTGGAGCTAGTCACTAGTTGAACTGTAACCAATATTCCCTTGATGGCAAAACTTCATTTAAGTTGAAAAAGGAAAATCAATAAACAGATGACCTGAGGACTAATGAGCAAGGAGTTCTGACCCCATCCATCAGCCTTTCCCCAGGCACGGGGAGGCCGCCACAGAATCTGGAGACCAGGGAGGGAAAGGAGAGCAGGAGACAGAGGAAAGGCTAGGTCCGACCGCAAGATTACCTGGGAGAATGCGATCCCAAAAGCCACTCCAGCGATGATTCCCATGTTGGTCTCCATGAAACTGGTCACCAGATCATAACAACCCTGAAAACACAGAGACACGGTCTCAGAGACATGTTTCACCCAGGCCAGACCGGCTGGGTTACCTCGCGACACTCCCACATACACCCCAACCTTCATTCCGCAAACAGAACGAAAAATCTCAAACATACAAACGGTACAGAACCCCCAAGTGACCCTTCCTCTAAAATCACAGTGAACATATGGCCGATCTTGTTTCATTTAAATTTCTTCAACATGCACCCCCTGGCTGGATTATTTTAAAGTAAATCCCAGATATACACTTTCATCCACAAACGTTTCTGTTGTATGATGAAATTTAGCAAGAAGTCTGTAAGATCCATGAGGCGAATGCTGTAGGGATACAGAAGCAGACTTAAACACGTGCAAAGGCATTCTGCATCCCTGATCAGCAAGACTCAGCATCATAAACACAGTTACTAGCATTTTGACAACAAATGACAGAATCTTAGATAAATAAAGTGAAATCCTCTGGTTAGAAGGTGGTGTTTGAACACCTGCCAACCTTATGGTATTTTAGGGTTCTTCCTACGGAGACCATTAAGCTTTTCTTTAGTAGGGAAAAACCCATGTTCTAGAGTCATATTTTCCACAGATGTACTATGGGACCTTGAAGAAGTCACTTACCCTCTCTCTATTATGATGTCAATAACCTCATTCGTAAAATGAAGTGAGTTTCCCTTTAACATCCTGTGAAATCTCCACATGTTGTGGTTAAAACCAACACCAATTTTACCAATTTCAATGTTAGTTTAATATTGATAAAGTTTAATTTCTTTAAAAGAAATGGTCTGGTTGGAGTTCGACAATGTTGCTAAACTAGTTTTGTTGTTATTCTGGATTACATTTTATCAACCCAGTCCAGGTAGGACACCAAATTTTGTGCATCACTCGTAAGGCAAAGGCAAAAGCTGACTCTTCCTGTTAAAAAGCCTGACAGCTCAAACAGCAGGAATTAGCGAACGTATATGTGTGTCAGTGTGTGAGTGTATTTCTGTAGTTTGGAACTGGGCCAAATCAACCTAGACTTCTGAACTGACGTGTTCAGCTTCGGAAGACATGGTCATTTTCCAGTTTTCTGAAAAAGGGCCTCAACTTGAATGTATGAAGTCTGTGAAAAATCAAGACAATTTCATAAACAGGGTAAAGAGGATTCTTGTTAATCAAGAAAGGCCCACTAAATTGTAATAACATCTGAGGAACAAGAACAACCAAAAGCATGTCTCCCATTTTTAAATTCAGAGTTTAATGATTTAACATTTCTCATAGAGCTTGTGAAAAGTCTGCCAATGCTGTATCTTCTAATAAATGATATTTTATGCATTCACAGTCTGTTTGCAAAGACAAAGATGCATTAATTTAGCAGCAGTGCTTTGACACATGTTTTCAATGCAATGGACAAACTATGCTCCTTAGTTACCTGATGCAAATTTGAAGGCCGGGGCAGGGGTGGGAAAGGAAACACATTATTGCTCATGGAAAGTTTTCCAATTTGCTTCTCTTTATAGGAGAAGCTTGCTCACTGATTTCATTTCTACTAGTGAAACTATATATCACACTATTTTCCAAAAGGTAGTGGAAAGAAAGTTTGGGTTAGGAAGAAGTCAAAGCCAGAAGAGAGGTGGATATTCTAGCACTTTCCCAAATGGCAGCAGCTAAGACAGAGTTTTTCTGTGCTGGTCATTGTTCATTGCTGTATCTCCTCCCCACAGCGATGCTCGGGCCAGGGAATGAAGTTCAGACCACCGCCAGTGTTACATCAGCTCAAAATATGGAAACACAAACCCAGTAATAAAAACCAGAGAGAAGTGAGGTGAGCTATTTTCTTACTCTGCAAAATAGTTTGGGATAGGTGTTTTTGGTTTTTTTTTAGGGGGGGGGGATAGGGTTATTTTTTCTATTTTTTTTTTTTTTTTGCTGTGAACTTTAATTCTACACATAAGGTGAATATGTTTTTCTAAAGTATGAAATCTCCTACAATGGAGTAGAAATCAGAGTCAGTCACATTTTTGAAAAGCCCACTCCAACCAGTTAAGAGAAAACAGAAAAATGAAGTAAGGGCCTGGCATTAGTACCACTGTGGCAAAATCGTTCTCTCTAAACCTTGCTCCTCGCACCGGGGTTTTGCTACAAGCAGCAGAAGCAGCATTACTGGGGATTTTGTTAGAAATGCAGAATCTGAGACCTCACTCCAGACCTACTGAACCAGAATCTGCCAGATCCCGGGGTTACTCATTTTTAATGAGTTTTAATGAATGTTAATATCTCCAGATGTTTCACGTGCCCATTAAAGTTTGAGAAGCACTCTTCGCTAAGAAAAGTTCCTCCACCCTTTTTCACTCTAAACAAAGAGCAAATTAATAAATTATAGCAATAAGAGAGTTACTTAAGGTGAAAAGATGAAAGTGATTTAGCTTCTTCATTGTTGTTTAAACGATACAAGACCCAGGTTGCAATAAATGCTTTCCTTCTCCAGCTTTTCCTCTGTTGTTCACTCTATGGACCCACAAGCCCATTTTCCAGGTCTTGGCCTAGCTCTGCAGACTGCCCGAACTGCTTCGATCCTACAACCCCAGTGCACGTTTGCCTTCCACCTCAAATTCTCGCCGAAAATTCTCTTATCTACCCACAACGATCTCTCTTAATTTCTGAAAATGAAAGCCTGATTGTCAGGTGTGAGAACAATCTACAGAGACCTGCTAAAATGTCCTAGGAAACACCCAGAAACAGAACAGGTAATTTGCTCACCCTCTCAGCAAGTCTAAATCAACAGGGCCTCTGATGGGAAACACCTGCAAGTGGCAGGCTTTTCAGTAGCAGGAGTAGCACGGCTGCTTCCAGGCAGGTACTGGGAGGAGGTACCTCTGGAGCTGCCAACCAGAATAACTCTCTTCCTCTTGCCCTGGCTCTTTAAAAAAAGGCAAGGAATTCCTAGGGGGTAGGAGTCGGTCAATGCTGTTAGCTAACTGAACCTGTGGACGTTTGATCATCATGCTTAGCAAAACCAAAATCAAAGCTGTCCTCAAAACAAAACGATAGATATCCTGCTTAACCACTCTCACCTTCCTGCTCTCTGCCAGTGATTTGTACAAGGTAGGTTTCTCAGGCTGCCAGGTAAGAGCCCAGAGCCACCTTTCTGTGCTATCAGGGCACAGGGTTCAAGACACTGAAAGATCTATGGGGATTGAGAATGCATGTATTTTATATAACAGGATTCTACAGAACTAGGACATGGTGGGAGTTCATCTTCCTGGGGGAGGGAGTCAGTTTGGGGAGGCTAACGTTTATGAGCATCGACTATCACTCCACATCTCACCCCATCCGCACTGCTTACCTTTTATAGATGAGGTGTCACAGACTCAGGCCTGGGAAGTAATTGGTCTGAGAAGTTCAGGTGGGCATTAAATGAGAATATCTAATGAAACTTCCTAGGCAAATTTCAGTTTTCATTCACTTTCTCTCCACAGAGGGAGCCAGGTTGGAGGGTAAAAGGGAAGTGAGAGAGAAGTATCTCTTCCAGGTATTTGAGGCACCCAGGAAAATGTAAAGTAGGATTGTCGGGGCGTGGCGGGGGGGGGGAGGCTGGGAGCGAGGCCAATTTGTAGGTTATCAGTGAAGTGAAAAAATGCTCCCCTATCTTTCTGGAAATCATTGTAAGGATTCTAGAGATGCACTATAGGATCTGCCTCTAAGCCTGCTTTTGAATACAAACAAAAGACCCTCCCTACAAGGACCTGCTGCATCATTTCTAATAAAAGGCACAGTGTGGTAGGGTGGAAGACAAACGTCACTGTTATTGTCGTGACATTTACACCACAGCTACCATTTAACATTACAGTTAACGTTCATCTTGTCCTTTATTCTCTGCCATGCACTGTGCTTTATGCTTTATCTCATTCAATTCTCCTATCAATCCTAAGGGGCAAGAACTGTTATTCTATTTTACAGATGAGAAAAACAAGGCTGAGAAAGGTTAAGTAACTTGATCAAGATCACACAACCAGCAAGTGGCTGAGCCAGGATTTAAACTGCAGTCTGACTCCAGACCCTGTGGTCCTGACTTCGAAGCCCTCAACTTTCACAAAAGAAGTAGTTTGGGTGAAATTTTTTTTCAGAAAGAAGGCTTTTATCAAGGTTGATGATTGCCGCCCCTACAAAGGACCTCCTGAGGCTCTGCTGTGCCAATATCTCACTCCATAAAGCACGTCTTGCCTTCTATACAGTGGAGTGTCCACTGAGTGCCAGGTCTGCTCAGCACTTCATACAATGGCAGCATAATGACATATACGGATGCTCAGTGGAGGTGTCCATGAAGAAACCAGAAGTCACCTTGCTGATGAGAGGTGAAGGAGGCCTCAAACTTGGGGTTCATAAAAAATTCCAGTTGGAACAGATGTTCTCTTAGCTCACACAAGAAGCTGTCTGTACTGAACATCTTATCTCACCACACCAACAGCCAAGTAATAAACCCAGAATGACAAAAGGAGCTTCCAGAATATGGCAACAATGCCTTGCAGCAGTTCTGCTACAAATACCAACATTACATGGGTAAAGTATAGAAACCATCTCTTAACATTCTTATCTTGAAAGGATGGCTATCTTCTGTGAATTATTCAGTAGTTGGCCCAGATCCCATAGAATTTTGAAGACCTTAGAAAACTAGAACTTTGGGATTTCCCTGGTTAAGACTCCAGGGAAGTCCAATAGTTAAGACTCCAAGCTTCCACTGCAGGGGGCACGGGTTCGATCCCTGGTCAGGGAACTAAGATCCCACATGCCGTGCAGCGTGGCCAAAAAAAAAAAAAAGAAAACTGGAACTTTACCTTAGTAAGAAAAGAAAGTTTACCTGATGGTGGCATAACCACAGGTAAACTCAACAGTAGGGTTTTTTTCTCCCTTTTGTTTCAGCAAGACATAGTTTCTATCTGGCATTTCCCTAAATGTTTAAGAATAGATAGCCCTCACACACAGCTGTATCATGTCTTCATCAGATTCTCTGCAGAGTGGAATACAGAATTGATTTTCCTTTTCTCTACCTAAGTTGCATTTCCCTCATTTCTACTATGTACTAACTTTCAAATTTCTCTTGGCCAGTTTTTTTTTTTCTCTAATTTCTTTGGGAGTCAGGATGTTGATAGTGAGTTGAAGTTGTTGATTTCTTTTCCCAATGCAGTGAAGTCCCTAAAATCAAGGCCACCCTCCTCGCAGAAGCAGATGCTGTCTGTCAACTCAACTCCCTCTTTCCGCTGAGGACCGGCACCCAGCTGGGAATAATTTCATGTTTCGAAGGTACATTAAGCAGAAGACAGACACCCAGAAAGAAGGCCACATTCCCTGACATCAGCATCAGGGTTAACAGGAACCACTTGCTAACCCTTCCTAACTATGCCTCGTAGAGTCTCGCTGAGGCAAGGCTTTCGCCTTCAGAAGTGGGCAGCCCAGTGCCTCTCCCTGGCCAGAAAGAACCACAAAGGAAGATTCCTGACTCTCTCCAAGACTATCATTTCTAACCTATTTGTCATAATTTCACAGAGACGAAAAAGCCCTCCCCAAACATTCACCACTGAGTCCCATCAGGACCAAGAGGGAGTGAGTACCTTCTGGTTCACTTTAGTGGCGGCCACGGTCAGGTTGTGCAGATCCTGGGGATTACAATCGGTGTCGTTCATGCAGCAACTTGGGGGGATGCCGTGCTCCAGAAAGTAGGGGCTGGTGCTCCAGTTGGTGTAGTTCTGCACCCCACAGCAGCTCAGCTGTTAACGGGAAAAGGAAAAGAATTAAGTGTGGCAGATCAAAGGCACTGTGGTCTCTGCACCCAGCGCCTTGCAGCTTTTAAAAGAAAAACATGGGCCCTAAGTCGACAGGCACAGCTTTGGTGAGCCAAGATGAGCTGAAGCTCCACTAACAAGTCTACTCACTGGCATACCCACGTGAACTCAGCGGGCGAAGTGAGTCCTAGACGCCATGTTGCGTTGGTTTCCACCTCCCAAAGCCAAGCAGCTGCTCTCTGGCCTGGCTAAGCATCAAAATCACCTGCGTGATTAGGTGCTGCTAAAGAGACAGACGTAGAGGTCTACTGACTCAGGACCGTCGATGGGGAGCTCAGGCCAAAATGGTTTTAGAAAGTTCTCCCCAAGATCTGTACTAATACGTACATAAATGGTTTAGGGGGAAAAAAGATGCACATGGAGGAAGAGAGAGAGTTGGTGCTGGTAAACTACAGCCCACCAGCTACCTGGTTTTGTAAATCAAGTTTTACTGGGACACAGCTGTGCCTCTGTTACGTGTTGTCTAGGGCAGATTTTGTGCTACAAAGGCAGAGCTGAGTAGTTGTGACAGAGACTGCATGGCCGTCAAAGCCTCAAATAGTTACTACTTGACCCTTTACAGCAAAGATGTGCCAACTGCTGACATAGAGGATATTGAAGCAGACGGGGCAAAATATATCACTAATTGGTGAATCTGGGTAAAAGGGGTACAGCTCCTTGTACTATTCCTGCAGCTTTTCTGGGTAACTTTGAGATTCTACCAAAATAAATTACCAAAAACATAAAAATAAAAATACTGCTTCTGAAGTCAAAACAACACAACAATAAAAGACACCCCTCAATCAAAAACCTCTCCAGGGGCTTCCCTGGGGGCGCAGTGGTTGAGAGTCTGCCTGCCGATGCAGGGGACACGGGTTCGTGCCCCAGTCAGGGAGGATCCCACATGTCGCAGAGCGGCTGGGCCCGTGAGCCATGGCCGCTGAGCCTGCACGTCCGGAGCCTGTGCTCCACAACGGGAGAGGCCACAATAGTGAGAGGCCCGCGTACCGCAAAAACAAAAAACAAAATAACCTCTCCAGATGATCCTGATGGGCAGTCAGGCTTGAGCACCTCCAGGCACGAAACAACTACTTTCCTCATATCCTCTGAGAAGCACCAGGCAGCCTAGGCCATTCACACGCCTGCAGGATCCTCAGCTGCTCTGAGATCGGCTCTCCAACCCCACTGCGCCGCCCAGCTCACCTGAGCTCACCGCCCAGCCTCAAGACACCATTTCCAGAAGGCTGGTCTTAGGGAGCCAACTCGAAGTCGGGCGGTCCTACACTCACTGTTCCAAGGCTTCAGATTTTAAGGGCAAACTAGCTCTCCTTGGGATGCTCACATCCTTAACGGATGAAAAGCAAACCGGAGGGAGTGGTCCTTCTTGGCTCCAATTACCTGGATCCCTGGACCCTGAAAAAGTACTGGATGTCCACTGTTGGAAAGGGAACTGGGCCAAGAGGCGGAGAGTGGGGCTCAAGAGCAAACACTGCCAGTCCAGCGTCACTGGCAGCCCACAAGTCCACGGCCCGACCTCGCAGGCCATTGCCAGCCCCATCTCCTTCCTGGAACTTACGCTGCGCTGCACGTGGTCCACGGCCCGGCTCCTCTCGTCGTTGCCATTGTAATTCTGCATGGCATCAGTGTAAGTCCTCAGGAAGGTGTCCTTGATCTAGGGAAGACAAGGGGCGATGTGCTTCTGGTCCACTGCAGCTCAGATGGACACAGATTCGTACCAACTTCCACCCCAAAATAGCCTCTTCTGAAAGTCTCCGAATAAATGTAGGCCACGGAGGGGATGCCCTGTTTTCTGAGACAAAAGAGCTCAGAAGATCGGCCAAGGGGGCTGTTAGCTCAGGAGTTTAAAAAAAATGTTCCCTTACCCCCAATCTGGAGGAACCCTGCCTAGTTCAATGAGCCACTCAGGTGGCTAGTCAGATTCGGAAAGGGCTGTGATGGTTTTCTAGTTATTTTCTTGGAATTGGTTACTGCCTTTCTTTCTATAACTTTTTCTGCCCTTACTCAGAAGAATGACAAAGGACAGGCCATTGTGTGCGGGGCGGGCAGGAAGACCGATGTTTTGACCAGAATCAGATCCCTAGTGTACCATACAGGAGTGGGGCAAAACCAGCTTTCACTTACCTGTCTTCATTGAGATGAGAAAAAGAGGCGAAAGGACGTGGACTTTACTTGTTAATAAATGGTTAGCAAAACCCTTTCTCCTTCTCTGTGAACACATTTGACCTTGGGTTATCTTTCAAGTTCTGTTTTCCTGGAAACCTACTGAAGGCGGAGCATCAGGTGTGTTACCAGGCAACCCGGCTTATGGTAAAAAGTGCCCCGATTGGTGAAATGACTCTGGCTTTGGACTTCAGCAAATGACAATAATTACCTGGTGGGAAGCTTAGGGCTAAATATGGTGACTCTTCTAACTAGGTGCATTCCTTGCTGAGATACTGGACGCTATGCCCATTGGACAGTTACAAGAGATAAAGAGACACTATTTACATGGAGCTTCTAAGCCAGGGTGGTTGCCACACCCAGCTGTGTCTCTCGTTTCATTGCACGTGCATCGTCTCTTAGGCGTGGGCAGGTCTACACAGACTAGAGCCTGGACCACTTTGAGGACTCCCACTGAAGAAACAAGCCCACTGCCGCCCTGCCTGCAAGCTATGTTTCCTTTACCGTATCCTTCTCAGTCAATGCTGCTAGGTTGTGACCTATTCTCATGTGCGTTTGACTCTTTAGCCAAACTCAAGACCACTCCTGGTGGCCGAAGAGTGGCACTGCAACCCCCAGCCACCACTTCCCTAAATGGTTTTTCAGTGAAAAGCGGTTAGGCAGGTGAGGACGTTCAGGTCCTAGGGATCAGGTTTTACCTCAGCTGAGAATAAGAATGGGGGATCTAGCTCTGGATGCAGTGCCCACATGAAATGGTTCTAGAAGTCCGTCTTGGCATCTGAGAGGCCACATCTGGTAAAGGGGAAGAGCGGGGAGAAAGCGCCTAAGGCAGGCTCACTGGGAACTTGACCTGGCCAAGCACAAAGGCAGGGCCTGGGAACACGTGATGCCAGACTTCAAGACCCACAGTTATCACACTCGACCTCACTGACTTTCCTACCTCCGTCTTGCTATTTCTTTCCATTCTAACACGTGTAGCTGCTTCTATCTTTACTGTTATTTACAGGGAACAATAATGAATTTGGGGAGTGGGGAGTTAGAACCAGAACTGTATCGTAGCGTATACACTTTCTGACCTATCATCAGTATACACATCTGAAAAGTGATACCACGGCAGCTACAGACAGCGTGAGAGCAGCTCGTCCCTGCGTTAGCATCTATACGTTGTCCAAATAGAGCAGCCTCAGTGACAGGACATGGAAGGATGGCCACATGTGACAAAGGACAGCTGGGAGTGTCCTTGAAACTA
The DNA here is from genome assembly GCF_937001465.1 of Orcinus orca. Classification (NCBI taxonomy): domain Eukaryota; kingdom Metazoa; phylum Chordata; class Mammalia; order Artiodactyla; family Delphinidae; genus Orcinus; species Orcinus orca. The sequence goes on along the minus strand of NC_064580.1, from coordinate 35,129,885 downwards.
GCAGTTTTGATGGCAAAACCGGATTCAAAATCATTCTCCCCAGCTGTAGAAATCTCAAATTTTACATGTAAATAAAAACCAAAGCGCAGCTTTGTAGGGGCTTTTGATCGTGACTGTCTTCTCTCCTTTTCCCACACCACCAAGAGAAGCCACAGGGCTCCTCGCCACTGGGGTGTGGATTTTACCCCCGGGTGGCAGGGGGCGCCCCGCAGGGGCTCTAGGGAGCAGACAGTAGAGCACAGGCTGCTTAGGGGAAATGTAGCACTTCGCCTTTGGCCAACGACTTGTTTGGCTTGCCTCTGGCCTCTGAGAAAACTTGATATACGGATATACACTTGTGCCTTGCTGAAGTGGCTACTTTTAAAGTATTTAATCTATATGGAAGGTCACTTTTTTAAAAGAAGGAGGAAGGACTTCCCTGGTGGCACAGTGGTTAAGAATCCACCTGCCAATGCAGGGGACACAGGTTCAAACCCTGGTCCGGGAAGATCCCACATGCCGCGGAGCAACTAAGCCTGTGCGCCACAGCTACTGAGCCTGCACTCTAGAGCCCGCGAGCCACAACTACTGAGCCCACGTGCCACAACTACTGAAGCCCGCACGCCTAGAGCCCATGCTCCGCAACAAGAGAAGCCACCGCAGTGAGAAGCCTGCGCACCGCAACGAAGAGTAGCCCCCGCTCGCCGCAACTAGAGAAAGCCCGTGCGTAGCAACGAAGACCCAACGCAGCCAAAAATAAATTAATTAAAAAAAAATCCAACAACGGAGAATCCTTTCATGCGACAGCTATATAAAAAATAGAGTGAGGGTCAACAACTAAGGTTTCAAGTTTGGCGAAATCCCCACCTGTGGAATTTTCTGGGCATTTCAGTTCATAGTGCATGGCATTTGGAAACTAGCAAATACCACTGGAGATGCCAGCTAGCTTCTCTGCATCCTTTACACATTCCAAGACGTTTCAAAAATCCTCCTCCCAAAGACCCTTGAACTGAGTTCTCCACTTGGTGTATACTCACCTCGTGACGAAACACAAACCCAGAAATGCCAGCCACGAGTTCAGCCAGGAACACCAGAGACAGAAACATGGCATACTGCAAAGCAAGTGGACAAGGACACAGTCAGATATGGCGGGGGGAGAACAGTGCTGCTTTGGGCTAGGTCCCTTCTCGTCAGGGGGAATTAGACAAGTTGTCATATTCCCTAGAAGGCAAAGTAGAAAAATCCTCTTCTCCAGATGTTCCCATGCGAGCCTCCATATAAGCATGTGTCTGTTTAACGTGCATAAGCATTTGGGGGCACACGGGCTGAGGACAGTGCATCCAGGGACCGGCATCATGCCTGTCAGCTCAACCAAGAGAAATCTGGAAGGGCTTTTTACAACTAAGTATCCACTATTCTTAATGTTAGGCTCCTCGAGGTAGAAAGTACTCTGGAGGGCACAGGACACAGTTCCACCCTTTCTGTGAGTCCTTTAGACCACTTTCCTCACCAGGGTCACCTGGCGTCTGCAAGCTGAGACCACTCCCTCCCGCCCATCCCTTGCAGCTCATTCACGTTTTCAACTGTTCCGATTGCCAGAAAGGCTCCTTCCGCTTGGCCACAGTCTGCCTACTTGTAAATTCCACTTACTGGTGTTGCATCTGCTTTCAGGAGACGCCAGAACCAGTGTGACCTCTCTTCCATGCCACGGCCCTTCGTCTGTGTGAATACAGCCATGGAGGGACCGGCTGCTTCTCTCAGTTCGGGCAAGCCCTCCTGTTTCCTTAAGCACATCTCCTATGAAGTGGCTTCAAACCCCCTTCCTTTGGAGTTGTATACCTCCCATTCTGACAGAGTGGCCCAGATGTGCACAGGCCCACGTGATACCCTTACTCACTATGGCCTGAATGCGGCACCCGCAGCAGTGGGTCGCTTACCTCTCTTGTTCTGCCTGCGGAGTTGATAGCCTTTTGAAAAGCAAATCAGCTCCGCTGCTGACCCACAATGTTCGCAAGCATCTAAAACCCCCAGTGCTGCTTACACATCTCATGCTTCCTGTACTTTCCAAGTGTGTGGGTGTGTGTGCGCGTGCGTGCAAGTGCCTAAGTTCAGGGATGTTATAGGGTACTTCTGAGACATGAAGGGTTTCCATTTTTGTGACTGAAAAGCAGATAAAAGGAAGGAGAATTGATTCCTCTCCTACGAGGCATATGTCTTAGTATCTGCTTCTTCTCATCTCAAAATGAAATACAACGCTCCTGAATGTTGGGAATGGCCTTTGGTGATGCCCTAGAATTTGAGTACACTGCACGTGGCCATACTGCTTACTTGGAAAGTATATATGTGTGCATGGGATCATAAATTATTTTTCTCAGCCAGGGGCACATATATTCAAAGGAGGAAATACTGCCTTAAAATGCTGGTTTCGTTCAAAATATTAATAAAAGTCTCTCCGCACACTGAAAGCACAGACACTAAAGTATCAAACACACGGTTCTGAATAGAAGGCTCCGTGTACACGACTTCTCTCTCTCAGCTTGGTACAAAATGCAATTAGAAGCACAACGTACTCTAGGGAGACTCTCACCCCAGGCCTAGACTCCACCAGAAAGTCCTGTGAGAAAGTCATCATCAGGACGCAGGTGGGAGAAAGAACTTTTGACTCTGCGGTGTAGCTCTTAGGAAAGGGGCCGCGGTTCTGGGCCTCCATAAAGTGAAAAGAGTTATTTTCAATTGTTTTGCAATTAATGAGGTTAAATGAGGACTGTAAAACTTTAGATGGACAGCTAACCGAGTGACTTCTGCTCTGTTCAGCTAGATCAGCAGTTTCACATCCCTAGGAGGTTCTCTGCTTCTGGAAGCTTCCAGAGGAGAGCTGCTGCTCCTTCAGAAGGCCTGCTGGGGAGAGCCTGTATTAAATCCAGGTGGCAGGGCTCGAGTTTTCTCCAAATGAAAATACTGGAGTAGAAATAGTCCTGGCTTTCGAAAGACACCTATCTGGTTTCCCGTCCCAGCTCTCTGCACATTAGTTTTGTGAACTTGGACAAGGTATTTCACCTCCAAGTCTATCGCGTAACATGAAAACACAACCTGAACTTTATGGCGGTGGTGAGGAATAAATAAAATGGAGTATGCACACAGGACAACATCGAGCGGGTGAAAGGAACTAAATGATAGCTTTTAGAAGACCAAAACCAACACCAAGCCCCCCAGACTTCTCTGCTCGCCAAAAGGGTCACTTGCTAGTAAGCTCCCAAGCGTCAGGAGAAAATGGCAGCATGGTATGAAACTCAGAAGAAGCCAGAGATGACTGCTCCATTGTTGCATGCCCACTTCTGCCTGCTTCAGTCATAGTCTTTGGGCCGGAAGAAACCTTGGTGGGTTAATCCAATACTGTTCTTTCATAAATGGGGACAAAGGCCCAAAGAGGTTACATCCTTGCCCCTCAAGACTTAAGCCACTTAGCATCAGGGTCAGTCAGGTCTCCAGGTCTCCTCCCTTCTTGTTTGGACAGATGGCTTTTTAGCAGTTTGTTTTCCATGCCTCTGGAGTTAATTCTTCCCTTGCTACTCACTGTACTGAAGAAGAGGGTCTCAGCACCGGCTGTGCAATAGCACCCCTGGAGAGCTTTCAGAAAATGTGGAGCCAGATCCTGACCGTCACAGCGTCTGGTTCCACTGGCTGGGGGATGGCCTCTGGCAGAGGTGTTTTTAAAAAGCCCAGGTGACTCAGGCACAGATCAAAGTTGAAAACTACAACACTAGACCAAAAGGAAACACTAGCGCCTATAAGAGGTACTAGAAGGTAGACTCAGTGCTAATGGAGGTGACAGCAGCAGAAGTGCCGCTATATGGTCTCACTACGGCTCTTCCACCAACCTGGAAGGCTTAGCTGTGGCCAGGCTATCAGCTTCCCACACGGTCTTCAGGACAGAAAATGGCCAAATCAAGCACGACCTCCATCAGGTTGCCAACAAAGAGACTGACCAGTGCCCATTTGGAAGGTGCTTCCTTTGGAGTGAATCACCCTCACACCCGTATCTGTCACTAGACGGTGTCATGGGTTACTGCAATCTAGGGCTAAACAAGAAAGGACGGGCCACCCAGCACCGAGGGACTCTCTACTCTCCCCTTTCAGAGAAAGAAATCCTTTTAAACAAAATTTTCTTTTGAGGAGAGGCTCTTGCTGCCTTTTATCTGGGAAAGCCTTCCACATAAACTCTTATTGATGAAAAGCACGGGCAAGAGACTAGAGAATTAGGCAACTGGTCTACCAGAAAGTTAAGACTTGCAGCAGCAGCCTTTCAACAGCCTATCCTTACCCTTTGGGAAACGTCACTGCTGTGTCTGCTGAGTGGGGAAGCTCTGGCTTAGCTCAACTCCCACTGCACGGAGCCAGGCTGTGCAGGCGTAGAGGAGAGCGTGCCCGCGCATCCCAGCCAGCCCAGCTCAAGGAGGCAGAAAAGTATTTCTCCAGTGGGAACTTGGAAATGAAAGGCTGCTCATGTTCGGGGTGCTGCCTCACCCACCACGGCTGCACATCACACGCTTGAAGAGATTTCTAAGACAGAATTCAAAACTGGAACAGGGCATCTTGCCACGAGGCTATAAATGGCTTATTAGAACCGCTGGCCACTGCTTTGTCATCATCTACCTTGAGGGACCAGGACGGGATTTTTTTGTGTGTCAGGCTGTATCTGGGGTTGTTTCTCCCTCTAGGGGATTAAAGGGTGGGTTAGGTAAAAGCCTGCACTAAAATTAGAGTCAATGACTATTAAGGACTCGTCTGTGGCTTCAAGAAGGGCCACTTTGCTTTCACGTGATTTATATTTTTACAAAACAGAATCAGAAAGCAGTATTATACTGCGACCTACTCACCAGTTTCAGCATCCATGGGCTACCACGGCATGTGGCAAAGCATCCAAACAGGCCAAACACGACAATAGTGGTGCCAGTTCCGATGAGCACATAGGGAGCATTTGTGGAGTTCTCGGCAATCAGGGAAATATAGGTGCCCAGAGTGAGTTTGCCCCAGACTCCGACGGCCAGCAGGATCACCCCAGTGATCTGAAAAAAAAGCAGGATCGGGAAGTGTGAGACTGCTGCTGAGAGGTGAGAATTAACACACAGCAATGTGGCTGGAATCTGAAGACTCCAGTTTCCGGGAGCAAGCAGGCACTTGCTGTAGGATTTCCTGAAGCAGTGGGAGAGGCCAGAGCCCATGAACTAAAGCCACCACACAGTAAAGACACTTTGATTTTGGACAACTAGATCTGTCCCTTACACAATCCCATATGCAGGGACCATATCAACTGTAAGTCAAGCCAACACTAAATAACTTCTAAAAAAAAAAAAAGCTGCTTAAAAAGTACATCCTAGGGACTTCCCTGGTGGCGCAGTGGTTAAGAATCCTCCTACCAGTGCAGGGGACACGGGTTCGAGCCCTGGTCCGGGAAGATCCCACATGCCGCGAAGCAACTAAGCCCGTGCGCCACAACTACTGAGCCTGAGTGCCACAACTACTGAAGCCCGCACGCCTAGAGCCCGTGCGCCACAACAAGAGAAGCCACAGCAATGAGAAGCCCGTGCACCGCAACGAAGATTATCCCCCGCTTGCGGCAACTAGAGAAAGCCTACACGCAGCAACAAAGACCCAACGCAGCCATAAATAAATAAATAAATAAATTCAATTAATCAATCAATCATTCAATCCTAATACAGGTCTGAGAGCCTTCCCGGATCTGGTCTGGGAGCTGCTGCTCAACGCAGAGCTGGGCATGACTCCAGTAAGAATGTCAGCCGCCCTCTTCAATGTAATGTGTGTATATGGAATATTTTAAAGACATCCTACGTGATGTTTTCAAGAAAAAGGTGATCTTCTTTAACTATCATGACGAAAATCTCTACAAAAGCAAAATACTGAAACTATTTTTGAATCCCTATTGATGTGCTGCCTTATTTACAATATTTTATTCACTATAAAACAACAGAATCTGAATAGTGCCTGGAATTAGCTGTACTACAATTTGTCAAGTCGCGCTGATTGGCCCGAAGGAAATCCCCACAGTGTGTCTGCACCATAGAGCCTTGCATCACTCGGGCCCTTACTTCAGGGCATAGACTTGGGGCTGCATGCCATGCCTGACTCTCCATCCCCTGCAGGCCACACACCCCAGGAGCCTTAGCTGCTGAAGCCAGTGGCTGACTTTGTGTCTCTAGCTCCCCAGCCCGTCTCTCCCTCAGTTTACCAACAGCTGAGCAGCTCATTCGAACTGACATCCCTCCAGCTGCCACCACATCTGACGTCTTATGAGGCTCGAAAAACGCTTGGATGTCCAAGGAAGCCCTTCCCCAGTTTCTCCCACCCTATCCCCCGATGCCCCACACCAAATGCCTCAGCTCCCTGTGCAGCCTGCCCATTCGAGTGAGGAGGCAAATAAGAAAGACTGACAGAAGAAAGGATAAAGATGTGGTTATATGTACACAATGGAATATTACTCAGCCATAAAAAGAATGAAATAATGCCATTTGCAGCCACATGGATGGACCTAGAGATGATCATACTGAGTGAAGTAAGTCAGACAGAGGAAGACAAATATCATATGATATCACTTATATGTGGAGTCTAAAGATGATACAAATGAACTTATTTACAAAACAGAAACAGACTGACAGATATAGAAAGCAAACTTATGATACCAAAGGGGAAAATGGGGGATAAATTAGGAGTTTGGGATTAACAGATACATACCACTATATATAAAATAAACAACAAGGACCTACTGTATAACACAGGGAACTATATTCAATTATCTTGTAATAACCAATAATGGAAGAGAATGTAAGAAAATGATTATTTATATATATGTAAACAAAAAAAAAGTGAGGAGGCAGGATGAGAAACTGGTGAAAACCTGTATGACACAAATCAATACCCGCCTCTCCAAGGTTTCCCCTGTCAGTCAACAAACACACTGTTCCTTAATGTCCGTACGTGAACACATACCACTGCAAGAGGAAGCAAATGGCTGGGCCAGTGGAGATGCCTAGGAGCTTCTCTCTGTACACTTCCTTCTGCAGTTTGGAGCCATCAGGCTCCACCATCAGATTGTTTCTCTGTGCAGGAAAAAGAACAGACCCTCCACCTTTCCCCGTATCAGCCGAGAGTGGGCTCCACCGGTTTGGGGGATGAGATCAGTGGAAGCAACAAGAGCTTCGTGAAACTCCCCTACCCCCATCCCGATAGCCTCCCTACTTTGTAGAACCATCACCATGAAAGACAGAATTAAAAGCTTTAAAGTAGAAAAAGGTCGAGGAACTTGTGCTACTTTTATAAGGCAAAGGTGAAGGAATGTGATGCAGTCTTGAGGAGAAAGTGTTTGACACTAATATTTGGGAGAAAGTGGCCCAGTGGCGGTCTACCGCCTTTGAAAAGTCAAAATGGGCACGGCCTTAGCGAGTTAGGAAAACCAAGAATGCATTTGTTGCCAAGAGTTCCAAGTCCTGTACTGACACCTGGTGGTTGCTAAAGAAAGTACCTTCCTTGAACACCTCTGCCATACTCCTCCAAATGGAAACAAAATGCTGTTCCTCCACTACAATCAAACTTTAAGATTCAACTCTCTACCCATTAGGGGTAAGAATGCAGTGAACATTAGGTAGAAAGGACAGCGCTTGAGCTATCTTTTATTACTCAACGCTTAGCACAGTGCCGGGCACAGAGTAAAGGCTTAATATTCATTGACAAATACATTTCATTCCTCTGGGTCTTAGACCTCTATTTTATAAAACAGGGTCTTTCACATGCCAGATACTTACAAAACTTCTCCATCAGGTAAATACTGAGAGGTAACTTAACATGAAACCAAAGAGAATCTTTCTCCCCTACTTCCCTCTCTGGCATTAACTGCCTAAAGGTGTAAATATTACAATGTCAGTGTACTGAACAAAACCAAAAAATTCAGTTAAACTACTCATTGTTTAGGCCGAATATGTCTCATCCAGACACTTGCAATTTCATATGATTGCCCCCAAAGATTCAGTAACCTTTCAGACATACACTGAGTAGCCGCATTCTATACTCTACTAGTGTCAGTCATTATTGGAACACAATGGCTTTTTTTTTTTTACATCTTTACTGGAGTATAATTGCTTTACAATGGTGTGTTCGTTTCTGCTTTATAACAAAGTGAATCAGTTATACACATACATATGTTCCCATATCTCTTCCCTCTTGCGTCTCCCTCCCTCCCACCCTCCCTATCCCACCCCTCTAGGTGGTTACAAAGCACCGAGCTGATCTCCCTGGGAACACAATGGCTTTAATGAAAGTGTCTATTACTCACCAAGTATAAGAGTCCGATATTATATTTCTGTCACCAGTGATTTCATGAAGTTCGCTTACTACCCTAACAAAGATTATATGCAGTATGTAAAAGTTAACACAAATCCTGCTTTTAAGGCAAACAATATTAACGTTTTTATTCCTTTTCTTTCAAAAAATAATTTCTGCAAATGCAGTCATTGCTTTGTGTATTAAACCTCTCCTCATGGAAAGTACAAAACCTATGATATCAACTTGTTGGAACGTTCATATAATGTAAATTACACAAATATTCTTTTTTTTTTTTTTTTGCAAAAAGACTATTTTTGCAGACCTCCAAGGGTGCCTCTTAAAGATTGCCAGTGGGTGCAAACAAACACAACATTGTGGGCACCATATTGCTTGGGGAAAAAGCCACCCAATGTTTTGACCTTGACCAACTCAAACATCCTCTAAGGAACTCCTCCTCTGAATGAGGTAGAGACTGGGATAGACCAGCCTCTTCCAGCACCTGTGTGCCAGGAATCTAAAAACCAGCCAGAGAGGAAAGTCCTTCTCCAATGTTGCTCTTCTTCTACTCAAACATTCCTGATGGGCCAGCTCTGTGTTTGGAAGCCTGAACTCCAGAGGCAAGTCCTTCTGCACAGCCCAGACCCACGTCTTTAGCCTCATCTTCCTCACTAGTCTTTGTCAACTCTATGTACTTCCAGGAAAACGGAGTCGTCCTCTGTGCGCTTCCTGTACTTGACTGCTTCTCAACCTTTGCTCGTGATGATCCTCTGACCTAGAACCCTTACCCTTCCTATCACTACCTGTCTGCATCCTAAACTCTTAGGGTACCCTGGACGCCCTCCTCCCAGCCTCCTTAAACAGAACTTACTTGGAAATATGCCATCATCATGCTGCACCCCATCCCCCTCCCATGCACGTCCAGGACTGTGAGCCCCTCAAAAGCAGGAGCTCTGGGCTCTGTGTACAGTCAATGCCCAGTACATGTCTGCCGCATGCATGAACCAGCATCTGATTGTAGAGTTAAAGGGGGAGAAGTTTCATGTTAGCCATCCACCTGCTATATACCCTCTGGACATCTCTGAGGAAATGGTAGAATGCCCATCTGAGCAGGCATCATAATCTGGGGGAAATAACAGTGCTAAGGAGAAAGGAGAAGAAAATAAACAGACAATGGAGGAAAAGGTTGGGCCGCAGTGCACCCTGAAGTGAGGAAAGCCATATTTCGTGGTGGTACTGGTGGTGGACTCGGGGTGAGTCTTGGAAGAAATTGCCAGGCAGTTGGAGGAAAAAAACTACAAGCAAAGGGCTGAAGAGCCACAAAACACAATAAACAAGTACTTATTCACATCTTCCCGCTATAATAATGCTTCTTACCAAGGATAAGAAACATACAAAGACAAGCCAAAGACAAAAGTCATTGTGGTCTGCAGGATTTTTGGTTCCTGTTAACACACACAGCAACACTCACCCCTACACGTGCCTCGATGAGTACCCACAGAGTGCAAAGTAAAGGACAGGTTCTCTTCACCTCTCTCTTCTGCTCTGGGGTGCAATGAATGAGTGGCTTCAGAGCTCGCCAAAGCAATTTTGCGTCTCAGATCTTCAGAGACCTCAAATTCCGAAATCAAGCAGTGTGTCACCGATTTTGGCTTTCTCATGGAAGTTTTGCTTCCTTCTCAGAAGAACCAATTAGCAAGCAGCCAATAGTGTGGCCAAGGAAGGGACAGATCAGAGCCCGTAGGTAAACCACGCAAGCGGCCTGGTGAAGGCCCTGCCACCTTACAGGCTCCCGCCTCAGCCACAAGCCAGGAGGGCAGGCCTGGCACCCACCAGCAGCAGCCAGGCTAAGTCTCCTGGTCTCTGTTAACTCCCAGCATCTCATGGTGGCTTGACATTTTCTGCATGCTTGCAACACAGCTCGAAATATATGGGGTCACTGCTCCTTCCCCTGGGTCCTGATGCACACACTACTTTGTGTGTGCCCTCCAAGAGTGGAGTCTCTGTTTCCCCAAGTCCTGTCGAAGTCCTGCATCAAATCCCGCTAGCCTTCAAAGTCTGATTCTCTGGGAATTCCTCCTCCCATTGCCAGACCCCCAGGTTGGGAAGCCTGATGGGAGTCTCAGAACCTTCACTCCAGTGGGTGCACTTCTGTGGTATAAGTGTTCTCCAGTCACTTATTTGGGATTTGATGTTATTATGATTGCACCCCTCCTACCATCTCATTGTGGCTTCTCCTTTGTCTTTGGACGTGGGGTATCTTTTTTGGTGAGTTCCAGTGTCTTCCTTTCGATGACTGTTCAGCAGTTGGTTGTGGTTCCGGTGCTCTCGCAAGAGGCAGTGAGACCACGTCCTTCTACTCCATCTTGAACCAATCTCTTAGTCTAAAGACTTGAAAATGTGTTAATAGACAGCAGCTTATCTGATTGTAGGATAAACCACTGACTCTGTAGCCTTTTTTAAGATTCCACATGTAAGTGATATCATATGATATTTGTCTTTCTCTCTCTGACTTCACTCAGTATGACAATCTCTAGGTCCATCCATGTTGCTGCAAATGGCATTATTTCATTCCTTTTTATAGCTCAGTAATATTCCATTGTATATATGTACCACATCTCCTTTATCCATTCCCCAGAGGCATTTTCTTGAGCCCACAAGAAAATGTGGGAGTGCACTCAGACCACAGACCTTCTGCACTCAGACCACAGACCTTCTGATTAAACTGTAGCTGCTCCTCTCGTGCCCATGAAATGCTGTGCCAGGTTTGGGTCTGACAGAATAAAGCCCACATATATTTTTTTCTTTAACTACATAATATACTGAATAGGAATCTGTGGCATCGTTAGGATAATGTGCAGACGTTCATGTAGAAAGTGGGGCTCATGAGCCATGTATTATGAAACTAAGGGAAAACAAAGATTACAGAAAATCGAATTATAGAAGCACAAGCTATCTAGAAGATGCACTCTTCCCTAAGAAGTTATATGGGATAGAAAACACAGGATCTAAAACCAGCTGAAAGGAACACGCAGAAAAAACTGTAGGCAGGAATCTCAGCTAGATAGCCATTTTAGGTGAAAGCTACAATTCAATTATCCTAGAGGTTTACAGGTTAATTCACTCTCGGCAACTACACCGAGATATTGAGAAATGTTCTTCCCCCATTCCAGATGATTCTATAACTCAGGAAAAAAATGCCTGACACAGAAACTCTATACACATCATCAATAATTAAAATACAGGCCCTTGGAAGTTAGATTTTAAGAGGAAAAGTAGCCGACTATGCTTTCAGCTCGTTCTTACAGGAGCGTGTGTGCTGAGGTGACGGCAGGGGAGAGCCAGTCTTTGCAGTGTTCTGACCTGATTTTAGAGAGATGGATAAAGCAACCAGAAGGTAGAGAAATCGGCAGCTTCCATAATCTCATGGTCTTCTCTCTAAACTTGAAGAAGTAACAGTGTGAATCTGTCATAGTTACAACTTACGATTTTATTATGAATCGTTTGTGTAAACGCTTAATGTTTTAAAATAGACTAAGAACCAGGATTTATTGGGGTTTTTCAGTGGGCTTGAGAACTCACTCCAGATGAGTGGCAGAAAGGGATTCAGCATATTTAAAAGGCAGGTGAATGGAAGAGCTCTGGGCTGGGCGCTAGAATACCAGCGTTTCAGTCGTAGTTTTGTCATTAATAAGCTGTGTGACTTTGGGCAGATCACCTAACCTTTCTGGGCTTCAGTTCCCCCTTCAGTAAGATCAGGAGGTGGAAAAACCTGATTTCCAGTGCTTCCTCCAGCAATGACATTCTGATAGAACAAATCTGAATTTCAAACTTGACATGCTTATTCCCTCTGAAATATATTTATACATGTGCCATTGGGCAAATAAGCTCCGGGAAGTTTATTAGGTCCTCCCTGTGACTGACAAACTGTCAGCAGTGGGAATAGGAAAGTCAGCTCATTTCTGGACTCGAGACCACTGTTCTGCCAGCTTTCCAAGGTGACAAGTGGTTGCTGGGAAAGAGAAAGGGGGTCATGCATTGTACTTGTACCCAGACATCTAAAAATACATAAGTTCACTGGCATATCAACAAGCTTTACTTTTTATATGAAGATGACACTGTCATCTTAAGAGCAGTAAGACATATGCTTTGCGCTGTTTCTTTCTAGGCAAGTATGTTAGCCAGTTCAACCCCTTTGCTCTGTCATTTTTATGTCTGTATGTGCGTGGGTGCATGTGTATATGTGCAGAAGAGGACACACATTCCATGGTGGGGAGGTTAGTGGTATTAAAAAGATTTAGGGAAGTTGAGAAGAGGAAGAGAGAGTATTGAGATGCTCTTAAATGCTGACTTCTTAAAACTGAGTTTGAGAACCAACAGGAAACCCAAAGACCATCTGGTCCAGGTTCTGTTTTCTGTTGTGTTTGAGGCAAGAAAAAGCCACAGAGGTAACAGGTTCAGAAGGCAGTTGTGGATGTGGGACTGGAGTTCGGGAGCAAGTCTGAGCTGCAGGTGAGGGCTGAGGCCAGAAGTGACAGCAAGGGAGGACCGTGTCTCAGGAAGCGGAAGCAGAGAACAGTGGGAAGGATGAGGGCTATAGCTTGAGGCAGGTGGGCACTACAATGCGGGAGGACAATGCTGGAAGACGGGAACAGTGAGGAGACACAGAACAGAGTGGACACATCTGTGAAGGTAGCAGCTAATAGAAGAAGTGGAAGACATGGAAGAAAGATACTTTTTTCTCCTCTAAAGAGAAAACAAAGGGAAACAAAACACCAGCACAGTTCCCTGACCCCAGGTGCGCCCATGAGCAGACATGGCACTCTTTAGTTATGTACCCAGTAAAGCCTGCTGAGATTTTGTGTTTAAATATCATTTCATCCTATAGCCAATTCATAGAATTCAAGTTCCAGGAGCTAGGTCATGAGCCTGGAGTGATGTGTCACAAATGCTAGGTTCTATTTGGATTTTATCAGTGACCATATAGCCAGGGTCTGAAGTGCAGATTGTCTTACAGATCAGAGATGCTTGTGAAATATGAAAAGGGATTTGAACAGCAACATGAAAAGTCAGGAATTCCAGCTCTGGCTGACTCATCAAAGGCTCTTCCTTCACTTGTGTAGTGAAGCAGCTGATCATTTCATAGGAAATGGCTGCAGGAATGTTGTCAGTCCAGCAAACAATGCTTCCTTCTCCCAGATGTCTTAAATATGCCTCCACCATCTTGAACCAGTCATGTTGCCTTAGTTCTTCATCTGTGAAATGACTGGACTGACCCCAGTGATGTCTACAGGAGTCCTTCCCAGCTAAAGTTTTACATGTTTCTTTGAGTTGCCCAGAGGTCCTCAGAGGGGCCAAGATCAAGCCCAGCTGTTAGCTAGGGTGCAGACCACACTGGTCAATAGCTTTTACCAGGGGCCAGTGCTGGCTGGGCTTTGTGCTCAGCCTGGGGGAGTCGAGCTGGGGAGTGGCTCGTGCAGGTGGCTGGCTGGAGACCAAATCACCTCTAATGTCCTAGAGGCCCAGGAAGTGATGGAAATGGATCAATATGGTGACAGTACTTTCTGAATTAAAAACTGGGTCTGAACACTGTAGAGACATCTGAAATAGGCCTATCACAGAAAATCAGGGCTGCGCAGCTGCTAAAATCATAATACAGACCACTTTATCAAAGTGACAGACCACTTGAAAAACTCAACCCCTTCAAATGCAGCCTAAGCGGCTCCACCTTATACTTAATTCCATTATTCAACAAAGGGTCACAGGAAATTTCCAAACATGTTATCAGGGCCTCTGACTATCCCACTAGGAAATGAGAGAGAATGGGCAGCCCTGAATTCGTTTCACATTTCCTGGATATTATTCTAAAAGATTCTGGACTTTAGGTCTCCTCCCTCTTAAACAAATCCCTAAAGAAAGGCCCCAGAATTAAAAAAAAAAAAATCCCACCATGTTTATTAGCACATTGAGAAACATTCTATATTATATCAGGGAGAAATTTTAAGGGCAGCTTTTCCTGCGCCTCTTGGCATTGCTTTTCATTTGTAAGTATCGTTGAGTTCTGCTTGAAAATGTTTGAAACAGGACTTAGGTTTTGATTTACACTGGTAGAAAGCGTCTTACTCTGACTCCTGGTCTCCAGGAATGTGTAAAACGAAGAAGTGAGCAAAGCAGAGGTTAAGACTGTCTGGATGTAGTTCACACCTCTGGTTTCACTGATGACCCAGATATTTAAATAGACGGCATAAAGGGGAACGCCTATTAGGAACTGGGGCCAGCAAAGCCACTTACAAGGAGATTTATGTACTTAGAAATCAGGATCGGCTGTAGCGGCTAAAGTGAGAGAAGCTCAATGTTTGGGGGATTCCCTCTATGGCACGCCTCTTCCGTGGAACCCCCAAGTTGAGCTCACTCATAGTTAAAAGCCACTGGACCAGTTCACACACACAAAGGCGGATGAGTGGCCGGAGCCCCAAGCCTCAGCCTCCCTAACAGGGGCTGACTAACTGAAGGAAGAGCTGTGGGGAGAAACCACTTCCCTTACTTCCATTCCTCAGATGACCTGAGACTGGATCAGCGCTCTGAAAAGATGGATCAAATTCCATGCTAATGGGCTTCCCTGGTGGCGCAGTGGTTGAGAGTCCGCCTGCCGATGCAGGGGACACGGGTTCGTGCCCCGGTCCGGGAGGATCCCACATGCCGCGGAGCAGCTGGGCCCATGAGCCATGGCAGCTGAGCCTGCGCGTCCGGAGCCTGTGCTCCACAACGGGAGAGGCCACAACAGTGAGAGGCCCGCGTACCACAAAAAAAAAAAAAAAAAAAAAATCCACGTTAATAAGAAAAGATATTTTAAGAGAAGTTCAAGTCAGGGTAAGCTTATAAACAAGAGGTACAACTCTATTACTGATGCATGTTGACAGACAGTCTGTGCTGACCACGCGTTTATCTTGCCCTGTATTGTTAACTGTGTGTCCATCAAGATTTGAAGGGTCTTGTGGGAGGAAATAAGGTCCTTTACTTCCTTTGTCTCCACCAAAGCCTCACCCACATCCTGTGCCTGATTTTCCCAGGCAACATGTCATTCAGACATTCTGTCCTGACGCCCGTTTAAGTAGAATCAGCGCTTGTCTGACTATGAGCCCCAATTTTTAATTTGAAAGCCAGTCACTGTGCCTAGGGTGAGCACACAGTGGGAGCTCAGTAGACGCACGATGGACCTCAGTGGTGATCGCTTCTTTAAAGCCAGCTCCCTTACAGTGGCCGTGGCCTTGGGAGTTACTGCATGGGAATGAACCTGGATAAACCAGTCCTAACAATGACTCCATAAACATGACCTGGAATGCCAATCTGACAAAGCAGCTCATGTCTCTCAGGATTATGTTGTTGAACAGATTTAGCTCTGGGAGTTCCATTATTTTCAAAAGGGAAAACGTTCTTTGCATAATTTCTATATGGGATCATCATCTTCAAAACACCTACATATATACATATACCTTATACATACATGTGTAAAGGAAACAGAAGCTGGAACTCAGACGGTGAAGAAATCCCTGAAAGCCGGTGCTCTGTCTGGCTACGTGTTGATGGGGGATGAGGGGGTGGGGTGTTTGGAGGAACTCATGCCTCTTTGCAGGTGAAATTGGAGCTGATAAGACATCATGCCAGAGGACCTATTATTAAATGAGTAAAAAAATAATCTGTGGAAGAAACGTGCATGCGGTATTCGATAACAAGATTCTTACATGAACAGTGAGATGGTGTTGTCCTTTCAGTGGTCCTAACTTTCTCCTGAGACGATTTATGGGGGGAAAAAACCCACTTCTATTAGCGATTCAATTAACTTTCAACATTCAAATATCTACACTGCACACATATGTGATACTGCCACCAAATAAGAAACACAGGGAAACTTCGGAAGTCTAATATTGGCAGGGTATTGTGGGGGAAAAAATTAACTTTAGGTAACACATGTTCTTGGCCAAATAAACAAAAACAAAAGTCATTTCAGAAAAGCACAAAGAAGACACTTTGCCATCTCTACCACTATTACTCCGGCTAAGCCGCCATCTTTGTCATCTCTCTCTGCCTCCACCTTTGACCCCATGCTCTCTTCTCAACCCAGCAGTCAGGGCGATCTGTTCAAACATATGTCCAATAATAGTACTCCTTTGCTCAGAACTCTTCCACACATTCCGTCTTTCAGACCAAAGCCAATGTTCTCGCGCTGGCCTGCAAGGCCCTACTTGACCTGCATCCCTTGCTAGTTCCTCTCATGGGCCCTCCACTGGCTCCCCTCGTGCTTACCAGGCTCCAGCTTCACAGGCCTCTTTGCAGCCCCGCAACCACTCTTGGCCTGGTTTCTGCCTCAGGGACTTTGCACTTGCTCTTCCCTCTGCCCGGACTTCAAAGATCTCTCATTTCTTCAAGTCTCTGCTCCTCCATGGGCCCTTCCCTGACGACCCTCTTTAAAACTTGAACTCTGCCCCTCCAGCATTCCTTACTCCCTCCCTTCCCTGCTTTATTTTCCTCCACTGCACTTATCACCTTCGAACACTATTTAATTTACTTTCCTTTTTTTTTGGCTGCAACACGTGGCATGCGGGATCTTAGTTCCCTGACCAGGGATCAAACCCATGTCCCCCTGCAGTGGAAGCACGGAGTCTTAACTGTTGGACCTCCAGGGAAGTCCCTTAATTTACTTTCTTAGTCTGTCTCCCCAAAATGAATGTGAACTCCGTGAGGTGGAGAATTGGGCCTGTTTTACTGATGTAGCCCCAGAGCCAAGACAAATGCCCACTCATAGTAGGTGCTCAGTAAATAGTTGTTAAGTGACTGAGGACCAGATGACAGGCAGGTGAGCAAGGGTGAGCTTCAGAGGCCATGAGATCCATCAGCACCAGCGCTGCACTAAGGAAGCCAAATGGTGGACCTGACTCTTACAAGGCCCAGGCAGTTGCACTGAGATAAAAAGCTAGTCTTTGGCCAATTCGCTTCTTACCCAGCACATTGCTTCATAAAGTGTCTGCTTCTGACCACAAGGGGGACTAAATGCGAAAGGATGGAATAGTTCCGTCTAATCCATCACCGCTAATGGAAACGTAATTCGAAGCTCTAACATCCTGTAACTCCATGAGGTCTATAATTGATGGTTAGGAGTTGAGAGAATGAGCAGTGCTTATACCAGCAAGATTTTTCTCTCTTTTAAAAAATGTACTACGGCAGGGGGCGGGGGCAGGGGGCACTTACTATGTGCTAGGCACGATGCTAAGTGCTTTAATGCTTTGTCTAGCTCTATCCTCCTAATCAGCCTACGAAACTTGCCTGAGGTCATCACCACTAAGCGGCAGAAGAGGTACTCAAGGCCCTAGCCCTCAACCACCGCCTTGGTTTCTGGCACGGACGCAAGCTGGATTTCTCAACCCTGAGAAGCTGGCTGCCACAATTAAAAACTAAAATCTGCAGGCATGGTCTCTAATTTATTTATCTAAAAATGCTATCCATTATTTCTCCCGATTCCAGCAGGAAAATCTATAGACATGGACACATGTTCCGCTCCAGGCAACAGCTTGATACTTTAAGAACCAGGAATGAGAATAAATATTCCGATGTATTTATTGGGATGGGCCAGAAGTGTTAACTATCACAAACGTCCGACACAAGTCTACAAGAGGACCCATCTGAAGAATCAGTAAAGCCTGACGTGCAAACAGAAAACTGTAGCATGTTCTGGGGAAAGTTTAGGCAACTAAGGAACTCTGGGTTTGGCCCTGAGAAGAGGGATGAGAGGCCATGGCTGATATATATGAGGAGAACCCACTCTGAAGCTGTGGAGTCATCTGACTTTTAAAGTAGGTCTGACCCAAAGCAATGGGCTGAGTCACCAGCTGAGGCAGCGGCATCGTATCTGCCTGCCCCACAGCTCAGAAGGGGGATGCGATCAGTCCTTCGCCAACTAAGGGCACAGTCCGGAAACACAGTTAACTGTGCGTACAGGCCTGTGGTAAACGGCATTTGCTGAGCAGTACTGGGCTCTCTATATGCTTTGTCACATTTATTCTTCATCTGTTTTGCAGATGAAAAACAGGCTTTGAAAACTGAGGCTTTGAAAGGTTCAGCAACGTGCTCAAAGCCACAAAGCTAATAAATGGTACAGCCTGGAGATAAATTCATCTCTGTCCTACCCCAAGGCCATTTCCCCACCATCATGATCTCTGCTTCCTGTGGCACTGAGTAAAGTGGGGCAGCTCTTGGAGCTGGGGTCTTCTTTGCCCAATATTACGCAGTCCCTGGCCCTACCCCCTCTCCCCCGTGTCCCCTACTGGGCACGCTCCAGTGGGTGAATGGGGTCGCACTCCAGAAGATTATTGATACACCACTGGTGTGGAACTCAGAATGCATTTTCTTTTGGCAACAGTGTTAGACGTGGTGCCTGTGTTTCTAGGCCAGTCCTCAAAGGTCTATATTTAAGCCAGTGATGGGGAAAGTTATAGGGAAACAGACTGTTGTCTCGATACAAGGAAGAACTTTCTAATAGTAGGCGTTGCCTAAAATGAACGTGTGACAACAGAGGGTAAGCAGCTTTCTGGGCATTCCCGCAGGGTCTCTGGAGGCAAGCATGAGGCAGAAGTCCTACGGATGGAAAGCCAGCAGGAAAGGCAGAATTGCCTGAAAAGTCATTCTGAGCCTGACTAGTACCCTGGAAGCCACGTGCTTTTCCCGGCCAATTATCTCCCTGGATTTTCATACATGAATGAATAGGACCTTCAGCAATGCAGAAACCAGGGCAACCATTTTCCCAGACTCCAAGCAACATTTCCTTTGATCTCCAAAAGGAAATGCTAGGTCACATAATTTTGTCACACGAAGAGCAAGAGAAATACTTGCTCAGTGAAATGACGTCACAATTAAAATGAGCTGTGTTCTTTTTTTTTTGCGGTACGCGGGCCTCTCACTGTTGTGGCCTCTCCCGTTGTGGAGCACAGGCTCCGGACACACAGGCCCAGCGGCCACGGCTCACGGGCCCAGCCGCTCCGCGGCATGTGGGATCCTCCCGGACCGGGGCCCGAACCAACGTCCCCTGCATCGGCAGGCGGACTCTCAACCACTGCGCCACCAGGGAAGCCCGAGCTGTGTTCTTTAAAAGGAGGAAATGGCACTTGAAGGAATGTTTGCTCTATTATTCTAATCCCTCCATTTTCCCCAGGCAAATGCGTACACTCTCCACCATTTCTCAGCTAGACTCAGACAGGCTGGCTGGCTTTCAGCATCAGTGAACGTGGTTAAAGATAAACGTACAAGGCTTCCCTGGTGGCGCAGTGGTTAAGAATCCGCCTGCCAATGCAGGGGACACAGGTTCGAGCCCTGGTCTGGGAAGATTCCACATGCCGCGGAGCAACGAAGCCCGTGCGCCACAACTACTGAGCCTGCGCTCTAGAGCCCGCGAGCCACAACTACTGAGCCCACGTGCCACAACTACTGAAGCCCGTGCGCCTAGAGCCTGTGCTCCGCAACAAGAGAAGCCACTGCAATGAGAAGCCCGTGCACCGCAACAAAGAGTAGCCCCCGCTCGCCGCAACTAGAGAAAGCCCGCGTGCAACAACGAAGACCCAATGCAGCCAGAAGAAGTAAATTAATTAATTTTTTAAAAATGCTTAAAAGGGGCTTCCCTGGTGGTGCAGTGGTTGAGAGTCTGCCTGCCGATGCAGGGGACACGGGTTCGTGCCCCAGTCCGGGAAGATCCCACATGCCGCAGAGCGGCTGGGCCCATGAGCCATGGCCGCTGAGCCTGCGCGTCCGGAGCCTGTGCTCCGCAACGGGAGAGGCCACAACAGTGAGAGGCCCGCGTACCACAAAAAAAAAAAGAAAAAAGAATCTTAAAAAAAAAACTGTAAAAAAGATAAATGTATAAAAGCTACAGAGGCAACCTTCATATTCTTCACATAGAGACAAAGATTCTTTTGAAAACCTGACATACATTGAAACTAAAAAAAGAGTCTAATAAGGTGCTATTAGTAACGGTATACTACACCAGAAATCAGTTCTAAAACAAGTACATAGCTCCTCAGAAGAACTGTGCGATTAGGACTTGGTTATGGAGACAAATACAGCTCTACTTTTTACCCCCAGGGTGACACAGCTGTCACAGCTGAGCTCGCCCCTGCATGGCGCACGCTGCTTCTATCTGCCCGGCCCCCCTGCCCCATTGCTGTCCAGCCAGGTCCTACGTGCCCTTCAAACACAACTGAATTGCCCTTTCCACCAAGAGGCCTTCCCTGGCGCTCCAAGACAGTAATCATTTCCTTAACGTGCTTAGGATTTGCCACCTATGTCTTATGAATGGCATTTTAGCTCGCACCCTAAGCCTTGTGAACACCTTACTGCATCCCCGGGGACCCCCTCCCGCTGAAGGGGAGGGGCTGTGAGCAGGCCAGCTGGTCAGCCTCACTGTAAACACTATGGACGTGCAGCACCGGCATATTCTGCTGGCGACCGAGCCACTGGCTCTTGAGGGAGCCCTGTTTCTACCCAACCATAGATGAGTCCCTCGTGGGACTCTGTTATTAGCTATATGAATCCCATGGCATCTAGCGCTTGCTTTTGATGACTAAACACGATCGGAGAGAGTGCTTTGATAGCATGCGCCTCATGGAGGACACATCAACAGGCACCCGACCTTGGCCCTTGAGGTTGCTGAGCGGGCCTGGGATGGGCGACATGGGTGGGGGAGCTTGACAGACTGGAGACACACCAACAATCAGGTGTGGCACCTGCATTAAAGGCTGTTGCATTGCTTCCACACTGTGCTTAGAAACAAATACGACTGCTGTGGGCTCTGGCAAATTAGAAGTTCAGAAAGGTACAACTTGGTCACCAGGCACCTCCAACTCAGGGGCCACTAATGTAAGTCCCCTCCTTCCCTGACAGTCACCATCTACTTATTTTTAAAAATAGTCTTCCCAGCAAAAAGCAGAAATTCTTCCCCACTGACGACAGCATTGGCAGAAAGTGACTGCAAGGAACGTGAAGGGGCCAGACGAGCCGAGCCCCCCTGTATTCCACACAAGCTAATGACCAAGAACATGCTTTCCTGGGCACGGGGGAAGCCGCCAGACCTTCTCATATGTTGGCACTCCATGGCAAGAGCCATCGAAGTCCTGGCACACACTGTGAGTGACTGACTTGCTGCCAGGGTGGACCCAGCAGGCGCCACGGGTACACTCTGATCTCTGAAATCAACGGCTATCGTTATTCTCGCTAAACTCTTCTTCCAGCTCATTTGGTCTTGGGTTGTTCAACCAGAAAGTATTGCGACCCTGGACTGCGTGGCTGCAGGGAAGAGCCGTATCAGCCACCTGGAGCCAAAGGGGGGTTTCCTGAGGGTCATGGGCACCTGGCAGGGGGCAGCACAAGTAGCCGGCAGCTCCAGGGACAGGTGCCGGGGGGGCACCCTTTCCCTCCCCTAGAAGCAAGGGCTCTGGGATGTGCCTCCCTTGCACCATTGCCGCAGTCTGGATCTCTCTACACAGTGACAAAAGCCCCCCCATGAGAGCACCTGCCAATTCAAACATCCAACAGAGGCTGACGGACAGCCTTGGACGCTGACTTCAAATTCACGGAGGAGAGGATCCGAGGGGGGGCCCATGTCAGGTCAGGTGACCTCTCTGATACAATCGGCTGTGATGGGGGAAGTACCAAGTCCCTATGCCTCATCTTATCCACAAGAGCTAGGAGAACAGCTCAGAAAAAGCTGTAAGCAGGGCCACGCGCTGATCGGCTTGGCCCTCCCTTTCCTCCTGGAACAAAGGAGGGGGGCTGTGAAGCGGGCTACCTGCTCAGCCTCACTTTAACCACTCTACAGTCTGTGCAGCACCAGAACATTCTGGGGGAAGACCAAGTCCCTGCCTCTTGAGAGCACCGTCACCAATACAAGCCTTTGTCCAGAAGAGGCCCTGGGGGAACCCCAGGTGGGCGGCCAGACCCAGCTTACAGGAGCCGAAGTCCTGGCCCCCTAACTGGGGCGCCTGGGGGGCAGGGTGAGGCACTGGCAACTCCCAGGAGGTCAGATCCTTCCCTCAGCTCCTCCCCCAAAATGCGGCTCAGGCCCTTGAACACATCTGAGGCCCTGCACCAAGCAACCTCAAATAAATTAACATGCTCCACACTGTGCCGTTGGCCACATCGGGTTAAACACCAGCCCTCTGACTTGCCAGCTCAGCGGACAGTGGCTTCTACTACTGCAGCAGGGATGCCACCGACACGAGGATGAGGGCTTGGGAGAGAAATGGGTAAACTATGGACAATACAGTACAGGAAGAGGTGTCCCACCGTGTCACAATCTGTTAACCATTTGTGGAGGGGCAAGAGCCTGAGGACCACGTACATATGAAACAAACACCTTCCAAAATGCTAGAGGGTATTAATTTTTTTAAATTTAATGATACAGTAAAAAAATTTAATGATATAGTCTCTTTTTTCCTTTATAGGTAGTTCGGCACTTGTTTATTCCGGCCCTTGTGGCCATTTTGGGGGTGACAGGGGTGTAGGCCACAAGAGCCCACAGGGACAGGGGTCTCGTGCCCTCTGTGGCTGCTGCCTGAGTGTCCCGGGAGGGTCAGGGCAAGGACTCAGGGAGCCCCTGGGTTCTGCCCGTGATGCAGTCTGGGCGCTGTTCTGGAAGGGTTGGCTTCCGCTGCTCCAGGGGTCTAAGAAGGGGGGGATAATGTAGTTTAAAAAAAAAAAGGCAAACAGGTCTGGGATTGCACCAGGGGCCCTCGTTACACCACAGGGATAACATAATATTGGCATCTGTTGATTCTTCAGTCATTTAAATTTCAGGAGCCTACAAAATGGATTAAAGACCTAAATGTAAGGCCAGACACTATCAAACTCTTAGAGGAAAACATAGGCAGAACACTCTATGACATAAATCACAGCAAGGTCCTTTTTGACCCACCTCCTAGAGAAATGGAAATAAAAACAAAAAAAACAAATGGGACCTAATGAAACTTCAAAGCTTTTGCACAGCAAAGGAAACCATAAACAAGACGAAAAGACAACCCTCAGAATGGGAGAAAATATTTGCAAATGAAGCAACTGACAAAGGATTAATTTCCAAGATTTACAAGCAGCACATGCAGCTCAATAACAAAAAAACAAACAACCCAATCCAAAAATGGGCAGAAGACCTAAGTAGACATTTCTCCAAAGAAGATATACAGACTGCCAACAAACACGTGGAAGAATGCTCAACATCATTCATCATTAGAGAAATGCAAATCAAAACTACAATGACATATCATCTCACACCAGTCAGAATGGCCATCATCAAAAAATCTACAAACAATAAATGCTGGAGAGGGTGTGGAGAAAAGGGAACCCTCTTGCACTGCTGGTGGGAATGTGAATTGGTACAGCCACTCTGGAGAACAGTATGGAGGTTCCTTAAAAAACTACAAATAGAACTACCATATGACCCAGCAATCCCACTACTGGGCATATACCCTGAGAAAACCATAATTCAAAAAGAGACATGTACCACAATGTTCATTGCAGCACTATTTACAATAGCCAGGACATGGAAGCAACCTAAGTGTCCATCCACAGATGAATGGATAAAGAAGATGTGGCACATATATACAATGGAATATTACTCAGCCATAAAAGGAAACGAAATTGAGCTATTTGTAATGAGGTGGATAGACCTAGAGTCTGTCGTACAGAGTGAAGTAAGTCAGAAAGAGAGAGACAAGTACCGTATGCTAACACATATATATGGAATTTAAGAAAAAAAATGTCATGAAGAACCTAGGGGTAACACAGGAATAAAGACACAGACCTACTAGAGAATGGACTTGAGGACATGGGGAGGGGGAAGTGTAAGCTGGCATGAAGTGAGAGAGAGGCATGGACATATATACACTACCAAACGTAAGGTAGATAGCTAGCGGGAAGCAGCCGCATAGCACAGGGAGATCAGCTCGGTGCTTTGGGACCGCCTGGAGGGGTGGGATAGGGAGGGTAGGAGGGAGGGAGACGCAAGCGGGAAGAGATATGGGAACATATGTATATATATAACTGATTCATTTTGTTGTAAAGCAAAAACTAACACACCACTGTAAAGCAATTATACTCCAATAAAGATGTTAAAAAAAATGACAATGATGAAGACAAAAAAAAAAAATTTCAGGAGCCTAAAATAACCTACAGTGATAGTTATCATAAGAGTGATTACCCATGGAAGGGATAATGGATGACAGGCTGACAGGAGGAGGCACAAGGGGGTGATGGAGATGATCTTTATCTGGATTGAGAGAGAACCGGAAAACACAAGCAGAAAAAGAATGAGTGAAGAAATGTTATTATATAATCATTAGAGACAGCAGGAGGAAGAAAATGGCTCTTGGATTTTATATAACAAGTAACATTAAAATATCATCTCACATCTGTAATGTGCTTTATAGTTTATAAAGTATTTTCATTCAGAAAATTCCATTTAATACTCACAATAACCCCGTGAAGTCCACACAATCCACATGCGCGTTTGCAAGATGAAGAAGCAGGTTCAGAGAATATTAAATGTTAACCGAAGGCCCGCGTTCTGTAAGTGACCAAGACAGAACTAAAAGCTAATGCCCTGGCTCACGGGCCGAGTCCTTTGGATTATACCACGTTAGGAACTTTGACAAACTAGCTTGCCTGATACTTAGTTTAATTCATTTTATTTTGTGTATCCGACTTGTGCCTGACCCGCTTCTCCAAACTTTAAGCGCCCCTGAAAAGTGAGTTTATTAACATCACCCAAATGTACAGGAATCAAGGTTGACAATCTGCCGCAAACCTCAGGACTCCATCTGAGCCTGAAATCCAGTGTCTAGGGCTCTTCAGTAATCAAACCCTGAGAATAAAGACCCCAAATTAAAGGGTTAAAAGAAAACCTATTCAGTGAACACGCTACAGTTATGTCACTTCACAGACTGTGGTTTTGATCTGCCTTGAAACGTTATGTGTCTACCTTGTCATTTTTCTTTTGTCATTCCTCATAATTTTTTTTTCTCCTTTTTTTATATTGAAGTGTAGTCCATTTACAATATCATGTTAGTTTCAGGTGTACAGTACAGTGATTCAGTTATACGTGTGTGTGTGTGTGTGTATGTGTGTGTGTGTATGTATGTGTATATATATATTCCTTTTCAGATTCTTTTCCCTTGTAGGTCATTACAAAATATCGAGTTCCCTGTGCTACACAGTAGGTCCCTGTCGGTTATCTATTTTATATATAGTAGTGTGTATATGTCAATCCCAACGTCTTGTCATCTTAATAGCATGAAAGCAGTGGAGGTCAGGAACTGAACCACTGTGTTTTACATTTCCAGTAGCCCCCAGTATGGTGCCCTACTTACATCACCCATTGAAGCAATGCTTGTTTTCTCAGTAGATTTGGTACCTTCTGGGATTTAATAGTGTTAAAAACAGAATACTGTGACACAAAATTCTGTATCACAGAAATGTACTTCAGTAGAACTCAGGACAAATTTACTATGATGGTTTGTGGATTGACTGCATGTGTTCTATCCCTTTCATCCAAGTGGGGGAATAATTTATACAGCGTAACCAAAGGTCCCTAGCTAGCAAAACCAACGTGTCGAAACTCTTATGTTAAGAACAGCAGTGAGGATAATTTTTCAAATGTTTGCATTTCCAACTGAGTGTCATTAGAAGAAAATCTCTAGTCAGGACAGCCCTTTCCAAACTTCGATGCCTATCTTCTCCCCTGGAGCACCCTTAACTCTCTCCGAAGGTCAGATGGCTCTCAGGCTGAGTTATTTTTAAGATACACATCAGTGCTGTTCTTTCTAACTGGGGCGCAGGGGAATGTCAGTGACCTCAGTGAAGGACTCTAAGCTGCGACAACCTGCTCTCCCATGGGTACCCATCTCTAGCAACCTGAAGATACAAATATCCCAGACGTAAAGATGAAAGCAACGTGTGTGCCTGCTCTCTCTCTGAAAGGTGGAATTTTAAAAATCAAGTAACACCCCAAATCGCTTCCATGCAATTTTTAAAATTTAGGGACATTTCACTCCACAGAAATGTATACAATTACAGCATATAAATCACATCATTATGTGCTCGAACTGTGAAGCCACTGGAGCTTCTTACCTTTTAAACTTATACTCCTTTTGGCAGGCACAGAAAAGCTCATGCCCTCCTTTAAGACGATCTGGAATTTCAAAAACTCTTCCAAGCAATGGTAAGTGTGAACTCCTTTGCTCCAGCTCCACCCGTCTCTCTCATCCGGTTTCGGACATCTCCTGTTGAGGGCTCCCATTTTACACACACCTATCCCTCCCAAACCTTCCACTCTAATCCACTGCCACCTCGGGGAAAGAGTAAAAACAATTTACTAGTGAAATCCAGAGCCACATCCCACTGGCTGCAAATCCTGCAACTTCTCCTTTGCTCAGCGAACATGCAATCCAAATGATATTATAGCAACAGCTCTGCGGTTCTGTATCTATATTTTTTGCCAGAAGACTTTTCCCAAAGTTTTAATACCCTTACAGGCCTCATTCGAAATGCACCATCTATGGCTAGATTAAAGATCATAGTTTTAAGCCGTGTGAGCTGTTTGTAAATTTTGGAGACTAATCTCTTGTTGGTCACATCATTTGCAAATACTTTTTCCTATTCTGTGGGCTGTCATTTTGTTTTGTTTATGGTATCCTTTGCTGTGCAAAAGCTTTTGAGTTTAATTATGTCCCATTTGTTTATTTTTGGTTTTATTTCCATTGCTCTGGGAGGCGATCGTAAAAGATATTGCTGTGATTTATGTCACAGAGTGTTCTGCCAACATGTGGTACATGTACACACTGGAATATTACTCAGCCATGAAAAAGAAGGAAATGCTGCCATGTGCACCAGCATGGCTGGACCCAGAGATTGTCATACTGAGTGAAGTCAGACAGACAAAGAGAAATATCGTATGATATCGCTTATATGTGGAATCTAAAATAAATAATCAAATGAACTTATTTACAAAACAGAAACAGACTCACAGACTTAGAAAAGGAACTTATGGTTACAGGGAGGGGGAAGGATGGAGCGAAGGGATAGTTAGGGAGTTTGGGATTGACATGTACACACTGCTACATTTAAAATAGATAACCAACAAGGACCTACTCCACAGCACAGGGAACTCTGCTCAATGTTAATTTGAAAAAGAATAGATACATGTATATGTATAACTGAATCACTTTACGGTACACCTGAGACTAATACAACATTGTTAATCAACTATACTCTGGTATAAAATAAAAAGTTAAAATAAAATAAAACAAAATTTTTTAAAAAGACCATAGCTTTAAGTCTGTCTGACCAATAAAAGTCTGGAACTTGTCAGGCCAGTAACTCGCTGCCAGGTGACTGACACACAGTACTCTAACTTGAACAAAAATTGGGCACACACCAAAAAATACAACCCTTTGCTTACAAGTTCTTCATGTGTACAATGGTTCTACTCTACTATTTTGTAAGGTTGATGAGTGGTTGAAATAGATAATATGTCCAATGTACTCAGCAGCCATTCAGGCCTGATAAGCAGGAAATGTTAGACAAAAATCATGGTTATCCCATTGTTATTCTATTATTAATATTGATATTATTAAGCTCTTCCAAATATTTCCGCAGCCATGAACGCTACCGAGAACCTGTACTGCCTAGAATCCTTTTATGTTCTGAATTGCCTCTTGGAAGAGTCTTTCATTCTATTAAGCATCTAGACAGTTATGAACCCAGAAGCCTGCTCTGGCTTTTAGGAAAAATAAACCATATGGTTTTGCAGCTGGAGAATACCCATCTCCTCACTTTCTGCACAGCCATTTCTGTGCAAAAGGCTTGTTTTCATTCATTTTCAAGTCTGTGCTAACAAGTTGTTCTAACCTGCACTCTTGGAAGAGGCATGAAGCCTGGCAGCTCCTTCACCTGCAGGTCTGCCTTGGGATTCGTCTGTGGGGACCCTGGTCAAGGGGGTGAGGCCCAGCCAGGCGGCAGGGGGCTTCTAGGGCAGCAGGACTAAAAGCTCCTGGGAACCAGCAAGGGCTCCAAGGTTGTCTCCTCCTCACCCCCAGCCACCTCAGGAGATTCCACACATCACAGGAGCAATGAGCTGCCTGACTGGGTTCAACCTGGGACTGTCAGAGGATGAGTGCGGATGAGTGGGGTGAGTTCACTACACAGTACTGAGGTCGTGACGTTTCCTAAACCCCCACTGGGTACCACATTAGAAGTCACCTACTGTGACTTCCCTGGCGGTCCAGTGGGTAAGACTCCATGCTCCCCAATGCAGGGGGCCCGGGTTCGAGCCCTGGTCGGGGAACTAGATCCCACATGCTACAACTAAAGATCCCGCGTGCCGCAGCTAAGACACAAAGCGGCCAAATAAATAAATATTAAAAAAAAAAAAAAGAAGTCACCTACTGTCAGCAGGGAAAGAGTGAGAGGCAGGAGGAAGCAGTGGCCACGAGAACAGGCTCAGGGGCAGCCTTCCCAGGTTAGAATAATCGTGTCTACATCACTTACCATCTGAGAGATCTTTCGCAAGTTACCCAAGTGGGTGGCAAGTTACCTGTGGGATCAGGGATGACAGTACCTCCTTGGCAGGGCTGATGGGAGGATTAAGTGAGTTAAGATGTGTAAAGCACTTGGCATACTACCTGGGGCATCAGAAGCATTCGATCGATGTTAGCCATTATCTTCATCAACATCATCACCTACTGCAACTCCCACAATTTTACAGACGAGAATGAGGCCCAGAGAAGCAAAATATTTGCCCAAGATCACACAGCTAGTTGAGAGACAGAGCCAGGACTAGAATGCAAGTCATTCATTCATCCATAGACACCTTCAAAGTGACCCCTTTAATGGCGTCTAAACAATTTCCTTTACAGGGGGTGGGGAGGCGTAAAGGAGTTTCTGGAGAACATGGGTAGATTTATCAGGACTGTTTCTAGTGATAATAATTAATTTACTCTGAAACTCAAAAATCAATAAGAAATTGCAAAAGACATAATTTAAAAGGCCACTCATCAAATTACTGAAAAAGCTTTCGATGTCAGTGTGACTTTTCCCCATTCCCAATCACTGTCGAGCAGTCACAGAAGGTTGCAAAGAGATTATACATCACAGAACACCACCAGAATAACAGTGCCGCTGTTTCTTAAACTCAAGGTCAGAAGCATTAGCACTTCTCAGCAAAATGATCCCCCAAACAGGTGACTCAGAATAATTTTGACCTATACATCACCCTACTGAATCAAAATCTCTCTCCTGCGCATAGCTTACTGAGGTCAGCACACTCACTGGAGCCATCCACCCTACACTGAGAGCAAAACTCATACCACTGGAGCGAGAGAAGCACAGAGCATTCCTGGGGTGCTGTGAACTCTGGCGAGTTACCTCACTGGTCTCTTACAGCAAAGATACCAGCCTTTCTGCCCTTACTTCTAATCTTTCATTCATGACCACAAAAGCAAAGCTGGTTTAAATTCCCAATTTTCCCTCCTTAACCTACGCTTTGTCCCCTTGTCTTTCCTCTCACACACGGCTTCCATCCTGACAATTTTCTTTCCTTAGTAAAACCGGGAAAACTCTAGTTTAGTATGGGCTAAATCTCAACCCCACATTTTAGTATGAAGTCCTTTCTCCTGAGTCTTAGCAATCAACCACATTGCTGAAAATGCCCCCCCCCCCCGGTGATCTTTTTTGCATGTTCTTTTGTAATTGTTTGAGCAAACAGCCTCAACTCTATACCTTTGCTCGTACATTCTCTCCAACCTGAAAAGCACTCCTTCCCACCTATCAATATCCTACCCATCCTTTGAAGCCCAACTTGGGTCATGTTTTCTCCTAGGATTTAAATCCCCTACATTTAAATCTGACCTTTCGGGCTTCCCTGGTGGCGCAGTGGTTGAGAGTCCACCTGCCGATGCAGGGGACACGGGTTCGTGCCCTGGTCCGGGAAGATCCCACATGCCGCGGAGCGGCTGGGCCCGTGCGTCCGGAGCCTGTGCTCCGCAACGGGAGAGGCCACAACAGTGAGAGGCCCGCGTACCAAAAAAAAAAAAAAAATCTGACCTTTCAAAAAATACCCAACCAACTGCAGCTCCCTACAAACCATCATGCCATTTTGCGTCTTTGCTCATTTTCTGTCTAGACATCCCCTGGACATTTTAAAGACCCTGTGGTAAGGACCACATCGTACGACTTTCCCCGACCTGCACTCTACCCTTTTCTAGAAGAGGTTCTCTTCCCCTTCTGTACTGCTCTTCAGCGTCACTCACATAGCATTGCCATGTACCAGGAACTCTTATTCGTGTGTGTGTGTGTATCAGCCTGGTTAATCCTGATAACAATCCCACCTCCCATGAGGTAGATACTATTACTACTACTCGTGTTACAGATGAGGAAATGGAGGCACAGCGAGGTTAAGTACGCTTCCCAAGATCGCCTGATCAGTAAGTGGCAGAGTCAAGATTTGAGCCCAAGCAGCATCATTCCAGTTTAAGCTTTCATGGCTTCCCTCCAGCTGCCTACTCTTGTATCTGTTTCCATTACAAGATTACACTACAACTTAATCATTTACAGGTACACTTTCTCAGTAGAGGAAGGCTTCCTTAGCTTAGAGGTGGTATCTTATTGAACCTTTTATACTCTCAACGTTTGCTGCACTGAAGCCAACACCCTAGATCACAAAGACCACGCTGGTTGCACTTACAGTGAGATGATCCTTCTTTCTTCATCTGTTTTGTGTTTTAGGTCTTAGCTCTCCAAATAGATGATAGCTAGAAAATACAGACAACCTCCCACCACAGTACTCAGCACAGTGATGAGCAAAGCTTGATTGTCCTGTAAATATTCAGAGAGAGACTGGGTGGCTTTTCCCCCCCATGATGGGATTGTCCACTTGCTCTTACTCGACATCATTCTGCCGACTTCTTTAATCGGTTGCCATGAATCCTAAGTCTAGTCTTGGGCTGTCCTTGCCACAGCTGCCCAATTTAATGGTCCTATACAACCTTGAGATGTGTTCCCTTTAATCCCCAGGCATCACTGCAGACACGGTTGAAGACAAGTTACAAATTCACTCTTGCAAAACAAATGCACACACCAGAGCACGCCAGAGAGAGAACAAAAGAAACTGCTAATGGCTTTCAGGAAACAAAATAGGACAAATCTCTACCGTAATAGGAGGAGGACTCTTCATACCCAGTGGAAATCAGTATCTTATACTTTGTAATGAAAATTAAGGGGCAGTAGCCCATGAGGGGCAGCTCATGGAGATGGACCTCACAAATCCCAAGATAAAATGGTAAGAGGACTTTCCCAAAGTCTACAGGAGAGGATCCAGGGGAAAGGCATTTCTTCTTTGCTTTTCCATTCCCTTTTTAACCTCTCCTTTCACATCCTATCTCTGCCATTTGGGGTCTATAAACTGGAGATAATATCTGCCCCATGGGGAAACGCTCTGAAACAAAATGGAAAAGTCCACCAAGGAGATGGCATCACAGAGCTCTGCTGTTGGGTTGAGCTGGCCAGAGGGCTGCTGCCTCCTTCAGAGAGGGTTTTTGGACTCCTTTCCTCATAGTTAACTCTGTCAATGTCACCCTGAAGGTAAAAATAAGCCAGAACCTGGATAAAGCAAGTTAACAATGAAGTACAGGCCTTCACAAGGGCACTTGCCTCACTAGGTTCTTCCAATTTTCTTTGTTCTTCAACTCCAAACAAACGTCTGGAAGGAACAAACCTTCACCTGAGAAAGTTCGAAGCCTGTCTTCAGAACTGCAGGCAGAGAAAGTGCTCACAGACGGGGGCTGTGCTCTGAGTAGCAACTGTGCTGCCAACAAATCTGGGCCCTCTCCCTGGGAGCTTGTGCACTAGTCTCCAAGGCTGAGAACTGACACACAAATCCTGGAACATGAAGACTGAGCACAGGCTTTGCCTTGCATCTGACCAGACATAAAGCCCAGCTCCTGTGACTCCCTAATGTGTGGCCTTGGGCAAAGCCCCCTTTCTCTCACGTGTCAAATGGGGATCACAGACTTCCTTCATGGAGGGATAGTGAGGATTATGTGAAATACAGCTCACATGCTTAGGACCCTGCCTAAAACCTAGAAAGTGCTCAAGAAATGTATTGCTCGCTGTTGTGACTTAACCTCCAAAGCAGAGTCAGCCTCGACTCCTGGGCAAATGTCTCCTATTTGAGAAGCATGAGGTGGGATCTTGCTCTAGTCTTTCCTTCCCATATAAATGTCAGAGTCCCTGAAATGTCACTTTAAAACGCATATTTCATAGTTAAATTTTGGCATTAAGAGAGAAAAAAACTACCCTTAACAGGCAATAAAATAGCAATTCATCTCAAAGTGTAAGTGATTTGATCAAGTCGGCCTTGGCAAGAGGGTGGGGAGAACTCGTTCAGGAGACACTCCCTGAAAGAGTCTCTCTCTTATGGCACGGCAAAAATTCCAGGGCTTCTCCTTGAACAGTAAATGCTGTGGACAAAAAGCTTTGGGGTAAGCTGGGCCTGGGGTCAATTCCGGCTTTATCAGATCAGGACTGTTGTATCCTTGAGCACCACCCCACTGGGCCTGCTTCCATCTCTAAAAAACAGACAGTGATAAGATGCAATCTTGGGAATTGCCCATTTGTTCCCATATTGTGCTGTTATGCTACTTATGAGTTTTCAAAGGGAGCAGGGAGGAAGCCAGGGGGAGCAGAAACACGTTGAATGTGGAGCCCAGCACAGAGCAGGGGCTCAAGAAATGATAGTTTTCCTTCCCCTACAAGGAAAGCTCTCTAGACATCCAATCCTCATAAACGGAGTTTCAATTACCTTCAGACTTTCGAAATGCAAAGAAAATCCAATTTTGATACTAGCATATTTTATTTTAGTTTGTTATTATTTACTGCTGAATAGAATTCCATTGTATGGATATACCACAATTTGTTCATCCATTCATCTGTTAATGGAAATTTTGGTTTTCTCCAGCTTTTGAAGATGCTGGCTTATTTTAAACCTACTTCTGTTTTTCCTGGCTTCCTCCCCATCCCCTTTCAAGACTCATGAAGGTGTGTAACAGCAAAAAATGGAACAGATCTGTTGTAGAATAAAAGCTGTCCATTTTTGCTTGTGTATATATTTTCAAAAAGCCTATCCCATTACGGCTGAAGTTCCTAAAAGAATCGCTCTGACAAATACAGTCACAATCAGAAAATCAATGACTGTCATGTAAAATTACTTCATAGTGATTCCTGTGAAGGGAAATATTCTCATCCCTCAAGAACAAGAATCACTGTGCACAGAAGAAGGAAAGGTGGAGCCTGAACTTGAAACTGCCAAAGCAGACCCCACGGATGAAGACAGTGGGTACTTCCTTACTGAAACCAAAGAAGAAGCAATAGAACCATCCACTGAGAACTGCACCCTAAGAGCGGGTAATACTCACATCTGACAACTATATGCCAATACACAGCAGAATGTGACATGCCACAAGAGGGACAACCACGTGCCACGTGGGTACAGAGAACAGGAAATCATTTCACGACGCTTAACATTCAGACTAGGGCCCTACCAAATGTAATAGATTCTGATGGCTGGGGATGGGCAGGAGAGAACATTCCAGGCAGGGGACTAGACAATCAGTGTAAAGAGGCCACCCCCCACCCCCCATGGCATGTGAGTGCTGGGCTCACAGGTATCCCTTCTCTGCCACTCAGACGGGCAACCTTGGATAAATTACTTAATTTCCATAAGACCCAGTTTTCTTTTTCCTCAGACGGGGATGATGATAGCCACCTGGGAGGATTGTTAAGCGGATCAGATAAGATGATGTAAACTAAATCACTTAGGCCCATGCCTAACAATCAATGCCCAATCAACTGCAGCTGCCACTGTTCTCATTTCATTCTCCTTCTAAAGACTAAATAAATACATCTTAGAGGATACTTTCTAGGCATGGCTCGGAGGAGCTTGCTAGAACAATTCCTTACCCATGCTGTGGGTCAGAGGCCAAGTGTACTGTACAGATAGCTAAATGCATTCTCCACACCCACTAGTCAGGCCCACCTATTACAGCATGAAAAACAAAGGCACCTGGGCATATACCCTGAGAAAACCATAATTCAAAAAGAGTAATGTACCAAAATGTTCATTGCAGCTCTATTTACAATAGCCAGGAGATGGAAACAACCTAAGTGTCCATCATCAGATGAATGGATAAAGAAGATGTGGCACATATATACAATGGAATATTACTCAGCCATAAAAAGAAACGAAATTGAGCTATTTGTAATGAGGTGGATAGACCTAGAGTCTGTCATACAGAGTGAAGTAAGTCAGAAAGAGAAAGACAAGTACTGTATGCTAACACATATATATGGAATTTAAGAAAAAAAAATGGTCATGAAGAACCTAGGGGTAAGACAGGAATAAAGACACAGACCTACTAGAGAATGGACTTGAGGACATGGGGAGGGGGAAGGGGAAGCTGTGACAAAGTGAGAGAGTGGCATGGACATATATACACTACCAAACGTAAAATAGATAGCTAGTGGGAAGCAGCCGCATAGCACAGGGAGATCAGCTCGGTGCTTTGGGACCGCCTGGAGGGGTGGGATAGGGAGGGTGGGAGGGAGGGAGACGCAAGAGGGAAGAGATATGGGAACATATGTATATGTGTAACTGATTCACTTTGTGATAAAGCAGAAACTAACACACCATTGTAAAGCAATTATACTCCAATAAAGATGTTTAAAAAAAAAAAAGGCACCAAAGCCTGCTCTTTCCCCAGAAAAGGTCCCTGCCTGCTGTCCGCTTTACCCTCCTCCTGGATTCAAGGGAGAAGCGCCAATTAACCAAAGTGCTTACAGTGTCGTGCTGGGGCTCAGTGAGTTTTCTTATTAACTGAGAATTAATAGAAAAGCGATTTGTTTTAACTCATAAAAAAAAATCTTAAGTCCATGAGTATATCCTTTGCCTCAGAGAGTGCAGTGTGGCCATAATTTAATCTGTCTTTGATGACTTAAGACCTAGCAGTGCCCCAGGTCCATATACTTAAGGATGGTTCCGCACAACGGAGGCTTTGCAGGGCAGAAGCTGGGCCAATTGGAAAAGCATGTTGATGGGAGTGGGACACAATTTGAGACTAGCCTCAAAGTCAAGGGCTTCAGACTTGACCACCATCAATCTACGTAAGAAATAAGATTTATACTGAAGCCTCGTATACACAATTTAAATGAGGGTTTCTTGAAGCAATACTTACCCTCACTCCGAGCATGCATTCTAGTGTTTTCTACCCTACTGAAAAACCTTTTTATAGGTAGCCCTCAGATTGTACCCTAGAGGGCCTCCTGCCCTGTGTTTTTGGAGAAAGTGCCACATAGAGTTAAGGCGATAAGTCAATACGATTTCAATTTAAAAAACAGAAGATCAGAGGCTGCAGCATTTTGCCAGAATTGGGGAGTTAGGTGGGAGGGAGGTCCATCTCCCGAAGGTGCAGTTCCAGGGAGCTGGCCTTCCTTCACAAAGTTATTAGCCAGGGCCCCATGCCATGTCCTACCAAGTCGGGTCACATAGTGGGGAATCCTTAATACTTTCCTTCAACAGGCCAACAGAGAGTGAGGGGGTTTCCTGAGGGGCCCCAGGTCTGATGTAACAGCCAGCTGGCCCACCTGGGGCTGGGGCAACCCATTACCTCTTGAGGGGCCTGCAGCATACCCTAATCTTGACATGTCCTCTGCCTCTCAATAAGCCCCAAATCACAGCAATGTGAAAACTTTTTTTTTTCATCACGCAACTGTCACAAATATCTGTGGGAACCCCAAGCACACCAGAGGCGCTTCTCCACAAAGAAGCGTCTATCAACGAAGAGCCTACTGTGCCGCGGGACACCTGTGCAGCCCAGCACCGCCGTCCATGGAAAATCAACTCCTTGCAAATAGAGCAAACCACTGGCAGCCATCCATGCTGGCAAACTGCCGTGTGCACACGGAGAGATTTCCTGTCAGCAGGGGCTTGCTCTCCTGCGGGGAAAGATGGCTGTGTTTCAAGAGTCAACCGGGAAGGAAAAACTGAGTTCAGCCTCCCCAACCGTAACTAAGCAGTGCGGGAAGGAAAACAAGCTCTACTGAACTGGGCCACCCTAGGGACCCGGTAGGGAACCAAAGCAATGACCGCCATGACACTTCTAAGTCTAGGACCAAGGACGCAAGGTTACATATCTCTTAGATACAGACATGGCCTTGGGCATGTAAAACGGAAGCCAACTGGGGAAGTCTTAGAGGAAGCAAATATGTGCCGTAGTGTACAAGGTTAAAGCAACATCAGAAGAACAGTTTTCATGGGAACTCGTGGGTCATAGGAATTGAAAACTGCACTTTTGATATTTTTTTTTAGTTGAAGTATAATAGACTTATAAGCACTTTTGGAATTTGACAGGAAGGAATTCCGCCCGTTAGACTACCCAAAGGCCAATGTGCCAGATACCAAAAGCAGCAGTAAGCTGAGATCCTAACCAGGACACAGGAACTTCCAGTGTGGCCAGCTAAGGAAAAACCTCTCGGAAAGTCAGGATGCAACAATGAACCTGAATTATAAAGGGGTAATTTCTTACAGCCGCATGCTTTGTGACAGCTTGGCAATTTGCCCTGTGATGTTTCTTCAATAAGACAGTAGTCTTACGAGAGAAGGCATGGGGGGAAAAAAACCCCTGCCTGGCCCTCATCCTGTTAGTCACAAGGAGCACAGGCCTACGGTTCCCCAGCCTGGCCCATCCCAGCAGGTGCCTCAGCGCTGTATTTACTGTTGGTGTCATCTTTCACTTCTGCTCGACACAATGGCCTTGGGGCTAGAGTTCCAACTTTTCCATGATGTTCTACTCTTTGTGTTAATTCTCATCCAAGAATTACCTTGGAGATTTGCTTGGTGGCCTCACTGATCCTGAGCGTTAAGACATTTGATTGTGAATGGCGACAACTCTTTGGAACAGAGTGTAATCTGCAATTTTAAACATTTCTCTATGAGGAAAGGGTGAATAATAGTTATCCACTCAAAGTCAGAGTAATGGCTATGAAACGATTTGAGCAAGAGGAAAAGAAAATAATAAAAGACAAGAGCTTCTGTCTTACGGCTAAGTGGTTTGACTTATTCAAGAGTGGAGACGGCAGATATTCTTAGCTATTCTAATCATCAACAGCAAGAGGCGTTTTTGCACTATTTGGCTCAAATGTGGTCTGAGGCTGGAATACAACCCATGTAAGTTTTGCAAAAGAACCTCCCTAATTAGCAAGTAGATATAAATTAGTGGGGCTGCCAGTAAGGAATTTTAAAAGTTTTGTCTGGAAATGAGTAACTGAATCCTTTGCCAGAAATAGGAAGCTTGCTGTGAACTTTGTGGGGTACTAGTCACCATCTAAGGCCTGCATGGCCGTCGTCTGGAGTTTGCAGTGGGGTAGCCACACAGACCCACAGCTCCACTCACCTGGAAGGGATCACACAGGTAGTGTTAACAGTGTTTTGGAAAATAGGTTAGAGTCTCACTCTACAATTTACTGCTGTGGGACTTTGGGCAAGTTACATACTCTCTCCCTCAGTTTCCTTATCTGTTAAATGAAGACAATATTACTACCTAAAAAGGCAATACAACACAAGGTTTTACTAAGGACTAAATGAGGTAACACAGTGTGGAGTATATAGTAAGTGTTCAACAAACATTAAGTATCAGCATCACTTTTTTTGATTTTTCCAAAGTTTGCTTTATTTTTCTTCTCTTTCTGGCAAGGACATTTCTAAAAGTGAAATATCATTAATCCTCGTCAACAAAGGATGGGAAATAGTGTCTATTTCATAAGTGATTTAACCAGAGACCTACACCATCTTCCTCAGGAAACGGAAATAGTTCAGAAGCAAGATCCTTTTATGACATTGCCTCTGCCCCCAAAAGTTTTGCCAAAATGTAACAGAAGAGACATTCCATAACAGTTTTCTTCCTTCAAAGGCATCTCAGCCTCTGCTAGAAAACCCCACCCAAGGTAAAGTACAAAATTCAAACTAGGTCTTGGGGCACGTTTCCTTTAAAATTAATTTAAGTGATTTCATTGACTCGACTAATTAGCTCTTTTCTATTCCAACCTTCAGAGTTCAGGGTAAAGATTTTGTCATTTATTTTTGCGGTGGAAGTCATAAATCATAGAAGTACCCCAAATAGATGTCTGTGGAAGGCTGCTATCAAACAAGGAGAATCTGAGAGGGCAGTAAGAAAGTCTGCATGGAATCTAGTCAGCAGATAGCGAAGTTCCAGGACCAGGCAGGGTTCACCGCCTGGAAGTTCACGGTGGAGTCAGAACCAGGGCTATAGCCCTGCCTGTTGGGCCACATCCTGCTTCTCTTGTGGCCTTTGTCCTAGATAAGTGTCCTCGCATTTGTTCACGGCGGAAGGGCTAACTTCCCAGACCCCTCCTGACCATGGCTTCTTATCAGCCTGTGCACACAGGCAGCCGAGGTTTAGCAGTATCAGGCAGCTGAGGTTCAAGCGCTAGTTCTTAAAGCTCTGGGTCTCAATTTTGTCATGTTCCTGGCCTATTTCACAAGGCACCAAGAGCCTGGAAAGAAATTTTACGAGGACCCTCTGGGTGCGGCAAAGAGCTGTGTCAATATATGTGAGTCCTCTCACGAAGGGAAGGGGGCAAGAAGGAAAGAAGTCTGGATGCTGAGAATAAAGTCCCTAAGTAGACGGAGGAATCAGGAATGCTGCTACCATGGCGACTCTCTCCTGCCCACTTCTATAACACAGCCAATCTGAGAGAGAGATGGGATAGAGCCAGGGGCTAGATCAGATCCACTGGATGGAAACTTGCCGGGTAAAACACAGACTAGGAGAGTCACAGCCCAAACGTCGGAACAAGGCAAACACCAGGTCCCAGAAACACTGGTTCTGTTTTAAATCATCTTTAAAATGATATGGACAAACCTTTTACCAGATCCTACAATTATTCACGTATGGACACG
This sequence comes from Orcinus orca, assembly GCF_937001465.1. Classification (NCBI taxonomy): domain Eukaryota; kingdom Metazoa; phylum Chordata; class Mammalia; order Artiodactyla; family Delphinidae; genus Orcinus; species Orcinus orca. The sequence goes on along the minus strand of NC_064580.1, from coordinate 35,090,518 downwards.
AGTTGTGGAGTGACAGAGGAGTGCTGAATGGTGTTTATTTTATAAAGGCTTACACAGGTCTTGCTGAGCTTTTAGGTGCTAAGAGTGTGTGCCAATTTGCCTTTTCCTCACTCCCAAATCTTTGGATACCCCAGTAGCCTTTGCTATCAGCTACTCAATTCAAGGACCTTTCTGCCAGTTACTTCTTTGCATGAAGAACATCTGCATACATATTTAATATGCAAATCAATTTTAATTAAAAGTGAGAATGACTGCTTCTAAACATTTTGATTTGCATACTTTCAAGTATTAACCACCATGAACTAGGATAATAGTTCTCTCTGACATCAATCTTTTCCTAATATGAATGAACTAGTTCTGACATAGGCATCTAGAAGTCATCTCAAATAAAACAAAATTTGAGGGCAGGAGTTAGGTAACGAAATTTTAAAGAAAAGTAAATTAGCAAAGTGGTGGATATCATCTAAAAACCCAGTATAAAAGATCATTAAAATGATAAGCATTTTAGGGCTTCCCTGGTGGCGCAGTGGTTAAGAGTCTGCCTGCCGATGCAGGGGACACGGGTTCGTGCCCCGGTCCGGGAAGATCCCACATGCCGCGGAGCAGCTAGGCCCGTGAGCCATGGCCGCTGAGCCTGTGCACCCGGACCCTGTGCTCCGCAACGGGAGAGGCCACAACAGTGAGAGGCCCAGTTACCGCAAAAAAAAAAAAAAAAAAATGATAAGCATTTTAAAAACAAAACAGCAATACAATCTATAGGTATTACAAATATTAGGCTTTCTATGGTCTACTTTATGCAAATTGAGAAAGGATCTGGAAATGTAAAAGGAAATTGAAAACTAAGAAACCAAATGGCACTAACCCATAAATAAGAAATGCTCAGTTAGCTATATGACCCAATAATTAGTTCACACTGACATGAACAAAATATCAAAACTTCAAATCCCATAACAAATGTATAAAAAGAGAAAAATTTTTTTAAAAGTCAGAGAAAGTACTTTCTTCGTGAATGCATATGTTGAAGAAATTTCTCATGATGAAATTGACCAGCTAGATTTACCTGGAGAAGTAGCTATATCTCTACCTCAGCCAACACTGTAAATTCTATACTAACCAGTTAACAAAAAAAAAGTTTTCTGATGTAACAATTATTTTGCTGAAAAAAATTAGAAGTACGTTTAAAATTTAAATTTATTACCATCTATAAGTAGTGCTGGTCAACTTTGTAACTATCATTTGCACACACAGCTTCTATTATTGCACTACTGCCCTTAAGGCCAAATTCGGGCGTTACCTAACTGCGTAGTAAGGCCTACAAAGTATGTACTCAATAACGATCTGATGGTTGAATGAATGAGGATGACTGGCTTCTTAGAAAAACTAAAGTAAATCTTCTCCCTGACAAACAGTTTAAACTGAGTTGGCTTTAGCATCAGGAAAGCATTAAGGATCTATTTTTAAAATTTAAGGTTTATCACCTGCAAGTACAAGTGGACTTATTCTGCTTTGCTCCCCAAAGCAAAACCAAGACCAAAAGGATAAATGTTTCAAGAAGGCATATTTAGGGCTTCCCTGGTGGCGCAGTGGTTGAGAGTCCACCTGCTGATGCAGGGGACACGGGTTCCTGCCCCGGTCCGGGAAGAGCCCACATGCCGCAGAGCGGCTGGGCCCGTGAGCCATGGCCGCTGAGCCTGTGCGTCCAGAGCCTGTGCTCCACAACGGGAGAGGCCACAACAGTGAGAGGCCGGCGTACCGCAAAAAAAAAAAAAAAAAAAAAAAAAAGGCATATTTTAAAAAAGTCTTTGCAAAACTCTAATTCGAAAAGATACACGCACCCCTATGTTCATAGCAGCACTATTTACAATAGCCAAGACATGGAAACAACCTAAATGTCCATCAACAGAGGAATGGATATAGAAGATGTGATACATATATACAATGGAATATTACTCAGCCATAAAGAAGAATGAAATGATGCCATTTGCAACAACATGGATGGACCTAGAGGTTATTATACTAAGTCAGAAAGAGAAAGACAAATACCATATGATATCACTTATATGTAGAATCTAAAATATGACACAAATGAACATATCTATGAAACAGAAACAGACTCACAGATACAGAGAACAGACTTGTGGTTGCCAAGGAGATGGGGGAGGAAGGATTGGGAGTTTGGGATTAGCAGATGCAAGCTATTATATATAGGATGGATAAACAACAAGGTCCTACTGTATAGCACAGGGAACTATATACAATATCCTATGATAATCCATAATGGAAAAGAATATGAAAAAGAATATATAGGACTTCCCTGGTGGCACAGTGGTTAAGAATCCGCCTGCCAATGCAGGGGACATGGGTTCGAGCCCTGGTCCGGGAAGATCCCACATGCCGTGGAGCAACTAAGCCCGTGCACCACAACTACTGAGCCTGCACTCTAGAGCCTATGAGCCACAACTACTGAGCCCATGGCCACAACTACTGAGCCCACATGCCATAACTACTGGAAGCCCGCATGCCTAGAGCCCATGCTCTGCAACAAGAGAAGCCACTGCAATGAGAAGCCTGCGCACCGCAACAAAGAGTAGCCCCTGCTCGCCACCGCAACTAGAGAAAGCCTGCGCACAACGAAAACCCAACGCAGCCCAATAAATAAATAAACAAAATTAATTTTAAAAAGTTAAAAAATTAAAAAAGGAATATATATGTGTATAACTGAATCACTTTGCCACACAGCAGAAATTAACACAACACTGTAAATCAACTATATACTTCAATAAAATTTAAAAAAAAAGAAAATGTTTTTGTACATAAACCATATATACATAAACCACATTGCCTTAGACTGTTTGGTGGGGTTGTGTGTGCCCGATCTCTGGAGGTTGGATGTTCTTTGATCCAGGAAACAGCGGAAGAGACTTCTGCAGTTAAAAGAAAATCTAGACCCAGTGACCTCTAGTCTTCTTTCCCTATGAGGCTGCATATCCCCCTAAGGTTTGCCCTCCTACAGGTTATCTTTCTTCCTCTTTATCAGTTAATGATCTGGTTTATATTCTTGAATAGTAGAGCAAATTTTTTTCTTATTACTAGTGATACCAATAATGAAATCATCACTCAATATTCAAGTTTTTAAAGTGTTCCCTCTCTGATAAGAACCATTTTGTAGATATTCACGTGTCACACTTGGTAGAGATACCTTCCTGACAGTGTAATGCTGACAAATGACAGGCAATGAATATTATGGCATTAAGTCATGAAATCAAACTAGACTTCAACCTTTTCCAAGATTAGTTACATGCCAGAAGGCCAACCATTTCAAACCTTCCTTCTGGCTGCCAGCGGGCAAATGGAAGTGAACTCTTCAAACTACAGTAGCTCAACAGAATTAGTAGCTGAAATTAACTTTGGCTCTGCTCGTTAACACAATTTCCTTTGCCCCCATCTCAAACTTAATATTTTAATGATTCTACTCTTTAGATTATCTTATAACAGGGTTGCTCAGAAATAAAATGATCTATAAAGGGTTAATAGCCACTGATTTGGGAGCAGTTGGGTGCAAAAGGAAAGTTTTACACAAACCGACCAAAGAAATACTAACCTGGAATCCTACAACTCTGTGCAGTGGAATTTTACCAATTAGCATCATCATTGCTACAGGTACAAAATGAAGATCAACTGTCTGGGGTGACTTCACAATGCCAGACTGTTGAAATCTTAACGGCATTAGCACAATTAGAAGGCAAGCAGTTTATTCCAATTAAGGCAGGTGTAATCTTAGAACCAATTTACTAGAGAATCTTCTCTAAATGATGTGTCTTCTCTACAGTCCTAAGACCTACAGATATCATTGCTTAAGGTATAGCAAAGATTTACCAGAGCTGAATAAACCTGTGGAAGCTTAACGCTTGTTGAAAGCGTTGTCCTGGAGAAGTAATGTCACAACACCATTGAAAGCTGAGAGCTTAGGTAAGTACATTCAACTTTACACTAAGGTATAGTAGATCACACAGCCAAGAAGTAACTGTTCTTTCTTCAATCCACACCTCCCAAGTTAGGGGAGCAATAGAGGAGATATCTTGAAACTATAGCAATTTCTCCATTTCAAACTTGGGATTCTGGAGAAGCTTCGATACAAAGAGTGAGACAATGCTTATTCAAACGGTCTCTATGCAAACAGGTGGGGAACTGAAATTCCCAAAAGGACTGATAGACACATCCCTGCTGATCCTCACCAGTTCTCCTTTAAGTTGTCCCCAAACTTCCTGCCATAAAATGCACTGAGACCACCACCATTAGGAGGCCAGAATAAAAAATAAACTCATAAATAATGTTTAAAGATTCCGATGGAAGATAGTTACTTTCAAGGTCGGTAGATTAAAAAATAAGACAATTTAAAGCAGTTCATGTTCAAAAAGTTCTTACACCTATGAATAATGAAGAATTCCAGCAAACTGATCACTTATTGTCTAATTTAAATGGAAAAAAATCTTAAAATTCAGAAGCAAAAAAAAAAGGGGGGGATCTACCCATCCTACTTTGCTCCAAAGAAACGTGTAAATGGGCCGCAGCACAGGCTAAAAGGCTAGTATTAAAGATGTATCCAGTTCTCAGTTCTCCTGCTCTTGCACTGTGCAGATGTGGACAGGAGCAGTGCTCACTTGTCACAGATGGGGCATTTCTGCACAACTGTGGTGCTGTACCGTAGGGGTCTTCTCCAGATGACTCGGGAATGAAAAGAGATCATCTGCATCTATCCTAGACAACACCAAAAAGAAAGCTGTAAAAGTAGAAGAAAAAATAAAGGGGATGAATGAATCAATTAAGGAAGAAATGCTGGCCCCCTAAATGGTCTAAAGGTATATGATAAACATAAGATAATCATTAAATCAGAATAGTGGAGCTATGCACAAAAACTGCCCTACAGATATTGGGCCACCATTTGTAGACATGTTTGGATTTTAAATCATGTTATATTAAGGATATTGCTATATCCAGAAACAGTCTTTACGTGGGCATAACACTGTGGCATAATTCTCATCATTGGGCCCAACTTTGAGTCTAAATGCGAGCAAATCCAGTCCCACTGTGGGAAATGGAAACATAAACTAAAAAAATTAAAAGATCCAAACCCATGTATTATAATATTTGTTAGGGGAGGCCTGCGCATTTACCACCCTTTAAACCCAAGGCTTATTGATTTTCAAAAATCATTAATATAAAGACAGCTGTAGACCAGAGAGGTATATCCGTTACCTATTTTCTCGTAGAAACAAGTACACGTTTGGCAATAAATCAAAATCATAAATGTAACAAGGCATGGCAACACTTCTTAAACTACATGAAGGACGACCATTTTCTAAATTGACTTGGACACTTTGGATTGTAACTAAGCATAAAATAACCAAATTAAAATGATGTTTTGTTCTTTTCTCCTTTGTAACATTCCAAAGTTTGAAAATGCCGCATTCTCCTTCTCAAGCACCACCACAAGAATCCTAAACCTACCACAGTACAATATTGTAAAAGCTGGAAGCCAGACTCATTTGGCCATAACTATATGATTAGGCCAATTCTTGAGTCCCTCTGCCCCCGCTTCCTGTGCAAAAAAAAAAGCCCATGCCATTTATTTTTTGTTTATAGTTCCCTGTGCTATCCAACAGGTCTCTGTTGTTTATTTTATATGTAATAGTGTGTATATGTTAATCCCAAACTGCTAATTTATTCCCCGCCAATGCCATTTAGATGAGAATGACCTGGTTTCCAGCTATAAAGGCACTCTATCATTGTAGAACAACAAATACTAAATTGAGCAGAGACCAAAGGATGAAACAAGTCTGGGGAAAAAATGATCATGAGAAGTGCCAGATTTCTGAAAGTCCTACCTGCACATGTAGTGCTAGCTTCAGGGCATTGCAGGCCCTCAGGTCAGAGCGGCATTAAGCTGCAACAAGCTCTAACGCTCTTAGATATTTTCATGCTGAGTATCACACCTCCCATCCAGTTTCCTAAGAGGAGTGACTGTAGCCTTGAGTCTTTTTTTTTTTTTTTTTTTTTGCAGTACGCGGGCCTCTCACTGTTGTGGCCTCTCCCGTTGCGGAGCACAGGCTCTGGATGCGCAGGCTCAGGCGGCCATGGCTCACGGGCCCAGCCGCTCCGCGGCATGTGGGATCCTCCCAGACCGGGGCACGAACCCGCGTCCCCTGCATCGGCAGGCGGACTCTCAACCACTGCGCCACCAGGGAAGCCCAGCCTTGAGTCTTTAATCATGTATACGCGCCCACATGAACTGGGTCTTGCATCACAGTCAGGCTGAATTATTTCTGCTTAGCTTTGCCAATCCCCAGGCTCTCTCAGAAACAGCAGTGGTTCTCCACAAGGTCTCCCCCAGGCCTATTCAAAAAGCAACAAGGTGCTGAAGGATAATCAAGTGAACAGTGTGATGATTATGGATGCAATTTAGACCCTGCAAATGTATCGCCCCAAATTTAATCAAAATGATGCAGCTAACAACAACAAAATGTGAGAATTGTGGCGAAAAGTTCTCCACACCACATCACACCAAGCCTCTTAACGCTGTCAGGTCTGTGCTATCCATCATAGGAACCACCAGCCACAGTGGCCATTGAAACGTAGCTCGTGCAAACTGAGATGTGCCACAAGTGTAAGCTACACACTGAGTTTCAAAGACTTAGCCTGCAAAATAAGAATGAAAAATACTTCATGCATTTTACCTCTTTCTTTTTACTTTTCAATGTGGGCACCAGAAAATTTTAACTTACATGTGAGGCTCACGCTATATTCCTTTTTTTTTTTGACTTCTTTAAAATTGAAGTATAGTTGATTTACAATGTTGTGTTAGTTTCAGGTATACAGCACAGTGATTCAGATATATCTGTATCTATCTATCTATCTATCTATATCTTTTCCAGATCCTTTTCCCTTATAGGTTATCAGAAAATATTGAGTATAGTTCCATGGGCTATACAGTAGGCCCTTGTTGGTTATCTATTTTCACGTTATATTTCTATTGAACAAAACTGTTGTAAACTTTAATAAGACAAGAATATTAAAGGAGAAAAAGCATTTGAAATACACGGGATAGTTCTTGTCTATATTTGTGCTACTTAGCCCGAGCCAAAGATTATCTAATTCCTAAAACGTAATGGCCATTAAAAATAGCTATAAACATGCAAAACATCAGAGGTTCTCATTTTTATTAGGCAACATGCAACAGGTGCTCTGGATCTCTCTCTTTATGACAATTATAACTCCCCTCTCCCTGCTGCAAGCCCGGCCTCCCAAGAAAGCCCCTTAGGCAGCTGGTCTAGAAAAGCAGGCAGGGGCAAGCAATGGGTGCAGAATTTAGGAGAAGAAACCACCCTGGGTCCAAGTCGAGCTAGGTCAGAGTTATCAATCTCAGCAGAGGATGGTGGCAGGAGACAAGAGGACTGACTCCCTATTCTGAGCTATAAAAGCCCCAACCGGAGGAGCCGGGGACAAGGTTTCAGTGTCTCCCCAGAGCTGTGATCATTGTTCGCAACCCCTCAGAGCACTAAAATGACAGTCCTCGCCTGGATTCTGATAAATCCTGCACCAGGCACCAGTGCTTGGCGGCAGAGGCATTTTCCTTAAGTGGGCAGAGAACAAGCTGGTTATAATTTTTGAGCTTCTGCAACTGTGTGCCAAGTTTCTGTAATATATCTGTGTTCAAGTAAATTTGTAAACAAGTTGGCCTCCAGGCAAGATTTAAAACCTCACGGTAGGAATCCACGTTGTCAACGCTGGGCCAATCCAAGGCTCCATCAATGATTCCTAAAATAAATGGGCAGTAATTTCTCAATACCGATCTCAGTTTTTAGACATAACCCCTGTGTCAGTTTTAGAAAACGAACCTAAATATACCCTTGTGAAGGAGTCACTTTTGATGATGATGCCATCAAATACAGAAACAAAACAAAAAACAAATATTCATTACATGTGAGATGAGAATCAAGTCAATAAATGGATAAATGTAAGTGCTTAGAAGAGCCCAGCTTTCCAAATTCACCAAGGAATGGTCAAGAGAGCAGAGGTGTTAAAAACGATGAGAACAGTTAGCTGACAGCTGAATATAAAACAAGAAGCTTTGACATTCAGCTCTAATACTGACTTGAGATAAAGCAAAGAGGAATAAGACCGATTATGAAACGTTGCACGCAGAGATTTTTCCTGTGCAACTTAAGATTCGTGACGTCCATCTTTGGAAGCCTCCACGGACAGGCACTATGCACCCGGCCACACCACATACAGATAAGGGCTGTTCCCTTGTTCAGTAAAAGAGGACTGCAGATTACAAACAAACAAACAAAACAGAATTTCCACTGCAAGTGCCCCCAGGATGAAAAGGCCATGTTTGGTGCGATCCCTCTGAAGCCATGCTCAGAGTCACAAACGGGTCCTCATAGATGTGATCAGAATCACTCCAGGAGTCATTTGCATACCTGGCTTGGGACCCACAGGTCACTCTTGAGAGTTCATTTACCAATACAGGCCCCCTTGCCCCATGGTGGGCACTGAGGCAGGGCATGGGAAGAGTCCTTGGGATTAATGCCAACAGACCCCTCTTTCTGGACACAGCCCAGGAGGGGGCAACAGGGTCTAGACCCCTGCATCTGAGAAGCCTCCCCTAATCAGTAGGGAAGTTAACCTTTAGCCAAGGGGAGGTCAGAGGAAGCCACTCTTGGAGTCAAGCAAGTTTGTTTCCCGGATTCCAGTGCGGAGGGCTCTGAGCAGGTTCTGTCAAAGAGCTATGAAGTCCTACTGCGGCCACCACAGGACTTAGCAGGGCCCGGGTAGAGGACACTGCCCTCTAGAGGAGCCATGCATTATTCCTGATTCAGGGTCTGTATTCCTCTGTGCTATCTGATATTGGAGGGTCATCCATGCCATCCACCAGGGGCAAAAGTTACTCAGTTTGATATTCTCCTAATGACAAAGGAAGAATACTTTTTTTCCCCAGGAGACCTGCAGTTGGAGTCACTGAAGCACTGGTAGGGGTTTGAGATGTCTGTACAGGCTTTACATGATAATCTGGCCCTGACATTCCTCGATAAGGCTCTGATGATCTTGGCTGGGTTTACTCACATGCAAGGGGTTAGCTGGCTGTCAGCTGACCTACGCGTCCCTATCCCCACGTCGCAAGTTCATCATTCACAAGATTGTCTTCAACTGTATTACCTCATTGTGATTTTAACAATCTGAAAAATGTTAATATTCACATTTATAGTTGGGGAAACTAAGGCCAAGAGGGTAAGTGGGTCATACTTTTCCTGAGAGGGCTATTGCCCACCCCCAATCCATCAGAGGTCTGCTGGAACTAATGCTTCTACCAGCCACATACCATATGTGCTTTACCTACAGGTCATCCTTGCTCACCCCTAGATGTACACCCTTCCAGTCACAGCCTCTTCAATCCCTCTCCTTATCCATTTCCCCAAAGTGTGGCAGATTACAAAACTGGCTCCAATTTTTAATCCCTCCTTACATCCATACCCCTTGCCATACGCTTTTATGACTTATTCTGAGCTTAGCTATGTGACTTGCTTGGACCAATAGGATGTTAGCAAATATGACCCAAGCAGAGACTTGGAAAGCACCTGAGCAATGGTGCTTGCTTGCGTTCTTAGCCACTGTTATCACTATGATAAGGCTATGCCCAGGCTAATCTACTGGTCCCAGGAGGAAGATGAGAGATACACGGAACAGCGCCAAGTTACCCCAGCCTAGATCAGCTGACAGCTAGCTAACCCCCAGACATAAACCCAACCAAGACCATGACAGCCACCGAGGTGATTCCCATCTGAGCCTAGAAACATGTGCAATAAATACTTACCGTTGTATGCCCCCTGAGGTTTTGTGGTTGATTGTTAAGCAGCATTAATATGGCAGAGATAACTGAAACACACTGCAAACTCCCTCCAAAGTCTTCCCATTGAAACTCAGTTCCTTTGTTGAGGAAGAAGCTCCTCTCCTTGGAATGTCCCTTTCAACTCCTGGCCCTCTGCAGAACCCAGCTCTCCTCTGAGGATACCATGCCTTCTGTGGCCTTTTCTCCTATGCCCAACACACTCAGGGCCACGAAGCATGCTAGAATTTTTCTTATGACCCAATGCCACTTCCAGGTCATTGTCCTTCCACTCTTAAACAGCTATCCCGTCTCCCCTGATGCTCAGACCATCTGGCTATAGCATATACCACACTCTACTTCTTCCTACTGAAGTACCAATCCATTTATGTTTTTAAAGATTGACAGGTGGCTGATAGTTTTATCCTCTACTCCATGTTCTATCATCCATGGTGACCTCTTGTCTTTAGCATCACAGTCCTGAGGTATTCCCCAATGGCAATGGTCTTCACCTCCATTCCACTGCTGCCATCTACTCCCGGGGCCACAACCCAAAATTTGTCAGCACCTAACACTCTACCTCCAGAATAGTAAATTAAAATCCCACTCTGTGGAGAATTCCCTGGCAGTCCAGTGGTTAGGACTCGGCGCCTTCACTGCCAGGGCCCGGTTCAATCCCCGGTTGGGGAACTACAATCTTGCAAGCCGCATGGCTCCGCCAAAAAATATATATATATCCCGCTCTGTGCCCATACCCTTCCATTTTTCCAGCGCTCACTTCCTTAGTGTTACTATATTTATTCTTCGATAAGTCAACCATTTATTCAAAACCTGCCGTGTCTCAGGCACAATGCTGAGCACTGAAAAAAAAATGGCAACGAACAAGAAACATAGTCTTTGCAGTGACAAATTCACATGATTCCCATCCTTCATGAATTCTTGACACTGAGTGCTATTATCTCCCTGGTATCTCTTTCCCACTCTCCACAAGGGCTTTTTCAAACATTATCCCCTCAGACCACCTACCCTGCCTCATGAAGTTCCCACAGATGACTTATTTCTTAATACATCACAAAGAAAATGGAAGCCATCGGGAAAAAAGCTCACCTTAACTTCCTGCTCCGTCCTCCCTCCCAATCAAAGATGTGTCCTTCCACCCGTTCAAGACTAACACTTCCACCTGTGCTCTGGATCCCCCGTCCCAGGATCTCTACTCCATTCTTTCCCCCTCTCCACTTAATCTTCAGCCTTTCACCCTCCACTGAGTCATTCACGCACAGCAGTTATCTTCATGCAGGCCTAGCTGCTCAGTTAACCCACTCCCCCAAATCTCCCTTTAACATTATTTTTCTCGTTCTTGTAGAATTATACTGTGGGTATTTGGCAGGTAGCCATCCAAAGACGGTCCTCCCTTGTAGCCAGCAGATGGGAAAAGAATGGAAGATGATCTGGGATCCGGGTTCAAATGTCAGTCCTGCAACTTACTGGCTACGCGATGTTGAGCTAGTCTCGGGGCTTACACGCTTTAAGGGAGACGCTAGTAAGAATCTCCTACATTGAACAGGGCGTGAAGTGTATCTGCTCCGTTCCCTGGGAACTGGCTATGTACATGTAGCCTAGTGCTCCGGATTCTACAAAAGTATAATGTTTAAAGGCGAAGGGGAACTGGTTTTCATTTTCATATCTCCCACAAATAAGTAAAAGATATGGAAAATTCCAAGGTCTCTTCCAGAAAACAAAAAATTAGGACAGAAGCCCACGAAGTATTTTCAAGTCCCTGTTATGACAATCCTCAACCCTTTGTTGCACATTAGAATCACATGGGGGAGCTTTCAAAATTCCTGACGCCTGGGCCCCACCTAAAACCAAGCAAATCAGACTCTCTGTGGGGTGGAACCTAGGCAGCAGGGTTTCTTAGGCACCCAGGTGATGCCAGTGTGTAGCCAAGGTTGAGAGCCACCACCTTCGATGACCGGATGCTCGATATTATATTTTTTCTACTTTTAAATTCCAGTGAGCAAGCTACAGAAAGATTAAATATACTACTTATAATCAGGCCAGATTCTGCCTTGATCGTTTGTTTCTTCCCGCCTTAATCTTTTAGGCTCTAGAAAATATTTCTAGGTGATGTTTCTTAGTTTAGAGGCCATTAATACTGAAACCTATTTCTAAGGGCCTGTGAGCTGACTCAGCCCTATTTAAGACCCTACGAAGAGCAGTCAATATTTATTAGTCGAAAGGCAGATAAGTTCCTCCACTGCTAGCATACATAAATAATTTAATAGCCTGAAAATAAACACAATAATTTGCATTTCCAAAGCACCTTTCATCATGAATCTGGTTTGAAGGGTCTCAAGAGATGTGCGCGGTCAGAAACAATCCGGCAGCAACATTTCCTCTAGCTGGTAGGCTTGATACAGCTTTATGATTCCCAGGTTTAAATAACAGCACTCTTGAGGGCTGAGGATTGTGGCTGACTGGGTAGAAAATGGAAACGCTGAATGGAAAAGTATGGCTAATATATTATTTGGTTCCACCTCTTGCCTGGAGCCAGCCTGGGCTATTCCGACTTTATAAATGATTCCACCGGGATGGCTCTGAAAAGTACCACCCGAAAGTTCACACAGCTGTTTGCCAAGAAAACGAGAATCCATGACACCTGGCTGGGAGGCCGTGGACCTGTGGCCTCAGCCTTCAAATAAGTGGATGACAACGTGTTTCAGTTCTAACACTGGGATACTTATTTCTCCTTCATGGGACCCTACCATGGGCACTTGGTGAGGAGGGGGAAGAGCCTGGAGAAATACCTAGAACATAATTTGGGAGAGAAAGAAGTGGGAGCTTAAGGAAGGGTACAGCTTCAGGTGGAACTGTTTCTTGGTGGGATTTTTTTTTTTTTTTTTTGCGGTACACGGGCCTCTCACTGTTGTGGCCTCTCCCGTTGCGGACCACAGGCTCCGGACGTGCAGGCCCAGCGGCCATGGCTCACGGGCCCAGCCGCTCCGCGGCATGTGGGATCTTCCCAGACCGGGGCACGAACCCGTGTCCCCTGCATCGGCAGGCGGACTATCAACCACTGCGCCACCAGGGAAGCCCTTTTTTTTTTTTTTTTTTTTTAAAGGAGAGCATCAATTCAGATTGGGGACACGTTGAGTTGGAGATATCAAAGTAGAGAAGGCAGCGGGATATGAGTTTGGATTTCAGGAGAAAGTCTGGGAGTTTTCAGGATTTAGTTGGTATTTAAAAGGTCGTGAGATGGAATGAGGTCACCGAGCGAGGTACTTTGGAGAAAAGAGGCACAGACTGAGACCTGGGGCCCGCCTATATTAAGAGATTGAGGAGAAGAACTAGTAAAGGAAGCAGAGCAAACCAGTGAGTTATCAGGAAAACCAAGAGAACGGGGTGCTTTGGAAGCCAAGTCAAGAGAAATTCTTAGAATGTATGGTGAGCTTTAAAATTCTCAGCGATTCAAGTTCAATCCTCTTCTTGCTTAATTGGAGGAATGGAAGCTGAGCTCCAGGGAGCCCTTTGATCTTACCACATGGCCTTAGCTTCAGTAGTTTATCTCGTCGTTCCAACGAAAGCCAAGCTTCTCAGAAATCATAGGGTCTGCCAGTCACACTTATGAAGGGGAATAAATAAAACTGACCATGATTTTGTACAACACAGGGAATTTAGCCAATATTTTATAATGATGATAAATGGAATATAACCTTTAGAGATTGTGAAACGCTGTGTTGGACACCTGAAACTTGTACCATACTGCAATTGAAAATTAATTTCAAAAAGTAAAATCAAAACACCAAAACAAAACAAAACTGACCACGATCACACTTCAGCGTTCACAAAAGCATTGCCTCACACGGGCTCTCCATAGAACTCTACAACCTCCCTGTGACATGAGGAGGGGTGTCCCCAAATGTGCAGGTTGAAATTTAAAAAAACAAGTTTCAGCTCAGTTGAGACTTGTTCAAAGCCAGCCATCTAAGGTTGTAGAAAAGCTAGATGAGAATTTGGCTCTTCTGACCTCAGATCTTTGATTCTGTCTCTGACACCATACTGCTTGTTATGTAAATGAGGAAAAACCGAGCTTCTTCTAATCCTCAGTTGGCAGGGCTCTCCCAAACACAGAGAAATAAGTGCACAACTAATATCATGCTATCACATGCTCATCACAAGGGAAAGAAAAGAATCAAGTTTGAACTAAATGAGTTATTGAAGCCAAGATTAAACACAGGCGTAAGAAATAGGCATCTTTTTCTTCGCCTCACCACCGTCTTCCATTACACTCTACTGAAGGTGAATTGCCAACATGATTAATCAATTCCTCTGTATTTCCAAGTAGAACTTAATCCTGATCTAATGCAAGATAGCACGTACCAGTCAGAGTCTGAACCGAAGTTATAGCTTTTTATTTAGTGCCAAGGAAATTCAGTTACTTGGAGCCTTTCAATCCCAGGCAAATCAAAGAAAGCTTAGATCCTAGAACTAAGCATGAAAAATTTCAAATTCTTTTTAAAGAACTAATTTCAAGACCGATAATCAATATACTGTGGTCTGGTCAAGGCCTGGCAGCCTGAAAATTTTTGGACTTGCTTCAGGGATCCAGAAGCAGAGTACTACATTAAATCGGTTCTTTTTGGCTTTATAAAGATGAGATGTTTATGGACTATTGGCTATAAAAAGCCAAGTGGTTGATTGTAAATGCAGAAGTTACTTATCTATACAGCATACCCTGCATTAAAATTCTGCATCCACATTTGTTTGTGAAATAAGCCTTGTTGGAAATTACATCAGCAAAACCAAGCAGTATGGGTCAAAACAATCACCATCAGAGTTTGGATGCTACGTGCCTGAGAGATGAGTGACAAAACAATTATTCCCTCTGTCCCATCAGGAAGCTGTGGTTTCGTTTTTAACTAATTAATTTCTGAAAGACCATAAATGAATGTAATACAAAATTTAAAAGACACAAAGGAATTGGATGGTGAAGAGGATCTGCCTTCCACCCAGAAACCCTAACCTCCCAGTTCCCTTTCCTGGAGCCAGCCACCAGTTGTGTGTTCAGGGGACTGTATAAAATATGTTTTTTTTTTTTTTTTTTTTTGCGGTACATGGGCCTCTCACTGTTGTGGCCTCTCCCGCCGCGGAGCGCAGGCTCCGAACGCGCAGGCCCAGCAGCCATGGCCCACGGGCCCAGCCGCTCCGCGGCATGTGGGATCCTCCCAGACCGGGGCACGAACCCGCGTCCCCTGCATCGGCAGGCGGACTCTCAACCACTGAGCCACCAGGGAAGCCCTGTATAAAATATCTTGATGAAAATTCCTCTGATCTCCCACTCTTCTCCTTATAGTTTAGACCTTATTACTTTAGCCTTTGTCCTTTGGCTGGCTGGGGTCTTGTTGTGTTGTTCATTTAAGAGATGAAAGCTCTTCAAAAAAACACCGTGAAAAGCTAGGTCCTACCAACTCCTCTCCTATAGCTACAATGGCAGACAATATCCTATTCAGAGGCTCTGGTGTGGTTTACTAGGATTATTTCCTAAAAGTTAAAAAGACTACTAATGATAGAAATGAAGGTTAAAAAAATTATTGTCTTAAAAAAAAAATAAAATTCTATATGATGGGCTGATCTTGCTTTAAAACCAGCAAAGTAGTCTGTTCTAAGGGTAAATTAAAATGTCTAAATGTCTTTCTCAACCAAAGCTATCCTTGCTGATATCCAGTCCTCCTAATCTTAACCCTTCTCACATCAGACCTGTTTCTTGGAATATAGGCAGTAACTTTTGGGTACTTCACTGCCACAGAGTTCAACACCCTTAGTTGTCCATGTCATGCCTCCCGGATCCCATAGGCTGTCCCAATCTATCCAGAAGGGAAAGCATCCCTCATAACGGCAGGCTCTGAGTACACATCGACTGGGCTTCTGGGTGCCAGGCGTCCTGCTAAATGTCAGGAATAGAGCAATAAAACCTAGGTCTTGTCCCCCTCCATGAGTCAGCAATTTCAGGACACCGAGGGGCAGAGGCCAGTCACAAGTTTTCCCACACTCTTTATTCCTTACCAAATGGCATGCCAAGACATACTCAGCCCACACCTGCCCTAGGTCCAGCGCTCTGCCTGATGGTAGGTCTCTTCACTGCCCTGAGAGATTGTGGATTTCCGAGCTGGGTTTGTCCCCTGGAAGGCTGACGGTGAACAGCAAGAGGAACTGTCTGCACCTCACAGCCAAGTCCCCACAGGCCAGGCCACTGCCAGAGCTGGGCAGGGAGGCCTCTGACTGCTTTCATAACTTTTCTCTAGACAGACACTGTAGGTCCATGGTGACAATGTCCTTGCTTCAACTGGGACACAGAATTTTTAAAAATCTGGCTGTCGATCGCAAACAGAAAAGGCAAGCGATTTCCAAACCAAGGACTCTAAGAGAGGGGCTTTCAAATGCCAAGTGTTCTCCTGTGTGGCAGATTCAGGGCCTGTCACCCAGGAAAGGAGGCAAAGGCCAAGGCAGGGCCTTGCTTGACAACAAGAGACAGGAGTTAGGTCTGCCGTCCCATCTGCTTCCATAAGAAGGGGAATTCTTTACTTGGTGGTGGTCAGGGTACTGAAACCCAGGAAGGGGATTTTCGGGTGGCCTGTCATCACTGATGGGTTACAGCTGCAACTGAAAGGCAAGGAGAATGTCAGAATTGTGTTTTTGCAGAAGTGAGCCTACCCCTCTCACGGCTCCCCTACCTGCTTCTCCTCCACGTCTCATCATTTCTGTCCTAAAACACAGCCTCTGCTTTGCACGCAGGCAGACAAGTTCGCCTACCCTTACCACGTCCCCCAGAAACCTCCAAGTGGGTCTGCATAACAATAAATACATCACACTCATTTCCCTCACACAGAAGATACCACTGTCTTAGAGGAAAGGACGGGAAGATACACTATCTTTAAATTAGGAAAATCTGGCTAGCTTCATTTTGGGTTTGGGTGGCTCACTGCTCTAGTTCTTTTTCTTTTTCGTTACGTCTCCCACTGTAGGTTTTTTTAAGCCTCTGTATCTATTGATATCTACAACCGTGCAATAAAAAGATGACGTACATAACGCAGGAGAACCCCAAGCAATCCTAAAACTCCATTCTTCAACCGTATACACTTTGCAGTTGCGTGTCAGTATGCTGAGCTGGCAATCCCTGAATACAAAACAGACAAGGTCAACATGGCAGAAGTTACAGAGCTGCTCGGATTTCCAGTCCAAACTGGGAACTAAGGGTTATGAGTCTCAAAGGACAACCTGTCCTGCCTGGAAACAGGCTCCTGCCTTTCACACAGCTATCAGCCCCCTCAAGGCTTTTGTGGTTAACTCGAAAATTAAGCAGCAAAGGATCATTTCAGAAACAACCCAAAGACCTTTTGGGTAGCTTCCCAAGAGGGACTCAAGGCTGAGGGCATGCCTTACTTAGCTGATTAACACTGATCACCTTCCCCATCCCAGGGGCCCTCTGGAGTATAAACAAGGTGAGGGTAGGAAGAATACCTCCTGCAAAAAGAGAACAGCACACTTGCTGGGTTCTTTCAGGAGGCACCAAATACTCAGAGCAGAGTGAACAAAGCAGGGGCTGGGCAGCAGCCTGAGGTGCACACATGGGCATCCCCGATCCCAGCAGGGCAGGCACTGGCGCTACATTTCTAGTGAAAGTGGGGCCCAAACGGCTGCCGCGGCTGCTGCCACCTCTGCCTCCTGCTCAAGCAGGAGGCCTGGGATAGCCCAGGGGCAGCAGTGCCTACTGCCGGCGGATTCTCATCACTTAGGCTCTTGACACTAGCATTTCTGCCTAAGACTTCAGAATGAGTGGTAACCTGACATTGGCAGCAAAACAGGCAGGTTCTGAGATATACTCTCAAGGAAAAGACAAGATAAGGATGGAATCCTTAGTAAGATGCAGGTGTCCAAGGAGCACAAGGTGCTCAAAGCCAACATTTCGCTGCCAGGAAGCAAAGCCATCCAGCTTTCAGTATCACCAATTTCTTGTCCACAGTCTCTGCCATCAGGCATACCTCCCACCTCCCACCACCCACTCCCATTTCCACACAGTCATTTTCCCTTGTTTCCCCTGGTGTCCCTGCATCCATTTTCCCTGAAAGCCCCTGCATAGCATCTTTCAGAGAATTAGGTGATGGAAACACGTCTGCCCTTTAAATGCTGAACTCACTGCGCTAGGGAATTCACATGAAGGCTCTCCCGCTAGCATGAAATGGTACCATTTTCAAGGTAGCTCTGCGAGTAGGGGTCCAGTCTGAGAAGCTGGAACTATTTGGATGAAAGACTTATGGAGGAATGAACTCTCTTCACTCTCCCACCCTCAGTCTCAGATACAAAGGACTGCTCCCACTGGAAAGCAAATCAGAGGGAAATTCCATCTCAGCCACCCTGACTTGAAGATAATTTCCAGATACTCTGTATCAAGGACACCCACCCATCCATCCCTTTGCTTTTTCAGACAGAGAGAAAACTTAGCAAAAAGGAAGTCAGCTTGCTGACAGTCTGGGGTTTTTCTGAACTTCCCCATCCTCTGGAAACGCACAAGACAGGTTTGCTGTTCTGTCCAAAGAGGAACAGCGTCTGATGGACCAGGACACGGGCTGGCAGTTAAAGATGTGCAGGAAGGTAAATGTATAATGGATTGCCAACTTAATGAGTTCTGAGTTCCCTATTGTGTTTATTGAAGTCTTTGTACTCCTGATTAAAATTCATGCTTCCTGCTTTCCCGGTCTGTGCCCACCCTACAGCCCCTCCCAGCACTGGCCTAATTCTCCCAGTCTCCCTCCACCTTCCTACAACTGCACCGAGAGCTTTCAAGGTTCACACATCCTCTGTTGCAAGCATCCTTTCCTTAGTTCCTCTAAACTATTTTTATCATTAATTCGGGTTAAGTCTCCCCTCCATCCTTTTGGTCCTTCTCCCTGACATGAGCAAACAAATAGTAAAGAGAGAAGATGAGGACGAGTGTTGCCCAATATCCAAACTTCCCCTGTCCCCACTGCACCCGACAACGGAGAAACTATGTGTGACCTGTCTGGTCAAATGTACGCGTGAACCTCACAAGATGGGGTTGATTTCCCTAAATCAGGGGAGAGGAGCGCGGAGCAGAAAGGAGGAAAAAGAAGGGCAGACAAATAATTAACCTTCATATGATGTTCCTCAAAGCGTGGTATGAAGCCTTCCCGCTGGACCAAAGCTTTGGAGATCTGTTCCAAATGCAGATTGCTGAGCATAACATCAGACCTACAGAACCAGTCCCTCAGGGGTGTATGAAATACGTGTTTCAAAGGAAAGTTCTGCATTGTCTACATACGGCACATCCCTCCAGGTCATCAGGTTCCAAGCTTTCATTGCCCTTGAGCTCTTCTGCAACTCTTTAAATTATAGGTGACTGGTAGACATTACAATGGCCATTGTTCAGTTGTGATTGACCTCCCGCCCCCTCTGCAGGCAAAAAATTAGTTGTGCTGCCATATGCAATTCAACCCCTTCACTCAATATAAATGTATGCTTTTTGACTTTTTCCCTTTGAACTGCTTATAGCATCCGCTAGGTTCCCTAATCCGAGTAAAATAGAATCGTTAACCCGTGCTCATTTTTATATCTGCGTGAAAGAAATAATTTTACTTTTTCTGAACATCAGTCTTTAACAGGGGTAGCACCCAGGCATCTCTACGTAAGAAGGTATGCCCTAGATGATTCTTCAGCACTGCCAAGTGGGAAAAGCAGCGCTGTGTGGCAGGGTTGACAAAAGACCACTCTCCCGCCAAACATGGCCAGCCAGCGTCTTTCTGTAAATAAAGTCTTCTTGGAACACATCCGCACCCATCCATCTATTTATTGTCTATGGCTGCTTTCAAGCTACAATAGGGAAGTTGTGACAGAGACCCTATCGTCTGCCAAGTCTAAAATCTTTACTGTCTGGCCCTTTATAGAAATGCTGTGCCAACTCCCGCTCTAGGGGAATAGCTTTCAAAGATCGTATTTACCAAGCGAATCTTTCAGAGTCCCTTTGATGCAATTAGAGCCAGGTCAGCTACGGGGATCAGCCATGCTACACAAAGCTCAGTAGAAATACTGACGCAGGGTCTGGCACCAGCGCTCTAAGGTGAAAGGAGGTGCATAGGGGCTCAGGGAAATTGAGTTAGGGGGGGCTCTGAAGAAAAACACATTTTGTGGAGGAAGAGTGGGCCTCCACAAAAACTTCCCATCTCGGTAAGTTATGGAAATTCCTTCACATACTCATTCAGCAAGCACTTAAGGAGCACCTACTACTGGGAACAGCATGCACTATGTGCTGTGCAGGCGAAAAGCAGGAACTCTGCCCTACAGATGACCACAACCCAACACGGCATCATCAGCCACTACTGTGGAGCAGTTAAGACATATAGGGGTTAAGATGAAATCTCTGGAGTCAGACTGACTGGGTTTAAAGTCTGGCTCTACCACTTACTAGCTGTATAACCCAGAGCACACTAAACTCTCTGTGCCTTGGTTTTCTCATCTGTAAAATGGGGATATTAATATAGTACCTACTGTAAAGTCTCACGAGGCTTCAATGAGTTACACATAAAACCCTTAGAACAGAGGCTAATAGGCAGTAAACGCTGTCAATTACTGCTGTTATAATTAGAGCCCCCAATTACACACCAGCTGCTTTAAGTGGACCCCCCACGTGCATTCTCTCTAAACCGTGCAATAACCATGAAAGTTGCGAAGTACTTTACTGCTGCAGAAACAAGCCCAGAGAGGTCAGATGACATTTCCCAGAATGCAAGGTGTGGGCAGAACTGAAACCTACATCCAATTCCAAAGTCCAGGTTTTTTCCAGTATAAGTCCCCTCATGCAAGGTCTAAAGGGAGGGACAGTGACCTCAGGATTGCAGGTCTGTGTTGACAAGGTCTTCTACATTTCTCTTCTGATTCAAAATTTGGCTTTGGTATAGCAGATTTTTCTGATATGAGACACCTAGATATTTTCCTTTGGGTAATAAGAACAGAGGAGATGATATCCTCATGATGAAAAATGTTAAAAAATAAGTTAAGATATAAAGGTAAAACACTTTATTACGCCCAAAGAAAATACTCAAGGCCTATGTTATCTATCATTTCTCTCCTAGGTAAAGATCTACTTAAATTTGAAAGCCAATACTGTGAAGCAGTTTACAGAGTGTCCTAAATGTTCTTTTCTTTAGAACTTGCGGGAACATAAAAAGGCCCCAAATGTGCATTTTAAAGCAGCTGAAATTGGTCCAGCACTCTTTTAATCCCTTTAAATGAAAAGGGTTCTCTCCACAGAGACTAAAAATAATTTGGCTTGAAATGCTCTATTCAAATGGAACCCCGGCTAATTTCAAGGGTTCATAGGCAGAGGCAGGTTAATAGTACTTTGTATTTTTTCGAAAACCTATTTCCAACTATTTTAAGTGTTTTATATTACATTCTTCTAGGCAAAGGACTAGCTATAGTTACAGGAAAGAATACAAACAGAATCTTATTCTTAACAAGCAAGCAGCCATGTTTAGAAAGCTCACGGAAGCTGAAACCTGTTATAAGAACAATAACGTTCTCAACATTTGGAAAAAAAGGTCTCGGTGTTTACCAATATTTCTAATACTCTAATATTCAAACCTATCTAGTCTCTCCTTAAAGCTAAGGCAACATTTTAGCTCTGAAATGCACTTTTTGGGGACACATAATTTGGTCTGAAAATTTTGGTTGCAAAAAACCATAATAAATAATTAAATCTGTAAAGACTCTAAAGCTCCCATTTCTGGCTGCATTTCTTTTGCAAATCAATGCCTTCAAACTGTTGCAGAGCAGAAGCAAAACTGTCAATAGGGAAATGAGATGCTGGTGCTCGGGACAGTGAATGGGCAATGAGTTACCCAGCCTTGTGGCCAGACAGCAAATAAGCCCTTCATCACAGCACAGTCTCACCAGTAGGATACACATTCTACTGGGTGGGCCAGAAAACCATGCGTGCTTTGTTCTACAGACAGACGGCACAACAGTGCCGACGAATGACCTTCAGTCACACACCAAGCTAGCCGGGAGGCGCGGGGCGCTGCAGCTGTGGAAGGCAGGTGCTTCTCACGCTTTGTGGGTACCCCATTCACTTTTCAAAAGCCCAGGCAAGCTTACTCAACCCCATACATGTCAGAATCTTTTGCTCCTTCAAAGTCCAATTAACTCAGAGATCCTCATGGAATTCACAGGCATCCGTTCAAATCAGCTCCTGGGATAAGGAAAGCACTGGGCTTGTTAAAAACTTTCACAGGGTTTCAAAACGCAGATCTTGGACTGGATTCAGATCCCAACACTGCCACTTTTTAGCAGTGATCTTGGATGCACGGCTGAAGCTAAGTATCAATTTTGTCTTTTGTAAACTAAGGATGACATCCATTCCTACTTGCATGTCTACACATGCCAAGGGCTGGACAGCACCTGACACAAAGGTGTTGGATGAATGGTCAGAAACCTTGTTAATGGACTTGGCGTTTGGCTTCAAATAGTAAGATGTGTACTAGATCCAATGATGTAAAAGAAAAAGACAAGAAGTTCCAGCCTCCAGGTTAAGTTGGTAAACACACGCATCTAATTTCACTCTCTTGTAACCCCATTAAGACCACATAAAGGAACTGGTTTTTTAAAATACAAGCCTAGGAGAAAAGAGGGGTAAACAGCAACAAAGTTTTGGAATGTGAAAAGCAGAGATGAGGGGTAACCAATTCAGGAGGCGAGGGGAGAAAATGAGCTCAAGCCATCAGGGAGAAAAGCTGAAAATGGGCGCCAGGCTCCTTTGGAACTGGGGATACAAAGGATAGCAAAAGTGCAAAAGGCTGGAAAAAAAGCTGTTTTAGAAGCTGTTATTTCTAGCTTCTTGTTCCATTCCACTGAGTGACTGCCCCTTCCCCACCAAGGCAAACATCCAGAGATGTTTATTTCCTGAAGAGGATAAAATACAGGGCATCTGGCCTGGGAGGCATCACTGGGCCATGGGTACTCTGGTGAAAACAGGGGCGTTAAGTGACCAGACAGATGGCACACTGAACCCTGAATACAGAGACAGCCCCCACCCCAGGCCTCTTCCCCCAGGAGCTGCCAGGCTGAACTGCAGATCGACCCCTCCCAGTGGGAGACTGGAAGGCTTCTCTAGGACATCTATGTAACCCAAAGGGAAAGACCTAAAGATACCAACATTGGGGTTTTCCATCAATTACCCCTGGATCACCCTATGGGGAGATAAATTTGACAAGGTCCACCCACCTGAGCAGAACTCCACAACGGCTTTCTAGTCCCAAGCAACCAAGGATTACCAGACACCTGTGAAAAGCCCCTACAAAGATGACAGAGATCAAAACAAGCAAACGGAACAGAGCAAGCTGGAGGGAACAGAGACGACTGAGCTTGCAGCAAATGTATATCAATGATATCCTTGGAGAGATAAGATCGTGTATCCATGAAATAAAAAGATGATAAACAACAAAACGCAGATAATTAAGAAGTCAAGAGCTTCTCAGAATTTAAAAATATTATGAGAAATTTAAAAATAGAAGTGTTAGATGATATCTTCCAAAACTTCGAAGACAAAAAAAAATAGGAGAAAATGAAAAATCAAATAACAGCTACAGAGAGTCCGGCCCCTGGAGGCTTACCTGCAGGATGAGAAGAGAAAAATGGAGAGCAGAAAGAATACTCAACACAGCATTGTAAATCAACTATACTTCAATTAAAAAAAGAATATTCAAGAAAAATTCCAAAACTGAAGGAACTGAGGCGTCCGAATGAAATGGCACATAGTATGTCACAGCCCATCTAGCACAGTGGATGAAAAGAAACCCATGCCTTGGCCCACTAGTGTGACATTTCAGATCCTTGGGGACAAAAGGACATTATAAGCTTCCAGAGGAAAAAAATCAGGTCACCAGTAGCCTATCAGGAATCAGAATGGCTTCCCACTTCGTAAGAGCAACGGTAGAAAAAGAAGACAAAGGAACAATGTGTTCATTTCCCTTCGGAACTTGGGTTTCTAACTTGGAATGCTATTCCCAAACTGCCAATCAAGTGTGATGGTAGAATAGACATTTTAGGCAAGCCAGGCTTCCAAAAGATTTACTTCCCACGTACCTTTGCTCACAAAGTTACTGGAGGATGTGTATCACCAAAATAAGAGGCAGACAAGAGGGAAGGAAAAGCAACTCGAACCCAGGAGAGGTCAAGGGAACCCGGGATGAGAGTGAAGGATGAGTCCAGGAGGATAGCTGGGCACCGAAAGAAGAGGGCAACCAGTCCAGACGGGAGCAAGGTGACTCCGGAGAGGGGCACACTGAGGGCTGTCATCACTAGACACTTGCTGCCATTAAACCTGAGGACAGAGTGACTGGGTCAGCAGGGCCCAGATCCTTCCTGTGTTGCTTTTCCTGACCACGGGCTGACGGCTCTGTAGAGACCTCTCCCTTCCACCCTCCCCCAGCTGCGTGGTACTCCTTCCCTCTCGAGATAACCACCGCCCTGCCTTGTGTTGCTTGTTTTCCTACTTTTTAGTATCCTCATGTATGTATGTGTCCCTATACACTGTATTGTTTGGTTTTGAAAACCAAGCAGGAAGCACAAACGTAGCGGTGTAACGAAAGGGAGACAGCACTTCTAGTCAATGAACGTCCCAAGGGAAGGTAAGTTGAGCCACGTCTCCAGAAGTCTGGCTTTAGGTTCCACGAGGTTTTTCTGGGGAAGTTGATGGGCAAGGCCACGAGTGAATCCAAGGAGAAATGGGGGTCCTCCCCCTCGGGACCTCTGATGGTGCTGTGGTGTACAGCCACGTACTAGGTGCCCAGCGGGAAAGTTGGAGGCGGGGGAGGGGGGCACAGGCACCTCTGCATTTCCTTCTTCTCAGCTCACTGGGGCCTGTCCCCAGTGCGCAGGAATAGGTCAAAGCAGAATGCTGCCGGGGAGTGAAATGAGTCCTCTGCTGATGTAGGCGGCAGAGCGGGGCTGCCGTCAGCCCACTTTGTGCTTGCTGCTTGGTTTTCAAAACCAAACAAAAAGTAGGAAAATGAGCAACACAGGCAGGGCGGTGGTTATCTCTAGAGGGAAGGAGTACCAGGCAGCTGGGGGAGGGCGGAGGGGAGAGGTCCCTACGGAGCTGCTATTGTCCCATTTCTTAAACTGGGGGCTGGGCATGTGGGCGGTTATTATTCTCTGTACTCTATTCCAGCTACTAAACCTTCTTCTGTATTTAGCATACATCTTGCCATTTAAAAAATGATTTGGGTCACAGATTATATTACAAATCCCACTGAATCTGTACCATTTGTCTCTGCTGTCCCCCTAAACAGCAGTAGACAGAGTCTATTCCAGTCATCACCATCCCTTTCATGTGCCCCGAGACAGCAGTCACAGAAATGCAATTCTAGAAGACACTCTGCCAACAGGAACAAACAGAAACAGGACCCTCTGTAATTAGCTTTCATGTACAGCCATAATGAGAAATGCCCTAGTGCTCCTACACCAGTGGGATCCCCGCGCGCCCGACGGGCTTCTGAGACAAACTCAAGTGCCTAACAGAAGCGACTGTGCTCCCCGTTTCCCCGACATGTTTCAGTCTTGTTTGAACAGGCTGCCAATTCCAAAATAAATGCCCCCACCAACAGGTTCACTTTCCCAGCATGATTCAGATGAAACGGCCGGGAGGTTTACCATTAGCTGCTGACCCAGGTTTGGTAGATTTCCTTAAATGCTACAGATGCCCTGCTCACCCCGCCATGACTAGAAGTCATTATTCTAGAAAGGCATTTGGCTATTCAATTTCACAATGCTACTCCAACAGAAAAACTCTTTCCAAATTCTCACCTTCCCTTCTCTGTCCAGTCAAAGAAAGAAAGAGTACTCCAGCTTTCACAGAGGACAAAAGAGGCCGCAGCCCAAGCCTCTCGCTGTTCAGCCATCTGTCTGAGACATGGCCTTCCTTCCCGACTGCCACTGATTTTGTTCCTTCTTGTGAGATTCACCTGGAGGTACAGATGGAGAAGATCAAAACCAACCGGGCTCTGATTCAAGTAAGGGCATCGATTCCACTCTCCCAGGTAATAAAGCGAAACAGCTGGCTAAATTATACGACCACAAACGGATTCACACCTCCGACTTGTCTCAAAGATTGTCAGAACCAGAATCTTCAGAAGGAATCATCCTTTCCCACGCTCAAACTGCCTCCGCTTGAAACAAGATTGCTCCTTTGTGAATAAGCTCACCTCCAGAGTGAATCGAGATGTGGCCAGCAGTGTTCCTTTTCATCAGCTGTTTCAGATAAAGTCACGGCCATCAGTAATGTGTCTTCTCCTAGACCCAGCTTCCCAACCGTGGCTACACATTGGAATCACCTGGAACTTTAAAACTACTGGGCCTGGAGTCCCACTGATGTACCGGGTCAGGGGTGTGGCCTGGGCGCCTTGAGGTCGAAAAGCTCCACAGGTGATTGTAACGTGCAGTCAAGGGTGAGAACTACGGGTCTGTTAGAGAATATAATGGCGACCAATTTCTTCCCGTCAAAAATAGAAGCTAACATTTCCTAAAACCCATCACTGCTGTAACAAAGTGTGGATGCTTTTACCTGCCAGGTAGCACAGCTAAGGGACCAGGCGTCAGGCTACCTGGGTTTGACTACTGGCTGTGTCACTTACTGGCTGAGTACTCTTGGGCAATTTATATAACTGCCCTGTGCCTCAGTTTCCTCATTTGTGAAATGGGCTGATATTAGTACCCAGACCTCACATGATGGTGGGTATTAAATTAGTTGATGTTTACAGAATGCTTACAATGCTAGTTGTGACACAGAACATGCCTTAGAAATGTTGGTTAAATAAAACATCCAGCCAGTTTCGGTCAAGGCCCCAAGAGAGTGAAGTAAGTCAGAAAGAGAAAAATAAATATCGTATATTAATGCACATATGTGGAACCTAGAAAATGGTACAGATGAACCAGTTTGCAGGACAGAAACAGAGACACAGATGTAGAGAACAAACGTATGGACACCAAGGGGGGAAGTGGTGGGGTAGGGGTGGTGGTGTGATGAATTGGGAGATTGGGATTGACATATATACACTAATATGTATAAAATGGATAACTAATAAGAACCTGCTGTATAAAAAAATAAATAAAAATTTTAAAATTAAAAAAAAAAGGCCCCAAGAGAAACTAAAATAGAAACTGTCTGTTAACTGAAATAATTTGGAATCAGCTAAAACTTTCCTCGGGATGCCAACTGCACATTTAGGGGACAAAAATTCCTCAAGTTTTCTGTACTACCTCTTACTTTTTTATAATGGAACTTTATGCAGCTCTGGCAAAAGGGGCGTTTTTGAGGTCCGAGAGGGAACTTTCACATAACATGGCAACATTCTTTCTTGCCGTGTCCACCCTTCTCTTCATCATTTCAGACATCCATGTCTTTGTTAATAAACTGGTGTGAAATCTGAGCACTGTATTTGCAGGAACTGGCAAGAACGGCTTTAGAATTCCAAGTTTTTCTTTTCAAAAGGAATACGTCCCTGCCTCGCTCAGAAGATAACGGAGTATTTTTTCAAAGGGTCCTCTGCACTGTTGTAGGAAACAGAGGTCCCTGAATTCCGCTAACTTTAATTTTTTTTTAAGCTGTATGCCAAGCACTATGCACAGAAATCCATTACTTCTAAAAGATATTTAAAACAGGAGATTAAGACTGAATACAGCCTTGAAATGTATGTGTGAACAGATACTGGGCTGCACCAGCTTTTCAACTACACAAATAAATACGAAATAGTATTTGAGGAAAGATATTTTCATACATGCAGCTCCTAAATACAGAGGAAGCCCGATGGTAAACATTTGAGTCTCGCCCACTGTCTTCCACTAATAATAAAACTGGTTCATCGAGGCAGTGCAAAAATGCTGCAGAAAGGTTATGTGAAGAGGAAGCTCGAAATAATATTCACCAGCAACACTTCAAACACATTCGCTAATGCTTTCATTCAAGAACCAATACTTAAATTCTCTAATGCCATGAAGTAGCTTCTTAAAAATAATAAAAACTCATTTTGAAACATGCAGATTATTAACCAGACACTGCTGAGAGTGTGTGTAAACGGGACCAACATTTCTACAGGGCAATTTGGCACTGGGAATCAAAAGCATTGACAGACTGTATATCCTCTGACCCAGGATTCAGCTTCTAAGGATTTGTCCTTGGGAATTAACTGGACACACGTGTAAAAATGCACTTGCAAGGAAGGTTATCACATTGCTCAATAGCAGAAAAGCATGCAAAAGTATCATAGAGCACTGGTTATCTACAGAATGGTTTACTCATACAATGGAGTCTTGGGGCACAGAAATGTATTGAGCTAAACGGAAAAATATCTGCAATAAAGTTAGCAAAAGGAGGTGGTTAAATTATTTGAGTAGCAGGACTGCATTTTTGTAGAAAATAAACAAATCATAGGAAAAAACATGGATGTACCTAGAGATGATCATACTAAGCGAAGTAAGTCAGAAAGAAAGACAAATACCATATGATATCACTTACATGTGGAATCTAAAATATGACACAAATGAACTTACCTATTAAATAGAAACAGACTCACACACATAGAGAACAGACTTGCGGTTGCCAAGGGGTAAGGTGGGTGGGGGAGGGAAGGATTGGGAGTTTGGGGTTAGCAGATGCAAACTAGCATATACAGGATGGATAAACAACAAGGTCCTACTGTACAGCACAGGGAACTATATTCAATATCCTGGGATAAACCATAATGGAAAAGAATATGAAAAAGAATATATATAACAACTGAGTCCCTTTGCTGTACAGCAGAAATTAATACAACATTGTAAATCAACTATACTTCAGTAAAATTTTAAAAAAAAAGCAATTCTCTGCAAGTTCAAAAAAAAACAGTATGAAAGGCTGCACACCAAAATGTTGAAGGAAGTTATCTCTGATTAATGGGATTGTGGGAATTTTTCTTTGGGGGAGTAATTTCTAATCATTTCATTATGTATGGCTTTACAATTAAATAAATGAATAGATTATGAAGAAATAAAATGTAATAAAGACGTATTAAATAAAATACATATAATAGAGAAGAGAGCAGACCACTTTTCCCCCATTTCACAAGAGCTCTATATGACAAGCCTGAGGAAAAATACCTAGGAAAGGAAAATATCACATGGCTCTTATCCACTACGAAATGGCCAGAAAAGAAAGGCGGCTGGACTGAACATTTCAAACCAAATACTATCTTCTAACATTATATACTTGAAACAAGTCCCTTTTCAGATATATGATTTGCAAAAATTTCTCCCATTCTGTGGGCTATGACAACCTGCTTTTTGACTTATCACACTGTGTCTGATTGCATCATTAGATACATATATCATTGTATTCTCTACTACTCCCCAGCTCAAGAAGTGCAGCTGGCTTTCCCACTGCTTGGTCTCAACTCAGGACCTTACCATGCTCTCACCTCAGCCTGAAATGCTTCTAGAACACATGGCCTGGGCCCTCACACTGGATTCTGCTGTTGGGGTGCTCAGCAGTCAAGTTTTTCTGGAATGTTAGGTTCTCAAGACCCTAACTGTGATAAATGCTAACAATTCAGTTACCCTCGCTTTGTTCTCTTTAAATGGCATCTCAAGAACTCTCCTGGCGGGGGGATAGGGAGGGTGGGAGGGAGATGCAAGAGGGAAGAGATATGGGAACATATGTATATGTATAACTGATCACTTTGTTATAAAGCAGAAACTAACACACCACTGTAAAGCAATTATACTCCAATAAAGATGTAAAAAAAAGAAACATATGTTTAAAGGAACTAAAAGCTTAGTGTCCTCAACTTACTTTGACATATTTCTTTTTTTTTTTTCATTTTTATTGGAGTCTAGTTGATTTACAGTGTTGTGTTAGATTCAGGTGTACAGCAAAGTGATTCAGTTACACATATACACATATCCACTCTTTTTTAGATTCTTTTCCCATATAGGCCATTCCAGAGTACTGAGTAGAGTTCCCTGTGCTATTCGGTAGGTTCTTATTAGTTATCTATTTTATATACATAGTAGCGTGTATGTGTCAGTCCCAATCTCCCAATTTGTCCCCCCCCCGCACTTTGACTTATTTCTTACAACTCTCTGTCCTCTCCATCTTCTTCCCCTTTGCTTTATTTCTCCAGTTCTCCCATATTTTCCTACAGGCTGGGATCCTTCCTCACCAGGGACCAGGAGGCTAAGTCAGGGAAGATTCAGGTAATGCCAGAATTTGGGGTGCCGGGGAAGCAAAAAGATAGAGCTTTGAAGCCATTCAAGAGTCACATGGTAATCTTAATTCCAATTCAGATTTTCCTTCTCCTCTTTCTCTTTTTCTCTCAAGGCTAAAATTAGACCGGAAACCAGTCTGTCTGTAGACACTAAGCATGGTCATGGTTTGGCTTCTGCAGGGTCAGCAAGCGAACCCTAAAGACTGTTGAGCAGTTCAATGATCAGTGTTCATGCCTCATGCGTCGGAACATGAACTTACAGAATTGTAGAGTTGAATGTGGCCTTCTCAGTTTTACGGGTAAATGTTACTGAAAGTGTGATACCTCAGCAGCATTGCTTGGGTACAAATTCTTGGGCCCCACTATGGACCTTCTGAACCAGAAGCTTTGGGGTGGGAGTCCGGGCATCTGCACGCTTACAAGCTCTCCATGTTCTTAAGGCTAACCTAGGGGAAAACTATTATTACAGAGTAAGAAACCGAAGCACAGTGAGGGTATAATTGTTTCTCTTCGCAAAACTAGAGAGGGAAAGGCAGTTGTTCTAAGTGAGACGTCCAAATAAAGCTACATTATTTTCCCGTTTCAAGATCTACAAATATTGTACCCACAGGTCTCTGGATTATCTTTCACTCCTAGCGATCTTTTCCTTTTTCCATCACTATACTTCGAGAAACTGCAGCAACCAAGACAGAGCAGCCCAATGCAGTCTCTGGAGCATGAAGAAGCATTTAATTCAAACCCTTTTTACAAATCACTGCATTAATGAAATTCATCATACGCAGGAGTTCAGGGATGTCGACTGCATGCAAATCACACTTAACAAGCTAGAGAGCCGACTTCTACATTAGCTCCCAGAACATCGGAGCAGCAAACAGTAGAATAGGAATTTGACTGTGCATAAATCTATGAGAAGAACTGCATCCCCTTATCTTATTTTCTCAGGCTGTCCTACTCTGTATCCACACCAAGACTCAGAGAGGAGTTCTGAACGGTAGGCGGTTCTATCTCACGAAAAAAGCTGGGTTCCCAAAAGATCATTTCTAAGTCATTTGAAACCTGGACACATTTCCTCATACAAACAATGTTATAAATGGTCTTAGATGTCTAAGTACAATAGATTTACAATAAAAATGATACTATAAAAACCCTAATCATTTAAAAATGCTTCCACAAAGCAAAAAAAAAAAGTTTCAAGCTCCAATTTAGGTGCATCTTCACAAAGGGAGCTTCTCTAGTGACAGTGGCTCCCCTGAGTGTGGAGTCACAGCAGTAGCTTCTGGTGTGGCACGAAGGTTGGGGGCAGATATCTTTTGTTGCATTCATCACTTCCAGGTTGCAGACTGCCAATATTATGACCTTCTGATTCAGAATCCCAGGGCCCAAAGACCTCACTTTAACACATCAGCTACTACACGTGAAAACTTTGAATGAATACCTTGAAGAAGGTTGTAGCTCTGGCTCTTGTAGGTACCAGGAGCAAAGTCAAATGATGCTTTATCTTGCCCATTTTCCTGCTACCCCTTCTGCTCCTCAGTTGGGCTAGGTGCTGCTTCTTTGTAATTAATTCTCCATTTATTACTGATTTTTCTAAAACATTCCTATAGTTCCTTTTTAAAAAGTTTAAACACATAATAAGATACTGATATTTTTAAGTAACATTATCAAAACCCCATACCCCTTAGCTGTTGCTCCCAAGTCCCCAAGTTCCCCCTCAACTCTAAGCAAATACGAATCTACTTTCTGTCTTTATAGATTTGCCTATTCTGGACATTTTATAGAATAATACAATGCATGGTCTTTGATTACTGGCTTTTCTTTCACTTAGCATAATGTTTTCAAGGTCTGTCCATGTTGTAGCTTGAATCGGTACTGGATTCCTTTTAACTGCCAAATAATATTCCCGTGTGTGTAATATTTTATTTATCTGTTCATCAGTTGATGGACATTTAGGTTGTTTCTACTATTTGGGTATTATGAATAATGCTGCTATGAACTCCTGTGTACAAGTTTTTGTGTGGAAGTACATTTTCCTTTCTCCTGGGTATACGTATATGAGTGGAATTGCCTGATCACACGGTAACTCTATGTTTAGTGTTTAAGGAACTGCCAGACTGGTTTCCAAAGCGACTGCACCATTTTACATTCCCACCAGCAATGTATGAGGGTTCCAATTTTTCCACATACTTGCCAACACTTCGTATTTCTGCTTTTTTAATTATAGACATTCTAGCGGGTGTGAAGTGGTATCTTAGTGTAATTTTGATTTGAATTTTCCTAATGATTAGTGATCTCAAGCCCTTTCCATGTACTTATTGGCCTTTTCGATATCTGCTTGGGAGCCTTGCCCATTTTTAAATTGTATTATTTGCCTTTTTTGTTATTAACTTGTAAGAGTTATTCATATATACTTGGTACAAATCCCTTTTCAGATAGATGATTTGCAAATATTTCTCCCATTCTGTGGGCTATGACAACCTGCTTTTTGACTTATCACACTGTGTCTGATTGCACCATTAGATACATATATCATTGTATTCTCTACTACTCCCCAGCTCAAGTAGTGCAGCCGGCTTTCCCATTGCTTGGTCTCAACTCAGGACCTTACCATGCTCTCACCTCAGCCTGAAATGCTTCTAGAACACATGGCCTGGGCCCTCACTTCATTCAGTCCTCTGCTCCAATGGGACCACCTCAGAGAGGCCTTCCCCAAATTGCCACTCCCCCACCTCCCTCTCTATTTCCTTACCCCTCCTTTATATAAGTGCTATGAAAATAGATCAGGAATTGATATTTGTTTGTCAGAACCTTGTATTTGTTTGCCTTTCTTTGATTACTGGTTAACACGAATGTTTTCGTAAACGTTTACTGCCAGCCATATGTATATTTATATTTCTTCTTTTGTAAACATCCTCTTCATGACTTTTGCTGATTTTTCTATGGACAGATTTGTCTTTCTTGTTCATTTTTAGGAATATTACCCCTTTGTCTACTGTCTATAATTTTCCCAGCTGTATTTTCCTTATTTATTCACAGCGTTTGCCATATAAGAGTTCTTCATTTTTATGTAGGCAGTCTACTAGTCTTTACATTTATTCATTGCTTTTGGTGCCTTATTTCTCAAGAATAAGCAAAAGTGATTAGGTTTTATATTTCAGCTACTTTTCATATAAATCCCTTTGCCAGACCCTCCTATCATTTCTCATTCAGGAAGCATGTTCATCACACCAACCACTCAAGAAACTTGGTTTTCCTCTCTCCTCAGCTCTCATCCTTCATCCCAGCAACCAGAAGATCTGCTTTCATTTCACTGAAAGCATTCGGCTCAAAATGCTTTCAAAACTCTACTGTGGGAGACGATTACATTCATACCCCCAACAAGTCACACCTCCCTTGTGTAGGGTCCCCTCCTCCCACAATGCCCCTGGGCTTGGCGATGTGATTTGCTGTGGTTAGTGTGACTCTGGCAAACGTTATGTAGATCGAGGTGTGAAGAGTGCAGGTGCGTTATTGCTGGGAACTCTACGGCTAAGATATGAAAAAGCTTGGGCTGGCCTCCTGGAGGATGGGAGAGAATATGGAGATAATGCCTATTGTTATTAGAAAGAACACAGCAGCTTTCGTGCTAATTAGAAAAAAAGAACATCCCTTTTAGTTAGAAATTAGCCAAATTCAATCAGGCAATAAATCTATGACGCTGGCTGCACAGACAGGAGAAATGAGGTTTGGAAAACACAAAAACATCGCTAAATTATACTTTCTTGAGCTTCCTATTTATAGGTCGGCAAAAAGTAAGACTCCACTCTTAGCCGGGCTGGACAGACATGACAGAAAGAGCATAATATCTCTGGAAGTGACAAACAGCTGGCAGACCTTAAGAGCTTCCCTTACAAGAGAGAAGAAACAGAACAAAGGGCCAAAGAAGAGAAGGGAAGCCAGTAAGCCTTAAGTGAGGTGCTTTTCACAAGTGGGCCTTCCATTTCTGTGCTTTACAAAAAGAGAAGGTAGGGGGTTGGGGAGAAAAACAAGATCAAGGGAAACTTAAGACCCTTTGTCCGCTTAGGCTTCCCAGCTGGGTACACAGCTCACCCAAATATCTATCCTCTCCTGCTGTTACTAAAAATACATGGAATAGCTCTTCCAGGAGGAAAATGGTCACATGTCACCAAGGAGACAGGAAGACACTCATGATATAGTTTTTAAAATGATTTTGGAATCCAAGCAACGCTCAGTTCCTCTCTCTGGACCCTGCCAAGAGGGTAATGAAAGCTCTTGCCTAAAGAGAGAGAGAATTCAGAGAGAAATTTGCCTGTTCGCATCTGATACTGGGAATCGGCTGAAATCTAAAGTGCCTTAAAACGAGCTCGTTGTGAAGGCAGACATTCTGGCATGAAAACTAGAGAAGGCTGCCACCAAAATAAATGCACATTGTCTTGCACCAACTGCTACTAGAAAGAGATTTCAAGGATCCTAGCAGAAAAGGGAATGTAGGACTGATGAGACATGGAGCATGAGAGCGAGTGCTGGTGGCAGAAATGTAAAACCAAATCATTTTCAAACGAAGGGCATCTCTCAGAAAATTGGAAGACAAAGCTCTTTTTCTGTGGTATGCAACGTGGAAAAGATACGATGCATGTTTTTCTTACAAGCTGCACGCAGTTGCTTTTCTTTGAAGAGTGCCCTTTGCTTGCTTCCTGCTTCCAAGAAAATGTAGGACAAGCTAATAACGAGCACCACAAAATGAGGGACACCATTAAAGCTGATTGCAATTCATCTCCACATCTCCAGTACTTGATTGACTCAAACGAGACAGGCTATCTGTGCCTTATTCCCATTACTTACTCATTTTCATAATGCTTACTGTCTTTGAATTCACCATTAATATTCCATTTTATGTGTGGTCACTTTATTCACCTTCTTCCCCATATGGAATACTTAAAATTCTTATATATGTGCTTGATTCACCTCCAAGAGAGGGTAAAAAGGTGGAGGCTCCCCTAACATTTCCAAACAGGGATTTTTTTTCAGCGTAGAGCTCAGGTAAAGAGAATTGGATAAGTCATTAATCAAAATCCTCGGTTCCTGACCACTCATCATGGCCTTCTTGTTTATTTGTATTTATTATATTAACATGCACGTGCGCGCGTGCACACACACACACGCACACAAACCCACTACTTAACACGGAAACTAGAACACGGACCATAACATATCTTTCTACGTGGCCATCCCTGCCCCCTCCCCACGCCTCCCTCCCCGCAAGGTAACCACTATCTGCAATCTCATGTTGAACGTTGATATATTTCTATCATGTAATCTTCAGGGACTTACTTTCATTTATTATATTTATAAGATTCATCCACAGTGTTCTATATTGCAGTAGTTCATTCATTTTGACTGCTATATGTTACTCATTGTGTGAATCAGGGAGAGAAGGAATTAAATCTAGAGTATCAATGCTCTGTTGCATTAATTTACTCTATGTTCTCTACTCCTTGAACAAATGCTACTCTAAGCATCAGATGTTTTAAAACAACTGACCATGTAGAACAAGTTGCTACTGTTTTAATTGTGCTTCATAGCTAATCTCTTCACCCTCGTTTCTTTTTCTTTTTTTTTTTGTATCTTCCAGGATTGAATGCTCATGGTGTATTTATTCTACACTGGGTTTCCTTGAAGATTAGTGATATGAGAACTGGTTCAGATCAGGGCTGTTGATACAAAACTAGTCTATTATGATATTAATCAGATCAGACTCACTCCTAAATTCTCATTTATTCAATACTTCGAGAGACCTCATGGCCAGATACTCCTATAAAAGGAAGAGTGACACCAAGCTGAACATTCCTTTCCATCAAGGCTCTAACAGAGGGGGGAAATTTTCTTTTAATTCTACAATCCCAATACAAGAAGTACTTTTCAGCATCTTAGACCCAGAGGCGACTTCCTGGTAGATGAAGAAGAAAGGGAAGTAGAGGGACAGATCACGCAAAGGCACAGAGGTGGGAGAGTATCACGTGATCAGGGACCTTTAAGCACAGTGGCAAGGAAGTCAGAGGTCAAATCTCAGAGAATCTTGAGCCTTATCCCAAGGTAACTGGGAGCCACTGAGAGATTTCACGCAGAGGAGGGAGAGGATCAGATTTACTATAGCAGAAAGGAGGCTGCATTGGAGACTGGGCTGTAGGTAAACGCATTTGGAAATTAGTCTAGGATCCAGGCAATAAATGATGTGGATCTGGACTGAGGCAGCCACATAGATCATGGATGCAGGAAGGGAAGACATGGATTTTGAAAAGAAAAACAAAAACACAGACACAAAAGAAAATGAGCTTAACATACAAATTAGTGGTCCAAAAGCAACTGTAGTACAACTGTTTCACACGCCATGCCTAAAAGAATGCAACCACACTCACAGGAAGACATTAAAAACCTCCTTATCATATTGCTTCAGTCCCAAGAAAGCCTCCAAATATTGAAGTGGGTTTTTGTAAATTACCAGGTATCTTTATTTGAAGTTATGCTCACAGAACACAACTGAAAATTTCTTATAACACGTAAGTCTTGCCACCATCCATAAAAGAGAAAATGATGCCCAGTTGGAAGCCTAGCCTGATTTTTCAACATACAGTTGATGCTCGTCATTTTCAGCAGTTATGTTCTGTTAAGTCTCCACAAACACTGAATTTAACAAATACTGACCTACTGCTCCTAGTGGAAATACAGAGTTCAGTTCCTGAGAACTTTGGGTCATAACAATTTTAATAACCAATCAACACATAACCTCGTTTTATGTGTATTTCTATTCAAAGACACTTATTTAATATAGACTGTTGGTACACTAACATTAACTCATCGCCAAAATCACTACAGCTCATGCCTGAAGGAAGCTTATCTAACACACATATTTTCTCTGTAAGGCACATCACAGCCTTTTTACACTTCGGCAACTCTAGTCAGCACTTCAGCACTACACTTGGGGGCCACTTTTAAACAGTAAAGTCACCAACAAAAAGCACAAAAATGAGAACAAAGTGGCACTTAGTAGACTGTGGACAGGACACTTGTTTATACTATGAGAGCTGAAACAAGGCAGAGCTTTGGTTCCTTCAGCCTCCAATGGGAATATGTTTGTCTGGTGACTCAAACTTTTTGCAACTCTGCATGTCTGTGAATGACTGTAAAGGCACTGCGAGTACTGATTTTGGGGTTACAAATGGATTTTAGCAAAGATTCGAAAATACAGAATCCATGAAAAATGAGGGTTGACTGTATCTCCAAGAGATCATTCTCTGCCTTAAGGCATCAACAGGTACTTTAGTAGGCAGGCAGAAGGAGTCAGTAACAATGCCAAATCTTTAGTTATGTGCTTTCCCCCAGTGAGTTCAAAAGTGTCTCTTTAGACATCATATCAAAAGGACCCCTTTGTTCATCTCCTGTGAGCCTGGAAAACCCCAGTTATAAATCAGTTTTTTAAAAAAATAAATTTAGTTATTTTATTATTTATTTATTTATTTAGGCTGTGTTGGGTCTTTTGTTGCTGTGCACGGGCTTTCTCCAGTTGCGGTGAGCGGGGCTACTCTGCGTTGCAGTGCACGGGCTTCTCATTGCGATGGCTTCTCTTGTTGCGGAGCACGGGCTCTAGGCACATGGGCTTCAGTAGCTGTGGCACACGGGCTCTAGAGCACAGGCTCAGTAGTTGTGGCGTACGGGCTTAGCTGCTCCGCAGCATGTGGGATCTTCCCAGACCAGGGCTTGAACCCGTGTCCCCTGCATTGGCAGGAGGATTCTTAACCACTGCGCCACCAGGGAAGCCCATAAATCAGTTTTTAAATGTGAGAAAAATCAAAGCTTTGGAGAATTAAGAAAGATGTTCTTGTTTCAGAAAAAAAAAATGAGAAGAACCAGGAATAAGTTCTAGATGCCCTGATTCCTCAACAAATTGTTCGTCTTCTACGTTAGTGCTTCTTGAACTTTACTGTGCCTATGAATCCCCTGGGACTCTTGTGGATAATGTAAAATTTGATTCAGGAGGTCTCAATTCTTCATTTCTAACAACTCCCAGACTATGCCAAGGCTGCACATACTTTGAGCAGCAAAATTCCTTTCTACTCAAATTCATCAGCCCCAACATGGACCTACCTCCAATAGATGATTATTATTTAGATTAAAAAGAAGAAACAAGCACTTCAGTTTAAGATTATGTATTAGATACTAAAAAGTAACTAAGCTTTCAGAATATAAACAGTTCCACATGTAAAATGGTCTAAACAATGCCATTCAATTTCCTACCTATCAGTGTTGTAGAGAAATTAAAACAGAATATGTTACGATCTCAATATTGCTTTCCAAATAAGACTTCAGATTTGGGAGTATTTTTCTCTTCTTCCAATGGACCATTAGCAGCATTAAGGAAGTAAAGGAACAATCATCTGAAAGGTACAGAATGCTTCATCTGCTGTCAGCTGACATAAGTGGGCAAAGCACCACTCGACCATTTTAACAGGCAGATAAGGGCTAGGATTATTAGGAAGCTGTTATCTGCAGATAAAGGCATTTGCTTCTCCTTGCCTTTGAGCTCTTACCCCCAGATACACACTATCAATCAAAGATGACTTTGTGAAATAAAGGGCAGTAGAAGTGCATATCCGGTGACCTGTCATCGTGGAAGGAAATCTGGCACCAAAGAGCCTGTGAGGAGAGCAGTTTGATGCAAAAACCCCAGTGGAAATTTGGCTTCCAAGATAGAATTCAGAGGAACATTTGTCTCCCACAAAGATTTGCAGAGCTGCAAAAATAACAACAAAGCAGATAAAAAGAAGAGTGTGTTCACTGGTGCTTCAGAGGGGCAGACATTTGTGGAAGGCAGAGAGTAAGAAATGCCCTTGGGGGGCTTCCCTGGTGGCGCAGGGAAGCCCGGTTTTGCTGTATTTTTAAACTTGACAAGACAAAGACAAAATGCAGATAATTACACTTCAATGAGCAAATCTCAGCTCAAGCTATGAATTAAGGACATTTCAGAACATACATAGGAGAGTTCCATGAAAGTTGATATTTAAAGAAGCGGGGGGCTTCCCTGGTTGGCGCAGTGGTTGAGATTCCGCCTGCTGATGCAGGGGACACGGGTTTGTGCCCCGGTCCGGGAAGATCCCACATGCCGCGGAGCAGCTGGGCCCGTGAGCCATGACCGCTGAGCCTGCGCGTCCGGAGCCTGTGCTCCGCAACGGGAGAGGCCACGACAGTGAGAGGCCCGCGTACCGCAAAAATAAAATAAAATAAAATAAAATAAAATAAAGAAAGGGGGGGAATGACTATAGGAATCTAATGCGCGAGGGATGTAGATATTACGAGGAGTGTATTTGAAATACCAGACATGTTAGAAAAAGTCCTCATCTATATTCCCATACAAATTTATTTTTGCTTCACTCAAAACCATGGTAGGAAGGAAATGCAAGGAAAGGCTACTATTTTCTGATATTAACCAGAAATTCTTCAAGCAAACAGAGGGACAAAAAGGTCTATTTGTCCCATGAATCCCACTTCTAGGAATCTACACTAAGGAGACATCTCCAATACAAAAATAATTATGCACAGGATTACTCACTGCAAATTGCTGCAATTATAACATATTGGAAACAACCTAAATATCAATATACTGGTGAGGAGTAAATAAACTATGATACAGCC
This sequence comes from Orcinus orca, assembly GCF_937001465.1. Lineage (NCBI taxonomy): Eukaryota > Metazoa > Chordata > Mammalia > Artiodactyla > Delphinidae > Orcinus > Orcinus orca. The sequence continues at coordinate 35,050,639 of NC_064580.1, read as the reverse complement.
ATGCAGCAGAGTACTATGCTACCACAGAAAAGAACCAGGGAGATCTCTATGAACTGATATGGAATGGTTTTCAGGATAAACTATTAAGCAAAAAGGCAAAATGCAAAAAAAATGTATCTATGGTATGCTACCCTTCATGTAAGAAAAAGGGATATAAGAAAACACTCGTGTAGCTTCTCATTTGTGCAAAAGAAATGCAGTAAGGGTAAACCAGAAATTAAAGAAATTGGTTATCTAATGGGGTGGAAGGGAAGGGATGGAAAAGGGGGCAATGGGAGGGGAGAGAAGGGATGAGGACGGACTAACACTTGTGAGTTCACCCTTTTCGTGTAGCCCCGATTTTGAGAACCATGGTAATGTTTAACATACCAAAAATATAAATAGATAATTAAAATCAAGCAGGATGTGTGTGTTTTAGGGGAAGAGAGCAAAATGGAATACAAACACTAACAATAGAACCCAATTGTATCACAAGTGAATAATGTAACCACACTGAAGAGGAAGAGGAAAAAAATAATTAGCCTTAGTAACTAGAAAAGAGTATCTTCACTTGAAACTGTAAATTAAGACAAAAAAGAACGGTACCTAGAATTATACTCTAGCTAGTAAATGTGTTTCCCACAAGGGTTTGGGTTAGAAATTCTCAAACTACTTTTGTTTATACTAGGATTAAGGAAGTCAGTAAATATATTTACATATATTATAGATAATGAGAGCCAGGTTTCTCATCATCAGAGAAAGAAGGCTAGAATGAACCATGGATTAGAATCAGAGGTATGAGTATGAGCTCATGATTTGATAATAGATAGATAGAGAGAGAGAGAGAGAACAGACAGACAAAAGAATGAAAGGAGACAGACACAGACACATGTGTTTGCATGGTTAGTATATTTACATATATGTCCTAACCCCTGGCAGGGCTTAGAAGCAATAACATTCCAGTACCATAGGAGTACACCTAGGACCCAGGCCCTAACTTCTAAATACCATTCTGCAATAAAAGGAAACAAGAAAGGGTGGGGACAGAAAAAAGATTTACAGAAGTATTGGCCAGAACTTTCCAAGTGTTGTGCAAACAATATGCCTGCATATTCAAGACGCTCAACAAACCCCAAGCAAAACATGAAGAAAAGTACACCAAATCAAATTGCTCAAAACAATAAAGAAAAAAATCTTAAAAACGGCCAGAGAAAACAGAAATATTACATATAAAGGAACAAAGATAAGAATGACATATTTCTTATTAGAAATAATACAAGCAGGACAACAGATGAGCAACATCTTTAAAATACAGAAATTTTAAAGCTATTAACATAGAATTCTATACCAGTGAAGATACCTTTCAAAAACAAAGATTAGGGTTTCCCTGGTGGCGCAGTGGTTGAGAGTCCGCCTGCCGATGCAGGGGACGCGGGTTCGTGCTCCGGTCCGGGAAGATCCCACATGCCACGGAGCAGCTGGGCCCGTGAGCCATGGCCGCTGGGCCTGAGCGTCCGGAGCCTGTGCTCCGCAGCGGGAGAGGCCGCAATGGTGAGAGGCCCGCGTACCGCAAAAACAAAAAACAACAACAACAACAACAACAACAAAAACCCACAAAGGTTAAATAAGTAATTTTTCAGACATACAAAAGCTGAAACAATTCATCACCGGCAAATCTGTACCATGAAAAATGCTGGAATAAGTACTTCAGGAAGAAAGAAAATGATACCAGAAGGAAATATGGATCTACGTTAAGGAATGAAACATAACAGAAATAAACGCTTGGGTAAATATAAGATTTCTCTTCTTATTTAAATTTCTTTAAAACATGATTGTTTAAACAAAAATAATGTAGTGTGGTGTTTAAAACATACATAAAATAAAATGTATAAAATAATAGAAGAAAGGCTAGAAATGGAGAAATGGAAGTACTGTATACGACTGCAAAGTTCTTATAAGTGAGGTGGTAAACTATCACTTGAAGGTCTACCATGATAAGTTAAAGATGTATACTATGAGCCCTAAAGCAGCCAATAAAATCACAAAACAAAGAACTATAGCTAATAAGCCAACAGATGAGATAGGACAGAATCATAAGAAATAATCAAAAGTAAGGCAAAATGGGGGAATAAAGAAGAGGTGGGACAAATAGGAAACCCTGCAATATAATAGATTTAAACCTAATCATATGAATAATCATACTAAATGTAAGTAGTCTAAACACCCCAATAAAAAGGGAGAGATTGTCCATTTGGATAAAAAAGCAAGACCCAACTACATGCTGAATACAAGATACACACTTTACATATAAAGGCACAAATAGGTTAAAAGTAAAAGAATAGAAATATATATATCATACAAACACTAGTCAAGAGAGAACTGGAGTAGCTATATTAATATCAGACAAAGTACATTTCAGAGCAAAGACTAATACTAGGGATAAAAAATGTCCATCTCATAATGAAAAAGGGCTCAATTTATCACGAGGACACTTAAGAACAGAGCATCAAAATACATGAAGCAAAACTGAAAGACCTTCAAGAAGAATTAGACAAATCCAGAATTGAGATTTCGAGAAGAATATTTCAATTGATAGAACAAGTACTGAGAAAACTAGTTAAGGATAAATTTGACCATTATCAATGTTGACGTACATAGAACATTCCCCACAAGAGAAAAATACATATTATTTTCTAGCACACATGGAACATTTGCCAAGACCACATTCTGGGATAATAAACAACTCTCAATAAATTTAAAATGGATTCAAGTCATATCAAGTATGTTCTTCCCACAAATAAATTAATTTAGAAATCAATAAGAGAAAGATCTCTGGAAAAATTCCAACTATTTGGAAACAAAATAACACACTTCTAAATCACCCATGGGTTAAAGAAAAAAATCAAAAGAGAAGTTAGAAAGAATTTTGAACTGAATGAAGATGAAAAGAACATATTAAAAATTTGGGAATGCAGCTAAAACAGTATTTAGGGGAAAAGTTATAGCATTCAATGCCCATATTAGAAAGGAAGAAAGACGTCAAATCCATGACTTCATCTTCTACCTTAAGAAACTGGGAAAAAATTGAACCCAAAGCCAGTAGAAGACAAGAAATAAGATCAGAGCCAAAATCAATAAAATAAGAAAAATTTAAAAAGCAACAGAGAAAAATCTATAAAACAAAAAACTTGCCCTTGAGAAGATCAATAAAGTTGATAAACCTCTAGCAGACTGATCTGGAAAAAGAGAGGGTAGATACAAATTACAACATGAAGACTGGAAAAGGAAACATCACTACATATTCTACAAATATTGAACGCATAATCAGGGAATATTATTAAAAGCTTTATGCTAATAAATCAGATAACCGAGATGAAATGGACTAATTCCTTGAAAGATACAAACCATCACAGCTCACTCAAGAAAAACTACATAACCTGAATAGATTTATATCTTTTAAAGAAATTGAATTTATAGTTTAAAACCTTCCCATAAAGAAAACTCCAGGCCCAGATGGCCTCACTGGTGAAATCTATCAAATATTTAAGGAGGAATTAATACCAATTCTGTACAATCACTTACAGAAAATGGAATAAAAGGAAGAACAACTAGGAGGACTAATACCATGTGATTTCAAGAATTATTATAAAGCTTCAGCTGGAGTAAGTATAGACCAACAGATGGATCACAATAGAGAGTATAGACATAGACCCATACATATATAGAGAATTGATCTTCAACAAGGGTGCAAAGTCAGTTTAGTAGAAAAAAGAGTCTTTTCAATAAATGATGTTGGAACAGTTGGATATCCATATGCAAAAATATATATAAATGAACTTGGATCCACACTTTGTATTACACAAAAAAATCAAAGTTGATTATAGACCTGAATATAGAACATGAAAGTATAAATCATCTGGAAGAAAACACAGGAGGAAACTTTTGTGACCTTGGGTTAGGCAAAGATTTCTTAGATATGAAACCAAACACATGATCCTTAGAGGAATAAACTGATAAATAGGACTTCATCAAGATCAAAAACTTAAGCTCTTTCAAAGACACTGTTAAGAGAATGAAAAATAAGCCACAGACTGGGAGAAAATATTTGTAATTCACATTATCTAATAAAGGACTTGTATCCAAAAAATATAAAGAGCTCGCAACATTCAATTTTAAGAAAATAACGCTTCAAAAAATAATGGGGAAAATATTTGAATAGACACTTCACCAAAGAATATATGTAGATGAAAATAAGCACATGAAAAAATGCTCAACATTATTAATCACTAGGGAAATACAACTTAAAACTGCAATGAGATACCACTACACATCTATTAAAATATACACAAATTTTAAAACTTACCATGCCAAGTGTTGGTTAGGATATGGAGAGACTGGAACTATAGGTGTGAATGTAAAACACTACAACCAATTTGGAGACCAGTTTGGCAGTTTCTAGAAAAGTTAAACAGATACCTACCATATGATCCAGCAATTCCACTCCTAGGTATTTACCCGAGAGAAATGAAAGCATATGTCCACAGAAACACTTGTACATAAATATAAATAGCAGCTTTACTGCTAACTGCCAGAAATTGGAAAAAACACAAATATCTGTCCATCAACAAACAAATGAGTAAACAAACTGGGATACAACCTTTTAACGAAAAACTACTCAGGAATAAAAATGAATAAATTTGAAATGAAATATGAAATGAAATGAAAGGAAATAAATGCACATTACAATATAGATAAATCTCAAAATAATTTTGCTGAGTGAAAAAAGCCAGACAAAAAAATATATATACTGTATGTTCCAAGAATATAAAATTCTGGAAAATGCAAATTATAGTAATGGAAAACAGATCAGTAGTTGCCTGGGAATAGGGAATGGGAAGTGGCATGATAAATATGCTCACTTTCTTAATTGCAGTTATAGTTTCCCAGGTATATACAAATGCCAAAATTTGTTTATTTTTATATATTTTTAATTGGGGTATAGTTGTTTCACAATGCTGTGTTAGCTTCTACTGTACAGACAAGTGAATCAGCTATATGTATACATATATCCCCTCTTTTTTGGATTTCCTTCCCATTTAGGTCACCACAGAGCACTGAGTAGAGTTCCCTGTGCTATATAGCAGGTTCTCATTAGTTACCTATTTTATACATATTGGTGTATATATGTCAATCCCTATCTCCCAATTCATCCCACCCCCCAACCCCCCTTGGTGTCCATACGTTTGTTCTCTACGTCTGTGTCTCTATTCCTGCTTTGCAAACAGGTTCATCTGTACCATTTTTCTAGATTCCGCATATACGTGTTAATATAGGATACTTATTTTTCTCTTTCTGTCTTACTTCACTCTGTATGACAGTCTCTAGGTCCATCCACGTCACTACAAATGACCCAATTTCGTTCCTTTTTATGCATATGCCAATATTTAAATTGTACTCTTTAAATATGTTCAGTTTACTATATGTCAATTATATCTCAATAAAACTGTTAAAAACAATCAAGCAAACAAAATCCTACTTTTTATTTCCATGTTTATTTCATGCCACCCACCAATGGAATATAAACTCCTTTAAGAGCAATGAGTATGTCAGACATTCATGTCCAGGCTAACAGACACGAACCATTCCCAATGCCCATGACATTGTAAAACTAAGGAGAAATTTCCTTTGAAATTAAAAGACAGTATTTATTAGGAAACTTTGATCAATGACTCAAGTAGCAAAGACTAACAACTTTATGCAATTAACAGTGATGCCCTTAATACAATAAAGTAACATTTTAACCCAGCTCAGGAGGTGTGAGACAATTAGGAAAAAATGGGTGAGGGGGTCATGAAAGTGCTGGAGAAAAGGAGAATCCAGACCAGACCAGAAGTTCTCAGCCATAATGCCTTAGGACTATGACCAGTTGGGGCACAGAGAAGTAAATGGACATTTATGCCAACATACTCTATAGTATTATAGCCATATATGTATTTACTTTTTATTAGATCAAATTCATAATTTATATGGCTCCTACCTCATAAATTAGAAAGGAATGACAAATTAGGTAATCTGCAACAACAATAACAAAATGGATGGATAGCTTTACTCTATAAACACTCTTATAAAACAATAAAACACCACTAACAGAAAAAAGGCCAGATAAAAGGACAATTCATGAAATACAAATAGATCTTTAAAGTGCCACCTTATAATTGAATCTATATATAATTTACCATTTTTTAAATCTATGAATTCCAACTTTTTAAAAGTCTCTGTCAATGGCAAGAGTGTGCTGTAATTGACATTTTCTTATACAATTAGCAGGGGGATATTGGCAAACACCCTTTCTGAAAGCTCTTCTAGCAAAAGTTTTCAATATTTAAAAACATTCATACTTAATTCTACCATAAGTAAATTAGCTTAAGCAAGTAATGAAATGTAAAGCAAAGGATGTAAATGCAAAGCTACTAATCACAATCTTCTATTAGTGAAAAACTAGAAACAACCTATAAATGCAACAGCAGGGAACTGCTAAATAAATGAACCTCAGGATGGAAAAATTCATGGCCATTTAAAGCTATTTTTAAAGGATTTTTTAAAACATGGGAAAATTCTGATTGAACGAAAAATATTAGGACACAAATCTGTTTAGAACAGCATGACTCCAAATCTGTCTCACGCCTCCAGATTTTGAAAGTTTTGCACTGCTCTTTAAGTATTTTCACCAAATTGTGATCTCTTAGTGGCTCATTGCCAATCATATGGCTAACCAACTAAAGGCCTGAGCATCATCAAACGAAACTTCTGAACTCAGAAAATCCAATCCATCCTTCTAATGCTAACCTGGAGTCAGCCTGGGGGTTAAATAACCACAAATCCGTTGAGGGTAGAGAAGAGTAAATAAGCAGTGAAGAAAAGTAGAGGCAAATGGGGAACTCAAATGCTCAAGATTTTTGTCCATACTCTAGTCCATTATCAGGAATAACCTGGGGGGCTTCCCTGGTGGCGCAGTGGTTGAGAGTCCGCCTGCCAATGCAGGGGACACGGGTTCGTGCCCCGGCCCGGGAAGATCCCACATGCCGTGGAGCGGCTGGGCTCGTGAGCCATGGCCGCTGGGCCTGCGCGTCCGGAGCCTGTGCTCCGCAACGGGAGAGGCCACAACAGTGAGAGGCCCGCGTACAGGAAAAAAAAAAAAAAAAAAAAAAAAAAAAAAAAAAAAAAGAAGAAGAAGAATCTCGGGGTGGGGGTGGGCTTCCCTGGTGGCGCAGTGGTTGAGGGTCCGCCTGCCGATGCAGGGGACGCGGGTTCGTGCCCCGTTCCGGGAGGATCCCGTGAGCCATGGCCGATGAGCCTGCGCATCCGGAGCCTGTGCTCCATGGCGGGAGAGGCCACAGTAGGGAGAGGCCCGCGTACCGCAAAGAAAACAACAACAACAACAACAAAAAAAGAATAATCTGGGGGACTTCCCTGGTGGCGCAGTGATTAAGAATCCGCCTGCCAATGCAGGGGACACAGGTTTGATCCCTGGTCCGGGAAGATCCCAAATGCCACACAGTAACCAAGCCCACGAGCCACAACTACTGAAGCCCGCGTGCCTAGAGCCCGTGCTCCGCAGCAAGAGAAGCCACCGCAATGAGAAGCCCATGCACTGCAATGAAGGGCAGCCCCGGCTTGCCACAACTAAAAGAAAGCCCGCGTGCAGCAACGAAGACCCAACGCAGCCAAAAATAAAACAAATAAATAAATAAATTTATTTTAAAAAGGAAAAAAAGAATAATCTGGGACCATTCTATTAATGCCTTCTTTCAAACAAAGATAAGGTCATTCCAAAATATCACTTGTTTTGGACAAGACACTCACTCTTGGAACTCAATTACCAGTGGGTAAGATGGCACCTTGGGCTAAGAGGCCAAGGAAGAAGGGACTGAGGACAAACGTCCCCACAGAAAAAGCTTCTTTTCTTAGCATTTGAAATGTTGTTCCCAAAGAGTCCTGATTTTCTCAAGTTGGAAGACTGTTTTCATCCCTAGCGTTCTGAAATACTAAGGTTACCATAAGAGATGACACAAATGATCCCAAGATTACATGGTGGAATTGGCAGAATTATTCAACATGACTTCTTTCTCCAGCAATTCTTGATTGGCGCATAAGACCAAGAAAGGAAAACCAGCAAACACAGCATTTTAAATTTGTGGGTACATTTTTTTTTTCCTTTTCACAGAGTATCATTTCAGTACTGTTGATAGTTTGCCTAAAACAAACCCACACATAAAACCAGCAAGATTCCTATGGTCATTCTGAGCCATAGTCTATAGTATTAAAATATAGTTAAATATAGTTAAATGTTGCAATGCTCCAATCCTTACCTCATTTTTTGTTATTATACAAGAATTGTTACATTCTCATTATAGCACAAAAATATGAACATAAATCAAGAGTAACTGCTCATACCACCTTTCCACCTAACTTTCCGTGCTTCTCTTTGAGACACATTGATAAACTCCCCATGAAACCTGGAATATGAATACCACCTTTACTAGAAAGGGAACTAAAGGGGAAAAGAGAAAACACCAGTCAAGCACTCCCACTCATTTATCACTCCAAGTCGCATCTCAAATCATTTCCCAAATTCCAATTACAGCAATTAGTGGTCAAGGCAAAGCTCCCCCTCTAAGGATGTGGTTCAGCAAAATAAGCAAGGGTTTTCCATTCACTTGACCACAGAAAACTGCTACTGCTTACCGAGGTTAAATTCAACCACCAAAGTAACCAACATCCTGGAAATTATCCTCTAGGAGAGAAGTACATATTCTGTGTCTGCCTTCAAATACCCAGTTTTATTTTAACCTGCATGAACCAAAAGAAATGCCCTAGAAAGTGCAAAGGGAATCCAGAAATTTGTAGACAATAAAACTCGGTACTTTATGATAGAGGCTAACACAGGTTTTCTGTTTTATGATGCAGCAACTATCCTCTAAGCCAGTCTTTCAGATGTCTAAAAGTGACCCACCCCCCCACCCTGCCACCAGTAAAAATAAAGCATCCACTAGATTCATATTAAATAGAGTGAAATTCAGAACTCAGCCCACGGGCATTATCCTTCATGAATTACCATATACATTCTACCTATCAGTCACAAGCTACCCATTAGTACTTGAATTACTTTGTCTCCTTCTGCCCTGGAGCATAATATCATTTGATAAGTGTATATTTGAAGCTACAGAATTAAAATTTAAACATGATTATAGTGGTAGTTGCAACTATACACATTAATCACAACTGTACAACTGTACACATTAGTCAAAATTCACCAAGTCTTACACTTAAAATCGGCGAATTTTATTGCATATATATATATAATCTTTCCAACCATATCACAATATCAATCATATTAGAGCTCCATGGAACATGAATGTGAACTGATAATTCACTCCTAAAACATGGAAATGACAGTGACTGGGGAAGAAACAGAGGGAAAGAAAAAAACTTATTTATACTACAGCAGGATTTCTCAGCCTCACCACTACTGACATTTTGGGCCAGATGCTTCTTTGTTATGGGGGAGTAATCCTGGGCATTTTGTAGGATGTTTAACATCATTACTGGCCTCCACCCAATGGATGCCAGTTGCATCTTCCCCCTTTGATTGTGACAACCAAAAACGTTTCCAGACATTGCCAAATGCCCCTGGGAGCAAAACCACCCCCTGGTTGAGAACCTCTGCATTAGGTCCTTATAACAAGATCTATTATGTAAATTCAGCTAAAGCCAGTGGTGAAAAGTAACAATCCCAGAGAAAGAAAAAAAATGGAGAATGTTGATGATTTAGGAGTTATACAGGACACTTTCAAATACAGGAAATCAATACAATCAATGCCTTCCTCCACAGCTAATGAACTCAGGTAAATCTGGAAACATTTCAAGTACATTTTTCCAGGAGTTGTTGTTAAACTTACATGTTAGGTTTCATAGCCATAAATCATCACCATAGACCAACTCTCTCAATAACTTCATAAATTGGTCATTTGTTCTAGTGGAACATGAAGGAATTAAAAGAACTGATTATACACTCTGAGGACAGAATGCAAATAAGCCCCAGACTTTTAATAAACTGATGTTTTAAAACTCAAGTCCTTAAATTCAACACTTAGTCACATATGCATATTAAATGGCCATATGTGAGACAGACTGTGAGTAAATAGCTAGTTTGATCTGTTCACCTCCTAACACATGAGATAACAGCTTAAAAGAAATAAACTGTTTAATAATTCCACATTTGGAAATATATTGGAAGGAAATAACTCCCAAAAGAAGTTAGATCACAAGTATTCAAAGCATTGCTGATATCAGTTATTGCACAACTCCCAATGCTGCAAACTAAGGCAAAGAAATAGACATAATGCTTTATCAGACACATAGATGATGGTTGAAAGAAAGCTGAGTTTCTAGTCCAATGCCTGCTCTCCAAAGCACTGAGGGGAGTCCCCTGAAGGTAGTAAAGAGGGCTCACTGGGCATTTTCAGAACTTTTTTTAAAAAGTGCCTAGGCCAAGGCTCCAGGTAGTGCTGCTAAGCTGCAAGGCTCAGAAAAACAAAGAAACAAGCACAGTCAGATGAAGAAATGACCTGGTTAACCATTACATATTTTTGTATTGTATACAAATTATTATTTGTATGCAAATACTATATACAAACATATTGTATATAAATGCGAGCAATTACATTTATAAAAACATTCTTAAAAGTATAATTTGTTAGTCAAAAAATCTTTCAGATCACAGAAGTTAGGGAAAAAAATAAGATGCCTTTTTATGGGGAAATGAAATACGGCCCCAGAATTGATATAAGGATGTGCAACAAACATATTGAACTATACACTTTCTCATTATTAGCCAAGGGAACACAAATTAAAGCACCATGATATTATTAAATATCCAGCAGATTGGAAAAATTTTGAGAAGTTTAATAAGATCAAGTGCTGGAGAAGAGGCGAAATACTTAGAATTCTCACCAACTTACAACCACTTTTAAAAACAGTTTATTTTGTTTGGTTTGGTTTATTTTTTTACACTCCACATATGAGTGAAAACCAGAGGGGAAGAGGGGCGGTGGGAGGGTGAAATGGGAGCGGGTCAACTCTACTGTGATGGCTGGAAGCTAAGCTTTTAGTGGTGAGTACACTGAAGTATATACCAAAGTTGCAATACAAATTTATACACATAAAATTATATAAAATATTATAAACCAATGTTACTTCAATTTTTTTTAAAGTTAGCAGTATCTTTTAAGCTAAAGATGCACCTACATCTTCACAAATGTTTAACAGGAAAGAGAGTATTCATAGCAGCATTATTCATAAAAGCAAAGTGGGGACCACCCAAATGTCATACAGTGGTATATATGGTATAGTCACACAGTGAAATACTATACAGCAATGAAAAAGAACAAACGTAACCCCAAAGCTGCAACATGGATGGATCTCATACAACATTAAGTGAAAGAAGTCACAGAATACAGAGTATTATTCAATTTACATAATGTTTAAAGACAGGCAAAAACAAAAGAAAGAGAAGACAGGTGGTAAAGCTATTGAGAAAAGCAAGAGGGGACTTCCCTGGTGGTCCAGTGGTTAAGACTCTGCACTCCCAATGCAGGGGGCCTGGGTTCAATCCCTGCTCAGTGAACTAGATCCCTCATGCCACAACTAAGAGCCCGCACGCAGCAACTAAGATCCTGCATGCCGCAACTAAGACCTGGCACAGACAGAGAGAGAGAGAGAGAGAGAGAGAGAGAAGAAGGAAGGGAGGAAGGGAGGAAGGGAGGAAGGGAGGAAGGGAGGAAGGGAGGAAGGGAGGGAGGGAGGGAGGGAGGGAGGGAGGGAGGAAGGAAGAAAGAAAAGCAAGGTGGTGGTAAATACGTCTGTATAGAGTTTCCCTACAGAGGTGAGAGGGACAGAGGAAGACATATCAATAATAAAGAGGGTCCCTCAAGAGGCTTCTGGGGATACTGACAATGTTCTATTTCTTAACCTGGGAGGTTAACTACAATAAGTATCTGCTTTTTAATGACTCTAAACTGTACATAAGTATTTTCATAGTCCTTTATGTTTCTCTCACAATGTAAAGGCTTTAGTTTTCAAACACAAAGCAATACACACAACAATTTTGACATATGCAAGTCCACATCTGAATAACATTAACTGGAAAAAGTGGACTCAGTGTGTTTAAGATGATTACAATTGCATAGATCAGGGGTCCCCCACACCCCCTAGCCCCCCCCCCGGGCCGCACAGCAGGAGGTGAGTGGTGGGTGAGCAAGCGAAGCTTCATCTGCTGCTCCCCATTGCTCACATTACCGCCTGAACCATCATCCTCCCGCCACCGTCCGTGGAAAAACTGTCTTCCATGAAACTGGTCCCCAGTGCCAAAAAGGTTGGGAACCGTTGGCATAGATATAAAGATACAACAAAGACCACAGGCTAGTTGGAAGTGATGAGATAAAGTCATGCTCATTGGGGCTTTTCTGGTAGGAGTGCTTGGGTTCATAATTTCAAACCTATTTGACTGATGTCACACAACAGATTAAATCTAGAGCTGGTGGTGTCAAAAAAAATCAATATGCAAAAAGAGGTCCAATTGACAATGGGTTTAGAATAACCACAAGTCTCTGAATTGACGTTTAATAGGCATTTTCAGAAGGCAAACATACAAGGCGGACTGTGTACCCAAGTCTAGATGTTGGCTGATTCTACAACTGATATTCTACAATGGAAATTTTTTGGTTGACAATTATATTTCATGGCAAAAAAAAATTTTATTGTCACTACAAAGCAGGGTGCTGTATTTTTTTAATTAGTGGTGATATAATCATAAAAGTAAAGAGAGTGATTATATGTGTGAATAAGCCATGAAGCCACATCAGCTTGGATAAAGGAAATGAGTGGAGAAATTTTCAAGGTTAGATGTAAGGAAAATGAGAGAGAAAGAAAGGATCAGGCAAGTTTCAGGAAATGGCAGAATGGCCCACCCTAATTTCATTTGCTCATTCCAGTCACAATTACATTTAACGCCAGAGTGCTTTATATCATGGCCATCTCTTAATCACCCCTACGCAAATTAACCAAGACAGTCCTTTTCCATTTCTACTCCACGGTTTATATACCTCCCTTAAAAAATAAATTTTAAAAATCAGGTTTGTGTTTTTTCATGCTAAAAGAATAATTAGGAAGGCAAATCTGGTGCTGCTGTCCACTGGCTTCTAAGTTACCTACTTCAGCACAGATAACTGGAATGATCAGATTAACAATAGTCAGCAAACAGCAAATAGCACACTGAATTCTGCATCATTCAAATTCAAACTCCTGGGTTCTCCTTTTTCTTCGGGTCTCAGCTCAAATGTCACCTGCTCAGGGAGGCTTTCTGCGATCACTGTACCAGGTAAGCCCCATGCCACTGTTCCAGGAACTCTGTTCTTCACAGAACTTATCACGGAAAGTGTCAGATTTGTTTTCTTTTTACTGTCTACTTTCCCCCCTTCCTAACAGAGCATCTTGTTCATTCTCTTCACTGTTAAATCCCAGAAACTGACATAGAACAGGCACTCGTATTCCTAGAAAATTCCTTGAGCAAATGCAACGAATAAATAGGGCAGGCTGACAGGTAAGCAGGTAAATGATTACCATACGAGTACTATCAGCACACAGACACACAAATCTAACTTAGCTTTGTAGGTAACATGAAAGAACCACCAGTTTTTATCAGACTGCTTTGTTTCAGAACAATTGCTTCAACGGAATAGATGGGATGAAATGAGGAGGTAGGAAAAACAGTTAGGAAAATGCTGTAATGGTGAGAGAAGTGAGAGAAAAGACAAGTGGCAGTGAGACGGAGAAAAGGAAAGTGACGCATAAGCTATCTGAGAATTAGAATCAACAGAGCGTGGTGATTCATGGGATAAGAGAGAAGGTGAGGCCAAGCAAAACTCCAGCATTTATAACTTAGGAAACTGGATATAACAAATCCATATATGAGGAAAGGAGATGTGGGGGGCAGCAGGAATGAAAGGGGAAAAAAAGAGACTAACTCCATTAATTCATTGCTGGGGCAGGGGGGTGCTGGCGGCTCACATACAAAAGACAACATAACTGCACATTCTGCTCAACCTGGACTCGATCTGAATGCAACTTTTTCTGTCTCTCTGACCAATGGCCTCATCTACAAATAGATTTTAAAAAATTCTCTAAAATCTTTCATGAACTTTACAATTATAGGGACCTGATGTGGAGGGAAGTCAGAGGCCCCAGAGCAGGGTTACAAAATGTTGCCATGGATACACAGGAACACTACATTTAAGACAGGTCCCTTGAAGCTATGCCCCAAGTCAACAGGCCGCAAGGTTCAAATCACTTCCTTCTGCCACCTGATTGATCTGGGACAGGAGAACAGTATCCCAGTTTGGATGATGGTAGAAGTAGGAAACATGGGCATTAACTAATATAGTTTAAGGAATAATTTATGTTAATGATCTTTGTAATGTATGTATTGTTTGTGTATGGTTGATCATACAAGAAGAAAAGAAGGCCCATCTATTGGATGTGATTTTAGCAGCCTGGAAGGGACTTCAATTTTAAAACTAGACCTTTTCCAGTGCACTCCAGTGTCTTAAATTCTTTTCATCAGGGACTTCCCTGGTGGTGCAGTGGTTAAGAATCCGCCTACCAATGCAGGGGACACGGATTCGATACCTGGTCTGGAAAGATCCCACATGCCGCGGAGCTACTAGGCCCATGCACCAAAACTACTGAGCCTGAGCTCTAGAGCCGCGAGCCACAACTATTGAGCCCATGGGCCACAATTAAGGAAGCCCGTGTGCCTAGAGCCCACGCTCTGCAACAAGAGAAGCCACTGCAATGAGAAGCCCGTGCACCGCAACTAGAGAAAGCCCGCGCGCAGCAACGAAGACACAACGCAGCCAAAAACAAACAAATAAATAAATAAAAATGAAAAAAAATCTATAAAAAAATTCTTTTCATCAGAGCTAAGATAGCTAATTACCCTGATATAGACAAGAATTCCTTTTGCCATCCATAGGGAATATAAATGACTGGTCAGATTATTGTCTGAAAGCAAGTTCAGGGTGGAAGCAAGATCACTCTAGCTGACAAACTTTTACTTGGCAATTGTGCCAGTGAGCCTTATCTGTGTGTCCACCTGTGGATTAGATAACTGTATTTAAGCTAGTGTCAGCTCCATAGGAAAATGCTTGATGATTCCCGCTGCTTTCAGCTTTGTTTCTTTAAAGCAAAGAAAAAACTGCATCTCCAACAGTTTTTTTTTTAACATCTTTATTGGAGTATAATTGCTTTACAGTGTTGTGTTAGTTTCTGCTGTATAACAAAGTAAATCAGCTATAAGCATACGTATATCCCCATATCCCCTCCCTCTTGCATCTCCCTCCCACCCTCCTTATCCCACCCCTCTAGGTGGTCACAAAGCACCAAGCTGATCTCCCTGTGCCATGTGGCTGCTTCCCACTAGTTATTTATTTTACATCTGGTAGTGTATATATGTCAATGCTACTCTCTTACTTCATCCCAGCTTACCCTTCCTCCTCCCCGTGTCCTCAAGCCCATTCTCTATGTCTGTGTCTTTATTCCTGTCCTACCCTTAGGTTCATCAGAACCATTTTTTTTTTTTTAGATTCCATATATACATGTTAGCGTATGGTATTTGTTTTTCTCTTTCTGACTTACTTCACTCTGTGTGACAGACTCTAGGTCCATCCACCTCACTACAAGTAACTCAATTTCTTTTCTTTTTATGGCTGAGTAATATTCCATTGTATATATGTGCCACATCTTCTTTATCCATTCATCTGTCGATGGACACTTAGATTGCTTCCATGTCCTGGCTATTATAAATAGAGCTGCAATGAACATTGTGGTACATGACTCTTTTTGAATTATGGTTTTCTCAGGGTATATGTCCAGTAGTGGGATTGCTGGGTCGTATGGTAGTTCTATTTTTAGTTTTTTAAGGAACCTCCATACTGTTCTCCAGAGTGGCTGTACCAATTTACATTCCCACCAAGAGTGCAAGAGGGCTCCCTTTTCTCCACACCCTCTCCAGCATTTATTGTTTCTAGATTTTTTGATGATGGCCATTCTGACTGGTGTGAGGTGATATCTCATTGTAGTTTTGATTTGCATTTCTCTAATGATTAGTGATGTTGAGCATCTTTTCATGTGTTTGTTGGCAATCTGTATATCTTCTTTGGAGAAATGTCTATTTAG
Source organism: Orcinus orca (assembly GCF_937001465.1). Taxonomy (NCBI): domain Eukaryota; kingdom Metazoa; phylum Chordata; class Mammalia; order Artiodactyla; family Delphinidae; genus Orcinus; species Orcinus orca. The sequence goes on along the minus strand of NC_064580.1, from coordinate 35,034,367 downwards.
GTCTTCTGCCCATTTTTGGACTGGGTTCTTTGTTTTTTTGTTATTGAGCTGCATGAGCTGCTTGTAAATCTTGCAGATTAATCCTTTGTCAGTTGCTTCATTTGCAGATATTTTCTCCCATTCTGAGGGTTGTCTTTTCATCTTGTTTATGGTTTCCTTTGCTGTGCAAAAGCTTTTAAGTTTCATTAGGTCCCATTTGTCTCCAACAGTTTTTAGTGCCCTGGCTTCTATCTTGTTCAAAGTGGTTGGGAGCTTATAGCTGTAAGAGACAAGTTCATGTCCTTACCACATTTAACAGCTTCCGGAGAAATAATACCCATGCAGTTTGAGCCAGTAATTTGGAGACTTTCAGGCATATGATTTTTTTAAATGAGAGTGGAAAGACTCTCAGGATTTCTTATGTCTTGCCCACACGAGCCACAAACTGAAAAGGAGAAAAGACATTTACAGATTCAAACCTTTGGAAGTGAATGGGCAGCTGCCCAGGCGTTCAGGACCAACTCTGAGCCTGACATTAGGATCCCTTAGACAGTCTTGAGCAACCACTGTCTTTGAAGCAGTATAACTCTTGCTTGGGAAACTGGAGTTCTAAGGTGGGAGGACAGGAAAAAATGTGAAAAGATGGCCCTGGTTTCTGTTTTCTACAAAAGTGCCATGTGGGGTAATTACTCTCACTGAAGTTGTAAACTTTGACCTTTCTGGAAAACCTTTGTGTATGAAGCCGTGACCAGCTTATAGGAGCCAAGGCTGGAACCAATGAGGACTCTGCTTCACGGCAGTGAGGAGTCTCAAAAAGTACTCTCTAACCCATCTACCAAGGTCTACCACCTAGAACTGCGCTCCTGGACATTGAATATCAGGCCAGAGCAGGTGGAGAGGTCCAAACTGAAGCCTCACTTAAACATGACCTTGGGCTAAACTCTGCATGTCAGCTGCCTCTTCTCACCAACTTACAACCACTTTTAAAAACAGTATATTTTGTTTGGTTTGGTTTGTTTATTTTGTTTTATTTTTTTTAACACTCCACATATGAGTGAAAACCAGAGGGGAAGAGAGGTGGTGGGAGGGTGAAATGGGAGCAGGTCAACGCTACTGTGATGGCTGGAAGGACCATATGTAACTCTTGCTTTGCTCCATGTGGACCACTCAGTGCTTTTCTCTCTTCCAGCAATAAAAATTCACTTTGAGAAAAACTATTTAAATCAAGAATAAAAATATCTTCTCTATCTCAAACTACTAAATAACACACCTATCAGCTAACAGGGCCCAAGTCTGCCTTAGATTTTTTTTTTTTTTTGCTAAGTATGAAAAACACACCAAAATATATTAAAAGCTTAGTTGTTTCATGATCCATTTGCTACACTAGAAACCCTCTCAATTCTGGTAAGGAGATATATATACCAATGTTCACCAAAACACCATTTCTTACAAGTAATCAGGAAATAAGCGTCCACGGACAGGAAAATGGATAAATAATGATATATCCATACAAAGAATGGACTAGATCAGAGGTCAGCAAACTTTTTCTGTAAAGAGGCAGATGGTAAATATTTTAGGCTTTCCAGGCCCTACAGTCTCTGTCACAGCTACTCAACTCTGCTATCTGGTGTGAAAGTGGCCATCGAAAATACATAAAGTTTATTTACAAAAAGAGGTGGCTGGCTAGATTTGGCCCACAGGCCGTAGTTTGTTAACCCCTGAACTTGATCCACATCCACCAACATGGAAACATGTCAAGCGATGTTGAGCCAGAAATGCAAGTTTCAAAACAATATGCACGGCATGCTTCACTAACACAAAGTTTAAAAATCTGAAGGCAATACTGTATAATTATGGATATGTACATATTAGTAAGTGTATAAAAATAGGCTCAAGTGATAAACTCTGAATTCATGACAGACAGAAGATGCAGGAGAATCAACTGTAATTTTTTTACATTTCTTTAAAATCCAAATATCCAAACCCAAAGCAAATAAGGCATAATGCCAAGATCTAATAAAGCTGGGTGGTAGATACACAGATAATTATCACATTATTCCCTGTCTTAGTATTATATTTGAAACACATCTCAAAATTTTCTTTTTAAGTATTCAATAGAAACATGCGTTTCCCTTTATTTTGAGGAGACAAGGCTTAAAAATCAAGTTAAATATGTTTTTGCTCTGCATTCATTTAATCTAATAGCTAAAATAGACTGGGCTAAAGAACTGCTATATTATAAATGAGACGAGGTGGTAAAAACAGGCACTTAATCTTTGAGAAACAAAAGAAAACTACGTATTATAAAATGCCTAGAGAAAATTGTTTTTAAAACAGCATTCACTGTTTTCTTAATTACAAAGTAATTCATGGCTATGTGTAAGGAGAGAAGAAAAACCTTGGAAAATAAAGACAAACAAAAATAAAAATGTAACCCATGAATTATCCTATCACCCAACCATAACTATTAACATTCTGATGTGGGTCACTCTCTACGATTTGTTATGTGCATTTTTTAGCTTACAAAAATGGTATACCACATGTACATATTGTTTTGTAGACAGCTTATTTGAACAGCTTTTTTATTTGAATACTCATTTATGCACCTCCCTTTTCCTTTATTTTTATCTCAAAATAATCTGCATGCTATATACACAGAGTTCACTCCTGACATCTTAGCTTAAAAGACTTTGATCCGAGTTGCCAACAAAGTGGCATTGAGACCAAATCGAAGCTCCCCCAAAGCCCTCACTGAGTCACCACTCAGAGCTGCCTGTTCTAAGCTGTTTATAAAAATTGTCAGGCTAGCTACCACCTCTGTAGACCAGGACTATCTAATGAAAACCACAACATACAAAGCTGTTACCTGTTTGTCCTTAAAACATCCCTGAAGGATATAAACTAAAACAACTGCCAACCTTACTTCACAAACAGAGAAGCTGCTGTTAAGGAGATTAATAAGTAACTTGCTTGAATAACTTGCTCCTACCCTATAGCAGAACCTTCATCCTATAAACAAGTCTTACTGGAAACTCAGGCTTCCATTAGGTGCTGCCGGCTGAATGCTTTGCTACACCTATTACACCTATTATCAGCAAGCGATTTAGCATCAACTGCATTTAGAACGCTGGGCTTCCTGGGCAGCTGGAAAGAATACTGTTTACAATCTCATGTCTCTTGCATGAACAAATTGGGCTTTTCTCAACTTTTCATCTCCACACCAACCTCCTCTTTAAATTCCAAACCTACCTTTCTTACAACTTCGAACATCCACCTAATCACCCTTCTTGGTTAGCCATGGAGCTTTACTGTTAGGAAAAAGGACGGAATAAGGAGGAAAGGAATCATGGCCACTTGATCATGCCTCACCAGAACCAAGAAAAGCCACTCTTTCAAGCCAGAAGGGAAAAGCATGGGCTGCCGTAGATCTGTCCAGGAACCTACATAGTCTAGTGGCCAGGAGTTCACTGGTCCCACTCACCTCTCCACCACTCCCACTGACTTAGCTTTCCCCTTTCCCTGAGATTTCTCCCTGAGCTTCTTTCTCCTGTCCCTATGCCAGCTCTCTCTCTTGTATCTCAAGTTCAAATGCCTAAAAACGAACTGCTCCATTCAGATCTTACAAGCCTGATCATCAAGTTCCACTGACCAGGCAACAAGCAAATATCCAAGGGTCAGATCCTTTCCCCTGATCAATTAACTGTGACCATGGTGGCTGGTGGGCAGGGTCAGGAAGTACAGAGACAACCAAAAGTAACGAACTGCCCAGGGCCACTTTTGCCAGCAAAAGACTAAAGTGAGCAAGCTTCTGAGAGCTGGCCTGTCTTTTAAATCTACTAGTGTCTAAAACTAAACACATCGCATTAGTCTCAAACCAACTTCTAAGGTCTGCATTTCCACCATTATCCAGGTTCGTCAAGCACACGACACTGGGGTACACATACCCTTGCCACAATATAAAGTGGCTTTCCACTGTCTTCTATTCTCCATTCCCATTGTCACCCTATATTAGATCTTTGGTCTTTCCTAGTTAACCTGGTTTCACCGTTTATTGCCTTTCTTATTCCAACCCAATCAACTTATTCTTTCCTAGATTAGACGTATAAACAGCTTTCAAAGTTACCACTCCCTGCTCAAAGCTATGGCCTAGTTATCCCCCCTCCCCCACTCCCAGCCAGAATAGGTCCAAACCCTAACCCATGCACACAACCCACAATAAGGCCTATACCTACTTGCCTAGACTCATCACGTGCTTTGTCCCTTATTACAGCTAAACTCACTCCTGTCCCAACACAGAAACCATTCTGTTGTCTCCAAACCTCTGTTTATGCCACTTCCTCCATCTGATAGACTTCATGATCCTCCCAGGGCACCACTTGCCAAAATCCTGTCATTCTCCAAGGTCAGTTCTGTCTGCATGACCTTTCCAAACTCCCCAGCTACATGAGTTCTCTCCCTTGGTCCCATAGCACTTAATTTAAACATCTAGCACTTCTAGTTCAGTGCTGTCCAACAGAGATATATTGACAAGCTACATATCTAAATTTCCTAGTAGTCATATTCAAATTGGAAAGAAACAGGTGAAATTCATTTTAATAATGTTTTATTGAACTCTTCATGTCGAAAATACTACCATTTCATGTAGTAATGTAAACAGTATAAAAATTGAGATACTTTACATTTTTGCATATTAAATCTTCAAAATCTGATATGCATTTTACACTTAGAGCACATCTCAATTTGTATACTCCATATTTGAAGTGCCCAAGTGGCTGCCTTATTGGATAGTGCATGACCAACTCTTTCAAGCTAAAAATGGTAAGGCTTCCTTCATTCCCTCTCCTATAAGCCCATGTAAAACTTTAAATTTTAATTTCTTTTTAATCCCAAGCTTCTAATTTATCCCTCCTCCTCTTTCCCCTTTGGTAACCATAAGTTTGTTTTCTAGGTCTATGAGTGTGTTTGTTTTGTAAATAAGTTCATTTGTATCATTTTTTTAGATTCCACACATAAGTGATATATTTGTCTTTCTCTGACTTACTTCATTTAGTATGATAATCTCTAGGTCATCCATGTTGCTGCAAATGGCATTATTTCATTCTTTTTTATGGCTGAGTAGTATTCCATTGTGCATGTATGTGTGTGTGTGTGTGTGTGTGTGTGTGTGTATATATATATATATATATATATATATAAATAAAAACACACACACCACATCTTCTTTATCCATTCATCTGTAGATGGAAACTTAGGGTTGCTTCCATGTCTTGGCTATTGTAAATAGTGCTGTTATGAACGTTGGAGTGCATGTATCTTTTCAAATTAAAGTTTTCATCTTTTCTGGATATATGCCCAGGAGTGGGATTGCTGGATCATATGGTAGCTCTATTATAGTTAAGGAACTTCCATGCTGTTCTCCACAGTGGCTGCACCAACTCACATTCCCACCAACAGTGCAGGAGGGTTCCCTTTTCACCACACCTTCTCCAGCATTTATTACTTGTAGATTTTTTGATGATGACCATTCTGACTGGTGCGAGGTGATACCTCAACGTAGTTTTGATTTGCATTCCTCTAATAATTAGAGATGTTGAGCACCTTTTCATGTGCCTGTTAGCCATCTAGATGTCTTCTAAACTTTAGTTTTTGAGGCTAAGTATTATACCTTCCTTATATTGGTATCCCCTAGAGCAAAAACTACAGCCCAAGGGTCAAATCTGGCTGGCCACCTCCTTTTTGTAAATAAAGTTTTATTTTAATATAGCCTTGCTTACTCATTTTTCATTTGTCTGTGTTGCTTTCACAGGACAATGGCAGAGTTGAGTAGATGCAACAGAGACCATATGGCCCACAAAGCCTAAAATATTCACTATCTGGCCCTTTGCAGAAACAGTTTGCTGACTCCTTTCCCAGAGCAGTAATACACTAAGTGTGGTCAGTAGGCCAGTGCTGGTCAGCAAACCATTATCAGTCTAAAATAAGAAGGAGCTTCCATCAGAATGTAAATAGATTTTTTTTTTGTAACAAAATTTTCTTAATGAAGAAAGCAGTATATTAGTTAACAATCTGGTACTGGCTCTGAATCTCACCATAGCTGTTTAATTGACTTTATTGTAGTTATGCCATATAATTTTTTAAAATTTTATAGGCAAATATATTGATTTTTTAATTTAATTGCTTCTGAGTCTCCAGCTTGGATAAAGAAGTTTCTCTCATTCCTGTATTGTTCACATGATCACTATACTTTTACAGAATTTTGTTTTGTGTTTATGTCTAAGCATTTAAAACAACTAGAAGTTTCAATAAAATTCAAGTAAGGCCTCCAATTTTAGTTTTTCCATACATGCAGTAGTACAAGAATCATTTAAACCTAGCTGTCTCTAAAACGAATGTTCCTTTTCATATATTAACTCATATACACTAGAATTTATTTCTGGATTCTCTATTATTCCACTGACCTATTTATCTCTTTGTAAGTCAACATCATATTGAATCAATTAGTGACTTTATCGTTGTAGTAGTTATGCATTGCTACATAACAATATTACCATAAATGTAGAGACTTAAAACAGCACACAGTTATTATCTCAGAGTTTCTGTGGGGTCAGGAGTCTGGGTACAACTTAACTCTGTCTTCTGTTTCAGGATCTCCTAAAGCTTCAATCAAGGTGTCAGGTGGTTGCAGTCACATCTGAGGCCTAAATGGGGAAGGATCTGCTTCCAAGATCACTTGATTGTTGGCATCATTTTGTTGCTTGCAGGCTGCCAAACTGAGGGCCTCAGTTTCTGACTGTCAGTGGGAGACTGCCCTCAGTTCCTTGCCATGTGGTCCTCTCCATAGGGTAGATCACAACCTAGAAGCTGGCTTCTTCAAAGCCAGCCAGGGACAGAGTCTCCCAGGAAGACAGACATTACAATCTTACCTAACATGATCATGTACATGTATTCACACACACATCAAAACACCTTTGTTGTATTCTATTAGTTAGAAACAAGTCAGAGGTCCTGCCTGAACCCGAGTGAAGGAGATTACACAAGAACATGATACCAGAAATGGGGATCATGGTGGCCATCTTATATACAATAGTATATTCTGATAACACTGTTAAGGCACATACTTCTTTCCCCCCGCCCCATATTTCTCATATTTCTCCTGCCTTCTCAGGCATTTATTCTTCTATATAAACATTATTATTTTATCGAGTGCCATCCCCCTCAAAAAATCCCATTGGGAGTTTATTTGGAATTACATTAAGCGCATTTTTTAAATAGACTTTTATAATATTAAATCTCCCCACTCAAGAACACAATGTCCTTTAATTTCTTCAGATCTTATGACCCTCAGTAAGATTTTAGTTTCCTTCATGTTCTTAACTATTCTGAAATAGTTATGATTTCTGTTGCTACTGAGACTGAAATTTTTTCCTCCCTCTCCTTTTCTAAGGCTTATGCTAAAATAATGAAAAGCAATTAATTTTTGTATTTTTATCTTGTATCTAACCGCTTTACCAAATTCTCGTATTAGTTTATCTTTAAACTAGACTCTACTAGGTTTCTCAGGATACAACAATTGCATCTGTGAAGAGATAATTTTATCTCTGCTTTTTCCAACATTGAGTTATTCTTTGTCTTTTTATATTTGTAGATAAGCCAAAATCATAAATAATATTGGTAACCAAGAATCTGTCTAGTTCCCAACTGAATCAAATGTTTTTAGCATTTTACTATTTGAAAAACTATTTACAGTTTTTTTAAAATAAATTTATTTATTTTTGGCTGCATTGGGTCTTCGTTGCTGCGCAGGGGCTTCCTCTAGTTGTGGTGAGCGGGCTTTGCTGCAACTCTTTGTTGCAGTGCGCAGGCTTCTCATTGCGGTGGTTTCTCTTGTTGCAGAGCACAGGCTCTAGGCGCATGGGCTTCAGTAGTTGTGACTCACGGGCTCTAGAGCACAGGCTCAGTAGTTGTGGCGCATGGGCTTAGTTGCTCTGTAGCACGTGGGATCTTCCCAGACCAGGGCTTGAACCCATGTCCCCTGCATTGGCAAGTGGATTCTTAACCACTGTGCCACCAGGTAAACCCCTACAGTTGGTTTTAACAACTGTTGACTAGAAATCATCTCTGCTAATAGAAGAAATAATGGTAGATACTCCACCCTCAATGAGGTAGAGCAAAACTCCCCACTCGTTAACTGTGAGCTAGGCACAGTGACTTTCTTCCAAACGGTAGAGTATGGAAAGGGGGAAAAAGAGTAACTTTATAATGAGAAATCTGACAAAGTATCTCAGCCAGGTAATCAAGGTCAGTATCAACAGTGATAAGTCATATTGACAGTATGTACTCTTCATATGATGTGATGAAAACGGCACTTAACCTCTTAGATCTTCCTCCCCAAAACACATAACTCTAGTGTAATCATGAGAAAAACAACAAATCCCAATTGAGGGACATTGTACAAAGTACGTGACCTGTACTCTTCAAAACTGTCAAAGTCATCAAAAACAAGGAAAGTCTGAGAAACTGTCACAGTCCAATGAAGTCTAAGGAGACATGACTACTAAATGTAATGTGGTAGCCTTAATGAGATATTAGGTAAAAACCCAAAAATTCTGAACTAAGTATGGACTTTAGTTAATAATGCATCAATCTTGGTTCATTAACTGTAACATACTAATGTACCATACTAAAGTAGGATGTTAGTAACAGGAAAAACTGGTTGTGTGGTATGTGGGAACTCTATGTACTGGCTCCACAATTTTTCTGTTCTAAAATTAAAAGTTTAGGGCTTCCCTGGTGGCGCAGTGGTTGAGAATCTGCCTGCCGATGCAGGGGACACGGGTTCGTGCCCCAGTCCGGGAAGATCCCACGTGCCGCAGAGCGACTGGGCCCGTGAGCCATGGCCGCTGAGCCTGCACGTCTGGAGCCTGTGCTCCGCGGCGGGAGAGGCCACAATGGTGAGAGGCCTGTGTACCGCAAAAAAAAAAAAAAGTTTATTTTAAAAAAGAATAAGCCATCAATTTCTCATTTGATTTTTTATTTAGTTATACTTAATGTTATATGTTACAGCTGTACAGCATAGTGATTCACAATTTTTTTTTTTTTTTTTTTTTTTTTTTTTTTTTTTTGCGGTACGCGGGCCTCTCACTGTTGTGGCCTCTCCCGTTGCGGAGCACAGGCTCCGGATGCGCAGGCTCAGCGGCCATGGCTCACGGGCCCAGCCGCTCCACGGCATGTGGGATCTTCCCGGACCGGGGCACGAACCCGTGTCCCCTGCATCGGCAGGCTGACTCTCAACCATTGCGCCACCAGGGAAGCCCAGATTCACAATTTTTAAAGGTCATACTCCGTTTATAGTTATTATAAAATATTGGCTATATTCCCTGTGTTGTACAATATACCCTTGTAGCTTATTTATTTTATACATTTTAAATGGCAGGTTTATATTTATTTATCCTAAATAGGAATACCCTTATCCCAATGACGGGGCTAAACTCAGCGACCTAAACTCATTATGTTTTTGGTTTCCATTCAAACCCTCCTGGAATACCAGCTCTCTTTGGTAGCAAACTATAAAGCCTGAAAAGTTAATCATCCCTAATTTCCAGGGTAGGGGGTGTTCTGATCAATTTATTCATTTAACAAATATTGACATAGTACCTCCCATGTGCAAGAAATTAAGAAAAAAGCAACACTCTACACCATAAGAAATAATGTTGCCAAAAACACACCTGTTACACTTTACAAAGCACTTGAATGTGATTTAACCTTCACCACTTGACTGAGGCAGATATGTTCAATTCTGAAGAGGAAACCAAGGCTCAGAGAGAGCATGTTAATTGCCTAAGGTCACACAGCAAGTGTCTCAGCCAAGACTTCACATAGGACTAATCTCAAATCGCCTGGAATAGAAGGCAATAGCTAAAAGAATAGCAAGAGAGTGATACAGTTTAGTATGAAACAGAAATTGGAAGAGGTGAAAAATCCTGAAAAGCTTCATCAGAAATAGAAATTGAACACAAATAGAGATGTGGATGTGGAAGGGATGTTTAGGAACATTTACCACCCAGCTTCATGATCAAGATCTGGGTTCCTTTTCAACCCAAAGGGGTCTACCCTAGAGAAGTCCTAGTATACTCCCTGGAAATCATAAACTCCTAATGACCGTTTGTGGAATGATTAGAACAATGAACTCACCAAAGAATTCTATACATCACCATGATGATGTTTGGAGAATGGGAATTGAGGTGCAGAGACAAACTCATTTCACTGAGAAATGAGAATTGGTAATCTGAGGCAAGAATAAAAGTCTCTATACTCCTGGGGGGAAGAAGATTGATTATTCAGTAGGCATGGTAACTAGTAACTACCAGCACCCACTTCTAAACCTATTTGAGCAGTGGCAACTCACCTTAGCCTAATTATCAATAAAAACTCAACTTCTGGGGCTTCCCTGGTGGCGCAGTGGTTGAGAGTCCGCCTGCCGATGCAGGGGACACGGGCTCGTGCCCCGGTCCGGGAAGATCCCACATGCCGCGGAGCGGCTGGGCCCGTGAGCCATGGCCGCTGAGCCTGCGCGTCCGGAGCCTGTGCTCCGCAACGGGAGAGGCCACAGCAGTGAGAGGCCTGCATACCTCACACACACACACACACAGAAAAACCTCAACTTCTTTCAGGGAACATACTTCTAGAAGCTAATTACAGTGACAGCCTCACACAATTCAAGAGCAACCAATCAGCAGCAGATGCACTGCAGTGACTATGCTTCTCAGAGGCGATCAACAACAGTCTCACCCAAATAGCCATGGTTCTAAGGCCAAGGTCAACCAATCTGCTTCTGTACCCAAAGCAACCATCAAACACCACCACACTTCCCAAAAAGACCAGCAAGCTGTTTCACTCATAAACGGTGCTTGACTAGTACTGCTCTCTCTTACTTTAGTAAGAAATGAATTCAGGTTTTTGTTTTACATATTGGATGACAGTCTAATATTTTGAAAGAGGGAAAACCAAGTCTCTTCCTAACTTCTCAGTGCAACTGTAAACAAATACATTCCCCCTAAGGAACGGAAACTACTCCAAACTCCAAGAGTTCAATTGCAAACACTTGCCAGAGACCAGTTCGGTGGGTGAGAAAAATACTAGATTGGCTACATCTTGCTTCTCCTCAAACTAGCTTTACGGTACTACAGATCATCACAGGAAAGCATTCATACGGTACGAATTTATTTATGACAAACTGCATCACAGACCAGAGTAACATCCCAGGAATCAGAATCACCTTGGGAATGTTTTTTTAAAAAAATACATACCTAGGCCCCTCTCCAAATCAATTAAAATGGAAACTTCATGAGATAGGACCAAACAGCTGTGACTTTTAAAAGCCTCTTAATGATTCTGATGAGCACTCCTCTAGTTAGGAATGACTAGCAAGGTCTCCTAAGAGTGACAAGGCCATTTTGGTTTACTGAGAGAGACTGGAGACCTAGCCTAAGACTTTTGGGCAAAGCAGACCAAATCAGGCCCACGCTAGATATTCAATAGCTAGATATTCCCTAGCTATCTCCAGATCCAAGAGACTCAAGATGAACCAGGCCTGCTATTATACAGAGTTCTCTCTGAATCAATGGTTCTCAATCCTACTTGCACAGCTGAATCACCTGGAAGATCATTTTAAAATTACGAAAGCTGGCACCCTCCTCCAGGCCAATTGAATCAGAATCTCTTAGGGTGAGGTCTAAGCATATCGTATTTTAGGGCTCCTTAGGCAATCCTGATGAGCAAACAGGGTTGAGAACCACAGACCTAGATTGCTCACCTAGTACCTGCACCTGACCCAGCCCATCTTTCAGTACAAGGCAACTGCAATTTCTCCTAAAACAGACGATGATGAAAAAGCCTGTCATACCTTACAGAAAGCACGAGAACCTTCCACAGTAGAATTGTGATCCTTAATTCTATCACCAAACTATTTCACATGCTTACATGTTCAAGTGATCAAATAACCAAAGGGAAAGCAAGAAAAGCCCTCTCCTATCTTTCCCCCTCTATGTCCTTTCCTTGCTGAATATTGGGGCTCTATATAAAAGGGGACAAAAATGTTCACCCAAGAATGAAAAGCATTCAGTCAAGGCAAGTGGGATAACAGCCAAAAAAAAAAGGAAATTTAAGAGCAGTAATCCAACAATCTGCCTGTCATGAAGAGATAACCCAAACTGGAAGCTGCTGTAATGGGTCCAAAGGAGAAAAAGACATAAGAATATATTTCTAAAGTGCACTTCAAATTGGTTTAGTGGTGCATTAGTCACCTATGTCAAAGGTTTAACATGTTTAAACAGAGAAACACAGTCACAGATGACTTTCCATTCAAAGCACCTTCTGAAGTGCTTACTTAAAACAGGACATAATGCTGAACAGTCAATGAATCAGAAGTAATGTAGCTCACGATAGGGTCAAATCAAGAACTTTAGCTATAATTAAAATTGAGAAAAGTATTTCAATCTCTCTGGATAAAAAGTCAGCTAGTTTCTAAGCAACAATGTTCCACAAATGCTGTAAAAGTTAGTACCCATATCCTAACTGCATGTTGCATGCAGGAAGTTGCTTAAATAAGGAAAAAAAACTTGTCAAATTACAATGCACAAGTCTGTAATAAACACAAAGGGTTATCATTGTAGTAACAGAAAAATAGCAGAGCAATGACTCGTCTAACATCAAGCACCCCACTCCCCACCATACTTTGAACTCTGCTGCTTCCACATTAAATTAATCCACCAAGATCTGAATTAGGTCAGAAGACACATGGGCCTCCACCTGGTGGGAAGAAATTCGATGAGCAGAAAAAACAGCAGCAACTTTCAGAGCTTCATTCCCATTTGTCCAACTCCAGTCCCTGATGACCAGATGACCTTAAATAGGATGTGCTTTCATAAGCCTGTTCCAACCTAGAACATTCCCCTTGACATCCAAAAGCTTTTTAAAAACTGTAAAGTAGATACCAATATCTATTAGAATAGCCCACCTGTTGCCATCTCAGACAGTCTATTTAATCACTCGCAATCAACTACGTATTTAATTAGTACCATGCAATGTAGAGATACAGATATAAAGGACTTCCAGTTAGAGATGATGAATTGAACCCATCCATTTACCTTGGCTATCTCCCAAAACTCCACTGAAATGACACTAAAAGGATTTTTTTAACCCACAGTAACAATGAGAATGGAAGAAGAGACAACCGCAATGACATTTTGGGAGCTCAGAAAAAGCCATATCCTATGGCAGCTGTGAGAAAAGTCAAGAATAAAATATTTGCACACAAGCACCCCCAGAAGGCAGCTCCATGCACTCATGGAAGTAGGGATGAAAGGGGGCTAAAATAAGGAGAATCTGGGGAAAGCTTTTTGAAAAGCACTTAGATCCCCCCCAACTTCCAGTCTCTGCCTTCTCCCCCATTCCAGCATGGGTTCAGAGATTTATTTTCCAGGGAGAGTAAAGTGAACTGGGGAACCAAAGCATGGTGAACATTGGCTTCTACACTTGAAACAGGAGCTTAAACAAAGGTGCATTTATACTGCATGTGGGGACATCCATATCCCTAACCTTCTTCATCCAGAGAGAAGATTGGAAGATTCTTCTACAGGAAATCTGATTAGATCAAAGGAGAAGACCTAAAGAGATTGACCTTGGTTCCAAAACTCAACTGCCCAGCCAAATCACCCAACTTATAATCAACAACTCCCACTAAGAGCTTCCAATCAGCATTTTTAGTGCTCCACTCTTAAACAACAAAGAGAAAATGGGTACCAGAAATTTGAGGTAAGTCTGTAGTATGCCAGATAACAGAGAAGCTTGGAGGAAACAGCAAAGAAAAGCAAACTTTAAAAAAAATCATTAATATTGTCAGAAGGATTTTAAAATATTACATTTATGAAACAAGAGCAGGATGCTAGAAAAAGAAACGCTTAGGCCTCAACAGAGAGCTCCTAGATATCAACATATAAAACAAATGAAAAATGCAATAACAGGCAAGGTAAGCTGGGAGGGATCTCCCAGAAAGTAGAACAAAAAGACAAAGAGAATTAGAAAACAGAAGGGGAGACAGAGGATCTAAGAGGTCCAGCATCGAAACAGAGAGAACAGAGAAAATGAAGGGAAATTTAAAATAAAACAAAACAAAAAAACAATTCAAGAAAATTTCCCCAAACGGAAGGATATGAGTTTGCAGATTGAAAGGGTGCAGAGGAAAGAGAGAAAAATAAACATACACCAAGGGGTAGTATTGTGAAATTTCAGAGCACTAGGAACAAGACAGAGATTCCAGAAGCTTTCAAAGAACAGCAGAATTTAAGAAGAATCAAAATAACATTTGATTTCTCAACAGTAACAATACCAAGAGACCTGGGGAAAAGAGGAAGTGGCAGCAAAGTTCTGAGGGTAAATGATTTACAAACTAGAATTCTATACTCAGCCAAACTATCAAATTAAATGCAAGAGCACAGTAAGGTCTGCACAACTGCAAGGTCTCAAAAAATTAACCTCCCATGCACTCTTTTCCAGAAAGTTACTAGGAGATTTCCTCCACCAAAATGGATGAACGACCAAGAAAGAGGAAGACTGGACATCTAGAAAACCAAGGATACAACATAAAAGGAGACAGAATTCCCCAGGATTATGGTAAACGGAGATTATAATGATGTCAGCTGCTTCAAAGGCCTGGAGAACACTAGCCCAGATCGAAGGTCAGAATGCTCTGGGACAAATGTCTCTAAGAATAGGAAACTGATAGGATACACAAAGTGTTTCAATACACTAAGTGAAGATATGCAGTTCTTGGGGAGAATACGGGGATAATTTAGTGATAAATAAAGAAAATTAACAAGCGAAGGATAAAACAAGGCAATTTTTAACTGAAGGGAAAACAAAAAGATGGGCAAGCAATCATAATAGACACACTACATGGTTCAGCTGTGAATAGGCTTCCTAATTGCATTAACGTGATCACTGACTACTGCTCTAACCAAGATGATATATGATAATGATAAACTGATAAAAGATATATTGGGGTCTACCCAATTTAGGAAAGATGGGAGTGAGGGAGAAGGTGGTAGGAGAGCTAGATCTTGATCTTCCATAGTAGGAAGACAATATATAACATCTAATACTGAAAAGTCCAGCAGATTAACTACATTACTTAGAAATGAAGGTAACATGCTAAGAGCAGCAGCTAGTAAAAGTTGGTAAACATTCTACTGAAATACCTGGCATATAAGACATTCAATGAATGTTTGTTGAATTTCACTGATATGCAAAGGAATACGTATAAACTTTGGTATGTGCCCAAATTCAAACACTGTAAAACATTAGGGGCTGTTCTTTAAGACTTTTTCCCCTCTATTTAACCCAAGTACCTAAACTTTCTGGATGACAAAAGAGAAGAAACATTTTGACTATTATTTCTTTCAATCTTCCCCCAAGAAAGATTAGTGATGCTTCCCAAATTTTAAAAAAATCACTAATATTTCACTATAAGAGAATTTGATAGCACTATTGATAAAGTTAACTGCCTCCCTGGATAATCAAAGAAACCAAATCCAATATACACTGGAATGAAGCAAGGATATTTCTCTTCACAGTATTATTTAGTGGATGTAGCTGTAGTGGATTTAAATCTAAGCTCAGAACACAGATGAGTGTTTAAAATACATTAAAAAATTGCTAAATCAAAACAGAATTTACCTTATCTACTGTATAGCACAGGGAACTCTACTCAATACTCTATAATGGCCTATGTGGGAATAAAATCTAAAAAAGAGTGAATATATGTATACGTATAACTGATTCACTTTGCCGTACACCTGAAACTAACACAACATTGTAAAGCAACTATACTCCAACAAAAATTTTTTTAAAAATGGAATTTACCTTGTAAGCATCATATTGATAGTTTTCCTGTTTGTTGTTGAAAAAACTGTATTTGCCATGGAGAGATATTTTTGTATTAGTGTAAGATAGATATCTTTTTAATTCAAACATAGCAAATTCAATTCCAATTAAAATTTTAGGTAACTAAAATGTCCAGCAAACTAGCTGATCATAAAAATATAATAATTGAACTAACATTAGGATAAGTAAGTCTTATACAGTCCTCTACTCCACCTTTCCACACATCACTGTCAGGAACACATTTAAACCACCACAGGTAGACAGGAAATATCATTTTAAAAAGCCTCCCAATTGAGATGAGTTGAAATAAATACATGAGCCCAAGAGTAGTCAATAAAATTTCATTTATTCATTCATTCATTAAGTAAATACTTCCAGAGTAAACCTGTTATGTGTCAGGCACTGTTTGCTAGTCTTAAAGCACAAGATAACTTACTCCTAGGTGTGTTTTTTTTTTCCTCTTCTATAAACCTGAAAATGAAACGTACAAATCAAAGAGAATAAAGGAGCCATTTACCTAACATTCAGGTGATGCTATCTAACCGGAGGACAGATCGTCCCATCCATTTCAACACTATTATATAAAGAACTACCTACCTTTGTCTTCAAATAAAGAACTATGGTACGCCATGGAGAATGTTTTTCTTCTTACTTGCGATTGTGTTGAGAATGCTCGGGTATGGAGGTTCCAAACTATACATTGGGAGTCTTGCATAAGACTCTCTTTTTTTACATAGGACTTACTAGTATACTATGTAAAGTTCACTAGTGCAGAGGTTGTAGGCACTGTTGACATTTTGAGCCATAAAACTCTTTCTTGTGAGGGGCTGTCCCGTACCTTGTAGTATGCTTAGCCGCACCTGTGGCCTCTACCAACTAGATGCCAGTAGCACCCCACTCCCAGCAGTAACTAAAAAATGTCTCCAGACATTGCCAACTATTGGGGGGGGAGGCAAAATTGTCCCCTGTTGAGAACCACTGCTTTAGAGGAACATCTCAGAGAGGGAGAGTGATTATAGATAGAAGAGGAGGCCAGATAAAACAAAGATTTCTCTTTCATAACTGTAGGTACATCAATCTCTTGATGCTACTCGTCTACCACCATTTTAAGCTCAAATGTCTTCTAGTCCTAAATCTAAACTGAGCTAAGGGAAGAGAAGCAGTCCCATTAAAATGATTCACTGAGAACAGGAAGGAAAAAAATTCTGCCTAATCTTTCCTCCATCTTTCACTTAAAAGAACACCAAGATCATCCTCTTTGTTAATTACCTAACATAACTCCAGAAGTTTTGACAAATATTTGAGTACCTACTATGTGCCAGACAGTTCTAGGTGCCAGAGAAAGATAAAGTTATCAACTGCATTTACTGAATTGTTGTCACTCTTATAGACAGCGTTTTCTTCATAGTCTTGCATTTGGTGAAGGATTCTTAAATATGACACCAAAAGCACAAGCAACAAAAGAAAAATAGGTAGACTGGACTTTATCAAAATAAAAAACATTTGTATTTCAAAGGATACCACCAAGAAAGTGAATAACCAACACACAGAATAGGAGAAAATATTTGCATATGATATACCTGATAAGAGACTTGAGTCAAGAATACATAAAGAACATATACAACTCAATAATTAAAAAATAACAAAATAAAAATTGATCAAAGGATATGAAGAGACATTTCTTCAAGGAAGATATACAAATGACCAATAAGCACATACAAAGATGCTCAACATCATTACTCATCAAGGAAATTCAAATCCAAACCACAATGAGATACCCATTAGGATGGCTAGAATTTTAAAAGTCAGATAATAACAAATGTTGGCAAGGATGTGGAGAAATCAACATACTCATACACTGCTGGCAGGAATGTAAAATGGTAGTCACTTTGGAAAACAGTCTGGCAGTTCTTCAAATGATTCATCACAGTTACCATATGACCCAGCAATTCCACACCTAGGTATATACTCAAGAGGAATGAAGACAGGTTCACACAAAAACTTGTACATAAATGTTTGTAGCACTGTTACTCATAATAGCCAAAAGACAGAAACAACCCAAATGTCTAGCAGTGGACAAATGAATGAACAAAATGTGATACAGGCATACAGTGGAGTATTATTTGGCCATAAAAAGGAATAAACATGGATGAATTTTGAGAACGTTACACTAAGCAAAAGTAGCCATTCACAAAAGACCACATACTGTATGATTTCATTTAGATGAAATGTCCAAAAAAGGGAAATCTATAGATACAGAAAGTAGATTAGGGCTTCCCTGGTGGCACAGTGGTTAAGAATCCGCCTGCCAATGTATGGGACACAGGTTCGAGCCCTGGTCCGGGAAGATCCCACATGCCATGGAGCAACCAAGCC
Organism: Orcinus orca; assembly: GCF_937001465.1. Classification (NCBI taxonomy): domain Eukaryota; kingdom Metazoa; phylum Chordata; class Mammalia; order Artiodactyla; family Delphinidae; genus Orcinus; species Orcinus orca. The sequence goes on along the minus strand of NC_064580.1, from coordinate 35,016,073 downwards.
CGTGTGCCACAACTACTGAGCCTGCGCTCTAGAGCCCGCGAGCCACAACTACTGAAGCCCGCACGCCTAGAGCCGGTGCTCCGCAACGAGAAGCCACCGCAATGAGAAGCCCGCGCACCGCAACGAAGAGTAGACCCCGCTCGCCGCAACTAGAGAATGCCCACGTGCAGCAACAAAGACCCAACTCAGCCAAAAATAAATAAATAAATACATTTATATTTTTAAAAGAAGAAAGATTAGTGATTGCTTGGGGTGGTGGGGCTTATTGGGAGGACAAGGGGAATGACAGCTAAAGTGCATGGGGTTTCTTTTTCAGGTAATAAAAATGTTCTAAAATTGACTGGGGTGATGGTTGCACAAATCTGTGAATATACTAAACCCACTGAATTGTACACTTTAAAAAGGGTGAATTATATGTTATGTGAATTACTTCTCAATAAAGCTGTTTAAAAAGAAAAACAGCATTTAAGGTACAATGGAGAACACAGCATTTGGACCATGGTTTATTAATGAAAATGTCTTGCTTAAAATACCCTTGCATCTGGAGAGATCTCATTCTTTGGTTGTGAAGTATGAAATGATTATTGAAGGCTATTTAAACTACTGAAAATGCTTTAGGTAAACACTTTAAGACTATGGAAATCTTGGAAGTAGGAAAACATTAAAATGCAGGCATCAAGGAACTTCAGAGGACATAAAATTCTGTGCTTAAGATGTATCAGGGTGCATTAAGTAATTAGATTCATGAGGTGGGGGGAAGGTAAGCCAAGAAGAGTTAAAGAGCTCATATGAAAAGGCTTCGTCTAGAAGACTCCCTTCTTTACCAGCCTGCAGGGATGCTGAAAGATTTTTCAGGAAGCTAAAAATAATCACCCATATGATTTACTCCAGTAACAAATAGGAAGTCAAGTAAATACTAAAGGACCAAACACAAAGAGATTTAATGAAACAAACAAACAAAAACAGCTAAGCCAGTTCCGAGGAATGGCTACTGGGAAGTTTCAGCAACCAGCATGCATTATTGCTTTTTCCAAGAAGAACATAATATAGGATCTGTGCAGAGCTCACAATTCCACTGCTGAAATTTTTCAACCTGTGTTGTTTTCAGTCCAAATAAAGTCCATTTCTGTGGTTGCCTCGTGTGATATACCCGTTATTCTATCTTATCTCACTGCAGAGCTCTTGGTATGCCTGGTCTCCAGAGTCCACAATTCCCCGACCTGAAGAATCACCAATGCCAGTGACAAGGAATGTCCGCGGGGGTGGGGGCACATTAGGGATTTTTTTAAAAATCCTTAATAAATCTCAGTTCCTGTCTTGGTCATTACAAACAGCTTGTTTCACCATCAAGCCGAGTCTGGGTACCTCATAAAGCACTGTGCCCCAGTTTCAAACCAAAATTAGGACCAATTAGGGCTAATTGGCAAAGAGAAAAACAACCAAAGGCAGGACTGGCTTTTTCTGCAGAGCCTCAGGTTTCAAAATGACTGCCTTGAACGCTGAAATGACCCAGATTGTGTGTGTGTGTGTGTGTGTGTGTGTGTGTGTGTGTGTGTGTGTGTGTGTGTGTGTGTGTGTGTGTGTGTGTGTGTGTGTGTGTGTGTGTGTGTGTGTGTGTGTGTGTGTGTGTGTGTGTGTGTTGGGGGGGGTGATGACAGACATTCATTCTCCTGCAGGGTGGCTGTGGCTTGGTGTAGGAAAGGAGAACTTGGGGAGAAGGGAGTCGTCAACATGGAAAGAGAAATAATGGGGAATGATCTTTAGGTACCACCTACTTCAAATGAATCACTGCAGTGTCAGCCCGGCACTGACTCCACGAATTGCCAAACAGGATGAGGTAAGGCACAAGCCTGGAGCACCCCCCGCACCCCACCGCCCGCCCCGCTCCTCCTCCTCCTGCGCGCAAAAGCGCGCATAGCTCCGCGAAGCGCACCACGCAGCCCCCCAAGGCTTCGGCTGAGAGGCTGACGTCATCCTTCTGCAATGAGCTTCAAGGACCAGTAGCAGCACCAGTTAGATGGGGAGCAGAGTTGAGGCGCTACTGCTGTCACCAAGTGGCTGGGGTCCTTCCCCAGGGCTCTGCGGATTGGGTTTACGCAATGACAGAAAGATAAGTGTAAGGGTGCAAGGGCGTGGGAAAAGGGTCCTAAGACCCATCTCCTGGGTCGCCGAGAAAGCGCAAAGATGCCCCTGGGTTATGTAAGACCCTCTCCCCTCTGTGCGTCTCCGCGCGGCAACGGCGCCCGCCCCCCATCACTGCGTTTGGAGGCCTTTGGTCGCCCTTGCCCAGTCAGGCAGCTCAGGGCTCCCAGCGCCTGCCTCTCGCAGCCCCGCGGGGTCGGGAATAACCGGGAATCTGGGATCTAACCCTGCACTCTCGCGCCTGCTCCCAGCCGGCCACAGGTTAGCTCCAAGAGACACCGCGAACGGGCTGCTAAGGGAGGGTGGGGAGGGGTGTCCAGAGTGGAAAACAGACGAATAAACCCGCAACTTTCCCCAAAGGCTGACCCTAACCCGCGAGTTAAAAAAATAAGTCAATGCATTAAAATATTTTGGAAAGGTCGGCAACCTGCAGTCACCGCCACCACGCAGCCCCTTACACCCTGCACCGGGCGGGGTCCAGGGTCTGAGCAGCCCCAAGCCTGCACCCCGCCATCCTGCAGCCCCAGCCCTGCGTCTGTCTCCTGAAGGAGGGGACCGAGATTTGATATTTGCTTTGGGTTTTTTCCTCCCCCTTCCCTTCCCGGAGCATCACTACACTGACCGATGGACGGCGGCCCAGCCGCCGGTCAGGCGTAGCCACTCACCCAGAAGACGAAGGAGTAGATGATGAGGAGGGTTTTGAGACAGGTTATCACAGGTTTGGTCTCCATTCTCCTCGATGCCATACTACAGAGCTCCGGCGGCAGCGGCGGCGGCGGCAGCGGCGGCGGCGGCGGCGGCGGCGGCGGCAGCGGCGTGCGGCGGGCCGGCGCGCGGGAGGGGGAAGGAGGCGGGGCGGGGCCGGGCGGGGCGGAGGCGCGTGCCGCGAGAGGCCCCGTGAGCGCGCAGACGAGACGTTGCGTGTGCGTGAGCGCGCACTCGGCAGAGCCCCCGCTGAAGGAACAGGCCGGCAGAGACTGCGCATGCGGAGAAGGCCGCCCGCCTCCGCGAGCCCGCGCAGTCTCAGACCCCGAGCCGAGGAGCGGGGCAGGGCAGCCAGGAGGGAGTAGGAGAGCCTGGATGGAGGCCGGGTCGAAGGTCAGGGCCTTTTCGTGGCCGCCGTGGTACGTGAGTTTCTGCTTTGTACACAATGGGGCTTTACATTTGCAGGGTTGTCTGCATCTGGTTTATTGCTATCCCCGGAAAGCAGTCAGGTTTCTGCATTTGGACGCCCCACCAGGCCTCCTCAGATGGAAGTGGCCCAGTAGTCATGTCCTTGGAACAAGCAGGCCTTGTCTCTGCCAGTAACAGACTGTGGCAGGTGGCCGGAGATACAGCTGGAGGGATAGTCAGGAACCCGGGAACTCAGACAGACACCCCCAGTCCTTGCCAACGCGGGAGCTCCATGTTTTAGATTTCCTCACATTTTGAAATGATGAAGCCGAATGACAAGAAGTTTCTGTATGAAGGTACCATTGTTCCTGCACATAAAATGTATAACAGATAACAGAAAAAAAATGTTTAAAGTCCCTGAGACTCATTTTTCCCACCCCAACAAGTACAGACCACCTCACACTAAAAGAGAACTGTTTCAGGGTCAAAAAATACAGTTAAACAACAATTCAAAAGTTGCTCAAAAAGCTAAACATAAAGTTACCATATGACCCAGCGATTCCACTCCTAGGTATAGAACCAAAAGCAATGACAACTTGTCCACACAAAAGCCTGTCCATGAATGTTCATAGCACCATTTACCATAGCCAGAAACAACCCCAATGACCATCAATTATGAATGGATGAACATAATATAGTACATCCATACAATGGAAAATTATTTGGCCACAAAAAGGAATGCAGTACTAGTACATGCTTTAACATGTATGAACTTTGAAAATACGCTAAATGAAAGAAGCCAGACACAAAAGACCACATGTTGAACTGTCCATTTATAGGCAATGTCCAGGATAGATCCATTGAGACAGAAATAGATTAGTGGTTGCAAGGGGCGGCAGGAATGAGGAGTGACTGTTAGTGAGTAGGGGGGTTCTTTGGGGAGTGACAACAGTGTTCTAGAATTAGACTGTGGTGACGGTTGCACAATTTTGTGAATATACTAAAAACCACTGAATTGGACACTTTAAAAGGGTGAATTTTATGGCATGTGAATTATATCCCAATAAAAAAGTAACGTACTTTCCACCCAGATTTCCTGTGGATGGTTTGTAGAGGAACACACAGTACAGATTCTGTGGGAGATTTCACTTGATTCCTGAGAGAGTCTGCAGTCAAAACAGCAGTACTGTCACAGGCTAACTCAGTTGTGGATGATGTTAAGGATACCTTTTGTGAAAGAGTGAAAAACAGTCAATAAAGCTTGAGGAAAGCCTGCCAAGGTCGGTTGCAGGAGTAATTATTACCGCCAATGGGTTGTACATGGTCCCAGGTCAGTGAGGTCATTGTATAAACAGGACACAAATATGAGGAAGAGGAGAACTTGCTTAAGGTAATGATCAACCATAACAAAGAAGTATGTGGACATAGAGAGGAGTAGAGAAGAATATGGGTGCAGGTGAAAAAAGGATTAGGGAACAGATTGGCAAGGTTTCTCTTATAAAGGAAGACCTTGCACAATGATTCTCTACTCTGGTTGCTCATTTGCATCACCTGGAGAACTTAAAACAATGACAACAACAAGAACAAAGCTCTGACTGCCTGTGCCCAATCCCAGGTAGCCTGAGTCATTTGGTCCAGAGTGAGGGCTCAGCAGTTTTTAAAGTTCTTCAGGTGGTCCTAATAGGAATCAAGAGTGGAGGGACGCTGTCCCTACTGCAGTGAGCTCAAACCCAACTTCAGAAAGGAGCTTTCTCCTTCATTTTTACAGTCCCTGGGCAGCAACAAAAGAAGGATACTGAAGATTTCAAACCCAGTGAGTACTCTTAGCCAAAAAAAAGTTCTTGCCCATGCATAATTACTCGTAAAGGGGTCAGAAATCTCCATTTTCAACCCAACAGGGGCACTGCTGAGCATCATAGATAATTTCATGAGTTAATATATGATATTCACAGATGGTGCCCATCAGCTCAACTAACTCACCATTTCACAGTTTGGAGCTTTTTGGGGTCCAGATTCTTGAAAACTTGGACTGTTCTAGCAAAAATAAGTTATTTAAATGTAAAGATAAATATGAATAGTCAGCAATGTAATTAATGGGTAAATTACCATAGTTCATAGCTGGATCCTTGCTATTCAAATTGTGGTTTATGATATAATAGGGTGACAAACCATGCCAGTTTTCCCAGGACTGAGGGGTTTCCTTTAACTCTGGATTTTTATTGCTAAAAGCAAAACCAGTCAGCCACCCTATCAGTGAACTAGCAGCACTGATATCAGCTGGGAGAGTTTACTGAAAATGCAGAACCTCAGGCCTCACCGCAAGCCCATGTTAACAAGGTCCCCAGGGGATTCAGATGCACAGTAATGTCTGTCAGTTGGTCATGGATTGAATTGTATCCTCCAAAATGAGATGTTGAAGTCCTAACCCCATTGCCTCAGAATGTGACCTTATTTGGAAATAGTGTTGTTGCAGATGTAATTATTTAAATTAAGAGAAGGTCATCCTGGAATAGGGTAAGCCCTTAATCCAATATAGCTGGTATCCTTGAAAGAAGAAGAGACCCAGGAAGAGGGCCGTGTGAAGACACAAAGACAAACAGGGTAAATGCCGTGTGACTGATTGAAATGATGCAGCTGCAAGCCAGAAGCGCCAAGGATTGACTGTTACCGCTAGAAGTCAGGAAGAGGCAAGAATTCTACTTAGTCTCAGAGGAAGCATGGCCCTACTGACAATTTGCTTTCAGACTTCTGGCCTTCAGAACTGTGAGAAAATAAATTTTCAAAGTTATTTTAAGCCACCCATTCGGGGGTATTTTGTTACAGAAGCCACAGGAAACTAATACATGTCTAAGATTCACTGATCTCCAGTTCCTCAAAATATGACCACAGCTACCATAACACCTAGCACTGTTAGGTGTGACAAAATTGAAAGCAGGTGTTCTAACAAAAACGTGCACATGAATGTTCACAGTAGCACTAATCACAACAGCTGAAGGGTGGAAACAACTTAAATAAATGTCTATCAACTAAGGAATGGGTAAACAAACTATGATAAAACAACTTAAATAAATGTCTATCAACTAAGGAATGGGTAAACAAACTATGATAAATCCATACAATGGAATATTATTCAGGCATAAAAAGGAATGAAGTACTAACACATGCTACCATATGGATGAATCTTTTTTTTCTTTTTTTAAATTTATTTTTGGCTGCGTTGGGTCTTTGTTGCTGTGCGTGGGCTTTTTCCAGTCGCGGTGAGTGGGGGCTACTCTTTGTTGCAGTGTGCAGGCTTCTCATTGCGGTGGCTTCTCTTGTTGCAGAGCATGGGCTCTAGGTGCCCGGGCTTCAGGAGTTGTGGCTCCCAGGCTCTGGAGCGCAGGCTCAATAGTTGTGGCACACGGGCTTAGTTGCTCCGCGGCATGTGGGATCTTCCCAGAACAGGGCTCAAACCCGTGTCCCCCGCATTGGCAGGCGGATTCTTAACCACTGCGCCACTGGGGAAGCCATATGGATGAATCTTGGAAACTTTATACTGAGTGAAAGAAGCCATACAAATATCACATATTGTATTATTCCATTTTTGTGAACTATCCAGAACAGGCAAATCCACAGAGACAGAAAGCAGATTAATGGTCGCCTGGGGCTGGGGGAGGAGGGAATGGGAAGTGACTGCTTAATAGGTCTAGTGTTTCCCGTTGAGCTGATGAAAAAGTTCTGCAGCTAGAGAGTGATGATGGTTGTACAACATTGTGAATGCACTTAATGCCTCTGAATTGTACACTTTTAAATGGTTAAAAATAGTAAATTTTATGTTATGTATATTTTATCACATACACAAATAACATATAGCCACAGCAAGTCCAAAGGCCCTGTGGCCTGAAGGAATGATATATTTGAGGAGCTGACAAAAGGTCAGCAAGGCTCAATAGCAGGAGGCCAGAGAGAGGTCAGCCCATCCAGGTCCTGTTAGATGATGATAAGAATTTTAATATTTTGCTTATAAACGAGGAGCTTTTGATTTTTATTTGTCTTAAATGGAGCAAGTACTGGGAGGAGAACCAGAGTGCCACCAAAGCACCTACGTGGTCCCTGCTCCTCCTGTCACCCCCTCAATCTGTTGTTCCCACAGCAACCAGAGTGATCTTGTTCAAACACAAACCATATCATGTCACCCTCTCACTTAAACCCCTCCAGTGGCTTCCCATCATTGCCCAAAGAATCAGATTTCGACTCTTTCCCCTGACTTAGAAAGCATACATGAGCTGACTCCAACTTCCTCTCCCATGACTCCCCCTGTACCCCTGTGCTTCCGCTGCTCTGGCCTTCTTTCAGCTCTTCAATCAGACTTCATTTTGCCTGAAAGCCTTCATATTAGCTGGTCCTATCTTTAGAATGCTTTGCCCCTTAAACTCTGAATGGCTGGTCCCTCACTTCCTGTCATTTAGATCTCAGTATTGATGTCACCTCCTCAGAAAGGCCATTTCAGATGAAAATAGCCACCCAGTCACTATATATTCTAATTCTCTGCATCACACTTATCTAACATTTTCTTATTTGTGTGCTTGTTTTGTTCTCCTCCTCTCCAAACAGGCAGGTAGTTTTGTCTGTCTTGTTCACTGTTGTATCCCCAGTACCTAGATACAATAGCAACTCAAAAAATGTTGAACAGGGCTTCCCTGGTGGCACAGTGGTTGGGAGTCCGCCTGCCGATGCAGGGGGCATGGGTTCATGCCCTGGTCCGGGAGGATCCCGCATGCCGCGGAGCGGCTAGGCCCGTGAGCCACAACTACTGAGCCTGCGCGTCTGGAGCCTGTGCTCCGCAACAGGAGAGGCCGCGACAGTGAGAGGCCCGCGCACCGTGATGAAGAGTGGCCCCCGCTCGCTGCAGCTGGAGAAAGCCCTCGCACAGAAACGAAGACCCAACACAGCCAAAAATAAATATAAAACAAATAAATAAATTTTTTAAAATGTTGAACAGATGGATGGTACATAGTAGTCATTCAATAGATGATTGTTGCCTGATTGAAGAAGGATGTGGTATTTGAAATGGACTTTGAAATATGTATAAGATAACGGCGGTCTTTGAGCAATGGAGAAGGAGATCATTATGGGCTACAGAACAGCATGAACAAAGGCAGAAAGCTAACTCAGATGAGTGGTGAGGTGCACTAGAAGACCCAGAGTAGGAAAGGATGCAGAAATGTAGGTTGGAGGAGGGCCTCACTCAGGCCAAGTTTGACTCTCTTGTTTAGTAGGGGAGTGATGTGATCTGACCCATGTTTTTACCAAAGTAATTTGGGAAGCAGTATGCAGGATTAGAGGTTGCAGAAGAGAGAGACTAGAAACAGGAAAAGAGTTAGGAGATAACTGCAATAACCTAATTGGGAGTTGATGAGGGCTGGGCCTCGGGAAGTGGAAGTGGGGCTGGAGGAGGGGCCGAGGCAGTGCATCTCAACTCTGGCTGCATTAAAATCTGCCGGGGAGCATTTAGACTCGTGCATGCCTGGGCTCCATCCCCCAGAGATTCCGGTTAACTCGGTCTCTGGTGGGACCCCAGCAATCAGTATTTTTAAAAGCTCCCTATATGCTCTAGCTGGGATTGAAATCCCTGGGACAGATAAAAGAAACTGTTCAGAAATAGAATAGACAGCCTTCAGGACTAAGTGGATTTGGGTAGTGAAGGAAAAGGAGGAATTGAATATGACTGACTTCTAGTCTGAGTAAACTTGGAGGACAGCTTTTAAAATGCATAATCTCTATATGGTACATCTAAACAAGGGACTAGTTTACGGTTATTAGCGGGTATGTATATGAAGAACTTTTTTAGTCACAAAAGGACATTTTTGTTATAATATTAAGGAAAAATAAAACAATAGAAAATTTTATATGCACTATGACCTGAACTATGTAAGAACATATAGAAAAGAAATTGGAAGAAAATGTGTATAAAATGTTCACACTGGTAGCTCAGGGGTGGGGGTGGGGTTATAGGTGATTTTATTTCCCATTTTTTATATATACTCTATTTTCCCAAATTTCTAAATGATCATATATAACATTTATAATAAAAGAGGATATTTTATAAAGGAAGCCCTCTACACAAAAGATTAAAATATCCAAGTTTTTAGGGCTTAAGGGGGGAAAATCTTGAACTGTTTTGAGAATTTGCTTAAGTGAACTTTGAGCATATGTCCATTCATCTAAATTTCTGTATTTATTAATTTTAATATATATTAATATTTCTGTATTTATTCTGTATTTATTAATATATGTGTTTCCAGGGATCCCTACCTGAACACTGCAAGTGACTTTTACCCTGGGATTCAGAAATGTCTACAGGACTGAGACCGGACCCGCTAAAGGTATGTTTGCAAAAGCCACTCAGGAAAGCACTCAACCAAAGAAACGAGAGAACTAAGGTTTGCAGATTTGGTCTAAGGAGCCTTGGTGTAAGTATCAGAGAATTAGGGTTGTTCTGAGGACAGCTCGATATATATTATACATGGAATGAATGATGCAGTGTTTCCTCATTAGGGATTTATCCCTGAGCCTTGGGGGAAAGCTGATGTTTAAAAAGAAAGCTAGATTAGAAAAAAAATTTCATAGAGATATTGGGAGCATAAAGTTTTACAGCCAATATAGCCTGCTTGACAAAAAATTTCAGGGACAAAGGGTACTGTTCTCATTTCAACAGAATGACAGCTGAATGTCTCAGAACATGGAGCAGAAACATAAGCATCTCAGACAGCTTCCCCAGACAGCACAAATTAAAAGGAAGGAAAAGGCCAATGCCACTCTGTGACAGGACTACACTTGTGAGACTATAGTGGCAGGTCTAAGCGATAGCTAGGAAGACCAGATTTTTAAATACAAGTGCTACCTCACTTCCCACTGGGGACTTTCTGAACATGTTGGGAGGAATTTGAGAGGGATTGAAGTTCTTCAATTTTGGTGGTTTTTTTTTTTTGACCTGGCAATTCCTCCTCTATGACTTTTCCTTACAAAAATAAATAAATGTACAACATGTATTTATAAGATTACTAATTGCAAAATTCATTATTGGAATAGTGAAAGATGGAAACAATACAAATATTCATCAAAAGTGTCTTGCCATTTAGTCATTCATTCTACAAAATTTTTGAACACCTGCTGTTTGCCAGGTGCTCGTCTAAGCATTGGAGATACAGCTGTGACCAAACCAAACCAGGTCCCTATCCTCAGGGAGCTTGCACTCTCCTGGGGAAGACAAACAATAAAATAAATTTTAGCGTATCCATACTATAGAATGCTATGATGTAGGTATATGTTATATGTTATATGTTAGGTATATTTATATGTTAGGTATATGTTAGGTATATTTATACTGAATTAACACAAAAGCTCTATCAAGATATATATATATATATTTTACTTATAAAAACAAGTTACAGAAGAGAATTATAATATTCTTCTGAGACTGTAATAATAAAATGTATTAGATCATTCTTAGGAAAACATCAGGATGAAAGATACATGACAAGCTTTGAATGATGGAATTTCACCTCTGAAAATGCTCATTTGATTTTTTTTACAAGCAGTATTACATTTATAATAAAAATAAGTTATTAAAAAGAAACACTATAGAGGCTAAACCCTAGAAATGCTTTTTGAAAAATTGTTATTGGGATTTTATATTTATCCTGTGGCTGTTGAGCATAGGGAAATTCAGGTAAAACTTTTGTATATATGGGGGTACAAAAATTATAATTATGACTTCAGAATAATTCCTTTTGACCTCAACCAAATGGGAATGCAATGTGAAGAAAATAATTTTTGAGGTAAACTATGTCATTAAAGCTCCACGTGGATATAACAGTGTTGTTCCCGTCATGATGACACACATCTACTTTTGGAGGGACAGAGCAGAGCTATTTAGAGCTGTTCTGTTTTACATATCATTTGTTTACTGCTGAGCTCAAGGACGCATCCCTTTTTAAATGCCTTTCTTAGCAATTAAATAACATTGTCCATTGGGTTCAGAAAGTGTCCCATTGATGGCTTTGCTTTCTACATTTATGTTGTATTTCCAGGGAAATAATCTAAATATCCAGCAACAGGGGATTAGTTAAATAAATGATGTTATTGTGCAGTCACTTTTCAATTGACTCTCAGCTATACTTGCGATGCTCTTCTCTGTATCACAGGTGGTTAGAAACCAGTAAACTACATTTTCCATATTCCCTTTCAGCTTGCATCACATGAGGTTTGCTACTGGGAGACACTGGTGGGGAGACTATAAGGTGGAAAAGAGAGTAGCCTTTTTGTCTGTCTCTAGGGGTCCTTCCAATAGCAATAGAGGCAGCAGCAATGACTACAGGCAACTATTTGTTCCCAAAACATCTGTGGCAGTTTTAACAGATTAGTAAGGCTATGGACTCCTGGGTTTCTACTTAGTGGTAGTAGAGGCAGCAGTAGTACCTCTCACAGGTCAGTATCGAGTGTCACAAGTGCAATGGCCCACATATGGGCTCCAGCCCCAGGAGTGGTGGCAGCTTTCAGGTTTCTAGGTAAGACACACTGTGATCAATTGTTTGCAGAACTGGCCAGAATTCTTTCTCTCCCTGTTTCAACGCCCCTTTGCAATGTGACTTTGCAGTTTTTCACATAAAAAGTGGAATCTGTTTCTCTACTCTTGGAATCTGGGCTGACCTTGTTCCTTACTTTGAACAATAGAAGGTAGACAAAATGGCACTGTGACAGTCCCAAGCCTAGGTCCCAAGAGGACTCTCGGGCTTCTGCTCATTCTCTTGGAGCCACGTGACTGCCATGGAATAAGCCCACACTGGCCTGCTAGGGAGTGAGAAACCATGTGGGTCTGAGTCTAGCCAGTCCTCTTGTCCCAGCTGAGGTCCCCAAACATGTAAAGGAGCCCAGCCAAGATCAGCAAAGCCAACCCACAACCAACTGTAGATGCATGAGGACCCTCAACTGAGACCAGAGAAATACCTAGGTGAATCCAGCCTAAATTGTTAACCACAGAATTTTTTCTTAAGTAAATTCTGGTTTTACACGAGTCAGTTTGAAGTGGTTTGTTACATAGTGATAGCTAACTAATATATACCTTTCTCTCTTTTTTTTTTAGCATGTTTTATAACTTTGTAGCAAGTTACTAGCATTAAGTCTGTTCCTGCATTAAATGTATAGAGTGGTTTCTGTTTGCCTGCTGGATACTGACTGTTACAAATGCTATGTCCATAGAATGGGATTCTATCAGATTAATGTTCAAGTAGAATACTTTGACATAGGGAAATTCCCATAGTATGTTTTTAAGTGAAAAAATGAAATTATAAAAAGTACATGTAGTATGATGCCAATTTGGATATATATATACACACACACATAAATAGTGATAATTATTACCTCATGATCTGATATCTGATCCCTTTGTGATTTTTTTCCTTTACTCTTTACATTTTCTACATTTACTAAATGCTTTGTGAAAGCATGTATTTCCTTTATCATTAGAAAAAATTTTATTTATTTTATTTTAATTTATTTTATTGAAGTATAGCTGATTTACAATGTTGTGTTAATTTCTGCTGTACAGAAGAGTGATTCAGTTAAATATATATATATATATATATATATATATACACACATGCACACATTCTTTTTCATATTCTTTTCCATTATGGTTCATCACAGGATATTGAATATAGTTACCTGTGCTGTACAGTAGGCCCTTGTTGTTTATCCACTCTGTATATAATAGTTTGCATCTGCTAACCCCAAAATCCCAGTCCATCCCTCCTCCACCCCCCCTCCCCCTTGGCAACCACAAGTCTGTTCTCTATGTCTCTGAGTCTGTTTCTGTTTTGTAGATAAGTTCATTTGTGTCATGTTTTAGATTCCACATATAAGTGATGTCATATGCTATTTGTCCTTCTCTTTCTGACTTCACTTCATTTAGTATGATAATCTCTAGGTCAGTCCATGTTGCTGCAAATGGCATTATTTCATTCTTTTTTTATGGCTGAGTAGTATTCCATTGTATATATGTACCACATCTTTATCCATTCATCTGTCAATGTATATTTAGGTTGTTTCCATGTCTTGACTATTGTGAATAGTGCTGCTATGAACATAAGGGTGCATATATCTTTTTGAATTAGAGTTTTGTCTGGATATATGCCCAGGAGTGGGATTGCTAGATCATATGGCAACTCTACTTTTAGTTTTCTGAGGAACCTCCATACTGTTTTTCATAGTGGCTGCACCAATTTACATTCCCACCAACAGTGTAGGAGGGTTCTCTTTTCTCCATACCCTCTCCAGCATTTGTTATTTGTAGATTTTTTTAAATGATGGCCATTCTGACTGGTGTGAGGTGCTACCTCATTGTAGTTTTGATTTGCATTTCTCTAATAATTAGCAATGTTGAGCATCTTTTCATGTGCCTGTTGGCCATCTGTATGTCTTCTTTGGAAACATATCTATTTAGGTCTTCTGCCCAGAAAAAAATTTTATTTTAAATTGTTAATTTTTCAGGATATCTAGATTGATATTTGGTTTGGGGGAGCCATGATGCTTTCTGTAACTCCCTCTTTAGCAATGTATACAAAACGAGTGGGTTTTGTTTTTTGTGTTTTTTTAAAAAAAACAGGTGACAGGGGAACAGTGTCTTATATCTGCTAACAGTGTCCCAAGCTAGGTTGCAGTCACCCTTGTTGCCCTGTAATCCATAATCACACAGTAGCATATGAAGTGGGACATAAACCATATTTTTCTTTCTACTTTCTAAATCCTTCAAGTCACCTGACAACAAAGCTGCTGAAATATCTTCCTGACATGTATCCCCTACATGTGTCCAACTCTAGATAATTCACTCAGCAGGTGTATAAATCTTTGATTACTCATAATCTTCTATTAAAAGGATGTTATGCTTTTATACTGACTTCACTATCTGTGTAAATGCTGTATTTATCCTGTGACATAAAAGATATAATTGATGGAAACATGACTCAGAAGCATTCAGCCAAAAGGTAATAGTTCCAGATATACAGGTTCTGTGCAGTTTTTTTTAATTAGTTAATTAATTTGTTTATTTGGGGCTGCGTTGGGTCTTCCTTGCTGTGCACGGGCTTTCTCTAGTTGTGGCGAGCAGGGGCTACGCGTTGTGGTGCGCTGGCTTCTCATTGCAGTGGCTTCTCTTGTTGTGGAGCACGGGCTCTAGGGCACTCGAGCTCAGTAGTTGTGGCTCATGGGCTCTAGAGCGCAGGCTCAGTAGTTGTGGCACACGGGTTTAGTTGCTCCGCGGCATGTGGGATCTTCCCGGACCAGGGCTCGAACCCGTGTCCCCTGCATTGGCAGGTGGGTTCTTAACCACTGTGCCACCAGGGAAGTCCGTTTTTTAACCATTTTAGTCATTTATATCGTAATGTTTATTGACCCTATTTTTCAAACCCAAAGATTGATTAGTGTTCTCTGACTTCAGTAGGAATATTCTCTACATAATAGTGACTAATGTATTTTAGTTAGATTCATTTATTAGAGAAGTATCTTTGTACTTTAATAAAACAATACATAAAAATGAGTATGTTGAAATTCCTTCTATTTACAGTGAAATGTACTTTAGATATTCAACCATGCAGATGTTAAATAACCGAGACCAGAGCCCTTATTTAAATGTATAAGTGGCTAAATTTAAGGTGAAGACTGGGCCAGCATGCTGAAGCAGAGTGGAACATTGAGCTGATTATCAATGAGTTAACCTCTAAATTCAGTCCATATGCATGACCCTGATCCTAAACTTCCTTTTGTTAGAACTATCCCCGTCAATGAGCTGATGACTGCCAATAATTGGGTTATATCATGATCATAATTAGAAACATTTATTGATCGACTGTTGGCATCAGGATTTGAACCCAAACAGTCGCATGTAGGTGCCTGCACTCTTGACAATGGATTTTGAAGGCAGACTGACTGGGTTTCCTCCTGGCCTCTGCCACTTACCAGTCTTCACATCTGTAACATGGGGATATCAGTAGTTACTACCTTATTGTCTTCACATGAAGCAATATATGTGAAGTGCTTGGAATAGTTATGGCATAGTGGGTGTTCAATAAATATTAGTTGTTAATGTAATAGCACTGTGCCAACTCCTAATTACAAAAGCTTATATCTAAAAGGAGCCTCAAAGACGATTAAGTTCACTGTTTTTCAACTGCAGGTCACAACTTGTTAGTGAACTGTGAAATCAATTTAAGGGCTCACTCCCAGCACTTAATAAACCAAATAAGAGTATAATCAAATAGGAATTATCAAAGTGCATTGCATGTAATAAGGGTAAGTGTTGTTTCATGAAACATTGTTTTGGAGAGATAGCAGACATGATTGATGCTCTGCTCACATCACCTCAGGTCTCTTTTGCTGGTTCTGCCCATCCCTCAGTGTCTTTGTGCTTCTTTCCTAAAGAATCTTCTCTGTAGTTTTTCAGAAAACTTCCCTTCAGCTACTGGAGACATGGTAGCCCAATGTATTTGTATTATTTATCTGTTGTCGCATAATAAATTTTTCAACAACCTAGTGACTTAAAATGACAACGTTTATTATCTTACACAATTTCTGAGGGTCAGGAATCCAGAAGTAACTTAGCTGGGTGGTTCTAGCTTAGAGAGTATCATGAGATTTCAGTAAAGCTAATAGCTGGGGCTGCAGTCATCTCAAGGTTTGACTGGGGCTGGAGGATCTGCCTTCAGACTCACTCCTGTGGTTGTTGGCGGGCCTCAGTTCCTTGCTGGCTGTTGGCTGGGGGCCTCAGGTCCTTGTTATGAGAGTGCATGTCATGGACCTCTTCATAGGACTGCTCACAAAATGAGACCTTGCTTCCCACAGAGGCAGTGAAGAAAGAGAGAATCCAAGATGGAAGCCACAGTCTTTCATATCTTAATCTCAGAAGTGACATACCATTACTTCTGCTGTATTTCATTGGTTAGAGTGACCAACCATGGAACAGCGTAGGCAGGAAGGTGTGAATCCTACAAGGCCGGGATCATTGGAGGCCACCTTTGGGGACTGGCTACCACAGGTACCATGAACTTAAATGCCTGGGAGGTTACATCCTGCTGGGGTGGCCTGTAACCAGTGATTGATTGACTAGGGATGAAATATGAAAGCCCAGCTTTCTTGTCTCAAAGCAAGTCAGTCTCTGGTGTATCTTATGTTCCAGAGCTTCCCACGGGATCAGGTTGAAGCTGAGACTGCACCTGAAATTTGATCCCTGGTTGATTTCTGCACCTTTCCTGCTCTGCCACCTCTATTCCCATACCACTTTCTCCCGAAAACATCCTTGATAAATCATTTGCAGTCAAATCCTTACCTCAAGGTCTGCTTCTGGGAAACCCAACCTAGGGCAAGGCGGTGTGTATGTGTGTGTACTGGGTCAATATAAAACATTTCTTATCGTAAGTCATGGTTAAAAATGTTGAATTTTTTTAAAAAATAGTTTAATCTATATCCATTCCTTCATTTTACAACTTAGTAAACTGCAGCCCAGGCAGGTAAAGTGATTAACGCACTATTACCCAACCGTTAGTGGTTTGATGAGTCCTTGGTTTTATTTTGACTTCCTGTGCTTAGCCTCTGCTTATAATATCACTTCCATTGGATTGAACTTCAACTCTGCCACTTGATAATTGTGTGACTAAAGTCAATTCAGTCCTTCTGGGCTTTAGTCCCCTGATCTGTAACATGAGGATAATAACTGCTCTGAGTAGAAGGAAAAGGTTGGATCAAAATGAAATCAAATTCAGGCTTCACCACTCACTGGATTTCCCCGCCCCCCCCCGTTTTTTTTATTGTGATAAAATACACATAACAGAAAATGTACCACCTTAACCATTTAAGTACAATTCAGTGGTATTAGGCACATTCATATTGTTGTGCAACTATCACCACCATCCATCTACATAACTCTTCATCTTGCAAAACTAAAAACTCTATACCCATTAAACAATAATTCCCCATCCCCCCTCGCCCTAGCCCCTGGGAACCACCATTCTACTTCCCGTCTCTATGATTTACCACTCACTGGCTTTTTGTCCTTAAGCAAACAATGTGTTTTCATTCCCCTCATCTTGGATGGAAAGAGACTAATAGTTTATAGTGTACAGTTTATCAGAATACCTGGTTTTTATAACCAACGGCAGCTGCAGTTATTATCATGTACATGGAAGTGCTTTGTAAACTGTAAAGCACCATAAATATGTGAGTCACTATGGTTATTGTTATAACACTACACATTAATAGGACCCCAAATTCTGCTTATTCTTATAGGGTTATATATCAAAGCATTATAAATTTTTGATCAACCTCATGTCATTATTTTAAAACAAACTATGTTAATAGTATCACCAAGCTTGTTTTCCTCTGGAAAAAAATCAATTTTTCTTTATGGGAAAATTATCTGAAAAATCTTTTTCTAAATGAGTGATTTTGTATTTTAAGTCATTTTTAGTTACGTGGAAAAGCATACGAAAGATAAATTGTAAATATGTGAGGTGTTTTAGTTCTTTGTATCTCTGGTAATATTTCTGACAGTAAGGGAGAATTTGATAATGTTTAGCTTACAGGGACACTTCTTCTTTGACTAAAGAAGTGGAGTGATTTAACAGTGTGTATTAACATGAGCTTATATCTCCATTTAGAGCTACCACAACTCTGTCCTGATGGATCAAATATTTCAAAATTTTAAGGAGAAACAGTTAAATGGATCATATAAATAGAAATTTTAGCAGAAACCAGAAGAAAAGATGTTTTAAAATGTAATAACTTGAGGCCTATATTTAGAAAAGAACCTATTTGCACTTGGGTTTGCCTGTCTGCAAATTAGAAGAATGAATTTGCCTACACAGGGAAAAAATAAAGCCTGATTCCGGCTGAGGGTCTGTAAAACTAGTTTTTGGTTTTGGGAGTTTTGTTTGTTTGTTGTTTTTTAGTTAAAAAACAACTGAGTTCATTGAAAACTACGGCCTTCTCTGTAAAGAAACAAGCACCCGTGTACATTTCTGGTGGAAAATAGTAAATATATCTCTTATGAAAGGCAATTTGGCAGTATTCATCAAAATTACACATGCAGTTTGGACCCGGGAATTCTTCTGGACATGTACATGTGTGCACGTACATGTCACTTATTCTGTCAAGTGTTTCTTTTGTAGCTGAATAGATTATATAGATAATACAGGGTCTCTAAGAAGACCTAAGGAGACTTGGAAAACTTTTACAGGCATCAAAATGAACATTTATCTACCAAATGTGTACACACACATATATAAGAAAATTTATATGCGAGGTTGTTCATTGTAGTTTTTTTTAAAACTTTGATAATAGATAAAAATTTGGAGGCCACCCAATGTCCATCAACTTAGGATTGGTTTAAGAAATTATGATACATCCACACAATAAAATGCTATGCAATTATGAAAAGATTGAGGCTACTTTTTCTGTGCTGAAGTGCTACAAACTCTAAAATATATTAAGTAAAAATGTCAAGATGTAATACAGTGCATATGCTAACTTTTATGTAAAAAGGGAGGAAATATTAATATTTATGTTCAAACACTGGATAAGCAAACAAAATACCCACTTTCTCAAAAGTAGAGATAAAATAATAAAATGCACATGTTCAGTCCTTCCCTCTGCATAAAAAAATGTACTAATAATTGAAAAAAATTGTTCTCAGCATTTGAACTTGTCTCTGAGAGGGTCAGGCATCAGTCTCCCAAACCCAGAGGTAGGTGTGAAACTGAGTGGGCCCCTTGAAACCATTTATATGTCTTCAAAAAAGATGATGTGCTGAAGATTGAAAAACATTACTTTTGCAAGTCTTCAGGCACATGAATGTATTTGTAATGTACTGGTTTTTCTCCTCCTTTGGGGACTCAGACAAAACTGAGGCAGAAAGAGTTTCATTTTTATATCCTCTTATACAGTTTTACTCTTCACTAGCAGAATACAGAATTGAGCTTATCAGTAGCAGCTCATAAAATTATTCTGCACATCTCACCACTTAGGTTATCTGTTACCTTGTTTAGTAAACCACAGTTGAACAGTTATTCTTGTCCTAATATTCCCTGCCTCACCTAGCACAGGGTCTCATTTAACAGATGCTCAGTAAATATTTGCTGAATTGAGCCACCTGCTTTATTTTACATTGATAAAATCATCCAGATGCAGATAAAATGACTTACATTTCAGTTGTGAAATTAAACTCCAGAACTGTGGCTTTCCTTTTGAAATAAGAAATGCTTATCTCAGAAAACCCTTAGTTTATCATTTTGGGAAATATGGTTTTATACTTTGATTTCCAATCCCTAGATAATTGAGGCAAAACGATTTTCAATGCTTCTGGAATTTAAACCAGTGGTAGAGACATGTATTAAATGTACTGATTTGTTTTTTCAGGATATATTTAGTCCTCTTGTATATTGTTTCTTTAATTTTTCTCCTGGTCCAAGTTGGTGGTCAAGATTAATTTACAGGGTTTCTAAAGTAACTAAATTATTGCCAGCTCTTGGACAACTGCAATTGCCTTTTCTATTTCAAACCTTAGAAACAGAGCTCTACCAAAGCACACCTTCTCATTGATTCAGTTTGCTTCAAATTTGGTGCATTCCATGGACAAAATCATACAATTGGTGATAATTATACTATTGAATGCATAAAATCTAGATTCCAGACTGGGAGAAAGGTTATAGACTAGAAAAAATATTTGCAAATTATATATCTGATAAAAGTCTTATATACAGAATATATAAAGAAGTCTTACAGCTCAATAGCCAGGCAAATAATAAACTTAAAATCAAGGAAAAGATTTTAATAAATGTTTCACCAAAGAAGACATAAAACTGGCTAAGATGTACATGAAAAGATGCTCAATATCATTAGTCATTAGGGAAATGCAAATAAAAAATAAAATGAAATGCCACCTTACATCCACAACAATGGCTACAATCAGAAAGACAGACACCCGGGCTTCCCTGGTGGCGCAGTGGTTGGGAGTCCGCCTGCCGATGCAGGGGACACGGGTTCATGCCCCGGTCCATGAGGATCCCACGTGCCGCGGAGCGGCTGGGCCCGTGAGCCATGGCCGCTGAGCCTGCGCGTCCGGAGCCTGTGCTCCGCAGCGGGAGAGGCCACAGCAGTGAGAGGCCCACGTACCGCAAAAAAAAAAAAAAAAAGACAGACAGACACTGCAAAGTGTTAGGGAAGATATGGAGAAATGGGAACTGGCAGATATGTAAAATGGTACAGCAACTTTGGAAAAAGTTTGGCAGTCTCTTGAAAAGGCAAACATGCATTTACCACATGACCCAGCAATTCTACTCCTGGGTATGTAGCCAAGAAAAATGAAAGCAGTGTTCACTAAAGGACTTATATGTGGATGTTTATAGCAGCATTATTTATAGTAGTCAAAAACTGAAACAATCCAAATACCCATCAACTTAAGAGTAAATAAACATTGTGGCATATCTATACAATGGAATTTTATTCAGCAATAAAAAGGAACAAAGGACTGATACATACTACACCATGGATGAACCTCAAGAACTCTTTGCTAAGGGAAAGAAAACAGACACAGACTACATGTTGTATGAGAACTAGCAAATCTATAAACATGGAAATTAGATAGTGGTTGCCTGGAGCTGGAAGTGAGAATCGAGATTGACTAAAAGTGGGTAGGAGGAATCTTTTTGGGGTGATAGAAATGTCCTAAAAGTGGATTTTGGTGATGGTTACAAACTATAAAGTTACTAAAAAGTATTTAATTGTACAGTTAAAACAATTAAATTTTATGATATAAAATTACATCTCAATAAAGCTGTTAAAAGTTTTTTTTAATTTGGTTTACAAGGTATTCTGTTTGACATTTTATCCTGAATTTTTTTTCTTACTTAATTATCAAACTTAGATGTGAGGATGTGTTTGCATATCTATTTTTAATTAAGGAATATGTGTTCATTGAAGAAAATTCAGAAACTATATACAAGAAAAACCCTTCTATAATTCTACACCTTAATCTAAACACTGTCAATATTTGGGTGTATACCGTTTGTAGAGGGCATCCATCATAGTCCTCCTATTCATGATTGCCCATTAGTTTTTGGATAGTCTTTCTTTTTTTTAATTGACATATAGTTGATTTACAATGTGTTAATTTCTGCTATACGGCAAAGTGATTTAGTTATATATATATATATATATACACACACACACATATATATATGCATATATACACACACACACATATACATTCTTTTTCATATTATCTTCCATTATGGTTTATCAGAGGATATTGAATATAGTTCCCTGTGCTATACAGTAGGACCTTGTTGTTTATCCATTCTATATTTAAGAGTTTGCATCTACTAACCCCAAACTCCCACTCCATCCGTCTCCCACACCCCCTTACCCTTTGGTAACCAAAAGTTTGTTTTCTATGTCTGTGGGTCTGTTTCTGTCGTAGATGAGTTCTTTTGTGTCATATTTTGGATTCCATGTATAAGTGATATCATATGGTATTTGTCTTTCTCTTTCTGACTTCACTTAGTATGATAATCTCTAGGTCAGTCCATGTTACTGCAAATGGCATTATTTCATTCTTTTTTTTCAAATAAATGTATTTATTTATATGGTTTTTTTTGGCTGTGTTGGGTGTTGGTTGTGGTGTGTGGGCGTGGCTTCTCATGTTGTGGAGCACGGGCTCTAGGTGCGTAGGCTTCAGTAGCTGTGGCACGCAGGCTCAGTAGTTGTGGCTCTCGGGCTGTAGAGTGCGGGCTCAGTAGTTGTGGTGCACAGGCTTAGTTGCTCCGGGGCATGTGGGATCTTACCGGACCAGGGCTCAAAACCATGTCCCCTGCATTGGCAGGCAAATTCTTAACCACTGCGCCACCAGGGAAGCCATATTTTGTTCTTTTTGTCGCTGAGTAGTATTCCATTGTATATATGTACAATATCTTCTTTAGCCATTCATCTGTCAGTGGACATTTAGGTTGTTTCCATGTCTTGGCTATTGTAAATAGTGGTGCTGTGAACATGGGGGTGCATGTTGGATAGTCTTTCTGTAGTCGGAGAATGTGATGGTTTTAAAACCAATCCGAAAATTTATAGGTGAAATTTATAGGTGAGTCCTTTAATCAAACTATCAAAAATTAAATACAAGGAACAAATATTAAAAGCAGCAAGGGAAAAACAACAAATAACATACAAGGGAATCCCCATAAGGTTAACAGTTGATCTTTCAGCACAAGCTCTGCAAGCCAGAAGGGAGTGGCAGGACATATTTAAAGTGATGAAAGGGAAAAACCTACAACCAAGATTACTCCATCCAGCAAGGATCTCATTCAGATTTGATGGTGAAATTAAAACCTTTACAGACAAGCAAAAGCTCAGAGAATTCAGCACAACCAAACCAGCTTTACAACAAATGCTAAAGGAACTTCTCTAGACAGGAAACACAAGGGAAGGAAAAGGCCTACAATAACAAACCCAAAACAATTGAGAAAATGGGAATAGGAACACACATATCAATAATTACCTTAAATGTAAATGGATTAAATGCTCCCACCAAAAGACATAGAGTGGCTGAATGGATCCCAAAACAAGACCCGTATATATGCTGTCTACAAGAGACCCACTTCAGACCTAGGGACACATACAGACTGAAAGTGAGGGGATGGAAAAAGATATTCCATGCAAATGGAAATCAAAAGAAAGCTGGAGTAGCAATTCTCATATCAGACAAAATAGACTTTAAAATAAAGACTATTAGAAGAGACAAAGAAGGATACTACATAATGATCAAGGGATCAATCCAAGAAGAAGATATAACAATTGTAAATATTTATGCACCCAACATAGGAGCACCTCAATACATAAGGCAAATACTAACAGCCATAAAAGGGGAAAGTGACAGTAACACAATCATAGTAGGGGACTTTAACACCCCACTTTCACCAATGGACAGATCATCCAAAATGAAAATAAATTAGGAAACACAAGCTTGAAATGATACATTAAACAAGATGGACTTAATTGAAATTTATAGGACATTCCATCCAAAAGCAACAGAATACACTTTCTTCTCAAGTGCTCATGGAACATTCTTCAGGATAGATCATATCTTGGGTCACAAGTCAAGCCTTGGTAAATGTAAGAAAATTAAAATCATATCAAGTACATTTTGTGACCACAACGCTATGAGACTAGATATCAATTACAGGTGAAAATCTGTAAAAAAATACAAACACATGGAGGCTAAACAATATACTACTTAATAACCAAGAGATCCCTGGAGAAATCAAAGAGGAAATCAAAAAATACCGAGAAACAAATGACAATGAAAACATGACGACCCAAAACCTATGTGATGCAGCAAAAGCACTTCTAAGAGGGAAGTTTATAGCAATACAATCCTACCTTAAGAAACAAGAAACATCTCAAATAAACAACCTAACCTTACACCTAAAGCAATTAGGGAAAGAAGAACAAAAAACCCCCAAAGTTAGCAGAAGGAAAGAAATCATAAAGATCAGATCAGAAATAAATAAAAAAGAAATGAAGGAAACGATAGCAAAGACCAATAAAACTAAAAGCTGGTTCTTTGAGAAGTTAAGCAAAATTGATAAACCATTAGCCAGACTCATCAAGAAGAAAAGGGAGAAGACTGAAATCAATAGAATTAGAAATGAAAAAGAAGAGGTAACAACTGACACTGCAGAAATACAAAAGATCATGAGCGATTACTACAAGCAACTCTATGCCAATAAAATGGACAACCTGGAAGAAATGGACAAATTCTTAGAAATGCAGAACCTGCCAAAACTGAATCAGGAAGAAATAGAAAATATGAACAGACCAATCACAAGCACTGAAATTGAAACTATGATTAAAAATCTTCCAACAAACAAAAGCCCAGGACCAGATGGCTTCACAGATGAATTCTATCAAACATTTAGAGAAGAGCTAACACCTATCCTTCTCAAACTCTTCCAAAATATAGCAGAGGGAGGAACACTCCCAAACTCATTCTACGAGGCCACCATCACCCTGATACCAAAACTAGACAAAGATGTCACAAAGAAAGAAAACTACAGACCAGTATCACTGATGAACATAGATGCAAAAATGCTCAACAAAATACTATCAAACAGAATCCAACAGCACATTAAAAGGATCGTACACCATGATCAAGTGGGGTTTATTCCAGGAATGCAAGGATTCTTCAGTATACGCAAATCAATCAATGTGATACACCATATTAACAAATTGAAGGAGAAAAACCATATGTTCATCTCAATAGATGCAGAGAAATCTTTCGACCAAATTCAACACCCATTTATGATAAAAAGCCTCCAGAAAGTAGGCATAGAGGGAACTTACCTCAGTATAATAAAGGGCATATATGACAAACCCACAGCCAACATCGTCCTCAGTGGTGAAAAACTGAAACCATTTCCACTAAGATCAGGAACAAGACAAGGATGTCCACTCTCACCACTGTTATTCAACATAGTTCTGGAAGTTTTAGCCACAGCATTCAGAGAAGAAAAAGAAATAAAAGGAATCCAAATTGGAAATGAGGAAGTAAAGCTGTCAGTGTTTGCAGATGACATGATACTATACATAGATAATCCTAAAGATGCTACCAGAAAACTACTAGAGCTAATCAATGAATTTGGTAAAGTAGCAGGATACAAAATTAATGCACAGAAATCTCTGGCATTCCTATACACTAATGATGAAAAATCTGAAAGTGAAATTAAGAAAACTCTCCCATTTACCATTACAACAAAAAGAATAAAATAACTAGGAATAAACCTACCTAAGGAGACAAAAGACTTGTATGCAGAAAATTATAAGACACTGATGAAAGAAATTAAAGATGATACGAATAGATGGAGAGATATACCATGTTCTTGGATTGGAAGGATCAACGTTGTGAGAATGACTCTACTACCCAAAGCAATCTACAGATTCAATGCAATCCCTATCAAACTACCACTGGCATTTTTCACAGAACTAGAACAAAAAATTTCACAATTTGTATGGAAACACAAAAGATTCCAAATAGCCAAAGCAATCTTGAGAACGAAAAACGGAGCTGGAGGAATCAGGCTCCCAGACTTCAGACTGTACTACAAAGCTACAGTAATCAAGACAGTAAGGTACTGGCACAAAAACAGAAATATAGATCAATGGAACAGGATACAAAGCCCAGAGGTAAACCCACGCACATATGGTCACCTTATCTTTGATAAAGGAGGCAAGAATATACAATGGAGAAAAGACAGCCTCTTTAATAAGTGATGCTGGGAAAACTGGACAGCTACATGTAAAAGAATGAAATTAGAACCCTCCCTAACACCATACACAAAAATAAACTCAAAATGGATTAAAGACCTAAATGTAAGGCCAGACACTATAAAACTCTTAGAGGAAAACATAGGAAGAACACTCTGACATAAATCACAGCAAGATCCTTTTTGACCCACCTCCTAGAGAAATGGAAATAAAAACAAACAAAAAAAAATGGGACCTAATGAAACTTAAAAGCTTTTGCACAGCAAAGGAAAACATAAACAATACCAAAAGACACCCCTCAGAATGGGAGAAAATATTTGCAAATGAAGCAACTGACAAAGGATTAATCTCCAAAATATACAAGCAGCTCATGCAGCTCAATATCAAAAAAACGAACAACCCAATCCAAAAATGGGCAGAAGACCTAAACAGACATTTCTCCAAAGCAGATATACAGATTGCCAAAAAACACATGAAAGAATGCTCAACATCATTAATCATTAGAGAAATGCAAATTAAAACTACAATGAGGTACCACCTCACACCATTCAGAACGGCCATCATCAAAAAATCTACAAACAATAAATGCTGGAGAGGGTGTGAAGGAAAGGGAACCCTCTTACACTGTTGGTGGGAATGGAAATTTATACAGGCACTATGGAAAACAGTTTGGAGGTTCCTTAAAAAACTAAAAATAGAGCTACCATATGACCCAGCAATCCCACTACTGGACATATACCCTGAGAAAACCATAATTCAAAAAGAGTCATGTACCACAATGTTCATTGCAGCTCTGTTTACAATAGCTAGGACATGAAAGCAACCTAGATGTCCATTGACAGATGAATGGATAAAGAAGATGTGGCACATATATACAATGGAATATTACTCAGCCATGAAAAGAAACGAAATTGAGTTATTTGTAGTGAGGTGGATGGACCTAGAGTCTGTCATACAGAGTGAAGTAAGTCAGAAAGAGAAAAACAAACGCCGTATGCTAACACATATATATGGAATCTAAAAAAAAAAAATAGGTCATGAAGAACCTAGGGGCAAGACGGGAATAAAGACACAGACCACTAGAGAATGGACTTGAGGACATGGGGAGCGGGAAGGGTTAGCTGGGACAAAGTGAGAGAGTTGTATTGTATATATGGACATATATACAGTACCAAATGTAAAATAGATAGCTAGTGGGAAGCAGCCACATAGCACAGGGAGATCAGCTCCGTGCTTTGTGACCACCTAGAGGGGTGGGGTAGGGAGGGTGGGAGGGTGGGAGACGCAAAAGGGAAGAGATATGGGGATATATGTATATGTATAACTGATTCACTTTGTCATAAAGCAGAAACTAACACACCCTTGTAAAGCAGTTATACTCCAATAAAAACATTAAAAACAAAACACTCAACTTTACAGCCCTTTTTGCATCTAGTGTATAGAGATGGGACCTAGACCCTGTCAATCAGATGCACCCATGTGAGACACCAGTTTAGAAATGAGCAGTCAGTGATGCTTCCATTTCTTCTGGAGATGTGTCTGTCCTCTAGCAGTGGCAATGCCAGTAGTTTCTCGGTAGTTGCAAAATTGAGTTCCTGCCCCACATCTGGCATCAGGATAGCAGCAATGAGGGCTTCTTCTAGTGATCAATGGCAGTGGTTTATCAAGTCTGTTTTGAGGTATGATTTCAAGTTCTGTTCCTGGAAGTTTAGTTTCCAGCCCCGTTCTGCAGCCCTCTGAGCAGTTGTGAGAACTATGAATGAGTGACTTTTCTGCTTAATAATCAACTTGATCAAGAAAATGGTACCAGAAATGGTTGCAGGCAATGGATCCTCAGGAAAGTGGGGCGAAATCTCAGGTTGATTATCTCTTTTAATTGTTGCTGATGTGTCTGAAAACCTGACTGGCACTGAATCAGTCCAAGACATGCATCAATCGAATAGCTAATTTAATTATTACCTGTGCTCACTAGGAATAACATACTCATTTTGGGAAAGGTTCTAAGGTATGTAGGGGCAGTTGTAATAGAATAATATGAAACGCTTAAGAAATGTAATTTTTGCTGTTTAAGCTAGTTGTTTCCAGCTGAAGTTAACAGTTTAAAAAAAGATGAGCGCTTGTATCAAAGCAAAAGCAGAAGTTTATAGAATTTCTATGATTTTATTCAAAGAATCTCTTATCACTTGCAGCCACTGGGCTGAGATAGCTAAAACAAAATTCAAATTTTGATTCTTAGGCTGTTGTATAAAAACATTGGTTTCCCAGATATTCTACACAAAAGTTATATTTGGATTGGGAGAGAATGGGATCCCAAGAATTGGAATGGAAACATGTAGGACTCAGGTGGCTTAGTACCCAAAACCCCATAGAGCGTTCCTTCCTCTCCTGGCTGATGAGGCTGTTCATTCCTTGAAGACTCTGTAACAACCTTGCCGAGAGTGTTACCTTGAAAAGGAGAGAAAATTTCTTCTGACTTCTTAGCCCACCACTTCTAACTATTGCCACACCTAAACTAGAATGAAGTCATGGCAGGCTCCAGTTGGCAAATTGCGAATTTACTAATGTGTATTGGCAAAAATCAGAATAGCGTCACTGAGTGCTATACCAAGGAAAGCAGAACAAAACACTAGATAAAACTGAATTCATTATTTAGGAAGCACTTATGAGGAAATTCTGATTTCATTGTGCCAGCTTAAGATGCTGGAAGGTAATCCAGTGGTTTGTTCAGTTGGACTCAATAAGGGGGCCCAGAGTAAAGGAAGTTGAGATGCTAAAAGTTTCTAAGTATGACACAGATGAAGGAATCCAAAGACAGGAAGGTAGAAATTTTGTAGTGGATTCATCGTATATTACCTATTCACTCATTCAGCTCACATGGTTTGGTACTTTATACTTAGAACTTCCGCCATATTCTCCTCTAGTAGTGTGTGAGATACATAGGAAGTGAACCATATTCTCAGTTTCACATTCAGTTAAATCTGAAAAATGATTAGCAATAACCCAGCACTCATTTTCTGACCCTTTCCAGACAGAAAGTAACTAGCACACCCTTTCCAAGAACAGACTGCAGGGCACTCTGAAGAAGTGTGCTTCATCAGTGACTAGACGGCTATTGCCCACTGGTCTTGGAAGGTGGTGGGAAAAGTATTTGACACTGCTTTGCCCCCACTGGCCGCTTGGAGTACCAGCCAGTTGTGGTATGTATTAAGCCGCACCCTGCAAGATGTGTGAAACTGGCAGGTCCCAATCGGTGGGTCAGTGGGAAATTATAGGCGAGGTCAGTGATTCTCACTTGGAGGTGATTTTGCCCACTAGGGGATATTTGGCAATGTCTGTAGACATTTTGGGTTGCTGCAAATGGGAGGGTGCTACTGGCATCCAGGGAGTAAAGATCAGGGATGCTGCTAAATATCCCACAATGCATAGGACAACCCCCACTTCCCCAACAGAGAATTATCCAGCCACAAATAGCAATAGTCCCAAGGCTGAGAAACTCTGGGTTAGGTATACATAAAATATGTACAGGAAGTAGAGACTGACCAGCCCTGCTGTGTTGCATATGGAGCAGAGATTGGCAAACATTTTCTTTAATGGGCCAGGTAGTAAATATTTTAGGCTTTGTGGATCACAAAATCTCTGTTTCAACCATAGACAATATTCATAAATGAAAAAGAAAGTCTGTGTTCCAATACAGCTTTATTTCACAAACAGGTCATGGGCTGGATTTGGTCCACAGATACAGAGGAATAGCTTGAACATTATTACTACAGTTGTTCTGTCATTTATTTTATGATGCTGATCAACAACTATTTTATTGTTTAGCAATGCTTTTTATTTTGCAATAAACCCTTTCATTTCCGATGAGCTAAGAAAATGAAGTATGTGATTATTAATGACAAATGAACCACTGAATTTCCACTTCTCAAGAAAGTTGATCATGGCATGTAAATTGCACAAAATTTTTGGAGACATTTACCATCCATCCTGGGAGCCAAAATAATATAATTGACTGTATAAGATCCTGGGACATAAATCTGTGAGGAATACATAAACATCTATTTTGAAATTTGGTAATTTATTTAAGAAGCCTGAGCCTGAGATCAACAGTTTAACATGTGCATCGTCAGAAGGTGTATTTATATATCACGCTGTGAAGCAGGACTTTTCATTTACATCAAACAATCGCTTTACTAAATTAATGCCATTCATTCTTATTCCAAGTTTTCATGTGCACATATTAAAAATGAAGTGATAGATGCTATTGTGTTAACTCGAAGAACTGCAAAAAAGAATTAAGTAAGGTCAGTTTAATATCAGTAGTATTGGAAGTTTCAAATGGAAAATCTGTTAATCTCGATGATGGTTTAATTTTATTTTTACCCAATTCATGGAATCAAAGTGAAGTTTTTAGAAATTCATTCTGTCAAAGGGAAAAGTATGGCATTATTACTAATTCAATTGAAAATTCAGTTAAAAAGTTCAGCATTGAAGATACAGTTCTCTTTTGTGATACAATGTGAAAACAATACTATGTGAAGCTCAGTGTCATGATAAAAAGGTTTTTACAAAATGAAGATGCCTAGGGAGCAGAAGTATACTTGGAATTGGTTGACATGCACAAATGATACAAAATTGAGTCTAAAAAGCTGTGATATTATAACAATCAATATTTAAAAGTCAGTTGTCAAAATTCACAAAGACTTTATACAGGCACACATTAACTTAACTAAAAAACTATTGGAATCAAGTTCATATTGGATACCAAAATTATTTTAGCATGGCAGTACATGGTTTCTCTCAAGCTGAGGAAAATTCATATAGGAAAGCTGGGGAATTTTTTTTGAATTAAAATAAACTTTAGATATATTACAGTTTTCAAATTTATATTTTGACCTCCTTCCCTAGAAGGCCATAGTGGGCAACACCAAAGTGATATTTCTGTGAAAGTAAAATATTCATTCTGGTGACATGTACATGAACTGAAAATTAAATTTCTCTGTATTTCTGTCTCCTGATGACTACAATGTGTATCTTACTAGTACAATTGCTTGCCTATGATTTGTGCAAGAAGTCACCCGCATTTTTTAACTTTCACATGTGTAAGATATGTACCACAAAATGACAGTCTTCAACCTTTGTTCTAGGCTTCTTGCTAACCTCCACAGAAAGCACTTGGACTCTTAAGAAATACAGTGAGATACTGAACAGGTCACTAATAAGAAGATAAATTAATGGTCCTTTTCTGCTGCTCAGAGCTGTTGTTAAGATGAATTTAACAACAGGATCGCTGAAAAGGTCATTAAGCTCCAAATACAGTCAATTAAGAACCTGCCAAGAATGGAAAAGGGGGCCTCTTCTGGCCCTCTACTGCTCTGCCCTGTGAACTCTCTCTGGTAGACATTTGCTGTTTTCAACTGCCCAGCATCCACTGCCAGTTCCCAAGAGTTCCCCAGTTTTCTTTTGGAGAATATCTCTCCCTAATTAAGGTGGTCTTGGTGTAACGTAATTTTGGGTTCCTGCCTCACCCTTTGGAAGCCAAAGGCATTCAGTCCTTCCTTGCCTTGCCTACCTTAAGAGCCAGGATGGAGAAGTTGACCTGAGCTTGGCTAATATGATGCTGTCTCTTAAGACTGAATCTTGAGCAAATGATGCTCAAAAACAATTGGAGGTCACGCACTAATTAGTCACTTTTTGCTTTGAGTTGGTGACTAGGGAATGGGTGGCCTAGGTCTATAGAGTGACCCTGGTTTCTACAGACTCTCAAACCTGACTTTCCAACCTTCTATCTTCAGTTAAGCAGAGCTTGTTTGGGTTACTTGTCAGCAGAGGACCCTAACTGACACATCCTCCTTTAGCAGTGCTTTTCCTTATATCTACCCCAAGTAAATTACTCTATAACCTGCCCATCCTGCTTGTCTCTGAGGAAGACATTTCTTGCTAAAGGTAATTTGCACTAAGGTGTTAAGGACTTAGTGTGTTACTCCTCCTGGTCATCTTAGAATGGTGAAAGGATCTTTAGGGAGAAGGCAGTAGACAAGCCTTGAAGGGTAGATGTTCAGGCATTTGGTTTCCGTAAGTCTATAGAGTGAAATGCTACCGTTTATTGAATACTGCGCTATGTATGTGTCATTGTGCTAGGTAAGCCCCTTATAAACAATCCCCATGACAACACCTCCAAGAAGCTGTTATTATGCCCATTTTATAGATGTGAAATGAAAGGCTTAGAACAGTAAAAGAATTTAAGGTCACCGAGGCAGTATCTGGGGGAGCCAGAATTTGAATCTATGCTATTTGTTTAAGGCTCCTTTCACTCAACCTAATGTTTTTGAGATTAATCCATGTTATTGGATCCATCCTAATTAGTTCTTTTATTGCTCATTAATTGTATGAATATACCACAAAGTTTTTTGCTTATTCATTTTCCTGTTGGGATACTTCGTTAAAGGCTAGTCTGAATGAAGCTGCTCTGAACATTCTTGTACAAGTCTTTCTATGGACTTTGTACGCATTCCTTTCTTATGTTTAATATATATTTGGAAGTGGAATGGCTGGGTCATGAGGAAGGAATATATTAAATTTTATTAGAAACAAGGGCGTACAATTGTACATTCTGTCAGTAATGTTTGAGAGTTCCAGTTGTTCCACATCTTCACCCACACTTGGTATATTTGATATTTTCCATTCTGGTGGGTGTATAGTTTTATCTCATTGTGGTTTTGGTTCGTATTTCCCCAGTGATTAATGATGTTGAGCACCTTTTCATATGCTTGTTGGCAATTTGGATACCTTTTGTGAAGTGCCTATTCAAGTCTTTTGTTCACTTTGTTGTTGTTGGCTGACTGTGAAAATCTATGACACCATACTTGACCAACCACACAGACAATCTGCCTTCTGTATGCATGTCAGAGAGCATAACCACCGACTCAGTGACATTCACGATTTACCCAAAGCTGAGCTTTGATAAAGAGAAAGGTCATATTTATAAGGATTGTCTTGCATTAGACGTTCCTGCCTACTTATCAAGGCCAGAGGTTTTCAACTGGCAGTGGTAGGCCGCAGAAGTGTTTGTTCAGCTAGTATTTTAACAGATATAGTTGTTAATATATTATCAGAAGATAACCCCTGCAAATCTGACTTTATAGCCTCTCTTAAGAAACTGGAAAAGCTGGATACATTGGGCCTACTTTACCCTCTTGGCAATATCAGCTAAAACTGAGTAGTGGCTGCCCTCTTAGACTGTGACTGTGCTTTTCAGTTTAGCACAGACCTAGCACCATCCTCCCTTGTCATGTTAGTCCCAGTTTGTTTCACTCATGTACATTACCTACATGGCCTCTATAAACATGGGGGCATTTTCATTCTGGTCTCAGACTCAGGCTGGCCTTTTCTGAGTTACCAGTTTATTAGTTCTTTATGAGTGTTATGAACTAGATAACTTCCTATATCTCCCTCTTAACTCTACAAACGCACAGACAAATCTGTGACTCAATTGCAAGAGGCCTTATGCACTTTATATATTTAACCTTATTCCAGATTTAATCTTTTCCCAAGGTTATCTTTCTTTAACTCCTCATTTACTTAAAATGTTTTGTTGTAGAAAATTTATTTAAATCTTTTTTGGGGAATAAAGCAATGAATTCTGCCTCTGCATATGTATTAGGGATGATTTCGAAGAAAATGAAACCAGCCATTAGCTACAGACCCCAAGTAGCTAATTGTATTCTCCATTTCAAAGAGGTTGATCAAGAGGGAAGAAGTGGTAGTGAAAAAAAAAAAGAGCCTCCCCCCACCATCCAACATGGGTGTAAACAAGAAAGGACAAGGGTTCATGGACATGTGGCCAAGTCATATTACGAAATATGTTATTATATCACTATATCACACCTATCAGAATGGGTAAAATGCAAAATAGTGATAACACCAAATTCTAGAGAGGATGCAAAAGACTGGATCACTCATACATTGCCGATGGGAATGTATGGTAGAGCCACTCTAGAAAGGAGTATGACAGTCTCTTACAAAACTAAACATATGCTTACCATACAACCCACCAGTTTCACTCTTGTACGTTCATACCAGAGAAATGAAAATTTATGTTCACACAAAAAAACTGTATGTGAATGTTCATAGAGCTTTATTCATGATATCCCCAAACAGGAAACAACCCAGTTGTTCCTTAATGAGTGAATGCTTAAAGAACTATGTGACATCCATACCATGAAATACAACTCAGCTACAAAAAGGAACGAGCTAATGATATGCATAACAAGTTGGATGGATTTCCAGGGAATTATGCTGAGTGAAAAAAGATAATCCCAAAAGTTTACATACTCTATGATTTCATTTATATAACATTCTTGAAACGACAAAATCATAGAAATGGAGAACAGATTAAAGGTTGCCAGGGACTGGGGGGGGTGGTATTGGGAGGGAGGTGGCTGTTGCTATAAAGGGTGCATAAGAGATCCTTGTGATGGAGTTGTTCTGTATCTTGACTCTAATCATTGTCACATGAAACTACACATGTGATAATATTGCATAGAACTAAATATATATACACACACAAATGATTACGTATAACTGGTGAAACCTGAATAAAATCAGTCAGTTGCATCAATCTCATTTTCCTGGTTATGATATTGTACTCTAGTTAGGCAAGATGTTAACACCATGGGGAGAAACTAGATGAAAAGTATATGTGATCTCTCTGTATTATTTCTTTAAATTGCATGCAAATCTACAGTTACTTCAAGACAAAAACTATGAAACATACCATTATTTATACAAAAGTACTGATTTAAAACTTAGCTTCAAGCCAATGGATCTAATATTAATAGCAGAAGGATTTAGGATATAACAACATATAACAATCATTATATCCCCTATCAGTCTGGCACAGAGCCTATTTCAGTTACTATGGCTGTGTAACAAATTACCCCCTGACTTGGGTGACTTGAAATAATGACAGCATTTATTTTGCTCTCAAATCTGTAATTTGAGTGAGACTCACCTCTCTGCTCCATTTTGGCATCAATTTGGGGGGAGTGATACTTGAAGACTGGGGGCAGGAATCATTGGAAAACTCATTCACATATTTAGTGATTGATGCTAGCTGGTTGATGCTGAGATCTTAGCGGGAAATGTCAACCGGAACACCTACACATGACCTCTCCATGAGGGCTGAGCTTCTTTGTAACATGGGGACTAAGTCAGTGATGAGAGTCTCCAGAAATTCAATAACCTTTGTGACCTAGCCTCAGAAGTCGTGCAGTGTCACTTCAGCCATAGTCACAGTTCTGCCCAGAATTAAAGTGAGTGAACATAGACCACATCTCTTGATATAGGAGTTTCAAGATCACAGTGTAAGATGAACATACTGGAAGGGTTGTATTGGCGTGGCCATCTTTGAAAAATAAAATTGAACACAGGGCCTGACACACGGTAAATGCTCAACACATGTTTTTAATGAGTGAAATGAAGGAGGGCAACTAACCAAATATATACCTTCTTATCTCTCCTTGCAGCACCCTTGCCCTCTTCTCTGCCCTACTAGGCAAAGACCTTCAGTCCGATTTTTTTTACACTCAGAAATCTGTTCTCAGAAATCTGTTAACATTTCTCATTTCTCCCTGAGTATAGTGACTAGTATGGTGGCTTTGCAATGTGTCAACTTGACTAGGCTGAGCTACATATTCCAGGAATCCCTTTCCTATATGTCTCTGATTATGGTGGGCCACAAGAGAGATTCTTATTTCAGATTTGGAGGGAGAAGAGAACAGCAGCCATTTTGTAGCTCACACACATCGTCACTGATCTGCTCACGTACCTCGTGGGAGTGAGACAGCAGCTGGGTTTTCCACAGCCCCACCTTCCCCCGGCTCCCCCTTCAGCTGCTTCTACTCCTGGGCTAGATGTGTGGGTTTAGCTCTGGGAGGAAGGGTCCCCAGCTTCTACAGGACAACCATTCTACTAAGGTCAGAGGCAACAGGAACTGACACGGGTTTCAGTGTCCTTGTGGTCTTCAGCTGGTGCTTCTGGGTTCCAGCTCATTCTTGCTTTTCCTCATTTCATATCCATCTTCCCTTCCGTCACCGCCCCCCCGGCCCCCCCCCCCCCCCCCCGCTGCCTGCTCTGCAGACTTTAAACTTCAGCATTAGAAGCAAAGACAACAACCTTACAGAGACTGCTTAACTAGCTTCCACAATTGTGTAAGGTCAGATGCCTGTAACAAATCCCTTTTATGTGTGTAGTGGTTTTGCTTCTCTGGTTGGACCCTATGTGATACAGATTTGACATCAGAAGTTCCCAGTTCAGATATGCAAGTTCCTATGAATTGATCTTTTAAACAGTATATTGAGGTGTAATTGACAAACATATTGATTAAATTTTCGCTCATCCAACATTCAACAGATATTCTGTTGAGCCTCTTCTATATCTCTATTCATCTCATCTTTTTCTATTCAACAAAGATTATTTCTTTAAAAGTATGAATAAGTGTAATTTGACTTTTGACATTTTGGAAAGACCTGTTAAATAAATAGATGAGAAAATAAATTCTTGTGAGAACCCAGATCCCATTTGTTTGTGAGGGAAAAGGTTACCAGAGATAGAAGTATTTATGGCTCATCAGGAATAATTTTGTTTACTTGGGGACTCTTAAAGACAAAATGGAATGTTGGGATTTCAAGCTGTGGGAGAGATGTTTTGCTGTTAGGGGGTGGGGGAGGAACATTTCTGTACATCGTATTGTTTAGTTTTCACGTATGCTGTGTCTCATGCAGTACCTCCTGAGGAGCTGGAGGGAGAAAACCAGAATAAGAGAAGAGCCTCTTCACACACACACACAGACCCCACCCATTTCTGGGCTTGAGTATTCCTTACTCTTCTGCTCTGAGGAAGGGGAATTGAGTTGATTAGGTAATTTGTACAAAGTGGTCTCCATCAAACAATCTCGTGAGAGTGTTACTGACAAGGTATACTTAGCTGCTTTTAAACTGCATAAATCACAATTTAAAATCTGTTGCACAGAGGGAAACATTACTGTGACTCATTTTGCTTGAAGACAGACAAGCATCAGCTCATGCATTTTTAGAGAGCTCACATTTCTGTGTAGATATATCTATTTTGCAATTTAAATATTTCATTTTTATGACTGATACGGAAAGGCTGCAGTACTGTAATGCCACTGGAGGTGTGAGACCTCTAGAATTTGGTTAATTATGTGTAATGTTCAGAATACCTGGAAGTCATTTCATGATGTCTAAATTTTAAAGGATTTAAAGCATATCACTTTGCCAGCGACTCTGAGTCTTCACACATCAAAGCATTCCAATAAAGAAAGAAACTATACGTACGTTTTGTCTAAATTAGACCAAAGAACTATATAAACGCCAGTGCTACACAAGTGGAACACACTTGGATGACTGTCCCAGTTGTTAACATGTTAAAACACTGCCATATTGGTTGGTGAAGAGATGCCGCTCTGAGCTCCACAAGCTCCCCCTGCCTGCCACCCTGTCACCTCTGTCTACCCCCTGGAACCCCACACACCACTCCTTGACCCAGCAAATAAAGAGTTATCATCCACCACAGCAGGGTGGCTTCAGGACTGTACCCCAACACTTGGGTGGGTTTTCAGTCTGGTGCCTGAAGTATTTACAGCTATTAAATCTTTTTAATATTTCTCCTGCACACAGATGGAATGGAGAGGGGGCTGGCATGGAAGTTGGGAGATTTTAGTTGGAGTCCTTGCTTAACCTCTCTGGGCCTCAGTTTCCCCCATTTATGGAATGGGAGGTTTGGACAAGACTATAGCTAATGACCATTTCAGTTCTACTCTGGGATTCCATGATTTAGAAAAATCTGAATGTTTTCCATTTTCATCTTAGAGGTCTGGTGTCTTGCAGAGGGAGAAGAATGGCTAAAGGGAGTTGGATAGCTTGTTCCAAAAGGCTGGCCAAGCAGTGGGAACAATACAGGGAACACTGGATAGAATCCCTGCACAGCCATGCTGAGGAAACCGTTTGCAATTCTGATTCTGAAACCTCTCAAAAATTCATATTGGAGCTGGAAAGGACCCAGAAAAGGGCAGCTAAAATGACTGGAAAAACAGGAGGTCTCTCTATTTGAAGGCAGATGAAAAGATTTCTTATTCTTCTGCCTGGAAAGGCAAGTTTGAGTGGGAGATAGAGTCAAAAACTATACACTTCTGAAAGACATGGAGCAATGAACACCAAATTATTCATCAGACCGTATAAGCAGCTCTTGAAGATTGAAAGAACTAAATTTAGAGGCTCTCCCCTCTGCATCCCTGATAGGAATATGAAGTGGGAGTGATGAGTTTATGAAACTTGTTACCCCCAAGCAGTGCTATGAGCAAGTTATACTGATTCAGATATGATAGATATTATTTCATGGTGACAAATCTGTAACCTATGCAGGAACACTAATACTCAGGCCACATCCGGGAAGGCATTTCTGACCTCTTCTAACCCAGTACTACAGCCACTGTCAAAGAGAGACTGTAGGCCCAAATGACACCTAGGTATGCTTCCAGAAGGATAATTCACTTTTCCCTTTTTTATTTTTCATTATTTTATTGTTATTATTTTAGAGAAGTAATGAATGGGCACTTCCAAAAAGGAAATTCAAACAGTTCGGAAGACTATGAAATGTAAAGTAAAAATTTCTCCTGCCAACATCCTTCTCCTCAGAGGGAAGCCTGTCCATTTCTCCTTGTAATATATATATATATACACACACACACACACACACACACACACACACACATATATATACATATATATGTATATATATTTGTGTGTATATATATATGTGTGTGTGTGTATATATATATATATATAAAGTGATAGTATACATACAGTTTACTTAATAAAATATCTTGGGTACCTTTCTCGATCAGTACATATAAACTTAATTTTTTAGTGGCTGCATAATATTCCATTGTGTGAATAAGCCATAGTTTATTTAACCTACTAACAAAATTTAGGGTGTTTCCAGCATTTGCCCCATTTACAATGTTACAATGAATATTTTTTATTCTCACATATATTTTATACCTTGGTTCACTTGTTTGTTAGGGTGCTTCTATACAATAACTTTCAGGAAAAAATACCACTACTTTATATCACATGATAGTTTGACAGAATGGTCAAATTTGTCCTTCAGGTTATGCTCTAACCAACTGTTTATGAGCGTTCCACATTCCCTACATGATCACAATATGACAGTTCTTTTTTTTTTTTTGGTTGCGTTGGGTCTTCTTTGCTGTGCACGGGCTTTCGCTACTTGCGGCGAGCGGGGGCTACTCTTTGTTGTGGTGCATGGGCCTCTCATTGCAGTGGCTTCTCTTGTTGCAGAGCACGGGCTCTAGGCGTGTGGGCTTCAGTAGTTGCAGTGTGTGGACTCAGTAGCAGTGCATGGGCTCTAGAGCGCAGGCTCAGTAGTTGTGGCGCACAGGCTTAGTTGCTCCGTGGCATGTGGGATCTTCCCAGGCCAGGGCTCGAACCCGTGTCCCCTGCATTGGCAGGCGGATTCTTAACCACTGCGCCACCAGGGAAGTCCCAACAGTTCTTTTTTTAGTTTAGTTTTTTTAATTGAAACATAGTTGATTAATATGACAGTTCTTAGGTTTCCGCATTTTTATTGCTTCTTCTCCTGGCTACACAGAAAAGTATTCAATGAAGTATATTCCTACTCTCCTAAGAGCACAGATGTTATGAAGATAGCAAAATATATAAATATATAAATAAGCTTGGGGATATAAATAAGCTTGGGGACTTGGAGAAATGCCATATAATGATATCTCTACTGGCCAAATGGGATAAAATCATGAAGAGTTTTCTGATGAATTTCATTTCTAGGTCCCAAACAGGGTATTTAAGCTGAATCTATTTTTTTAAATGTATTTTATTATATATTGATATTTCATTCATAGAAAAGGGTATACCTTAGAAAGTATAAAAAATGAACACCTGTGTAGAATCTTCTTTCCTTATGGCAATGAGAGGTTGTGTTGAATAGAATAATGGCAGTTTTCATTTCCATTGACCTGATCATGATGGAGATCACACAGTCTCCCCTTTTTGTATCCTTCTTTGCCTAATCCTCCCCCTACCTGTATTCAGTAACATGTGAGTAATAGACCTTATTCATTTAAATTTTGTGATTATTTTAAAGTAATTAATTTCACTGAACATTGTGGGTTTGTTTAAATTCAAAAGCTAAGGGGTAAACGTGTTATACATCCCAGGATTATGTGCATATTACTAAGAAACCAGGCCTTACATCCAAGGAATAGATCCCTAGATGTGAACTTTTCAGCATTAAAAAGCAGATGGCAATGTATATGATAGAGTGGGCCTGGAGGGAGACCTAGGAGAAGGTATGTGTGTGATGGGGAAGTGGGACAGTGGTCCATATGTGTCTGAAATACACCTGCTGTTCCTGGTTATGCAAATTGATGAAAAAAATGCCAGAGCTGGGAAGCTGGTTGATGGTAAGAAATAGCTCCTTTCTGTCCTCCGCCTCAGCCTGCAGCATATGTACCCAGAGGCTGCTATGGGCAGGAAGAAGCCAATTCTCTCTCTACTCTACCCTGGCTGCATCCTGCTACACCACAGAAACACAGGCCTTCATGTGTCCCATCAAGAAGGTGTGATGCTCAGTGTTTTAGATACATTAATTTATTTTAATGGAAATCTTTTAGGATAGATTTCTGATGGGGAACCTTTAAAGTAATCATTAAAATCTAGCTACTACCACCATTTAAAATTGTAATGCCTTGAATATCTGCGCTCCTTTAATTTGTTTCATTAATTTACTGTAAAGGTCGCCTCTCGGGACATGTTTACACGGTAAGGAATATCAGAAAAAATGCTGCTAATTCTTCTTGGATATTTCTAAGTCTGGATATATTCAAATATCTGAATAACTACTTGAGTCCTTTTAATGTAATCCTAAAACTTGAGATAAGATTTTTAAAAAAGAAGAAGAAGGTGTTTTTCAAGCAGGAATGTGGAGCCTAGGGTAGAAATTTCAGCCGGCTCATAGGTCCAAGGCATTGGTTTACTACTCCCCGGCACTTTGGTTATTATTAGTATGGCTACACTTCCCACACCCTATGACCATCGGCATTTACTGGCTTCATGTTGCTTTTTCATTTGAACACCATACAGCATGTTTTAAAGCCCCAGTAGTCAGAGGTATTTGTTTGCAGAACTTAATTCCCATACAAAATAAATAAATAAATAAAAATCACTTCCTCTTTTGCAAGCCTGCCAATTTGTTTTCTTCAAGGGGCAATTATGTCACTGCCAAAACCACAGTGATAAATAATCTCCCTGTATTTGAATTTTAAAATGAAGCCCTCCAGAGGGTTAGGCTCAGAAAGAACCAGTGATAGCTAACATTGCTGGACTCAAGTTCAGTTTAAAATTCACATGTTAATAAAGAGAACTTCTTCCTTTCTATTTTGGACTGAAAGAGAGAAAATAATGATGAAAGTGAGTTAAGACTTACCTTAGTAATTAGGGAGTCCCAATGGATTAGACTTGCTAATAGAAACCAAATTAAAACACATTTTTTGAAGGATTTTGTTAGAACTTGTAAACACTCCAGAGCTAGTTCTGGAATGTCAGCTTTTTTTCCTTTTAAGTTTATAATTATACTTTTGTTGTATGTTGCATACCAAGTAGGACTAGGGGAAACCAGTGTCTATTAATCAACTTTTAGACAATGCCCAAGTCCCTAGCACTTCAGAACCAGATACGGCTACATAATTTCCTTGTAGTCCACATGCCATGGCCTATCCTTTTTTTAGAAAAGCCTGTCATTAATAAAAGAATCTACTGTGCTTCATTTGTGTCTTAAGATCAGAAATTGCTGTACTTAATAAGTTCACAGCCTTACTGCCAATAGGCAGGCACCTGCCAGGTTGAGAGGGTACAGCCATCTGGAACAGCATAGAACAGGGTGAGGAAAGCTTTTTCAATGTGCAAAGAAAGAAATTACTACATAAAATGAACAAGATGGGACCAAAAAAATGAACGCCCCATCTACCCACCGACTCTTCTTGATCTAGAAATCGTTCAGTCCTTTGGTTATTGTCAGGCAGCTTTGGGAAGGAAACCCATTTCATAAATCCACATGGCTACAGAGATTGCTGCAGTGGTTATCATCACACCCAGTGCCTCTGGGTTCCTGTGGGCTGTTACATGGCTCGGTTGACTCTGACTCACACACATACTGCTGCAAAGCATCTTGACGTCCTCACTGCGGATACCACCAGCATGAGGGTTTGAGAGCGATGGATCTGAGACAGAGTGGCTGCCTTGGGCTCATTGCCGGTGTTAACACTCTCAGTTTTACCTTGGGTGCAAATCAAAAGACTGGAATGGTAAAGTTTACACATCTAACCTACTGCACTGTCAGTCTGAGAATATAATGAAAAGAGCCTTTCATTGAATCTACTCTTAGGATCCCAGGAGTCTTTCAAAAGGATCTTCATGATGTCAAAGCAACAAATGTTCAATTCAGTGATTAATCAGCCAAGCTGGTTGTCTTAGTTTTGCTTCCCCCCCAGAAGCAGACCTCAAGACCAGTATCCAAGTGCAAGTAGCTTATTTGGAGGTGATTCCTGGGAACACTGTTAAGTGAATGGGGAAATGAGACAGGGAAGATGAGGA
This sequence comes from Orcinus orca, assembly GCF_937001465.1. Classification (NCBI taxonomy): domain Eukaryota; kingdom Metazoa; phylum Chordata; class Mammalia; order Artiodactyla; family Delphinidae; genus Orcinus; species Orcinus orca. The sequence continues at coordinate 34,973,771 of NC_064580.1, read as the reverse complement.
AAGCGATAAAGGGTGAATTTTCCAGTAAGATACCACTGTGGAATCCCCAAGGGAAACTTCAAGAGATAATGTTAGAACACAGATTAGCACACACAGCCTATGTGGGCCAAATCCAGCCTGGTTTTATATAGCCCATGAGCTACGAATGGTTTTTACAGGGTTTTTTTAATGGTTACAAACATCAAAAGAAGACGAATATTTCGTGACACATAAAAATGATGTGAAATTCAAATTTCTGTGTCCATAAATACAGTTTTAGTGGGACATAGCCATGCTCATTCATTTACGAATTGTTTATGGCTGCTTTCACTCTACGACAGCAGAGTTGAATAGTTGCAGTAGAAACCATGTGGTGTCAAAGTCTAAAACTTTACTCTCCGGCCCTTTACAGAAATGGTTTGCTATCCATGATGTAGACGGGCACCTCAGAGGTATCCCATCCAAGAGGCTTGAGACCTGGTATCCTTATCCACCAAGTCCCAGCTATCAGTGTGCAAGGGCTGGTCCTGGAGGGCTTTCATTTCCCAGCACTTATAGCCTGCCCTGCAGAATATCTAGGTATTCTGAATTCTGTGAAAGTTCATTCTCAACTCCAAATGCCATAATTTCATACTTCCCTAATTTTATAAATTCCTAGTTTTCTATATTCCTGAGAAAACTCAGTTCTATTTTGAGCCCAAGAGCACAGGATAAATTAAATGTTTCTACCTATGTTCCAATAATGGATTGAATTAAGCAATCTATATAGTTGAAATTATATAGACGAGCATTAGGTTCAAAATATGTTGCCTCTGTGGAGCAGAGCTGGTGGTATGAAGTAGTTTTCTCCGTCGACAGCAATCCATGATAATGGGTAAGTTGGAGCTGAGAATGTGTTTTTCTTCTGTACACCTTCACCAAGTAGATAGTTATTTTAGTTAGAATGATATCCAAACCTAAATGAAGATTAAGTTACATATTTCATTCCATAATTAATAATATTTTGCTTATAAAATAACTGAAATTGATGAAACATAAAAGGCAGAAGCATTGTCCAAGTAATTTACTGTAAAGCAAAATTTGCTCTTGCCAAGGCAAAACTTGTTCTGCTACTGGATTCTAGGTACCACTGTTTCCCAAGACTGTATATCCTCTGCAAAGGTGCTTTTAAAATGAAGTCCAAACATAGCCAATTTCATACAGCCTTATGCACTAATTTTCTTTGATGATCAAACATCACGAAACTCTCCCTCTTTAAAAGTGACGATAGCAGCACAGCTTGACATCCAAAATGAACAATTCAGAAAAGATTAAATTGAAAACAAAAATCAGTTTTTTATTCAGAAACTATTTCAAGTTCATCTCTGGTTACTAAAACTAAGCATAGCTGTTTCCTCCATTCAAGTTTTTAAAGGCTGCAGAGTTGTAGACGTTGTTTATCTCCCAACATACCAGTATATTGTTAAAGAGGAAAAAGTCTATTTGTTCATGCCCAGATTTGAAATTAGAACAAACCGTACACTTTAATGATCCTGTGCATGACCCTTTTACTTCATACTGTACTTGCTAGAGAACTCCCAGATGAAGTGCTGCCAGATGTCAACATGCCTACGTAAACGTCCCCCTGCTAACTGGAAGTTTAACCTCCTGTCTTGGGATTCTCCCACTGACAGACAAGCCTTCTGTGCAAAGCTATCCTAGCTTTCCTGTCTTAGGAGGAGGATGTTTGGTGATAGCAGGATAGGAAAGCAACGGCCTTATATACAGTGGCCTGCTTCTATATTTATGGCTTGCTATATTTGTTTTTCCAAGGCCAGAAGATACTTTTCCTCCCACTGTTTAAGGTAGTCCCCAGAATTCCACACATTCGTTGAACTATTTATTCATTTGTTAAATCTTTGAGTTCCAACAGTATATCAGGCAATATCCCCTCAAATCCCCCTGCCACATCACCCCCAACTACCACCCATGTACCCCTTTGGCTCATCTCAGGGAAAGCTGATAGGGGCTGGAGGAATGTATGCACTGTGCTAGGGTCTTCGACATCACCCCAGCAACCAGACCATGTGACAGATCGCCACGACTTTAGATGGTAGAGGGGGGATTGACTCCAAGGCTCGTGAAATTCTGGGTTGAATCCCTTGAAAGAGCTGAACCCTAAAGGCTGTTAGGCAGCTGAGTAGTTTGGCTATCAAAAGAAATAAAAGTTACTAAGCACAGCGAGGGATCAGAGTTCCAGCTAAGATTTAGGCAGTATAGCTTTGTGGTTAACAAGAGGGCTCTGGAAGTGGATGACAGTTGCAGTTCAGCTCTCTGCTTGTGAAATCGTTTTGTAATCAATACTAGAAGAATGTTATCTGTGCCTTCATTAGGCCAATCCACGTGGTATATGGTCCTAACAGTATCAGTTCTGTTTCCTCTCTCCTTTAAATAACACCTAAATCTTTTCCTTAGGGTTCTAACTTTAGGCCAGTGGATTTGGGGAAAAAAAGCCTACCTATTCTTAGTGCACCAGTATTATGTCTTTTCCTCTTCTGCCGGATCTTTTTCTTTTGAACAGTAACTAGCCCCTTATTTCCATATACTTGGAAGGAGTCCATTATATCATGCACCAATCTCATTGATACCTGTGAGATCATATATGCCTCAGAATATTAAAATATTAGATTACCTTTTTATTGCTTTTAATTAGAAATATTCCTTGGGTTGTTATATAGCAGGAGTAGCAAACACCCGGTGAGCATGCTCTAATCCCTGCTTCCTGCACGGGGCAGGCATTGCTCATCAGACATAGCCCTCTGAATGCAGCATCAGAATATTTCTCGACACAAAGTTCAGGAAACTTCTATCAAGGTGAAGTCTGTTTGCCATTCTTGGTATATTAAGTTATGAATTCTGTTCTTAGGGGTTAACGTCAAGAAAATTACTTTTGAGATAGGTTTGAGCCAGCTTTTAATTTGGAAGGGATGAAAAGAAAGAAAGAGAAGAGCAAATAGAGCATTGCTCATCTAGAGCAACGTTTTTCCGAGAAGGATGCTTATCAGAGTTAATTTCCATTCCGGCAGATGGATTCTAACGCTTAAACAGAATCTCTTGGGTTTGAAGAGACCTCTTGTGGGTCATTTAGCTCATATCTCAGCACTACCAGAAGATAGATCTCATTATTTTTCTTAAATCCTGTCTTAAAAATAAATGGGTGTCTAATGAGTCTTTAAATAGTAATTTTACTACCTCCTCTGGACGCGTGTGCCATAACTTCTGTATTCTGATAGCTTCTTAGCTTCTGTATTTTAATAACTACCAATTCTTCTCTAATATTTATTTAAAATTTCCGCACAAGTCCGTGGCTGCATCTTCTATACTCACCCTGCCTTGAAGCTTTTAAGCTAATCCAGTGGGCAGTCACAGCTGGCAGCCACTGAATAAGAAACGTGAGCCATGGATGTTATGGATGGACTGATCACCACAATCCCCTTGGAGTTAACGTTTGTTCCTGACCAGTTCCCGTTTTGCACCCCACCTCCCTAACTCCCAAAGCTTGGAGGATAATTGGCAATCATACATCTGGCCCTTTGGATTTACTACTGTTACTTTGAGGCTTGGCCTTTTTTCCCTTGCTTTCTCCTCCATTTCTTTGTCCCCAGAGCTATTTCTTTGTCCCCAGGGCTATATATAATAATATATTATTCAACCCTGACATTCACATAGGGGTAATTCAGACAAATTCTTCTAGAGCCTCGTTTAGAATGTTGACATTAAAGCATGATTATGTCTAGACTGTGCATGCCCAGGTCTATTAATTAAGGTCCTTATCACCCATAGATGGAGTGGGACGTTATCTTTGTGGTATGATTTGAGTGGGTAGCCTCTATAATCAAAACTGTCTTCCCTACTCAGGAGAAGTGGTGGAAATTCAGTCACTGGAGAGCTTTTCTCTTGATTAATCATAAGACAATCCAAGATTCTCTTTTAAAATACCGATGACCTAGGAGGATTAACCCATTAGGTCAAAACCCCTTTAGTATGAATTGGATATTTTTTTAGCCCACTTTCTTCCCTAATAGGTGATAGTTGAGCATAAGTAGTATAATGGAGTCTTTGGAAGAAGTGATGCTGAAAGGGAAGGAAAGGCAGAAAAGTCATGTTGGAAAAGCACCAAAGGAAAATTCTGCCTACTTCACCATGTAGTCATGGGCTAACCTTAAGTCAACTCTCACACCCACACAAGACTTTCTCATTGTGTTTACTTAAGGCTAGGTTCCAAGTCAATATCTCTCCTACTTATCCAGTGTCCTTTATTCATTAATCCTACCTTTGGCTGCCTGAGATTTCAAAGATTATCTTCTTCCCATCTTATTACCAGGCCCTGAGAGGCCTTTCTTCTTTTTCACTGTCCATCAAATCTCAGGTTTCCCTCAAAGCCAAGATCATTACATACCCTCCATAAAGCCTACTCTGGAACTTCAAAGCTGACATGATATCTCCTTACTTTCAATTTCTTTAGCAAAAATAACGCTAGGGAATGAAAACGAAGAAGAAGCAAACTATGTTCATTGAGTACCCACTGTGTGCCAGGCATTATGCTAAGACATCTCATAAGGTATCTTTTTTAAAAATTTAATTGAAGTGTAGTTGATTTACAATGTTGTGTTAATTTCTGCTGTACAGCAAAGCGACTCCGTTATACGTATATATTCTTTTTCATATTCTTTTCCATTATGGTTTGTCACAGGATATTGAATATAGTTCCCTGTGCTATACAGTAGGACCTTGTTTTTTATCCATCCTATATATACTAGTTTGCATCTTCATAAGGTATCTTAATATTCACAACAACCATATCACATAGGTGTTATTATCTCCATTATATAATGGAAAACTGAAGTCATAAAGGATCTGTAACTTTCCAAAATTTAGGAAACCAGGTCCCAAATCCCTATCATTTCTCTGCCTATCATTCCCATGGGAAGTTAGAATACGTAGCTTTGTACTGATATTTTTTATGTGTGAGGAAACCCCTGTATATAATGTTCGCTTTTACTTTAAACTTCTTTAACTTTTTTTTTTGTATTGGAGTATAGCCGATTAACAATGTTGTAATAGTTTCAGGTTACAGCAAAGGAACTCAGCCATACATATACATGTATCCATTCTCCCCCAAACTCCCCTCCCATCCAGGCTACCACACAACATTGAGCAGAGTTCCCTGTGTTATACAGTAGATCCTTGTTGGTTATCCATTTTAAATATAGCAGTATGTACACGTCGATCCCAAACTCCCTGACTATCCCTTCCCCCGTCCTTCCCCCTGGTAACCATAAGTTCGTTCTCTAAGTCTGTGGGTCTACTTCTGTTTTATAAATAAGTTCACTTGTATCGTTTCTTTTTAGATTCTGCATATAAGGGATATCATACAATATTTCTCTTTGTCTGACTTACTTCACTCAGTATGATAATCTCTAGGTCCATCCATGTTGCTGCAGATGGCATTAGTTCATTCTTTTTAGTGGCTGAGTAGTATTCCATTGTATATATATACCACATCTTCTTTATCCACTCCTATTTCAGTGGACATTTAGGTTGCTTCCATGTCCTGGCTATTGTAAATAGTGCTGCATGTATCTTTTCAAATTGTAGTTTTCTCTGGATATATGCCCAGGAGTAGGATTGCTGGTTCATGTGGTAGTTCTATTTTTAGTTTTTTAAGGGACCTCTGTACTTAAAGAACTATTCTTATAAAGAAGGGGTTCAGAGTAGTATCCCCTTACTTGTGGTGGCTACACATAACTTTCTTAACAGACAAATGAGACTCAAGGCAAGTGATGTTAGTTATATGGCCACCTTGTTTTCTTGTAGTTTTGAAGCATAAGGCTTTGTACTACAGAGGGGGTAAAATGAAAATAACTGGGAAAGTTAGGGATAAAGGTGTTATGTCCTGTGTTCTTACGGTAAATCATTAGAGTGCAGCAGTCTGTAAGGTTCTAATTCCAAACCCGTGAACATTCACAAAAGCTGTCCAGCTAGTGCTAGCAGCTTTTTAGTATCTGGATGCGTGAAAGGTAAGACAGTAAAACTTTCCTAAGAATGTAAATAGTTTATTAAGGAATTAATGGTGACAAGTAGCTTAGATTCAGCATTGTGCCACTTTGCCATAGTGTCTTCTTCTCTTTTTTTAAACTATAGTCACTCCAGCTTTCCTTTTATTCTTTAATTTTTTTATAAATTTTTATTTATTTTTAAATTTTTGGCTGCGTTGGGTCTTCATTGGCTGCACACAGGCTTTCTCAAGTTGTGGTGAGCGGGGGCTACTCTTTGTTGCGGTGTGCAGGCTTCTCACCATGGTGGCTTCTCTTGTTGCGGAGCACGGGCTCAGGCACATGGGGTTCAGTAGTTGTGGCACGCGGGCTCAGTAGTTGTGGTTCGCAGGCTCTAGAACGCAGGCTCAGTAGTTGTGGCGCACGGGCTTAGTTGCTCCGTGGCATGTGGGATCTTCCCGGACCAGGGCTCGAACCCGTGTCCCCTGCATGGGCAGGCAGATTCTTAACCACTACGCCACCAGGGAAGTCCTCCTTTTATTATTGATAGTAGTTGCCTAAAGATATATCTTTTTACTTTTAATATACCTGTATCATTATATTTGAAGTGAGTCTCTTGTGAAGAACATATAGTTGGGTCTTATTTCTTTTTAATTTATTCTGACAGTCTCTGACTTTTACATTTAACTATTGATATTTTTATTTAAGCCTACTATTTCATTATTTGTTTTATTAGTTGTTCCTTCTATTTTTCATTTCTCTGTTTCCCTTTTTCTGCCTCTTTTTGGATTATTTAGACATGTTTTAATATTACATTTAAATTTTTCTCTTGTGTTTTTTACTGTCTCTTTATATAGTATTTTTAGTGTTGGTTCTAGGGATTATAATATACATATTCAATTTTTCACAGTCTACTCAGAATCAATATTTTACTACTTTAAGTGGAAAAATATTACCACCATATAGTTCCCTTTACCCTCCCTCCTTTATATTGTAGTTTCTTTTTATATAGTCTATCTACATACATCAAAAGCTTCATCAGAAAATGTGATAAATTTTACTTTTAATCATCAAACATATTTTAAAGAACTCAACAAGAGAGGTTGTTCTATTTACCCAGATGTTTACCATTTTTTTTGCTCTTCTTACGTTCCTAATGTTCCAGGTGTCTTTCTGGTAACATTTCCCTTTTATTTGAAGCACTTCTTTGAATGATTCTTTCAGAAAAGGTTTGCTGGTGAGGGACTTTCAGTTTCAAGTTCTGCATATAAGGAGCCTGGAAGCTGCCACTCCATCCTAACAAGTAAAAATCTGAGCAGACTGAAAAATCAACAACTTTTCTTGGATCCATAACAGAGAAAACATAGGGCAAACCACTGCCCCCAATATTGGAGAGACAGAAAGGCAAATAAAGCGATTTGTAGCTTACCAGAGCAGAGACTCAGTAGCAGAAACCACTGCAGGAAACCAGTGCTAGGGTAGAGAAACCTGCATTGTAATTGACCATATACAAAAAATTCTACAGCTAACATCAAACTTAATGGTGAGAAACTTGAAGCTTTCCAACTAAGATCAGGTACCAGGCAAGGATGTCTCCCTACTGTACCATTTGTTTTCAACATCATACTGGAAGTTTGAGCTAATGCAATAAAAAGTGAAATAGAAGGTATACAGATTGAGAAAGAAAAAACTGTCTTTGTTCACAGAAGACATGATTGTCTATATAGAAAATCCAAAAGAATCAACCAAAGAACTCCTGTAACTAATAAGCAATCATAGCAAGGTTGCAGGATACAAGGTTAATTTTAAAAAGTCAGTCACTTTCCTATATACCAGCAATGAACAAGTAGAATTTGAAATTAAAAACACAATACCATTTACATTAGTATCCCCAAAATGAAGTATGTATAAATCTAACAAAATATGTATAAGATCTATATGAGGAAAACTACAAAACTCTGATGAACAAAAATCAAAGAAAACTAAATAAATGGACAGCTAGTCCATCTTCATGGATAGGAAAACTCAAAATTGTCACTATATCAGTTCTTCCCAATTTGATCTCTAGATTCAATGCAATGCCAATCAAAATCCCAGCAAGTATATTCCATGGATATTGACAATATGAATCTAAAGTTTATATGAAGAGGCAAAAGACCCAGAATAGCCAACATAATATTAAAGGAGAGCAAAGTTGGAGGACTCATGGTATCTGACTTCGAGACTTGCTATAGAGCTACAGTAATCAAGACAGTGTGGTATTGGTGAAAGAATAGGCAAATAGATCGATGGAAGAGAATAGGGAGTTCAGAAATAGAACCCCATAAATATAGTCGACTGATCTTTGACAAAGGAACAGAGGCAGTACAATGGAGCAAAGATAGTCTGTTTAACAAATGGTACTGGAAAACTGGACATCCACCTGCAAAAAGAATGATAATAATAATCTAGACACAGATATTACACTTGTCACAGAAATCAGTCGATCACAGACCTACATGTAAAACACAAAACTGTAAATGGCCTAGAAGATAACATAGGAGCTTCCACAGTTTCTGAAGAGAATTTGCTGACATTCAAATTGTAATTCTCCTATAAGTAATGTGATATTTTCTCTGGCTACTCGCAAGATTTTTTCTTTGTATTTAGTTTTTAGCAGTTTGATTGTGATGTGTCTAGGCATGGATTTCTTTGGGTTTATACTATACTATTTGAGATCCATTGAGCTTCTTAAACCTGTAAGTTTATGTCTTTCGCCAAATTTGTGATGTTTTTTGCCATTATGTCCTCAAATATCTTTTCTACAGCATACCCTTTCTCATCTCCTTCTGGGCCTCCAATGACACAAATGTTAAACCTTGAGTATTTTCCTACAGCTTCCAGGACCGTGTTCATTAATTTTTCAGTATTTTTTCACCCTTTTGTTTGGATTGAATAATTTCTATTGATCTACCAATAAATTCACTATTTATTATTTTCATTTTCCTTTTGAGCCCATCTTGTGTGTTTTTTACTTTGGTTATTGCATTTTTCCGTTCAAAATTTCCAACTTGATTCCTCTTTATATATTCTGTTTCTCTGCAGAGACGTTCTATCTTTCCCTTCATTTCCAAAGTGTTCTTTACTTCTTGGAACATTTTAATAATAGTTACTTTAAAGTCTTCGATAATCCCAGCACCTGTCATCATGGCATTGGTGTCTGTTGGTTGTCTTTTCCGATGTGAGTTGAAGGTTTTTCCTGGTTCTCTGTATGCTGATTAATTTTAGATTCTATCTTGGATGTTTTGGGAGACTCCGAGTTATGAGATTCTGGGTCTTGTTTAAAGTCTGTGGGGAACGTAGCTATTTTTAACGGGCCATCAACTTGTTTGGGTTCAGGCTGCACATTGCAGCCAGCCTTCTGTGGGTTTTGGCTCCGGGCTCAGTTCAGTTTTAAAGCCCCTGCAGTGCTATTCAGATCTGTCTCATGTGTGTGCCGCTCAGTGGCCAGTCTGGGACCTGGACAGCGTTCTATCCCATAATTCAGTTCTCGGAATCTTTGGTATATTATTTAGGGTCAGATCCACATATGTACAGCTAGGGAGTGAGCCAAGGAGTTCAGAGACAATCTTATGGGGTGGTTTTCCCAAGCTATACTCTCTCCCCAAATTTCCCCATTACCAGTTCTTCCCTGGGGCTCACCTTTTAGTCTCTGACCTCAGAAAGATGGGCCTTTAGCTATTGTGCTGTGCTGTGTACTTCCCACAGCTGTACCCATGTCTGGGACCAAGCAGCAGGAGGGAAGAGAGAGAAAAATAGCTATGGGGGTTCACCACATCCTCTTGGGACACAGCTCTTCTGATCAAAACATAACGGTTCCCCTTCTTCGGTTCTAGGCACCCATAGGCCCCCGTTGCTGCTTGCTGTCTCTGCTGCTACTGCAGGATTTCCTGGAGTGCAAGAAAACAGAAAAGGGGGGAAAACCCTGGAGATTTCCCCTATTCTCTTTGAGCATCAGGAGATCTCTTTCCTGCCCTTCCAGACAGAACTAGAGGGCTTCCCTTGGAGCTCTCTCTCTGTCCCTGCCCAGTATCTACTTCTAGGTTTGGGGCTGCCTTGATTCTAGGCCAGGGATAGCAGAGGAAAAGTAAATGATAAACTCATCACCAGTTTGGTCGTACTTTGGATTCAGGTATGTCTTCTTTCCCAATCTGCATGTTGTTTACTTTTCAGAATCCTCAAATAGCTGCCCTATGCATTCTGTCCAGGTTTGTTTGGGTTTTTTTTGCGGTACGCGGGCCTCTCACTGTTGTGGCCTCTCCCGTTGCGGAGCACAGGCTCCGAACGCGCAGGCTCAGCGGCCATGGCTCACGGGCCCAGCCGCTCCGCGGCATGTGGGATCTTCCCGGACCGGGACACGAACCCGTGTGCCCCGCATCGGCAGGCGGACTCTCAACCAGTGCGCCACCAGGGAAGCCCTCTATCCATGTTTTATAGCTGCATTGAGTGAGATAAACAGGGTATAGTTACCCCATTTTACTTGAAATCGGACCTCCTCTTTCTTTAATATCTTGCTACAAATATGTCTCTATTTATTCACAGAATCTCTCTTGTAATTTTTACAACTTTTTCTCTTTGGAAAATCCTCCTCAACTGCTGAATAACAATTTTGCCGTAGGTAATGTAGAAGCAGAGAAGGAGACAGGGCTTCTTACTGAGGGAGTGTTCTTGGGAGAAAACTCTAAGGAAGGAAAGGAAAGAAGCAGGAGAAGCAGCTAAGCAAAGAAGTGGTTTCAGCAGAGGTCTAGCCATCAGCCTTGATTCCACAGAGAACTCTAGGGCAAAGATGGTACCACACAGTTGTCTCCCTTGAGGCAAAGGGGCTGGTCTTTTGCTCCTTAATACCAGTCAGTCATTGGCTATGTTGAGGGGTATATGACCTCTTAGGCGTCTCTGAGTGAGGTGGGCTCTGTCAGCAGAGAACGCTTCTCCAGAGAAGAGTACAGCTGTGAGCTGTTAGCAGCCAATAGTCACAGCTGCTAAATATAAAATAAACAGAGCCGATCTTGGTTCTGGGTGAGGTGGAGTCAGGAGCTGGGGGGCGGGTGCACTAGAGTGGTAAAGGAGCTCTGGGTGGGGCGTCAGCACCATCATTACAGTGATTAATCGTACGTTTCAGTGGTGATAGTCGCTAAATGCCCCATTTCCTTCCAGAACACCGAGGACCCCTAACTAGTGGTGGCATTGAGGAACCGTGCTCAGGCTGAAATAATCAGCCTCCAGGGCAATGGGTGTCAACATTTAGTGTGATCAGAATCACTTGGGGAGCTCGTTAAAGATGCAGCTTCCAGCACCAGTGCTGCGATTTGTATTCAGTAGGTCTGCATGAACTACATGTTACCGAGGAACTCCGTGACTCACCTTGAGATCATGTGAGTGATCGTACAACCCAACCTATTTCAATGCTGGCAAACATCACTCTGTCTTAATTTTGTCTCCCCCAGTAAATCTGAAGCTTCTAAGGGCGGATGTTAAACTTCAGTCGTTTTTCCTATAGTGATATTCACAACCAACCGTATATTTTTTTTTTAATACTGAATGTTTTTTAAAAGTCCTTTCCACTCACTGTTTCAGTGATCCAAGTAACCACTTTATGGGAGCCTGAACTAAAGTGGTTATAAGTATCTGGGGCACAAAAACAAAATGTCAGAGCATGAGCCGTAGGAGTTACAGAATCCTCGAAGGCAATAAAGGCAAGTAGCCTCATCAGTGGTGAACCATAACTTTAAAAAAATAATCTTCAGACAGTCCAGGAGTATCAGAGGCTGACTGACACAAAATGCCCGTCTCTGCCAAGTGCCCAGCACCAGGAATCAAAAACATATGGCTGGGGTGGGCCTGGGAGAGGAGCATCTGTTTTTACAGTTGTAATTGTCCCTATAGATTCGGGTCAGCATCAATCATAGCATTTTTCACACAAAGGACAAATATTGATCAGTACCTAAGCCTGCCTAACAATATCAGCTCCATTTTGGATATCTAGACAGACTCTCAGATCAAAAATGAAACAGTATTTCCAAAGGGACATAATAAAATAAAAGCTAATATGAGAAACCAATAGACTATCAAGTAGTCCTTTAATTCCTTTGTAAGAATTAGGCCGCACATGGTGAGAGCAAAGGATTTACTTAGGAAGATCTGCTTAATAAGGTAAAGTATCTTCCCACAGAAAATCTTAAAAAATAAGCAGTGATACTCTACTGCACTTTCATCCTTTATGATTTTATTAGCTTATCAAACACACAGTACTACACCCTTAAATAGGGGAGTTACTTTTTCTATTCTTGAAGACCAAATGGAAGGTTTATCCAGTTGTAGCTTAGAAAATCTGACATGTAAGGAAGCATGTTAAGATTTTTATGGACCATTAAAAGTACAGATATTTTAATGATTACTCAGATCAAAATGTCATGTATGGTCATAACAAATAAGTAGTTTGGGATCTGTTATTCCCAAAGGAGGTACCGTTGAGGCTGACCCTTGCCCAAGGGCATGTTTATAAATATATCAGCTTTAGAAAACGGATGAAGCACCTAGTTGTTTATATTCCTTTAATGACCGACTCTTTGTCTGCTTCTGATGTATAGTCAGACTAGCTTCTTGTTTGCTGATAAATCCTCCTAGGACTCAGTAGGTCAAAGTAAAGAACCAGTGTTGTGTGGCAACCCGTGATCATCTGTCTGACTTCCTTGAGGAAAGAGAAGCTCTGAGCTGAGGCGATGTATAGTAGGCAAGAAATTGATTAATAGGCATCAGGAAAGATCATTTTTCTGACTTCATTTATGTGCTTGTGTAAGCAGGTAAGCTACACTAGTCGTGCCTCTGAGAAAAAGTAAAAACTGATTGGGGATGAGTTGGGAAATTGTCCGGGGAGCTGTAATTCTGGAAGGCCATTTTGTCTCTTGGGTTTAATAGTTTCTGGAGGAATCCAGAGATCGTGACAGTGAGCGTGGGTGAATTGGGCTAGACCTTGTATTGTAGGCTGGGCTTTCTGGGAAGCTGACTCTGAGATAGAGCATAGAGGGTAGGATGCTTATTAGGGTGTACCCTTGGGATCCCCTTCTTGGGGAAAGGAGGGGAAGGAAGAAGGAATGAGCAGAAGGAGAAGCAGAGCTGTGAGGCAGGCCCAACAATAGCTTCGGCAGACCCACAAGGAGCTCGGGAGCTAGAATGGTCCTTCAGAGTTGTCCTCAGTTGGGCCAAAATGGCTGGGAGTTTATATTTCCGCCTTGAGCATTGGATATGGACAACCTCAGAAAGTACCAGGGAAACCACCTTTGGGTCAAGTTGGCTCTCTGCAGCTGAGGCAGTCCCTGAAGAGGCTGAGAGCTGAGGGTTGTCACCATCAGGACCCCTAGCAGCTAGGACAACAAGGATTTCTTTGAAGGAGGAACTGGACAGTGCATGAAAGTGGCCACCACACCCGGTCAAATTTGGGCTGTGGCTTATCTGAGTGATTATACCAGGTAATGACAACACCAAAGAACTGCAAGGCCGGTTGTCAAAGACAAGTCATGCTGCCTGAATTTTGTTGCTTCTGCCTCTAAGAATGATTTTTCTTTTGAGATTTGACAGGGAAGGGCAGAAGGGAAGGGTTCTGGACCTGGCCCTAGGTCCGTCACAGGGGTGAGGCAAGGTACAGTGGAGTCAAGGGTGGAGGTGACACATGCTGAGGCTGCCCACGGAGCATCAGAATGGTGAGTGGGTATATCATCGAAGGCCTTCAGCCAGGGTCAAGCCGTCAATATAGGACATCCAAAATGAAACAAGTCAGGTGGGAGTAATACTTGGAAGGCCATGTAGCCTGTTAGCCTGCAAGGCACTGGGACAGAAATGGTAACAACTACTTTATTAAGTGCTTCTGTGGCTCAGGGACCCTGCTAAGCACTTTCACACATCATCTCACTTCCGGCTTAAAACTCTGTGCGGTAAGCATTATTATCTCCATTTCCATTTTGATGGGCAAAGAAACCAATTCAGAGAGGAACTTACTCAAAATTACATGGCTGGTAAGTGGCAGAAATTCTGGAGACAGATTGCCTAGGTTCGAATTCTGGCTCCTACTAGATATGTGGCCTGGGGCAAATTACTTAACCTCTCTGTTGCTCAGTATCTTCATCTTTAAAATGGGAATAATAATAATAATTATCTCTTACAGCTGTTATGAGCATTAAATGCGTTAACAAGGGCTATGTAATTGTGTGTGAACTAAGTAAATAAGTCAGCCTAACTCCCAAGCCCATGTTCTTGACTATTATGCTACCCTGGCAGGACTCAGATTCTCAGGATATGGAGAGAGAGACCAAGGCAGCCTAAGTACTAGGAAGTAGCTAAGATATTAGGCAATTAATCATTCATTCACTTATTCACAGATATTTACTGAGTACCTCTATATATGTGCTAGGCATTTTTCTAGGTAGTGGAGATAAAGCAATGAACAAAACAGCTGAAGTCCCAGCTATCATATAGCTCATATTCAAGTGGGGAGACAGGTAATAAACTAAATGATAGACAAATACCTAAATAGTGTCAGGTAGTGGTAAGAGTTATGAAGAAAATGAAAGCAGGATAAGACACGGGAAGCTATGGAGGTGGGGCTCTGGGGAAAGGGTAAGCCTTTCTGACGAAGTGACATTTGAGCAGAGACCCAAATGAGTCAGGGAAGGAGTCAGGCAGTAATCTGGAAGGCAAGCCCAGGCAGAGAAAATAGTGAGAAGAGCAGGCCCCTCGGAGCTGTCCTGAGTTGGGAGAGCTGGGCTGCCCTCAGAAGGAGATGAGATCTGGGGCAAAGCCGTTGCCTTCAGCGGAGGTGACCCCCAAGGCGGGCCGACAGCTGAAGGCCGCCTTCCAGCAGCATGCCCAGCAGCAGGGGGAGTAAGTGTCTCATTCCTTAAGGGCCATCTGGGTGGCACATCCCAGCTTCCATCACCCTGTTCGTGCTTCAGCTGCTTGTCCTACTGTTTGGCTGACCCCTGGAAAAATGAATCTTTGTCACCAAAAATCTACGCTAAACATTGTGAAAATTTCATCGAAGTTCTTGTGCAGAAGTACCAAGGTTGAAATGTTACTTTGGATGTAAGGAGCTAGAAGGACAATGTAAATGTTGGAACACTGATCTCTGAACACAGGGGGAAAGAGCAAAAGTCTAAATCTGAACGTTCTCTGGAAGGGAGTACTTGGCAGATGGGTGAATTAAAAATGGGATACCATGGATCCTTTTGCAACTTGATAACACAGCACTGCCCACATGCTCTAGAAACCATGTGAATGAGGAAGGCTGTCATTAGAGCTGGAAATTGCTTTGTGATTTTAGCAATGGTTTGCTCCTGGGCCAGGTTCAGATTGCCCAGTTTCTGAATTCTAACCAGTAATTGCTGTTATAGTGTGTTGGGGAGATGGCTGCTGGAGATTGTGGCAAGAAGATCGAATTCTCTGCCTTTTTAAGGCATCTTAATCACGATTTGGGCAGCATAGGAGCCTTCAGCTGAGTAAACTAAACAGCCATTTCCATAGCAGAGAAATAAGCTACTGTTTGATCCAGAGAGGGAGCTTTCGGCTGTTGTTTGTTGACATGAGCCAAGGGAAACAAGATGACAGATTGGACAAGCAAACACCATGCAATTTATGCCCTTCACAGACTGTCAAACATTAATTTAATTTAATTTTAATCATTACCATCTGGTGCTTATATAGAGCATCAGGCCCAGATATTTCCTTAGCTTGAACTGGGGAACAGTGCTGCGCCTTGGCCTGCAGCCACACCCAGGCACCCCGAGGAGGGGGCAGGGGGACCGTGGGAGGGGAGGGGTACTGATGCCAGGCGTGCAGTCATCCCCAGCCCCTGAAGCTGTAAATGGGACCTGTTGTTGGTGCTGCGGTCCCATCGTGGGTCAGTGGCCTCTTCTTCTGCCTCCAGTCATAGAGGCATAACTGCTGAGTCACGTCTTTGAACTCCTGGACATTGGCGAAAGGGACTGGCTGGGGATGGTGTCTGGGTGAACTGGGGCATCTGACGCTGTGGCTCAAACCTCTTGAGCAGCTAAAGTGACCAGGAGCCACATTTAAGCTGTTCATGAAGTAATTACTAAGCACTGACAATAGGCATAAGGGACTGGGATCAGCCGACGTTTGAGTTTTCATCACCCTTGAGAATCTGTGACTCTTTGTGTCAATCACAGTGCCAAGCCCAGCAGGGAATAAGGAAGAAGTATAAGGCAGCACGCCTGCCCTACAAGTCACCTCAGTCCCAGGAGGGATTCCCCTTTCTTCCCAGTCCCCAGACTGAGCCTCAGGTTATTGGTGGCTAGTGGGGGTAAAAGGACTGCCAGTGAAGTCCCAAGGGAGTAGGAGAGGGGGCATGGAGAGAGACCTCCCTCATTATCCTGAGCTTAATTTCTCAAATGCAAGGTACCTCAGTACCCACAAGGCTGGAGGAAGCCAGCTCAGGCTTCAGGAGACAAATACTGAGCCCTGTTCATGGCTTTGTGGACCAGGATCACATGACCCACTTGAAAGAGGAGGAGCAAGTTTTCCCCGTTTCTCTGAAAATAGAAACAGGCCTTTTTTTCCTGAGTTTTCGCAAGTAATTTTGTTTACTTTTTAATTTTTAAAAATTGTATTGAAGTATGGTTGATTTACAATGTTGTATTAATTTTTTCTGTACAGCCAAGTGACTCAGTTATATGTATATATACATTCTTTTTCATTATGGTTTATTACAGGATATTGAATATAGTTCCCTGTACTATACAGTAGGACCTTGTTGTTTATCCATCCTGTATATAATAGTTTGCGTCTGCTAATTCCAAACTCCCAATCCTTCCCTTCCCTACGCTCCCTCCCCCTTGGCAACCACAAGCCTGTTCTCTATATCTGTGAGTCTGTTTCTGTTTCATAGATATGTTGATTTGTATTTTAGATTCCATGTATAAGTGATATCACATGGTATTTGTCTTTCTTTTTCTGACTTACTTCACTTAGTATGATAATCTCTAGGTCCATCCATGTTGCTGCAAATGGCATTATTTCACTCTTTTTTATGGCTGAGTAATATTCCAGTGTGCGTGGCGTGTGTGTGTGTGTGTGTGTGTGTGTGTGTGTGTGTACCACATCTTCTTTATCCATTCGTCTCTTGATGGACTTTTAGGTCTTTTCCATGTCTTGGCTATTGTAAATAGTGCTGCTGTGAACATAGGGGTGCATGTATCTTTTCGAATTATAGTTTTGTCTGGTTATATGCCCAGGAGTGGGATTGCAGGATCATATGGCAGCTCTATTTTTAGTTTTTTGAGGAACCTCCATACTGTTTTCCATAGTCGCTGCACCAATTTTACATTCCCACCAACAGTGTAGGAGGTTCCCTTTTCTCCACACCCTCTCCAGCATTTGTAATTTGTAGACTTTTAAATGATGGCCATTCTGACTGGTGTGAGGTGATACCTCATTGTAGTTTTGATTTGCATTTCTCTAATAATTAGTGATGTTGAGCATCTTTTCATGTCAGCAGCAATTTTAAATACATGCCCATTGCCAAAATAATTCAGATAATATAGAAAAGTAGAAAGTAACAAGTTGGTCACAGACAGATACAGAACCACTGTTAACATTTTGGGATATGTCTTTATGTCTTCACATACACACACACACACACACACACACACACACACACACACACAAATGGGATCATGTTATAGATAATGAAAAGCACAATCTCTTGCTGGGTGATTCTCTTCTCCAGCCAGATGTCAGCATGACCAGAAGGAACATTCAGGGACGTCAAGCAGGGAGAGGGAGAGTGGCATTGCAAAAGTTGCCACTTCAGATTTCAAGGCTGGATGTTCCTTCCAGCTCAAGCTGTGTCTGTCCAACCCACCTCTTGGCAACCACCAAGGGCTGACTTGCCAGCCCTTCTGAAATGTGAGGCCACCTCTATTCAGAACGTGAATCTTGTTTCTTTCTAAGAAGCATCACATTTTTTCCCTTTAAAAAGTAACAGAAAGCACTTTTCATCATGGAGGGCTGAGGGGCAAGTGCAGGTCGGAAGAAACCAGTTTGCAAGAGTTAAAATGGAGCATGGTAAGGAAAGAAAAATTCATTTTGTGCCTTCCTTTCCTGACTGCACAGATTTTTTTCTTTATGTTAAAAGAGAACAGTATTCCATACAGAGCCCATTTTGATCTACATGCATCAAAATTAAAAGGATGTAATCTCCAACTGTATTTTGTCCCAGGTAAGGATGTGGTTGAAGCTGTCTCCGTGGGGGAACTCGACTCCCTTCTGGAGAGTGACTAGAGAATAGAGGCCCACAGAGCCAGGCCTGTGGGAGAGGAGTGGTGAAGGAAGCCAGCCAGGCCTGTTTTGGTGGAGAAGGGAAGTCTTAGATCCGTGGGAAGGTGGGCTGCACTTATTTTATATTCTTCTGGAAGTTGGAATCAGAATGGGAGGACCAAACTTATTGTGAGGCAGGGAGCTGACACACGAGATTTGAGAGGATGGAAAAGAAAAAGGAGTGAAGGCAGTTGATATTAATTTAGCACCTACTATCTGTCAGAAGTTGTGGTGAATTCCTTGTATTAGCTTATTTAATCTTCACAGTAATCTTAAGAGGTAGATAATACTACTTCTGGTATTTTATAGCTAAAGAGAGTAAGACTCAGAAAGGTTAAGATATTTGCCTAAAGTTGCAAAGTGAGTCAGGTTCAAACTCATATCTGCTTGGCTCCAAGATGTGGGCTCTATTTTCCCACATCACACTCTCTGAAAGTGGAATGGGTATCCCTCATGAGCTAATGTGTTCCTGGTAACCTGGGTGGATTTAAGCAAAAACTAGATGATCATTTGTCAGAGCCATTCTTAAGAAGCGATTCATGCATCATTGGTACAGACCTGGAGCACGTGGTTTCTAAGAATCTTTCCAGTTGCGTGTTCTAACAAGGTCTCTCTAACTAAAACGTGTCACTGTTGCTTGTCTTCTAGGACATCTACTATGGTCATGATTAGAATTACTTTTTGTGGCTAAGGTATCATCCTCAGAGAAAGTACCTGAAGATATAGTCCCACAAATGTTTGCTTGGAGGACCAACTCCAGCACACATGATTGGTACCCTACCCATTTCTGCTCAGCACTCACCATTTCCATGCATACCCATGCAACAAGCACCCAAAACTCTCTACCTGAGGGGGCTTTCTTTTGGTTCTTTAAGGGTAGGCCAGAAGTGCCAGAAAGTTAACATCCTTGGGAGTAGTCTTCAGCTAATAACAGATGGGATTTGGAAGAGAAATATTCTGGTTTCCTTGTCCTTGTCTGAGATAACTCCAAGGTATGCCTCATAGAGTCTCCCAGAGTTCCCCAGTAGGATTGAGTCCTAGTTGCCCATAGGAGTGACGTGCTCTTTAACACACTCTTTTTTTTTTTTTTTCTTCCGGTACGCGGGCCTCTCACTGCTGTGGCCTCTCCCGTTGCGGAGCAACAGGCTCCGGACGCGCAGGCTCAGCGGCCATCTTGATTGATTTGCTTCCCCTTCTTGTCTCATTTACCCTCTCGCTTACTGGTGCTTTCGGGAATCGTCTCAAATGAACTAGTTGTACTCAAATCCTTATCTCAGGGCCTGCTTTTGAGGGAACCCAAACGAAGATACCAATGTTATTTTACCCATTAGCACGGGGTTTCTCAGCCTCAGCACTGTTGACATTTTGGGCTAGAAAATTCTTTGTTGCGGAGAAGAGCGGCACTTCCTGTGCACTGTGGCGTGTTCAGCGGCATCCTTGGCCATCACCCACTAAATGCCGGTAGTGTCCTCCCCCTAGCTATGACAACCAAAAATGTCACCAGACATTGCCAAATGTCATCTGGGGGACCAACTCAGGTCCATTTGGGAACCGCTGCTTGTCTGAGGTGCCCACAGGAAGCACAAGGAGGGGAGGCTGTGCAAGGCAGAGCTGTTGGGCTGCACTGTTGGACAGGCTTCTTGGTGAGCCCTGGAGCTTAGTGGACAGTACAGGTGGGATGAAGAGGGTGTGTGTGTGTGCAAGTGCGAGCGTGTGTGTGTGTGTGCGTGGGTGCGTGTGTGCATGTGTGTGTGTGTGTGTTTTGGAAGAGGAAAATGATGAACTAAATCTTTGTTTCATAACTGTGCCTGGTACCGGGTGTCCCTTGTCCAAAGTAGATGAACAGCTCAGAACTAAATTGTAGCCCTTCACAGTTCCTTTTAGAAAAATGACAAGCACACGGAGACAGTTTCGCTGTTTGTGTACCATCAGTTTTCAGGTGAGTTCAGTTTGGATGACAGGTCCTTAAGCAGCCATTTCACAGCCTGGCAGTGTCTGGGTTGCTAGGAATGTTTTGACTTTTAAGTACTTTTATGCGGCTATTAAAAAAAGCAATGTGCGGTTCCAACATGGAGAATGATGTCAATGAGAGTAGAGGGTTCGATAAAGACGCAAATGCTGGGGCTTCCCTGCTGGCGCAGTGGTTAAGAATACGCCTGCCAATGCAGGGGACACGGGTTCAAGCCCTGGTCCGGGAAGATCCCACATGCCGCAGAGCAACTAAGCTCGTGCGCCACAACTACTGAGCCTGCTCTCTAGAGCCCACGAGCCACAACTACTGAGCCCACGTGCCACAACTACCGAAGCCCATGTGCATAGAGCCTGTGCTCCACAACAAGGGAAGCCGCCGCAATGAGAAGCCCGTGCACTGCAATGAAGAGTAGCCCCCACTCCCTGCAACGAAAGAAAGCCTTTACACAGCAATGAAGACCCAACGCAGCCAAAAATAAATAAAAGAAAAAACAAAAAAGAAGAAAAAAAGATGCAAATGCTTTCATAGTTGGAGCTTTGGGTCTGATTTGGCCTGGTATATGTGCAAATGAGACTCCTGAAGAGAGTTACAGATTTTCAGATCTGGTAAAAGGAGATTGCAGATATAGGTTCCAAAACCCCTGTATTCCCTGTAAACAGAAGTAGCAAAGAGGTATAAATATAGGTTAAAAACTATGATAAAGTCTTCATTTTATCCACTGGATTCCTGGTTAAAGGTACTAATTGGGGTTTCTCATTTCCACTGTACTCCAGTACCTTCCAAGGTCAAGTAGGGAAGCAAGCTGATGGTGGAGACTGTATGTGCCCTGCCCAAATCCTATTGGATGTGCTCCGCACCAAGCTTTAGCGTGCTTTTCTCTTAATGACCAGCATCTGTGACCTTTTTCAGCTTTCCTTTGGGCTACTCGAGTTGCCTAACCTGTACACAGACCCTGGGAATCTATATCCACCCAGGGTTGCCCATAGCTAATGGACAGGAATATAAAAGTCCAGTTCCCTTGCCTCATGTTGAAGTAAACTTTAGGTGTAATTTACACTCCAAAGCTACACCCTGGGATGATTATGAAGCTGAGACTTCCTAAAATTGCAACCTTGCTTCTTGACTTCCTTTCTTTCTCTGTCCTGCTTTCACCACTCTCTTTTGGTCTCTCTGGGAGCACTTTCCCAAAAAATCACTTGCATAGGAATCCTCATCTCAAGGTCTGCTTCTGGGGAATCTGACCCAAGACAGAAGCATTCCAAAGTCTACATTTGAGTGGGAGAGGAGGTGAATTCTACCATTCACATGAGACGTTCTGTAATCTTATCCTCTCCTATAAGGTAGGCGTTCATTAGATGTTTCTTGCTGTAGGGATGATCTCAAGCTGGAGAACTGAGAAAAGAAACAGACCTCTGCCACCTATGCACTGCTCCCCTCCCTCCACAGCTGACAGGGCCACAGAGGACCTTAGGAGGTGTTGATGAATCTCACTTAGCCAAGGGAAGTAAGAGAAGCTGGCTTTGCTCATGCTTTAAATGAATTAGATCTTGGACACCCAAAGCTGTATCTGGGTGCTTTCATACTTGAAAGGACATTGCCACAGAAGATAGTGATTCAGCAAAACAGGTCTGCAGTGAGGAAACGTGGATCAAAAATATATTGGGGTATGCTTCTGATACTTAATAGGGTTTGACAGTGTCTCTACGATTTTATTGCAAAACTGATTGATGATACAGCACTATTTTTTTTTTTTTTTTTTTTTGGTATGCGGGCCTCTCACTGCTGTGGCCTCTCCCGTTGCGGAGCACAGGCTCCGGACGCGCAGGCTCAGCGGCCATGGCTCATGGGCCCAGCCCCTCCGCGGCATGTGGGATCCTTCTGAACCGGGGCACGAACCCGTGTCCCCTGCATCGGCAGGCGGACTCTCAACCACTGCGCCACCAGGGAAGCCCCAGCACTATTTTTTTGAGTGCTTTCTACTTGTTTGGCAGTGTTTTCTCATGTATTATATATCATTGAATCCTTGTAGTCTGCTTGTGAGATATTAACATTGCTATTTTACAGGCAAGAAAGCTGAGGCTCAGAGAGGTTATGCTCCTTGCCTAAGGGTTACACTTGTAACAAGTGGCAAAGCTGGGATTTGAGCCCACGTTATTCTGATTCAGACAACTATGTGCTTAACCACCCACCAGAGTACAGGTCCCACACTGGCTCTCTTCTCTCTAAAGTGATCATGGAAAGATTTATCAACATTTGCACAAGGCAGAAAACTATCTCATCTGAGAAAGTTTATATAGACAGTTTTCTTTTCCAAGAATAAGTAAATGCATAGGAAATTGAAATATATTAAATGAGCCTGACATGCTGCAATACAGAGAGTATGTTATATGGTGAGGTTTTCTCTAAGCTTTGCATTTTCTTGTTACAAGGTCAATATGATGATTAATGGTGTATGCACAAGGTAGAAAATTATTATTTTCTTTGCAGTTATTTAGAGGGTATTGCATCTGGTATAATTTCTCTCCTATTTGGGGGAATACTAGGATTGTCCTTGGATTTGGACTTTTGTTTTTCCCCCTCCTCTCCACTCCCAGCCTCTTTTTGGCCCTAGCACCAAGGCCAGAAAGGCTGCAGAACTACTCCTGTTTTACCCAGTTAATTCCCTCCAGGACTGAAAAAGGTGCTATTCCTGAATACTAACAGTTTTTGCAAACCTCAAATGCAATATGAGAACACTTTGGGACAACAGCCTTTAATGAAGAAAAAAAAAAAAAAGAACAATATATCCTGTATTTAGATACAGGATATGTGTTCATATTTTAGCTTAAGCAGTGAAGGGAAACTGCAGCTCTTCTTGAAATTTTAAGGTGTCATTTTTCAACAACACAGAAAGTAAAATTTGAAAGTGGTTGCAAAACAGTGGGTCTTTATCTTTATTTAGAACTAGATCCAGAGTTTAGAGCAAAATTCTCTTCTCTGGGGTTCAAATATTGTTTACCCCGAATAGAATATGCCTTCCTGTTTGATAGAAAACACATGAAAGCATTCTAATTGTGAAACAGCCCCAGGCAAGTGGTATTTAGGAAAATAAAATGCTAAGCATGGAATCACGAAGCTGGAAAAACCCCTATGAGAACATCTAGTTCTGCCCTCATCTTCTAACTGAGAATGACTAACTCATCCTGTATGGGTTTTTTCTATTTTGGTAGGATTTATAAATGTACATTGTCATCTTTAGTGCCCATTCACATGACGTGTTTCAGTTAATGGTGGAATATCTGGGTAATCACGGGAAGCCACCAGTACCTAAGAAAACACCTGGCACATAAACAGTATTTAGGAGAACTTTTAGTAGAAGGAATAAATGCATCAACAAATGAAAAAATGAAGGCTGAATAGTAGAAAATTTATGATGGGACTCTTACTGGTCTGATTAATTAATAAAATAGAAAGGAATTAGCCCAAGTTCAATGTCTTGCAAACTCTACCATTTCACATTACATAGTGTGGATTTTATCCTTCTCAATCAGTAAGGTGACTATGTAATGTATATTCCAAACAAGGACCCTTTTGGGTGTGAAAGGGGGTGTTATTTTTTTAATTAATTAATTAATTTAGGGGACACTATTAATAATTGCACCAGGACAAGACTGCTCTGGGCAAAGTGGAACCAATAGTCACCCTCTCCATAAGGGATCAGGGGCAGAGGAAAAATCTATTCATACAGGCTCTAAAATAAGAAACAGTGGGGTGTTAAGTCACAATTGAAGATTGGAGGACGTTCACTATCAATACTTCTGGCTTTCTCCCCTTGGACATTCTTATCTCATCTTGGAATTATGGTAAGAAATAGGGCAAAATGATAAAGACTCCCTTCCAATAATTAGGAAATAAAGAAACTCTTACCAAAAGCTAGACTGAGAGTGTGCCCAGCAGCCCCCCAGCTCTCTCTCTTGCTTCACCAGCCTTTGGATGGAACAAACGGGGTGCTCCCACCCCGGCCTTGCCTCCCCCTCCCCCTCCTCATGCCGCTCACCACCCTCTAGCGTGGCCACTTTAGTCGCAACTTCCGGCAGAATCGTCGAGGCTTATCCTCCACTTCCGGGAGCCGCCTAACGTACTTTCTGGAGAAGGCCTCCTCACTGCTGACTAGCCATGAGCGCCCAGAGCAAGCGGAGTTCCTCCGCCGAGGCGGAGGCTGCCATCAGCCGCCTGATCAACCTAAACTTGCAGGCCTCGTCCACCTACCTCTCCCTGAGCTATTACTTCGAAGGCGACAAGGTGGCTCTGGGGGGCGTGGGCCGCTTCTTCCGGGAGCTGGCTGAGGAGAAGCGCGAGGGCTCCCAGCTCCTCTGGAAGATGCAGCAGCAGTGGGGCAGCCGCGACCCGGCCCAGGACGGGCAGAAGCTGTCGCCGGACGAGTGGAGCACCATAGTGGAAGCCGTGGAGGCTGCCATGGCCCTGGAGAAGAGCCTGAACCAGGCCTTCTTGGATCTCCATGCCTTGGGTTCTGCGAGCGCGGACGCCCAGCTCTGCGAGTTCCTGGATAGCCACTTCCTGGAGGTGGAGAGGAAGATCCTCAAGAAGATGGGCGACCACCTGACCAACCTGCGCAAGCTGGCCGGGCCCCAGGCCGGGCCCCTGGCTGAGCAGGGCATCTCTTCGAAAGGCTCTTCTGCCAGCGCGACTAGGAGCCTCGCGGCAGCCCCGGAGAGACGCCTTTGCCTCCTCCAGTGAGATCTGCGCCCCAGCCTCCTCTTCCACCAGGAGGCAACGCTTTAACCACCCTGTAAAACCTTCACCCGAGCCGAGGCACCAGATAGAAACTCCCCTCTCTTTGCAGAGGGGGAAAAAAAAGCTAGGTTGTGAGAAAAATAAAAGTATCTTAATAGCATGAAAGATTTGTAGTCTGTTTAATTCTCTAGATTGTTTATAAAGAAACGGTTCCTAACTTTTGCGTATCACCTGGGTACATTGAGTATCTGGTAAATTATGTTTTCTCTGTCAAGAAAAAGAAACACACCTGTTCAGAAAAGGTTGCATAGAATTTTAGGGGTTTCATGACTTCTCTGGAGTCATTCTGGGTACTGGATTCAACTCTTGTTGTTCTAAAATGTATCTTTGGTTTCTCCGAGCAGAGCAGAGAGCTGAGTATCTTGACCGTATCACATTGTGTCCCCCCCTCAACCCTCCAAACTCGTGATAAACTTGCTTTTCCTGATTTTCACATTGGCGTGATGCCATCTGCCTGTATTGAAGAGAGAGCCCAGTGAAATTTACCTTTGTGTCTCCCGTTAGGTTGCTACTGAGAACACTTTATTAACATCATACACTGACTCTTTATGAAGCCTCTCAAAAGCAATTTCTTTCTGTTCTTAATATTAGGAATAACGGTGCTTCGCTTAGGTCATTGGTTTGTTTTTGTTTTATGGGCACCGTAAATGATGTAACTAATTAAGTTTCCTTATTTGACTGCCTGCTAAAAAGCTTAGAGCCAAGTTTGTGGTCCACCCAGAGTAAACGAGTAAGATTGTATAAGCATTTTGCATACGCTTCATTCCTGGTTCTTCTAAGTGCTTATTGTAATTTACGGATTCTTTCAAGCCACCTTAAACCCCTTCTGGAACAAGGTTGTGTATAAACAGATACATAAACTTTTAAAATGCAGATTTTAAAATGCCTCTGTATTCATTTTAGAGAAAAGAGAAGATAACTTTAAGGAAGTACTAACAGAGCCAAAATGATTAGAATGGAGGTAGGTCAGATGGAGGTTACATTCCAGAAGCCAAGAGAAGGAGAAGCAGCAGTAAAATATAGCATTCTTTTTAAAAAAATGTGTTTCATTTTTCTGGTGAGTTGTTTTCCTGCTAAATCCGTGCATTTGTGTCTCACAAATAGCAATCTAATAATTGTGCATTATTTTCCTTGCACTTGGAAAAGCTGGAGTTATAACTTGTTCTCAAACCACAGAAGTGGAAAAAAATCAATTCTTTTCCTACAGCAACTTTCCTTCCTGGAGCAGGAAGACCAAAGGCATACTATCATTTCTTTTATCTTACCAGGGTCAGAGGCATAGAAGAGTATTTTACAGAGATTGCGACACCTGTTTTGCTCAGTTAAGGAGAAAACCTTATCTTCCTGTTTTCATGCAAAGTCCTTTGATAATGAAAAAGAATATACTGGAAAAATTACTCCTACGGAAAAGAGTTTTTTTGCCCATTTGCTGATAGTTGGCAGTAAGAGATATAAGGAAGCAGTAAACAATTTTCAGCTTTGGATTAAAACTTAAAACCAAAATTATTTTCAAATTAGCACTCATATAGACACATAAATCTGAATGAGAAAAAAAACCACCTAATAACTATGAGACTAATTGAAAGACTATATTTGGTAGATTATTCGGGAAGAAGGATACAAACATTTGTTTCCAAACAATGACATATTTATCAGACCATATTTACTTATGAGTAATGTTACTCATATTTACTTACGAGTGTCTTTTAATATCAAGAATGGGGCTGTAGGAGAAAGCTTTATGAAAGTCTCCCAAATAGGCTGAAATATTCTTTGGCAATCAAATAATTATTGAAAAAAGCAACTGGCTGGGCAGACAATAAACGATTCAAAGACATATGGATAAAATATTAGTTTAGCTTTTAAAAATGACTAAGTTTCTTGGCAAACATATTTGTGGAAAATGGGGATTTGATGACATTAAACTTCTACAGATTAATTTGGAAACAAATACCACAGTGATTTTCTCTGTTGCTAACCACTGTACGTATATGTGAGTGTGTGTGTGTGTGTGTGTGTGTGTGTGTGTTAGTGCACTCGCACAGAATTATAATAACTGATTCCTTTAGGCTATGACTAAATTCCTTATACCAGCCTTGAAGGCTCTCCTTGGTCTGCCATGTCTAATCTACTTTTTAAATCGAATTTTCCACTACTTCCCTATTGTTGGAAGTTTGGGGAATACCCATTGCTTTCCTTTCATCCAAGTTCAAATCAAGTAGAGTTCAAATCTATTAGAATGGACACAGGAAGCCAGATGGAAATGAAGATAGCTTTATTGGTGGTAAAACCAAATTGGAGAATGTGTTAGGGCTTCCTATTGCCACGTTCTGAATTAAACTCAACCACCCAGTTTCAGGAACAGCAGTTGAAACAGAGCAGAAGCCAGGCTGGACTGGCTAGCCTTTTCTGCTAACCCCGTGGAGACTGGAATCTAGAACAATGCTGGTGGCCCAAGGGAAGTGGGGAGGGCATGGCAGGCCCCATTGCTTTGTTATTACAGTGACCCTGTACTGTGGCTAGTGTGCACCAAAAAAAAAAAAACCCATCAGGCTCTCACAGTTCTCCACATTCACTCCAGTAACCCCCTGTTAGGGACCAGAGTGGAAGTTACCTCTCTTTTATAGAAGTGTGAGGCCTAGGAATCCTGCAGACAACTGCAGCAGCTCTCTGCCATAGCCAGAGTGCTCAGTTTGCTGTCCCAGTACCAGCAATTTTCACGGGGTTCCCTTCGCCTGGAAAGCCCTTCATACTCCTCTTCACCACATCAAACTCAGTCTACTTTTCAGCCTAGTTCCAATCAGCCTTCTTCTGTGAAATCTTCCCTGACCAACCCAAACCAGTCACCTGACGTGGATTCATCTCCTTCTCTTAGTTGGAGTCTGAAAGGCAGAAAGCGTGGTGGTTGAGCAATGGGCTTGTGTTCAGATCCTGCCTCTAACTCATTTGGTCTAGTCTCTTCACCTTTCTTGGTCCCAGCTTCCTCCTCTGAAAAAGTGGACATGATCATAATAAAGGCGATACTATCCAACTCATAGCTTTTAGGGAGGATTAAATGGGATGAGCCATGTAAGATACCTAAGTCATGGCCCAGCACATGCTAAATGCACAATAATTGTTAACTTTTTTTTTTTTTTTTTTTGCGGTACGCAGGCCACTCACTGTTGTGGCCTCTCCCGTCGTGGAGCAGAGGCTCTGGACGCGCAGGCTCATGCCTGCGCGGCCCAGCCGCTCCGCGGCATGTGGGATCCTCCCAGACCCAGGCACGAACCCGTGTCCCCTGCATCGGCAGGCGGACTCTCAACCACTGCGCCACCAGGAAAGCCCCCTTTTTTTTTTTTCGGTACGCGGGCCTTTCACTGTTGTGGCCTCTCCCGTTGCGGAGCACAGGCTCTGGACGCGCAGGCTCAGCGGCCATGGCTCACGGGCCCAGCCGCTCCGCGGCATGTGGGATCTTCCCAGACCGGGGCACGAATTCGTATCCCCTGCATTGGCAGGCTGACTCTCAACCACTGCGCCACCAGGGAAACCCTGTTAGCTTTTTTTATCAGCTGATTTTATATCCCAGTAGAGCTTAGTAAAGAGCTATGATAGTAACATCTCAAAATAAGCTTGCTTCTCAGTTTCAGGAAAATAGATACCTTCAGATTGTATAATCCTCCTTAATGATCATTCCTCCCTCTAAACTGGCCCTATGTGTAGAAGTGAAATGTAGGAATTTGCTCATTTCTTGGATGTGACATTCAGTATGCAGGAGGGGAAAATAAAAATGAAGAAGGACCACTCTCTCTTTAGCCAAATAAGTGGAGCCACCTTATATAGGACCTGGGATTAAATGTTTTAATTACCATCCTGCTAAAAGCAGGCATGACAGCATCTTAACCTCTCTCTCAGGAAGGACAAGCCACACAAAGGGGTCATTTCAGAAACTAATTAGCTGCTGCCGGCTGCTACTCTTTGCATAGTTTCCAATTCTTGGGAGTCTTCTCTGCCCATTCTTTTTGCCCACACATCCTCCTCCTTAACACTTCGTGGTAGCCTTGGATATGTTAGCTTGAGGGAGCAGGGACTGAAGAGGCACAGTCAAAACTCCAGGTGTCACTGAGGCCTTGAACTTCCTTACCGTCGGGCCTGTTTGAAGCTCTTACTTTTGGAGTACTATGTGGTTGACTCTCTCCAAAGAGATACACAGTCTTAAAGGGTTAGGTTAAAAATGCTACTTATTTAGAAAAAGACCACATTTTTACTACATTTATGTCATGTTATTTATCCCCATAAGCCATTTATCCACCTTGATGAATAATTTATTCTTCATAATAATAATGAAGCAGGCACTAATTCATGGGAGTGGGAGGAGGCACACATTAGGAAACAGTTTTGAATTAATATGAGTTTTCACCTGAGTATAAAGTCCCCAAGAAGCATATATACTCTTCAAGATTTTATCAGTTCTGATGGCTAAATTAGGGATCATAAGAGGAAGCAGAGAAAAGTCTGGATTTCATCAGGAGACCTCAAAGGGCCCTCTCCTGCACGAGGTATCAGGTCAAAGTGTGGGAGACGTGGGTAGAGGCAGCTATTCTGGGATTTAAAATCAAGTACATATCCCTGCTAAAAATTCACACCCTAAATCTAACAATGAGAAAACATCAGAGCCAAATTGAATGACATGCTACAAAATATCTAGCCTATAATTCTCAAAAGTGTGAAGGTCAAGAGATTAGGAGTTTGGGATTAACTGATACACACTACTGTATATAAAACATAAGAAACAGCAAGGACCTACTGTATAGTACAGGGAACTATGTTCAATATCTTGTAATAACCTTGTAATAATCTATAATGGAAAAGATTTGGAAAAAGAATATATATATATATATATATATATATATATATATATATATATAACTGAACCACTTTGATGTACACCTGAAACTAACACAACATTATAAATCAACTGTGCTTTAATAAAAAAAGAAAGAAAAGCAGAGAAAGACTAAGGAATTGTCCCAGGTTAAAGAAGACTAAAAAGCATGACAACTAAATTCATGATCTTGGATGGGACCTGTGTAGGGGTAAAAATCTATAAAGGACATTGAGACAATGTATAAAATTTTAATATGGACCATGGATTAGATAATGGTATTGTATCAATGTTAAATTTCCTGATTTGGATAATTTCATGATAGTTCGGTAGGAGAATGTCCTTGCTTTCAGAAAACATACACCAAAGTATTTAGGGGTATAGCTGAGCACAATTTCTCTAACTTATTCAAAAATGGTTAGGAAAAACAATTGGTGAATCTGTATGAAGGGTAAACTATTGCTGCAACTTTCCTGTAAGTTTGAATTTATATCTAAATAAAAAGTTTTCCCTAAAAGTCAATCCAGATAATTTAGACCTGTAATTACTACATTTAGCATAGTACCTAAGTTATACTAAGTGCTCAAAAATAATTTATTGAATGAATATCATATTGGACCTAGCTTTATAGTCACAGGACTTCATAACCAATTTAACTACCAGAAAATTCCAAATTCTTTTTTTCTCCCTGAACATAAATTATATACTTTCAGATTTCTTAATCTAACCCTCACCCCCATAAAGGATGTCAACAATTTTTTTTTTCAAAAAGAGAGTAGCCAAAACAGGGAGGCAAGGAAAAGGAAATCCTATTACTTTATCACTACGCAAGTGATATTGCTGCTGGATTAAGTATTCTAATTTTCCAGACCTTATGGTTTTATATCTTCAAAGAAGAATCTGTGCTACTTGCTTTTCTGGTGAAAAAAATTCTTTCAGCCATTATATGCCGTTAATACTATGCAGCGCTTCAGAATTTAAAACTCCTGTCAACCTGAAAAGGTTATAGAGCAGGATTTTCACTTTTATTCCCCTTCTTTTCAGCTCTCATTCCACACTTGTGAACGCTATCAGCACATATACATACTATAACCTTTCTTTGGGGCCTTTCTCTTTGCTCCTCATGTCAAAAAATGCATTCCCTGATGTTCAAAACGTACCTGATGTTCACAACTAGACCTCGGTATTATTACAAGCTGGTCAGACATTTACAGCCAGGCCATTTTGTTCTGTTGGACATAAACAATCTCACAGAATACCAAACTCAGATAAAGTTACTCTGAGACCGTAATAAAATGAAACAAAACAAGGTTACTTCATAATATTGTCTAAGTACAGACAAAATCAAAGTCACTGTGCCTCTTACAAAATGCCCAATCATAGGATTGCCCCCACTTTCTGACAGCATCTAATCTAGAGCAGATCTCTGCTTCCTTGGTCCCTCTCCCAAATCATCTATCCGAAGCCCAAATCCTATAATAATTTCTTTCTCCATACTCTTACTGAGACACCCCACAGTCCCTCATGATGAGTGTTCTTTGTCTGCAGTGAGTAAAATTCCAACTTTTTAAACTGCGGGTGTGTTCTTGGTTGTCTTTGACTGAAGGGCAAGGACATGCTGTTCTGGGGAATATTCTCCATTCAATCTACAAATACTTGATAGTTGTATTAGAAGTGCCCAAAGCAGGTACGTTCAGCCTCTTGTTTCATCTAATCAGGAAGTATTTATTGGTCATGTTCATTTGTTCATTCAAAAATATTTATTAAGCATTTACTCTATACCAGGCACTGAGCTAAGTGCTGCAGATAAAGAAATATTTAAGACATAGTTTACTTTCTCAATGAGCTCACACTCTGGTAGGCAAGACTAACACAGAAAAACATAAACTTCAGTACAGTATGTAAATTGTATGGTGGAAGTAAGAGCCAAGTAGTGGTTTGCAAAAAGGGCAGGATTACTCTACTTGGGTGGAACATGAAGCACTTATATGAAAGAAAAGTTGTTTAGCTGATCTCGAAAGATGATCAGTGTTGACCAGTTGCACAGGGGAAGAAGAGGTATTCTAGACAGAGAGGAGGCACGTGAGTGACTGGAACGCTTGGATTGAGAGAGTGGACTGCAAAGAGAAGTCTGGAGAGGGAGTCTGGGGAAGGCCCAGGTCATGGTGGGCTTAGTGGATTTAATCTCCCAGTAGCAAGGAGATCTCCAGAATTTATGGGGGGAAGCAATACAAATACTATAAGCTGTGGCCCATGCATTCAACGAGTTTACATTCCTGTTGGTGAAATGAAACTCACACATAAAAAAACAACCAGAGAGTAACACAATCAATATAGAATTATAACACCCGCATCCTCTTTGTCTACCCTGGAAATTGCTTGTAAATAGTTCCCATACAACTCTTTGCCAGAGGGCACTCTCTGGGCGGAGGAGCTTGCTTGGTCTGCATGTGGGAGATTTCAGAAGTGCCATGTTAACTTTCGCCCTTTCCTCATAGTGACCTTGAACTGGTAAGGGGTGGGAATTAGTGTATAAATATCTCAGTGTCCTCAGCTCTCGGTAGGGCAATTCTGAGACATGTTTTACACAATGTTTCAGAAAGTGCCCAGTGAGATGGAGCCCTGGGTTTCCCACAGCTGTTTAACACTTTCAGTTATACACATTTTATCGGTTTTCCTTCCTTCCCTCCTTCAGCATGTTTCTGGAGATCATACCTCCTCTCCCAATAAACTGCTTGTGCTCAAATCCTTGCTGAGGGTCCACTTTTTCAAAACCCCAACCTAAGACAAAGATGAAGTCATAAATTATGTGTTACAGTCTCTACTGACTCTAGGAAATTCTGGAAGAACCCATTCTGTTCTCCCTTTATCCTCCAAACAGTGTGCCTCACCCTTCTGCCCCTACAACCTTGTGCCATACATTGCTCATGACTTTGCCCCTAGGTAGGTAACAGTCTATCTTCACCGTGTTGATGGTCCTGGGGAGAGTCAGCCTGAAAAGCTCCCACTCCCATGCAAAGCTGCTTTTATTCTGGTATCCGCTAGGC